>NC_134174.1:6914890-7538623 GCF_964188355.1 Buteo buteo
TGCAGGGCTTTCTTTCCCTCCTCTTTCTTTTTACAAGTAGAACTGCCTGCCTTGTTATGAAGAGGCTAAGGCCTAAGTGGTGCTACATTGGTCTCTTTCTGCTACATATTAGAACTGTTGGTCCCTTCATGTTTTTTCGAGAAGCATCCAGTTGCTTCTCTCCCGTGGAACTGTGCCCATTAATTCTTTGGCACTGTCAAGTGATTGATGATGAATCAGTTGAATCTGGTGTTCTCCTGGTATTTTGCTAATTGAAATTTGGTTGTCTAGCAGTTTTCAGAAGAAATTTTTTTTTTTAACCACTGCAGATGTCTTGAGATTTCCCCTGCTGTTCTGCTTCAGTCAAAGCCGTGCTGGCCTTAGGATTCTAGGCCTGGATGTGATGTTAAGAATTTCTTCAGATGCGTGTGAAAAATTGTGGGCCTTTGATATTAAGTCACTGTTTTGGACAGGTAGAAAGGGATTTTTTTCTATGAAACAGATTCTGTTCTCTTCTTTTATCTTTTTTTTTCTTGTTTCTTTTTTCCTCTTTTATACCAAACACCATCTTAACAGACTCTTTGCTGTTTGATGTAAGCAGGAAATGTTTGGCTGCACAGGGATCTAAAATATTAATGCCAGCTGAGCATACTCAGCTATTTTAGCTGTTTGCATCCCAAATTTCTTCTGTCTGAGCAGTCTTTTTAATCCTCATCTAAGGCATGATTTTCAAGTTTCAAATTTAGGCTGTCTTTTGACAGTAGGTTTAAAGTTGGTAGTGTTAGGTGTATGTGAGATTTAGTTTTGGGAGGCATGTTTGTGTATTAAGAGTAGGGAGTTGGTGGAAAATATGAGGGGAATAACTCAAGTAATTGAAAAGACTGTGCTTTGACTGTTAAAAACAGATCGCTCAAGGAGACAGGAGGCCTGGAAAACCAGCCCAGAAAGAATATGAACTGTTCCAGTACTTGGAATATGTGGCAAATAACTAAGGTTACCAAGTCTATTTCTAATTAGTTTAAAACTGGCATCAGTTAACCACAACAAAATTCCTCCAAACTTTCTGAAAGCTGTACTATAATGTAAGTCATGCAGGTGGACATTTTATAATACACCACTGTTCTCAGACCAGTGGTAAAGCAAGTCAGTGCTTGCTTTACATCTCTGAGCTCCTTTGGTTTGACCAGCTTAAGTAGGTTTATCTTCACTGTGCTTGTGTGTCTAAAATGGGATTATTTCTTTGTCTCACAAACTGAAACGTGCCTTGCCTGATGGAGTTTCTAGCCAGGCTGGATGCCTTGCATCTCAGTATGGTGACCTGCCATAATGCTGCCTAATCTCTAGAGCTGCTGTCTTTTTTTTTTTTTTTTTTTTTTTTGGTCCTTTTTTTTTCTGAGGAAATGTGACATTGGTCATCTTGAAAGAAAACTGCATGAGGAAAGAGATCAAAGTGCTAACTGAGATGAGGTTGGCCTTTCAAATCTAGGTATGCCATTTACTACAAATGTATTTGCAAAGGGATGTTTAAGTCATTTCAGATCCTTCACTGATCATTTCAGCAAGATCCATGAGGGATGGTAAGTCAGGCAGAGTGCTGCTGAGCAATCCTCCTGCAAATCTTACCTGGCATGGAAAAGCACTCAGTCTTGCAGCCCAGAAATGGATGGAAGGAAGGACTTCTGAAAGTCTTTGCTTCAAATCATATGCTCTTTTGCTCAGCTCTTGATCAAATGAGTTAAGCTCACGTGGGAGCGGTTGTTCTTTTAAATGAACAAAGTGTGGTGCAGTCACTTCTCTACTGCACTGCAGTCTGGATCTGCTGCTACTATGAACTTCTTAAACACAACCCCCCTTTTTTTCTTTGCCTGCGGAAGTCTGGCTCTTGCAATGAGCTCACCCGCAACAAAAGCTTCTTGGAGTCCTGTTCAGCTCCAGCTAGGGCCTACCTAACAACAGCTCCTTTCCTGTCATTCTCTTGCCTACCAGACATAGCAGCTGTATGAGTATTTGGGTGGGGAAGGAAGGAGATTGCAACATCCATTAAGAAAGAGGAAAAAAAAAAAAGCGGCTTGTCTGTCTCTCACTTTTCAAGTGCAGCTGTAAAACTTTCCTTGGCCTTTGAAAACTGAGCTCTGCCATGTGGTGGGTGCGAGCTGTGGAATACGTCAGCCTTTGAAGTTAGTCCTTTAAATAGGCAATTGCAAATGGCATCCAAATGTAAGCTTTTACAGCAGTTTTGCTACAAGCTGGAATAAGTTACTTATTCTGACAGTACACTGTGGATGCTAAGACAAAGTTATAAGTATCCATGCCTGTGTCTCCCAGCCATCGAACCATGTTCACCCTGATGACAATAAATCTGAATCTCTAGAAATGTAGTTGTAGCATGAGCCTCTTGTTGAAATCAACTTGGTATTTTCCTGCAGGTCTTCAGTGTTAACAAAAAAACCTGTGCCACCTGCGGCTGAAGACTGCTGTGTTCACATCATTGCAGCCACAGATAAGCAAGCCTGTCCTGAAGTGTCTGAGCTAAGAGTTGCTGAAAGGCAGTGTGACTGTCTTCTGTATTTCATTCATTTATTTACAGGGAAACGTTCTACAGGCCACACCAGAGAAGGCAACTAAGAGCCTTAAAGCATTTATTTTGTCATCTGGAGTGTTCTGAGTGCTTAGAGACCAACTGCCACTTGGTACAATGCAGCACTTCATAGTTCTTAATCTATAGGCATTATTTTTCTACAGAGGTACATTGTTCTTATTTTTAATGCTGGGGATGGGGATAAAAGGTTTGTTTGCGCAAGGAGCTGAGTTAACAGGTAGAGCTGCACACAGTTTTTTCTATTCTAATCTAATGTAAGATGATCTGAACAGGCATGGTGAGTTTGAAGCAAGTTGTGCTGCCCTAGCAAGAATGTGTCTACCTCTTAGATATTTGCACTGCATACCTATATGTATTTACCTACATTTCCCCACCATTGGGAAGTAGCCTTGTTACCTTACCTGCATGCACAATCAGATGTTCTTGGAGAAGTGAAAAGTAGAGATGAGAAAGGAAACTGTCTTGTATTGCTTTCCTGGTGCCTTCTTGTTAAGTTACTGACAGCAAAGTTTCCAGTATATGCCTGGTGGGAGAGAAATTCAATCCAGAAAAGGGAAAACCTCACTTATTTTTCAACAATACTTAGTTACATTCCAGAACTTAAACAGCTATCTTGGGAAATGTCTTTCCTGTATCCATTGTCTTAATGTAGTGCCTTTCCTAATCGTTCTTTGTCATCTCCAAGCTTTTGGAAAAGTGAGTGTTTCCCAGGGTGTAGGTGGAAGGAAAAGAGTTTGCGCATTGCTGCCTAGCTTCTCATAGTGATATTGTGTTAAGTTAATCAAGAGCAGTGACTCAGAGAAAATGAAGACTGGATAATCCAAGTGATTATTTATCACTTCTGTGGTCTACAGGATTGTTCCCTGCTGGAGAAAATAGTCCAAGGTGGTTTACTGCTAGGGAACACATCTTTATACTTATTCTAAATTTTTCCTTTCTGTAACTCATAGGTAAAATCATTAGAAACCCTGTCCCTCCTTATTATTTTTTTGTGATATACCACGTAACTCTGGATAACTGAGAGATTGCAGTGGTAGAGCCAGATTTCATCTCCAGCTCTGCCTCTAGAAGCGAAGTCCCACTTTGGCCTAGAGCAAAAAGGGAATAGACCCATTCAGGACTGGCCTGAATGCACCCGTTCCCTCCCATGCTGCTCCCCAAGCCTCGTCCCAGAACCTGACACAGCAACTGTAATAGCTTACTCCAGTTTGGAGCCTGAAGAAGTTATCTTAACCTTTGTAAAGGGAAAGGCATGGGGGGCTTTTTTGCCTTTTTTTGGTCTGATTTTATGATCTTTCAGCAATTTGTTCTGTCCAACTCAAATGGACACTTGTCTGCTGAACTAAAGTTAGGTACTTTTAAAGGGTGAAATACCAGTTGCTGTTCTTCAGTCAAAACTAATGCCCCGTAAACTCCTGGCTCTTCCCCCTGCCCCAGCCTTTACATTGTAGTGGCTGAATTCCTCTTTGGGAAGGGATGAAACAGCAAGCAGGAGATGCTTCTGATGTGACTGCTGCCTGTTTCATCCTGCCCCTTTCTGCCTTCAAAAAGAGGGCTGCTGTGTTTGTGATCAGTGTACTTACCTGTACTCACCTGTAGGGTGTTAATCTTTCTGGCTTTTTTCTTTTTTCACCCTAGGATGATGAGAGTCTGAAATACTTAACTCACGAAGAGCAGGATGTCCTCATGTTCTTTGAGGAAACCATAGATGCCTTAGAAGATGACTTGGAGGAGCCAGTCCTACATGACAGTGGCATCCACTGTCAGTCTCCAAGGTCAACAGAAGAAAATGTATCCAGTCATTCAGAGACTGAAGATATCATCGACTTAGTACAGTCAACACCTGAGAGTAGTGACCATGAAGGCCCTCCTAGCAGAGATACAGAACCAGGTAGTAGTATTTGTTGAAAGTGTGTTTTTTCCTTCTGACCTAGCCCTGATATATTCCACTTCTCATTAGATACAGCTAAAGAAATTCTGTACCTTCCTTACTACCTCAGGATGAATCTATTACACATCAGGAGCTCTAAGGACCACGATTTTCATTTGACTTGGGATTTTTGAAACTCTTACTGTTACTATAACTATTTTTTATTTTTTTTTCTCCCCTCATGGAGGTCATGTGCATAATTAAGTTGTTGGACTGCTATCTCAGTCCCCTACCTGGTGACTGAGTTGTAACAGAACTGAGTATTATGCAGAGTCATTGCAGCAAGGCAGACTAGTATTCATCAATGTGTTTACGCTCTGCATCTCTCCAAGACCTCTTAAGACTTTCTTTAAGAGTTTTAAGATAGCAGATTGTAGTGTTACTTTGTGTGGGACTGAAAGGCACGTGATCTTGTCAATAAGTTTGTGACAAGTTAGTGTATGGCATGTTGTTTTCTTCACCCTGTAGAATTTGCTCTCTCTGTTTTTGGAGAACGGATTTATCAGCTAATACATACAGTGGGATGTAATGTGTCCTCTCCTGGCTGTTACAATAAAAAACAAGAATTGCAAAACTCTTATAGAAAAAGCAGCCATTGAAACACAGTAAAGCTAACATGCAGATTGTGAATGAAAGGCAGAAAGAGGGCTTCTAGTGAATGCGTTGTAAATATGGTGATTTGAACTATAGCATCGCCTACAAGATGCCATTGCTAGGAGTTCAGTTATAGTTTCTTCTGACAATGTGGGCTGCGTTTGGGTTAGAAGGTTTGGGGGAGGGGAGCATTGATACTTGCTAATCCTAGGTGAAAGAAAGCCTTGTGTTCTCGTCTATGTGAAGACTTAATGACGTTATTGCTGCTTTGTCTTTTAAGTGTTGGACACTACCTGGAGAACTGAAAGCCCTAAGCCAGCTGTACCTGCTGACCTTCCCCCACATCCCCCTGTACCACCACCAGCAATGTCTGAGGCACTTCCTCTTCCTCCTCCACCCCCTCCTCCAGTGCAGCATCCAAAATTGCTTCGTTCTGTCCCCACTCCACTCATCATGGCCCAGAAGATGTCTGAGCAGCAGACAGAGAGCAGGGTGCGCTTCCCCAGTGCCCTCAAGGAAGGGAATTCAGACAGGAAGAAAACCCCGGTAGCCAACGGTGATTATTTTGTGGGTCCAAAGCACCCTCCTACACCTGCACCCAAACTGCATCGATTCCCGAGCAACATCAACATAACAAATGTCAGTGGCAAAGAATTCAATGAGACTATTTCAAAAGCAGCAGTTAACGTCCAGGAGCGGAGAGCTCAGGTGCTGGCCAACATCAATGGAGGAGCTTTTCTGGCAGCTGAACTGGAGGAGAAGCTGCAGAAAAATGATTTCTTGTCACGTAACAGAAGTTCTTCCTTAAGGGATCTCTCCTCTGAGCAAACACGATACGAGGCCCTGACAAAACTTGGCCTTGTTAAGGGAAAACAAGCTCAGGACCAAGTGGACCATGCCCCAAGCACTCAGCAGCTTGATGTGCAGCCCAAACAGGCAGATGCTGTTCCCAATGGATATCAAAACATCCATGAGATTTTAAAAAGCGAGCCCAGCCCTTTCCTTCCTATGGGCAAAACGGTAACAATCAAACCAGAGGTAGCTCTTGCTGCTAACAAGGTCAGCAGCACACAGCAGAACACAGCAAAAAATTGTAATGATTATAAACAACCTAGTCTAAACCTGGATATGAGGAGGAGATCAGGCTCACTGCCTAGGCCTTCAGGATTTCGATCCCAAGGGATAACAGTGAAGTTTGCTGGCCGCGGCTCAACGGAAGAAGCTAGGAGGGAGGCACTTCGGAAACTGGGACTACTGAAAGAGACAGCATAATTGGGACAGGAACGTTGTGGCAACAGGGGGGAAAGTCATAGCATGGCTTTGTGCTAGAATAGTCCCAACTGGATTGGGATCAAAGAGATTGTAAGAAGAAAGGGGAAGTTCTCTGCTTCAGGCAAGCTAAGGAGGTACTAGACACTGTGGAATGACCGCTCGTGTTTATCCCAGAAGGACTGGCACCACCACGTACAGTCACATACAGCAGTGGGTTTCAGCTCTCCTTCCTTCAGAGATACTCATCTGTTGCTCTTAGTCAAAGAGGAATTTTATTTAAGTAATGCTGGACTATAGCAGACAGCATCTTGTTAATAAAGTGTACAGTGCAGTATAGTTGTACGCAGCAAACTGGATGGCAAATCTTCCTTTTGCTCTTTCTGAAGCCAAAACAGAGAGTTCCGTTTGTCTCGCCCACATGTGTGTGTATGTTTGTGGGAGCTCGAGATAATGTCAAAACTGAAATTTCTGGCCAGCGTGACACACTTCACTGAATTTTTGTTGTCTATATTATCTGGCTTGGCTTTGTTCCCTACCATTGGTGGAGTCGTCTTCTTCCTTGCTCTGTGCCCACTTGACTCAAGACTGTACAGAGGGTGGTTTCAGTTTTGACCTTCTCCTTGACAGTGGCCCAAGCTTCGAGTGGGTGACTGCATTGCTCTGCTGCTTCACTTGAAGTCTTGCCTTTCTTCCCAGCCACCTGCTTCTTGGTCATGCTCTAGCAACCTACGTGTCCAGTGAAAGGCACCAGATAAGCCTCAAGGATATGCACCATGCACCAGTTTTCGCACTGACAGCCAAAGAGTCTCCTGACAATCTGTGATACCAACTGTTCTGTACCAGTGATGATCTTATAGCAGAGAAGCCATAGGAACAAGTTAACTTTGTACCAAATGCGAGAACCTTATGTCAAAAGTCTTATCTTTTACATTAGGGTTCCTATGAAGAAACTGTTACTTTTGAACAATAGCTGTACTACACTGAATAGTTGTAAGTTCTGTTACTTCTAAAAACTGTCACTTGATCTTCCTGTAGTTTGACAGCCCTAATAATGCTCTGTTCACAGCCTTATTTGATTCTGCCCTGCCAATGCATAACAGAAGTTACAGCCAAAATTCTTGCAGGCTAAGTGGAGTTACAGGAGAGAGCTGTATGTGAGAGCACGTTGCTCCTGAATGGTCCAAGTTGGCGTTATTTTGCCTTTGTTCAACAGACATGCTTTTAAAGATGGTCCCAAAATATATTTGTGTGTTGGTTTGATTTTTTTTTTCTTTTATATGGCAAAGCTGCTCTTCCACATTAAAACTCCCTTCCCTTTTTGTACACCTGGAAACATAAAGAATAGCCATTTTAAAATCAAATGCCAAACTCCAGACCCTCTAAATTTCTTGTTGTTATTCTGCATGTTTAAGAGTTCTCAGTGTTCTGTGTTTTTCTAAAGGGAAAAACTCACTTATTCTCTGCACTTTCTAAAGCCTCAAGCAACCCCCTTTTTCCCAAGTAGCTGACTAATAAACCTTGGAGAAGAGGGGAGCGGCTATAATGGAAACTGACACACCCTTCAGCAAGGAGCTCTGATGTAACTGTGATAAACAAGTTTGTAGTTCTTGTGATAAAGTATTTCAAACTTGCTGAGCTGTACTTGCAAATGAAGCTGTCGTGAAGAAAAAAATCTTTGCGTCATTCTCAACCTGCCTCATAAGTTAAAGTTTTTTGGGTTTTTTTGGTTTTTTTTGTTGGTTTTTTTTTTTTTAAATTGTCTGCTTGCTGCTTAAATTTTTAATTGTGTTGTTATGGTATCTGGCTGGTTCTGTTATGTAGTTATTCTTTTCAACCTTTTCACTGGGTAAGTGATCATGTTCCTCATTGTGACAGGCTTACTATACATAAGCAATCGGTAATTAAAATATGTGGCCATTCTTCAGTCTGGCAAAGCACTTACGCATGCATAATCAAATGTGAGAAGTGCTGCTGAAACAAAAAAGGCTGCTTGTATGCTGCAAGTAAAGCACATACTTATTTTGCTGGGCTCTGAGTCTGTAGTGCTAAATCAGGAAGACAAGGAAGCACATAAAATACATCCATGCACCTGCTTTAGTGCAGCCTGGAATGGAGTCCTACGTGTGGATGATGCATCATAATTTATTAACATAACCTGCTAAGTAAATTTAAATGTTTCATGACCTTTGTGCTTTTAAATCCTGTTAAAGCAAATTCTTCATTATAAATGTGAAGTGCGTACAAAGCAATCTTCGCATCTAATCATTTCTTGCTCTTCTTTGAGTTGTTTACAGCTGAGAGTCCATGCTAAGCAAACGGGGGGGGGGTTGGGGGGGGAACAAAGCCTGACACTAATTGTTTCATTGAAATTCAGTCCTATTCAATAACTCTGTAACATAACCCTATTTAAAAAAAAAAATTAGATGTTTAATATCTGAAGTATAAAGTTGCAGTATGCTGAATTAGCTGGATCATGTTCTTTCATTCTTTGTGCAGGGCTGCGTCCTCAACCAGTGGGAAGTTAAGAGTTAGATCTTCATTAGGTAAACCAATTTCTGCCCAGTGAGGACTTGGAACGAGGTATTCATTGTGGCCCTTCATTATAGCAAATATCCTACTGGTAAATTCTTCTCTGTGCCTAAAACTGTAGTAAGTAAAGCCATGTATAAATGAAGTTAAAGAGTCTAGCTGCTAATAACCTGTATATAAATTTAGCTCTATTTTGTGTATCTTGTTTTGTGTGTATATGTTGCTGTGACCCCCCCCCCCCTTGTGTTAGAAGTAACTGTCTTGCACAAATCTGATAAATCATCTATTAAACTGGGATAAAATCAATGAAATGAAGGCTTATGGGAGGTGGAATTTTGTTCTTTGTCTCTTAGTAGCATGCATCTGTCTTGGAGGAGGGAGTGTATGTGTGAGCCAGAGCTCAATCCTGTCATGACATGGGTGAAGAAGGAAGAATAAAAAAAACACAGGGGGAGGTTTATGTCTGTTTTCTGCCAAGAGGTGCATATTCTCACTGCTGGGCTTCACTGTGACCAGGGTCCTTGCATGAATGAATTTCATCCTGAGCAGTGTTTGAAGTAGGCAAATGCCCTCCTCTGCCAATGTTTTGCAATATTAAAATGACTTTTCCAAGAGGAGTAGGGTATACATGAAAGAATAGTAACTCATCTTTGTGTTTCTGTACCTGCCTTCCATGGGTGTTACTGTAAGTGAGTGTGAGATCCTGCTGAGGGTAGAAGTCTTCCTCGTTGCACAGGACAGAATTCCCCTTTAGAGAATATCCCTACCCATCTCTTCTGAGCATGTGCACGTGTGTTTGCTGCCTCCCTGTCTTCCGTTTGGATACTTGCACATCAAGACTGCTAAGATAGTTCCTTGGTTGGAAGTGCTGACTCTGGCATGTGGTACTACATACTGCTGCCAACTAAAGTATAGAGGCGAAGGTTTCTTAATGAAATGCTACATAGCTGAGTTGGTGGCTAAATGATCTTGCACTGGGACTTGTCCCACTTCAAATAGGGAATGGTTTAGAGCCAAAATTAACCACCTTTGATTTAATAAAAAAACAACAGCAATGACAAAACCCTCAGAAGAACAGATGCTTTTTGATCAGACTCCCTAGGGTAAGGGCCACCTTCAGTGGCTTCAGCCCCATGTTCTTCAAGCAGGCTGCCCTGAGTAGGAGGCTGGAAGATGGCTTTACAACTCCAGGTTGCATCTGGGAGCAGCTGGAACCCTTGAAATGATTGCACTGTTTTGAAGAGGGATGGTTTTTTTTTTTTTATTGTACCTTAAATACAGGTGTTGTAGAGCATTTGTCCAAATATCAGGGGTTATGTGTCATAAAGGGTAGAATGGAAATCACTCTAGAAAAAAAACTAACTCCCATTTGCATGAGCCACTTGTTTCTCCCCCAGGCAGGATGTTGGTGGTAGCCAAAAAGCATCAGTAGGTCTAGCAGCCTGTCCCCAAGCTTTCCAGGGCTGCCTCAGGGCTCAAGTATGTGTCTGAGCCAGGACAAGGCAAGTGGCCTCTCATAACTGTGTCCAGCTGCAGCCTGGAGCTGGCGTGAGACAGTTTAACTTGGCTCAATCTATAGTGAAACTTAAACTGTGTTACAGTGCCTCACCTTTGCTGTAGGGTAAAACCTTACACAGCTGCCCAGTTACTGTCAGCTTTTCAAGTGGCTGCAGCTTTGGGAATAAGCTTTTGATGTTTTGACTCCTTATGTGCTTGTTTTATATATATATATATACACACACACACAAAACTGGCTTCTTTAAAAATAAACAGCTTCAGAAAGCGTTATCTGTAACTGATCGGGGAAGGCATGAGGCTAAAGGTAGGTCATAGTTTTAGCTCAGCAGCTTGGGCTGGTTTTCTGTGTGCCTCCAGCAGTAAACAGAACTGTAATTTTCAGGGCTCCTGAATGAACTCAGACTGTTTTGTAACTGAACCCACAAAGGTAAAAATTACGGAACACATTCTTTAGCTGCCTGGTTGGTCATCGTTATTGCTGGCAGAGCTGGAGCCCAGGGTAGTGCAGCTCAGAAGCAGTGGTGAGCGGCAGTGATTTGGGGGATTGCTCAGGCAGTGCTGGAGGCAGATAGAAAGCCAAGCCCTGATGGTTCAGTTTTCAGGTGTATCCCATACCCCTACAGCACCTACAACTCCAACCAACTTGTTCTGGATACTTGGATCCTAAGCAAGTTGTTTGATGTCTTTAATAGTTCAGCACTGAAAGATAGAGGGTAAATGTGAAGCGAGTGGAAAAATCTGAAAGTCTGTTTACCTTACTTAAACTCTTTTACCTCTAAATGGTATCCTCTAACCTTTCTTTTGCTCTAGGAATCTGACAGCAGGTTGGCTTGGCTTCATCTACCAGTCTACTTTTCATATTTTGGGATGTTATGAACTTAGATCTGTGCTGGAATAGCACTGGCTGCAGCTCTGTTGGCAACAGTCACGCCGAGGATGGTTTGAGAGGTATCTGGAGGCCTGTGAAGGCAGCGGTATGACTGCTCAGCCCAGAGGGAGAGGAGCATGGTCCCTGCCTGCAGTGAGGCAGTTCTGCCATCCCCTTAGCCCTTCATTTAGCATTGCTTGGCCACTGGCTGGAGAGTGAGTTATGTTAGATAGATATCTGGTTTGTACATAACTTTGTCCTATACTTACTCCTGGTAACTCACCAGAACAAGCTATACCAGCATAAGCTCATATACTGGCACTAGTAAATTGAGTTTAGCAAGGTGATTTTAAAGTAGATGTGGATGCTCCCTTAGATGTGGATCTTAGACGAGAGGAAGCCTTTAATTCATTGCTTCTTGCATGCAACCCTCTACTTGCGCAGGGTCTTGCTTTCAGATAATCCCTGCAACACGTAGAAGCAAAGGCAGGGGAGTCTTCATGACAGTGTTCACTCCCAAGCTATAAATATCTTTTCCCCTGAGGTAAGGAGGGTCCTTAGACTAGATGGAGCCAAATCTTTCCAAGGGAACACACCCTTCTCTTGCGTGTTTTGTTTTTGTTTGGTCTTTTTCCCCCTCAGAACAGGGCTTTCTCTTCCCATGTGAGGTGACCCCTCCCAAATTAGGAAATGCCTTCCTTGAAAAATTGTCAGTGCATCCATGACTACACCAACTGGTCCAATGTGTTCTTACCTTGGGGGATCGGTGAGGAAACATTATTTTTGTTAAAAGGGCTAGCCATTACTTCTTGGCCTTTGGAGTTTCTGCAGGGTCATAATTACCTCCTGCTACTTTCAACTGACAAGATAAAGAAAACCAGAAGAGGCTTCAGTAACTTTAGGATTAAACTGAACAGGCACAAGGAACAGTAGGGAAACCAGCTGGTGGGCATGAAGGAGGAACTCTGCTTCAATTTGTCTTTTCTTTGTGAGTCTTCGCACCTGCTCCTGAGCTTTAATGAAGGTTTCACAGAACCCCAGGAATTGCAAACTAATTCTGAGAGGTTTGCCAAAGCTGGTGAGGCACTGTTATCCTAGAACTGTTATTTTATTCTCAGATGGGTGTCTTTGTGTCACAAGGAAATGCAGTTGTAACAGTATCCTCACCTGAGGGACAAACAAAGCCCAAGTTTTTGGGGTCTTTTTTCCCCATCATTAAAAAAAAATAAATGATAGTTCCCTTTCCAAAGAAAATAACTTGATAAAAACTAGGGTGTTTGTTGAAGGTTTGAATTTAAAAGAAAACAAACCAAATCCTTTGCTTATCCATCAACTTTAGGTGCAGCTCCGCTTTCCAAAGCCTGTGAGCTGGAACATCCCTGTGGCCACGTGCTCTAGCCAGCCAAGGACTCTGACAAGCTGCTGCCTCAGGTCTATCACAAATATTTGCTTTAGTCCCTTTGCTTGCAATCACTGCACCCAGTACTGTGTCCCCACAGATCCCACATCCAAGCTCTCCCAGTAAGCCCACATCCACCTCCCAGTGTCTCTGCGCTCCCAGTGAGAGCCCAACACAGACCCCAGGGCAGGTCCCATCTTCTTGAGCTGTGGCTCTTTCAGCCCAGGAGCAACTCTGAAGCCTTACGGAGCTCAGTGCAGCTGCGCGGCAGGGTGCAACCATCCTTAGTCAACCTGGAGAGCCAGCGCTGAGCTCCACGGGGCCTTGGAGACCCCAGCTCTTGCTGGGCACAGCGCACACTGGTGCTTAATGGCAGCTACCACAGCACTCCCCTCTTATCACTGACTGGTCTTCCATGCAAGTCACTTCCCCTCTCTGATTCAGCTTTAGAGATCTCAGTTATAACCGGATCACTCATTTCCTCAGAGCTTTACCATCAAATGTTCGTGATGTGGTTTTTCCTGTAATTTCAGCAGAAGCTCTCTACTCTCTGGGCTTTTGTTATTGTAAGCAACAGAAAATTGTGTAAGTTTTTTTTTAATCTGTTCTCTGCTTACTTATCCATCCCTGCAAGGAAGGGCAAGAGCTGTGTTTCCCAGCTGGGAAATGAGGGCAGTGATGTTAAGCTAAGAAAAAGGGTGCAGAGATGAGCTTAACCTTCCAGTTCCCAGGTGTATGCACTAATCCTGAATCACCCTTCCTCTCCCACCACCACACCTACTGCTTCAGGAGCATTTACTTGCCAGCCCAGGAGAAAAAGCAGCAGCCCGGAAGGTTAGACTCACGTGTGCAATGAGTTGTTCATACTCTGATTAATGATGATAAGCCACCCATTGTACTGGTGGTCAGAGGGTAGAATGACACCAGAAGGAAAAGACCATTTGTACAAGCTGCCACAGGAGGAGGGAGGTTATTTCTTCATATTTAAATGTCCATTAGGAAATAGCTGTCAGCATGTTTCTATTTCCAATATACAAGCCAGCACAAAGTTAGAGGATCAACAGGGTCTTCAGGCTTCATGACACAAACTTCATTACTGTGGAACATTTCCTGCCTCCTAAATGGATTTAGTTTGCCTGATTAGGTTTACTTTTTATTTACAGCATGAGTTTTCCAGTGCGCTCAAGTCCAGGAAATGGGCCCTGCGTGCCCAGCACGGTGGTTCCTGGTATGTCCTGTAATAAACCCCTGGGCTCTGCGCCAGCCGTGCCAAGAGCGGAGACTTTCCTCCGCGGCGTGTCTCCCTGCAGGCAACAGCAATGCTTTCGCTGAAACCAAAAGCTGGTTTGAGTTTACATTAGGTAAGACTCGCAGCTAGTAATAAACCCCTAGTTTCACAGGGCGTGGGATTTGGGACCAACCCGAATAATAAACCACAATTACGCCTCTCGGGTGTTACAATAAGAAAGGGTGAGTTTGTCTAAGGGCTGCTGTTGCGTCCATCTTTCCCCTGGAAAAGACAGGCTGCTGGGGGAGGGATGAGGAACCGGTGTCTGCCTGGAACAGCTCGGCCGAATTCCCGGAGAGAAGCGTACTGATCCTCTCTGACCAGGCTGACGGCCAGGTCTTCCTCCCAGGAGAGGGCTCGTCCTGCCGTGAGCCCGAGGAGGAAGCCAGAGCCCCCATCACCACGTGAAAAAGCTTCTCAGAGCGGAGGTAAGAAAAGCCAAAGCCGCCTCTGAGATCCCTCTCCCTGCTTGGTTACCTGGGCCTCATTTCCCTCATTCCAGGGATGCAACTTCCAGCAACTCATAGCAATTTAATAACCACTTACTGGATTGATGCAATGGAGACACCAAATCTCTCTTCAGGTGGGTTATGAAAGCCTTACCGATGCAGTCAAGTCTTGCTTCCCAGGAGAGAACATCTGCTTTTTAGCTTACTATGAACAGATATATAAGAGAGATGTATGTGTGCATATATATACATAATTTAAGAAATTGGATACTGGCACAGCAAGGAGGACAACTAGCTCAGCTGGACAGTGACACTGAGATACAGGGCAGCTCTGCAGACAGGAACAGCTCTCCCCTGTAGAGCAGACTTGGGCTTCCCGTGAGAGCTGGAGGGGGCTTCCAGCAATCCTCTCCCTCAAGAGACACAAGCAAGGACGAGCGGTGGCCCTGATGCCAGGCACTTTTATGTAGATAAACTCAAAGTTAGTATTTTTCCCAAAATGTCAATAAATTACATCAAATGGATGGAGCAGAGCCCACAGCCTGGTACCTACCACAACCAAGCGACCCAAAACACAGACACGCACTGGCTTTCTCGTCCTGCTGCCAACTCCAGGGCTGCACCGGTCCGGCTGCCCACTCTGCAGCGGAGGGAGGTGGTTCACCCCTGTGGAGTACTGGGGTTTGGATAAGCGATGATGCTTATCTCGATTTACCTAAAAAATGCTACTATCAGAATTACAAGGAACAGACGTAGGATTGCAACAAAACTACAGAGTCTCCAGAAGCTAAAAAATAATGCTGACAGCCGTATCGCAGTGAAAAAGTTGGTCCATGATGGTACCTTCAGTGGGCAAGAGCATCACCAGCATCCAAAATCACTTCCCAGGTCCCGCTCATGAGCGTTACAGCTGTGAAGCACATTAATGAGAGTACAACAGGGGTGTCCTTACCAAGACAACCCTGAGGTACTACCAAAAAGTTGCAAAAAAAAAATAAATTCAGGGGTAAATATGATAAAGTTTTCGAGCTTTTGGGCTGTCAACCATGACTTGTTTCCAGCAGAAAAGGTCACTCCCCTTTATCCCATGCACAACAGAACAGGTAAATGTCAAAGAACAAATAAGCATCAGCAAAATCTACATTTCTTCCTCCTTCTCAAGTGTCTCAACCATTTTTTTTTATTTGCCCAATGGCTTGGAGCCAGGTAATGGAGGGAAGGAAGGAAGGAGTCTTTTTAACAAAACAGTTTGTACTTCTAACAACAATCATAAACACTAAGTGTTTTAATGGCACAATCATACCCTGACAATAATAACTTAAAAGCAAAGTTTATAATCCAAACAATACAAGTAAATGTTATGACATTTACTCACTTGTTTGATTCTTGCCCAAATAGTTTCCTACTCCCAGTATGCTTGGAGTGGTTGGAAAAAAACTATTTATAGTTGAATTCTGAGAAGAGACAGCAAAGTGTCATCTCAGAAAAGCATCTTCAGTGAGGCATAATGGCACGCAGCCGAGGAAAAACCTTAGTGTGGAAAAAAATTAGTGACGAAGCTCAAAAGAAAAGGATAAAAAAAAGGAAAAAAATTAATATATTTATCAGGGGGCAAGAGCAGGCTCACAGTATTATTGTTGTATTTATTTTGAAAATATTCACTTACCCAGCTCGGATACGTTGTCTTAATACTACAGCACCACATTGGGGGGGATGATAGTAATTAGCAAGTTAGTTTACTCGCTTTTTCATTTATACCTCCTGACAGAAAAGCACAACGACCATTTCGATAACGAGCGCGTAGCCGACAGCGGCTCAGCGACCCTGCTCGGTCAGCGCGGTGCCTCTCCCGACGGTGTCGGAGGTCTTTCAGGTCGAACGTGCACGGACTATTAATTGCTGGCCCTTGGCCACAGCCGTTCGGAGTCAGTGCTGATGCTGATCGGCTGGACAGGCTGGGAGAAGCCGCGCTGCCGGCCCGTGAAGCCCGTCCCGGGTTATTTCTCCAGTTCAGCACTTTTCAACGGCACCGCATTCACTAAGAGTAAAACAGTTACAGTCAAACGCCTTCCCCTGTAAGGTAAAGGGAAGGCTGCATCAGCAAACTGCCAGAGCCGAACACAGTAACTCCTCACAGCTCTCACCGTGCCGCCCTGCCAAGCACACAATTACTGCTTCACTGGGAAGGGCAAACGAAAAAAACCTGAAAACTTGAGCAAATCAGGCAGTCTCCATCATACCTGACATGGTTTTCTAAGCTTTAGTGTTTATAAAATCACATGATGTATGTGTGCTGCGCTGTATGTGCATTGATGTGTTTGCATGTATTTTTAATCTCTGTAACACAAACAGCAGAACTGACTTATTTCTCTGAAGGCTTGGAAAGCTAATAAAATTAGAACAAGTCTGAAAACTCAGCAATTCATTAGAAAAAAGAGATTTATACCATTTTTAAAATTTTATCATATTTACAGCATTGTGGGGTAGAAGATGGCCAATACTGCCAGCTAGAGTTCCAGGTGTTGCCTCTGAGTGTTGACATTCCCAGGTGCACCCAGCATGTTCCGATTTTGGAGCTTCCCAGCCACCTTGGTGCCATCCTGGAACTAACACAGCACCTCAGCTCAAACAGGCTTTCACAAGATGCACCATAAATAACAGAATTGCAGAACGGCTTGGGTTGGAAGGGACCTTAAAGACCATCTAGTTCCAACCCCCCTGCCATGGGCAGGGACACCTTCCACCAGACCAGGTTGCTCCAAGCCCCATCCAACCTGGCCTTGAACACTGCCAGGGATGGGGCAGCCACAACCTCTCTGGGCAACCTGTGCCAGTGTCTCATCACCCTCACAGGGAAGAACTTCTTCCTTACATCTCAACTAAATCTCCCCTCTTTCAGTTTAAAGCCCTTACCCCTTGTCCTATCACTACATGCCCTTGTAAAAAGTCCCTCTCCAGCTTTCCTGTAGCCCCCCCTTTAGGCACTGGAAAGCCACAGTAAGGTCTCCCCAGAGCTTTCTCTTCTCCAGGCTGAACCACCCCAGCTCTCTCGCCCTGTCTCCCACAGGAGAGGCGTTCCAGCCCTCTGATGCCCTCGGGTGCATCTCATCGGGTCCCACGGACTTATGTGTGTTCAAGTTCCTCTGGTGGTCACAAATCTGATCTCCTGCAGTGGGAGGGACTTCATTCCCCCAGTCCCTGCCTTGAGTTTTAAGAGCTTGAGAGATGCAGGAAGAGAGATTACCACCAAAAATCGAGGCAAAAAAATTGTTGAGTACAATCATGCAATACATTTTCTGGTTGTCAGCAAGCCAGCTCAACGAGCCTCACGTCAGCGAAGCCTCAACTTCAAATGCCCGGACCTGACTTTAGTCCAAATTCTTTCCAGAGAACGATAAGATAACAGAAATCCTTTACACAATCAAGGACATGAAACAATTTCTCCTTCATCTACGTACATTTTCCCAGACTTAACTACTTCCATGCGTGCTTGGGAACGCTGCTTTAGAAATGCTCTTTGCAAGAGCGCCTTTGGCTAGCATCACTTGAGAAACATCCTCTCTCACATCAAACGATGCCACAGCTTGAATTTGGCATGATTTCCCCAGTGACCCATCGCACCTGCGGGTCACTGCACTGTAGGAAAAGAGGAGCAATGATATTAGACAAATTAAAATAAACATCCTGTAATCTGGATAAAGAAGCAATATTCGTATGTAACAGAGAAGCACTGATCAAAATACAGGTTATTTCCCTGTTCCTGTATCAAAACCAGGCTGCTCACCTAACTGTTTTAATTAAATATTCTTTAAAGGAAGACAAAGCATTCTAATGACGTAAAATGAAAGAAAGCTGTGCAATCCCTACAGCAACAAATTGTACCTGAATCAGGTGGGAAAACTGTTCTGCAAGCAGCAGGACAGCACCTAACCACAGCACCAGGTTGTGGGGCTAGCAAACGGAAGAGCAAAGAATAAACAGGATGCAAACAATTATTTTTTTTTGGCTGTATACGTTCAACCCCAATTGTTTCACTTGCAATGATTTTTGCTGAAAGATTTTTATTCAGCATAACATTAGAATAATTTATTTTAAAATTAAACTTCAAAAGCTTTCACTGAATTGTTTTGTGGTTTCAGCTTGAAGTCAGGGAAATCCCCAGCTGACCCCAAACTATTTTCAGCAAATAATTTTATAAAGATATTTCCATTGACCCAAATTCCATCCAAGGCATTAGATTGACACATACAAAATAGAGCTAATGTGAATTCACATTTTATTTTTATGCAGTTATCCAATTTGGATAAATTAAGTTCTTTTGAAACTAAGCAGCATGTTGAGAAAAGGAAGTTGACTTCAGTTTGAACCACAATTAGATGCTTAATTTGCTATTAGGAATTGGTAGGCATTTTTCATCAGGGAAATGGAAATTAGAGTTGACCAATGGATACGGTCATATTACTGTAGAGACATTCCTGCAAGATCTCAGAGTTACAAATGTGATTAATAAACGTACCCATAAATTTTATGTGGAAAAAACTGATATGAGAAGAATCACACAAGACTTGAAACAAAGACTTGGTCTTCCTACGACGGACACCACCTTCTCCGAGCACAGACAACCGTACCTGGAGACGGTTGTGAAGACACAGGGGTTTTTTGGGCGACTGCACACTTTCAGGATACTTGCCTCCTTACAAAATGAGATCTGGCAGAAATCTGGAGAAATGCATGTATGTGCGATGTTGTAAAAACTTCACAGCCCACTCTGCAAACTGGAAGTTGCCTACCACCAGCCTGACCAGTGAAGTCCTCGGGGAAAACGTGCTCTAGGGATTCCAGCACTTCTCAATCCCTGACTGCTGTTACAGCTCGTGAATGAAAGGAGCAGACCCTAGAGCTGCGCTTGCAGTTTTCCACTCTCAATGTTCAATTCTGTGATTAAAGAACGTAACTTTAAGTAGTCGGTATATTGTAAAAACCTTGACGACTTCTCTCCAAAGCATCATTGCTTGATTTACCTCAGGCCAGTTTTCTGGTTTGGTTCCCCACGCGGCTGCCCGAGCCCTCGGTCTGCACAACACACAGGAGGCAAGAGGAAGCTGCTGCAGATGAGGTGGTGCTGAAGTCGCTTCTTTCAGAGCCACTGTCTGCATATGACAGTTTATGTTATGTGAAACGATGATCTCTGTTTCAGAACTCCTTGCTAAACAGCAAGAAAATCTTTGCATTTACTAAGCATGCTTCAAGTATGTTTCTTGGGGCAGGAGTCCTCCTGCTTTGATAAAATGCCATCTATTCTTACGTAGCTTGTATGAAGCGCTGCCCGAGCTACAGCCCCATGACATACCACAAACTCTTCAAAACAACATTTCAGAAGAACAAAGTCAATGTAAACAGACAGACACCAATTCTAAATTACAACACTTTATTGCAGCATTGGCAAAGGTCAGATTTCTGAAGCTGGTGAAGATCGGGCGGCATTTCTGTATGAAATGTTACAATTTTACAAGTCTCTCTTCCTACATGCAGAAACCAAAACCAGTGGTAAAAAGGATTTTAAAAGAGCTAGAAAAAAGAATTAGTAGTAACATACAGATGAGCTCTTTAACTCAATTAACTACCCTCTACCTGAAAGCAAACAAAAACCTATGCTAATAAATAACAGATTGTCAGAAACAGAACAAGAAACCTCATTTCTACTTAAAAAAAAATTCTACTTGTTTCCAGACTTAAATCTTTTTTCTTTTTTGTTTTTTTTTTTTTTTTAACTTTTTTTTTTGTTTCAATAGACACAGAGGCTTATCAACCCATGAAGATCAACAAAATATTTGGATCCACTCCTTGACATCCTCCTGTTATGCTGACTGGCACATTTTGGTTTTCAATGATACATACAATGGGCTCAACTATATCCCTGTCCTTAGGCTGGTGTCAGGCTGTTCCAAGCAGTACGAGTCAACACCCTGTGTTAATCAACTTCACATTCTATTTTAAACCTTAGCAGACATTTTACCTCCTTGGCTCTCAAGTTTTTCACCCCTCCCCACCCTCTCTTTCTTGCTTGTCTGGCAGCAAAAGGCTATTCCTTAACCAAAAACCTTCTCGCTGAGGAGTGTTTGAGAAGAAGTTATCCCACTTGTCAGGGTCTTCTTTTAGATTTCAGTTTGCTCTATGTTTTTCTACTATAGACTTGCAGCCCCCAAAGAATACCCTTCCAACACAAAATGCTCGATTCAGAGATAACGTAACTTTCGTCAAGTTTAGAACTTTGTTCTCCCACACGCTGAGCTGTCAAAGACCTTTTCCGTTCCAGTGTAATCCATCTGAATTTCAGGTTGGTCTTTGTTTTCGCCAAGCTGCTCACTGGTCAAGTTAACCATCTCATTCATTTACTTCTGCTCTTATGAGAAAATTAACCCTCAACACAGTTCCCATAACAAAAAGCTTTTTTTTTTTTTTTTTTTTTTTTTGGTAGGCCAGACTGGAAGCTTCCACTTGTTCTCTGTGGGGTTGAGGGGGGAAGAAGGGAGGCTGTTATTTCTGCCCCATGGCCCCAGCCTGTCCCAGGTTTCGATTTTGAACGCTCTAGACTGACATGCTGAGATGTGTCCACTGCTCTCATTTAATCGCTGGAGGACTCCACTATCCACAACATCAGAGATACAGGACCTAATGAAATGACACTTGCTGCTGGATCAACGTCTCCTAAGAACAGAAAGGAAAAAAAAAGTTTAATGTGAGATATTCAATACTGTGTGGGTTAGCAACCACTGGAATCAGCTGCTAGTGATTTTGATACCCGTTTAACTTCTATATTAAAGTTACATATTTCTATTATCTGCACAAATTTTAAAAAAGACCACATCAGACAAAAGAAGGTACATAATCTATATCAGAAAAAGTCCCCTATGCAATCTCAGCAGATGAATCTAAAATTGTTCAGAAAGAGACAGCTGCCTTATCCTCCCAGATGAGATGCTAAGCTACTTAAGTGCACAGCTAATTTGTGAATTTGTTGAAATACAATTTGTTTTAAACAGCATTCATTTTTTGTGCAGTTCTGTCATGCTTAGAAGTACTGCAGAAATGCTAGAGGGCTTTCTAGAGTCAGATAGTTGTTTAGAGCATTTTTAGAGAATTGACAGTTGTATCAGAATCTCTGAACATCCCTTGTTCATGAAAAACATGTCTCTACCCAGAAAAAGCCACATTTAATTCTCTTAAGAACACAAGTATGCATTAAAAAACTACACCAATTTGTAGACATGTGATTCAGCAAGACCAGAGTAATCTAGCAGTAATGCTAATTTAATATCACTAACTTCAGCACAACTGTCAAGTTACTGTATCCGGGCTGGTTTTCAGTTGCCTTCCAGACTGCAAATTAAGATTTAGTAGTACGAAACAAAGTGAAAATTAGACATCTACAATTACATAAAAACTCCAGGGCTACACACCCAAGTCTTTTACCATGTAATCAAAACAGTTCATGTTTCTTTACATTAGTGCACAAACCTCAAGCATTTGCTGAACAGTAATTTAATCTAAACCTAGTTTTTACTGAAAATCTTGCAAGAAAAACATTACAAGTATGTTAAACAGGACAGAGTAACTTTTGTATTTCTTGTAACAGATAAAACTTTCACAGCAATTCTGTATTCTTATGTATTGCTTTGTTTTGTTATCCACTATCTGTGTATTTTACACAAACACTGTATATTTTTGTCAGGAAGTACTGAGCTGATGCATCACTAGAACTTACTGCAGCATCACTTCTATTACTTGGTTTTAACCATCTCTTAGTGTTGTGTAAGACAACATTCCAATCTTTGTGGCACACTCAATATCAGGAACATCTGTTATGTGGTTGCAAAAGAAAGGAACTATAATTTTAACATATTTAGTAGAATGAGATTTCACTTGCAGGATGTTACAACTGAGTAGAAACTTCAAACAATGAATTGCAGAATTGTGCTTTTACCTCTCCATCTCCTTTAAAAAATTAATTCTACCGTTGATAGGGAGGCAAGAAGAAAAGCTAGGACTAGCTGCATGTCTCTAACTTCATAAAAACTACTCTCATCCAAAACAGCAGCTGCCATGGCATGTTGGTGGCAGATAAGGCAGAGTATGCAGTGTTTCAGTGGTTTAGGGCAAGATGCTGCTGGTAAAAATCTTAGTAGCAGTTCTTCCAAAAAGAGGTATTTCACACAACATATCTCTCCAAATTAGTAAACTTGATCCAACCCCGTATTTGGCAAGATCAAACTTTGCAGTAGCTGTAATTAAAGACATCTTGAACTGTATGTGTAAAATGAATCAATTTTTTGCAACCAACTCCCCCCACCTCCCTTCCCTACTATCAACACAGTAATTAATTTGTATAAAAATCTTAGTCATCTTTTCAACACCACTGCTTAAGTATTAATACTGCCTACATACTCCATGTGATAGAGAAACACACCGATACACTTTTACCTAACTATGGCTACAGTAGAAAACTGGAACATGTAAAGATGCACAGAAACATTATACATAGTATAGGCTAGGAAATAATCACAAATCCATTGTACATGTGAAGTTGGGAGAACTAAGTCAGCAAGAAAACTTTATGGCTTAAATTGAAACACACCCAGGACAATATATGAAATCAAGTCCCTTCTGCACATTGTTGACATCACAAAATCACAAAAAATTCTGAGTATTTCTTAACTTGTGAGATCTTTGAAATTAAATTTCACACTTCTCCCTAATACCTTCATGTCCCTCCATCAATCCACAATACTCTATGCATTTCTGGAGTAATGTATTTCTTCACAAATTTCAGGAACCTTCCTTCTCATCCAAACACCTCCTCTCAAAACTCACTTGCTGCTTTGCTTTTCACGACTAATCTCAGCTTTGGTGCTCCCTGTTCTCTCTCTCTCTCCCCTAATCACATCAACCAAGAACAGGAACATGAAATAGAAACACAATGAACACCTGGAATTTATTTTTCTGTTTTAAATATAATGCTCTTTCATGAACAGTTCTGTGTGTGCCTTATTCTGCTGAATGCCTTTTCTTGCTTTCAGATGCATGAGCTTTAGAGGGGGAGGCCAGTTCTTAAAGAGGAAACAGCATCTGAAGTTCAAACTCCTGCTCTGAACTGTTACCTGCATGAACAGCAGAGATAATTAACAGAGGCTGATCTTTGCTTTCAGCTCTCCTCCCACAAAAGTGGCCTTTGAGAATAAACAGTATGTATACATTCCTGTATATTGGCAAGAGAAGAAAAATACTGGAGAGCACCAACTTAAGTTCTGGGAAACTTAAATGCAAGTACCGGTCATGCCACAGCTTCTTTCTTGTTTCATAGATCTATGGAATTGGACAAAATATGACTTGTCTTCCACATTGGTGTGTGTAAGTGTGTTTATGTATCAGACCATGAGGTGACTTGATTCCACCGTAATGAATGCAGTAACAGAGATTACAAACATATCGTACCTTAACATGGGCTGGAGAGAAATTTTAACAATGTAAAGGTGTTTAGAGTCATTCTGAACACATTACTACTGCTGGGGTGACTAAGTCGTCGACAGCAAAATTGGAAATTACATTCTGTAGAATGTTAACATAGCCATTTTGTATTGAAAAAAGTGTAGCACTAGATTTAAATAGCTATTATCAATTTAGCTTTGCAAGAATATATTCTCTGGAACAATCACACTTCAGAACATGTGTTTCTGGACTAATAAAATACTAAGGTGCCCTGGTCATTTCCTAATGAATCTGAATTATCAACTTCCATACTGTAAACATCACAGATTCAAATAATCCACAAAACCTAGACTCACCTAAGTAAGCAAATCTTAAGTTGTGCAAGTTATTTTATGTTCTCATCTGTTCAACAAAAACAAAGTATTCTGACAAAATCAAATCAAAGTCATAGCATGCAAAGTGGGCTCTTATCAGGAAGGTGTTTGAGGATCGGTAGGTAGTTTCCAGAGGGCCACAAAGCTGCAGGAGGTTTTCTTATTCTTATTATTTTATATTGAAACATCTTGTTTAAACAAAGAGTCTTTATAAATGAGTATACTAATAAATAAAATCTTGCATTCATTTCCCTCTAAACTACAATTGTGATGAGGTCTCTCTTCACCTTTGCTGTATGGGTTAGACTTGCACCTACATTTGCAGAGCCCCACAAGCACCATATTGCCAAGACAAAACACCTGAGGAGCTGGCTTTTCTTATTCTTTTCTATTCAATTCCAGTGCAGTCCACCAAAAGAAGCTGCAGGTTACTGCTAAACTAATGGCCTCTCAAACTTTTTTGAAAAGAATACAAGAGATTGTTGAAAATGACAACTAAAGATTTCAAAAGCAGCATGATGAACCAAGGGATAGATTTGTCAGTTCAAGACAGTGCCACACCAACACCCAAAAGTCTATCTGCTTTGAGAAAATGGCAATGATAGTCTGTGACAATCAGCTAGGCTGAGGCTAACAGAGAAATTGATTTAGGCTGCCCAAGACTTCTGGTATGTCAGTCAGAAGTGAATTCAAAGCTTCAAAATATAATATTGGTCAATACATCAACTACATAGCAGGTGATGTATGAAATGTGTTTGTCCAGTAGCTGAAACAGGATTTCCTGTTAAATTCACATTTTTCCTTATTATCTATACTCTGATTTTTCAGCATTAAATACTCTTTATTATGAGAATATTTAGCTAATAAAATCCTAGCATCCTGTTATTACCTTTATGCTTCATTTTTCTTTATTAAATGGGTTAAAGAGAAATAAGAATCAGATGCAAATAGGAGACATGAAATTACCAATTAACTTGAACATGATTTAATTTGTCAGTTAACATCTGCATCCCAATGGGCCTTTTGACACAGACAGGTCCTCTTTCTTTACTATACTTTCAAAATACCAATAAGTTTTGAGGTTACTACTTTTAATAAGGAGAGGTTTAACAAGTTAAACTTGGTAAGGTCCACTTCTCTATAGTCAAAATTTCTCACTTCAATTCTTTTTTTCTTTCTTGGGAATCAATGTTTTTAAATAGATTTCATAAAATATGGTTATTTACATTTCACCTTATAAGCAAGCCATTTAATAGATCTCAATCCTCTTTAAACACAGGAAAAACACTTTTTTTGAAGTGAGAAGCTGTTCTCCAGAACTGTAAAATAATATTTTCATGATAATCCCATCACTGAAAAAAGTTACTTTCGTAAATTTTGTGTTTCCTGAAGGTATCAGTTTAACAGCTTGATAGCCAAAGTCCTCTTTTAATACATAAATGCTATGGAACTGGAGGCAAGAGTGAAAACTGTTGCCTTCCCAGTTCTGCTGAAGCAAATCAAGGAACCCTACTTTTAATGGAGTCACAGTACATTATCTTTAAGACCAGTCAGTGTTAAATGTACTAGTCCCAAAAACAATCTCCTCCTTGCAGGATGAGCAGGCCTTAAAACCTGAGGCTATACAAGCAGGCAATTACAAATAAACAGCAATAAACTCCAATTTTTGATCCAGCATTTTGCGCACATTAAATAATAAGAAATCTGACAAAGCCTGTAAATCTCATTTAATTCAATACAGAAAAAGGACATTAATAGATAACAAGTAAACACTGCAAAAGATTTCTCTCTTTTTTTAACAAAATGCATGCTGCATCGCCACAGCCACTAATTCATTCTTCCATTTACTGTGGGTTTATCACAGGCAAAGGAGGTGACACGTTTGTGGGTGGTTTTGGGGTTTTTTGTTTTGGTTTGGTTTAGCACCCCACTAGACCAAAACAGAATCACAGAAAAATTTCGGTTCAAAGGGCCCTCTGGAAGTCATCTAATCCAAATCCTGCTGTGACAGCAGAGCTAACTGCAAAGCAAGATCCAGTTGCTCAAGGCCAAAAACATACAACAGAACCCAGTGCTGCCTTCATTAATTTTTGAATCATCCATTATGATAGGCAGCTTTGGATTTAACTTTCTGAAAGATGTTTGAAACACAGTGCTTTGGACATGTTTAGCAACACAAAAGTAAAGGTAAAAACACCAAATCGATTCCTCTACTCTTAACACTACTTGAAATGCAATTAAGTCCTTATCCCAACCTTATCAGAACCTGTCAGATTGTACGTTACAATGGCATCAACCAGGAGATTTACTTGCTCAGATTATCTCTAACCTCAGGAAATTTAAAATAAAAAGTTGCATACCTTAAAGAAAGTAGCATACATTATTATTTCCAATAAATTTGAGTTACTATTGCAAGAAAATAATATATCAGTCATCTTCATACACAAAGAAGAAACAACCCAACTCAGCTCACTCATCACATAAATGATAACATCTGTAATTACACAAACTGGTTCTATCATGTAGGAAAGCGAAAACTTCTCCAAACAGGTACTAAAATTAATAGCTCAGTTCCCATTTGCTCTCAGCAAACAGGCAGATACTCTAGTGTCCTCAGAGTCCATGGGGTAACTTCTTAACTAAAACATGAGGGTAGTCTGGGCATAGAGACTGCTGTTCACCCTTCAAATTCAGAAGACAATCTTCAATATATGCTATAAATCAGAAGCTCTAAAAACATAGGCGAGAGACAATCTATAACAGAAGTGGTAAGCCATTGGTGGACCCACAATCTCCAATAAAATAAATCTCTGCTTAAATATCTTTCAGTGGGGGTTAAGAAAAATAACATTCCCTTACTACAGGCTAAGATGGCTCAACTGAGGCACGACTGCAAGCCTGAGCATTGCACTACACAACGAATAAAATATGCCTGCTGAAACAAACTTCCTGGTCCCTGCTCTAAGGAGCTTACAGATTAAAAGGAACAAAGAGGAAATTACATAATACAAAACTACATCAGAATTGCAAGTGCATGGCTCAGTTATTTGAACAAGAAAACACTACTTAAACTGTTCACTGGACAATGTCTGACCTAGTTTACAGCAAAGTCCTAAACTACATTTTCCCTAAAACACTTGAAAATAAAAAGCTTTCAAGAGAACCACATAAAAACAATCTGCAAATATCACATCTACTGGTCTGGCTGCGATGTTTAAAGAATAACTGCAGTGTGCTCCTCATACAGGTTGCAAAGCACTTGGGAGAAATGACCAGTTGTGTATGAAACACCTGCAAGCATTACAGCAATTCACTGTAACTGACTAGTTTGTATTTCTGTGACAGTATTAGGCCAGTGATACAGAAAAGCTAAATAGACAGCACTGCTCATTTTATTGAGTTATATCTGGTTAATTACAAAAAAAATTTTTAAAATGCAGTCTGTTTTCAAAAGAGGGGTTTTTTTAATACAAGCAGTATCTGTATAGGATCTCAGTGGAGTGACTGACCATCAGGAAGTTATAAAATGCCTATAAAGACATATCAGAAACAAGTTGGTAGTGTTACTGTAACATAGGATTATTACATTACATTAGCTTATTTCTAGTTTACAAAGACAGACCCATTAGCAGCTAAACTCTCCCTTCCCACTTGCTGCTCCAATCTATCCGCCTCCAAAATTAACTTGCAAAGAAAAGAGAAACATGAAAGCCATCTGCATTTCACCTGAAACTCTGTCTATTCAAATTAGTGCTGCAGGGTTAATTTAATGGTTTATTCTCAAGCTTACTCCGAGTGAGAAGAGACACATGGAGATATATTAAAGCTGTAGAATGACTATTAGGCAATCCAGAATGGCTCTTTTCATGTTAATACTGCTTTTGGTATGCTCTTGCACACCATAAATCAAAGGTTCTCCTCCTCCCTCCCCACCTTTATTTTCTTTCCATTCAGGGCTTCAAATACAGAGGTATAGCTCACAAATTCACCAAACTGAAAGAGCACAACAGAATTTCTCTAGATATTTTTGAGTATCCTCTCCCCCCTCTCATTGAGAAATCAACTTGCATCTTTTCCCCTGTAAAAAGAGGCTCAGACTACCAGCCATTTCAGAACTGAAAAAATAATCCTCTGGCTTCCAAGCCTCCGTCAAGGATGTATTTATGGACACTGTGTTAGAAGCACAAAACACTGCTCCATATTTTAACAGAATACTTTAGAATGGAAACTACTAACAAATGCACTTGCACTACACAGATCATTATCTCTTTCAATTATGAAGTTAATTACTTGCCTAGAACCAGAATTACCACATTTAAAGGAAGATTGTCCTACCTCCCACCAGTTTTAAAGATTAGATCTGCATTAGGTGCTCCCTTCGGATGCTGGTAACGAGGCCGCCGTTCACGATTAGTATTTGCTGGAGCTGGACGCTGTGCCAGAGACTGCAACATTTCTGTAATTTCATACAGAAAAAAGTTAAATATGTTTATCTCTGCATCTTTTTAAAGAGGAATTTACACAAGCACATTTTACTGACATGTAGTAAAAAAGACACCTTATTTACACTTTGCTATACTTTAGGGTTAACACTCCTCAAGTTATTCCACAATAGCTATTTTTAAAAAAGTTAAATTGCATAGACAGCTTTGACAAATCCAAGCTACCTGGTAATATGAACTTGCATTTCCAGATGTTCTTACAGAAGGAACTGCCAGCAATGGTTTTCATCAGAGGTGCTTAAAGAAGGGAGCTGTGACCTTTTCTTTCTAAGCATATCAACCACCACTTTCTTTATCAATGATCAGGGACAAAGCTTCACAGCAGTATGAGAAGCCACAACATTAAACTACCCTGAAATAGTAACAATTGGACAATGTTGCTGCCAATTAAAGACCCAGCAAGAAACCTGTCCTAAAATTAGGCATTGAGAAGTCAGATATTTAAGTCTAAGCTAACCATAATAGGATCCTTTTACAGAGCAGACAGGCACCTGAAGAGAGTGACTCAGCTGACCTACATTACACCAGCTGTCCCACGGATGGAGTTTTTCACTTCATGATCAGTGGGAAAAAAATAGGTGGGTGCAGAAAGAAGCCTACACTAACCAGTTTAGCACTGGACATATAACTTTTGGGCAGTTCAAGCTAGGTTAAGTACTGTATTTTGGCATTCGGTAAAACTTAATTTCTAAAATTTAATTTCATTTTTTTAATGATAAAAAATTGCTCTTTACCAGGCTAAGGTAATGGTTATTAAGTACCCAATATAATTACAAATACATCATAGGAACCTCCACATAACCTCTGCCTGTATGTTAGTACATCTAATGGAAAGTATTTCTGACAGTCCACCTGTGCAAGAATCTACATTACTCAGCAAACAGACAGATGGAATAAATGAAGGGGAAAAGTGGAATAAGCTGTTAAGCAGATTATGTTTGAAAGTCTGCTGTCTGGTTCCCTAATCTCTGGTAATCTCATTGGAGACACATACTCATCATCTGCTAGAAACAAACTTCCACTACTCTCACAAAGACTTGCACAGGGCAAAACTAGAGACTAATGAGATTCTCTCACCATTTACAAAATGCACATGAAGCTTTCAGCAAGGTATCCACCCAATCTTTGAGAAACTGGGAAACTATGAATGATTTAATATACAATATTGGTATCAACAGTTAATAAAACATGTATTCACGCTCTGTATACTCCTCTGTCAACACCTGGAAAAGGCAAAGAAAGCCATTCAACACACTGACAGTCCATTTTTGTAAACATCACGAAATGGCATCCTTCAAAACAATTCTGTATGCCAGGAGAGATCTCTGTTGGCAATGACGAGACCCAGGAAGAAAATAAGAAGAGATTATGGTACTTTGCCAGCCAGGTGCTAGAAGCAAGCAATGAACAAGCACGTGTGTGCATGCCCGTCTCTTCTGTTTTCCACGCTGTAGGTGAAAAAATATTGGGGTTTGTGAAAAGCTAGTAACTGCGAAGTTGAGTAATTGGGAAGGTAACAGAAGGAAGAAATGGCATGGGAGCACAATGTATTAGCTAGGCCAAAGGCATGTCACTCATCTTTGGTTTTAGTGAAGAAAAAAAAATAATCTACGCAGGAAAACACCAGTCTAAATTAGAGAGTCACCCAGTTCTTAATACTTCTTCAAATTAAAAACATTTTTAATACTAGTAAACATTGCTGAAGTATTAAATAATTATCTGATACTACTTTGAATTACATCAGTGAACTTTCATCTGTTAGCTACTCTGTACAGATGAAAACAACCCACAAATGTACATGCAAATGTTAGGACAATCCTGAGGCATTCTTCCAGAAATTTTGAGACTTATTCCTCCCTTGGTAACTTCAAAGGCTGAAACAGAAATTTAAAACCAACTCTTTCTGTCAATGGGTACGTACCAACTTGTTACAGGCAAGCTGACTCTTTTCAGTAACAATCAACTGCACAAATCTACATAAAAAAAATAGTTCCAAAGAGGAATGTAATTCGGCCTGTTTAACTTAACCTGAATAAAAGGTCCTTTTTAGTTTGGTTTAACTGTGTATATTACCCAGGTTAATAAAAAGAGTCAACAGATGTTTTAAAAATGGATGTGAGCTACAGAAAACCCTCTTTCTTTTGTGTTGATTTTCCTGCTGTATTAGTGCTTTATACACACCTAGAAAATCTATGAGAAAGTAAAAAAAGCCTATTACTAGTTATTAATTGGTATCAGTTGTCCGATTCATTTCTCTTGGACAAAATCAATGTGATACTCTTTTGGATAAGAAGCACAATTGCTCACAATAAAATCCTACATTAAACAGACTGATTTTAAAGATACTGACAAAGTCATATGACGAGGCATAAAAACCCAAACGCCCCAACCAGTAAAGATATCAGAAATACCATTAATGAGGAAAAACCCACAAAAAGTCTGGAGGAGAGCACTTAAATGTCTAATTCTAGAGTCTACTGTTTCTCTTCCTTTTTCACAAGTGGGCTTTATAACAGGGGATGGTCTCGGAAAAGAAGTTTTTAAGCTGATTATGATGTTTAATACTAAGAATATATTGTGTTACCATTTCAGAGCTCTGTAGGTACTCACTTTGGAAAAATACTCCTTTTTACAATTACAAGTTTAGTTCTTGTACTATCAAAGTTCCGAAAGGAATGTTAGATTCCATAGTGTTTTTAGAATTAGAGCCGCTTTAATTTAAATTTGCCATTTCTTGATGAATAATGACCTTTCACTAAATACCTTAAATGAGATTTCCTGCTAATTAACTACTTACACTGTGATTACCACCAGACTGCAACATCTTTAAAAAAAAATAGAGCAAGAACTTTGGAGAAGTTAAATGGAAATACTAACCTAATAACTGAATACCATCAGTTTTATTGGTCTGGCTTTGTTTACTATCTGAGTACACCAAGGAAAGTTGAGTCTGAAAAACCAAAACAAACCAAACCACCCAACAACCAAACACATCAAGTGCCCCAGTTTAGGGGCTATATGATCTGTTGTATTAACTGTTTGCTTCAATCTGTCCAGGTTCCAAAATGCCTGACTGTGGCTTACCTATCTTTAAAAATAATTGGTAAGAAGCCTTCATTCTGTTAATATATTCTTATGCTCCAGATTTGTAGCACTCCTAGAACCTTTAGCAATATGAAGCTGAGGTGACAGTTTTTATTTCTCAGGTGAAGGTTACCTCTTAGTATTTGCAAGTCTTAGTGAGACTGATGAAGATTCTAAATACTATTAACATCTAAAATACCCATGAATATCTAAAAAGCAGAGTTTAAGTTGCACAGAATTAATTCCTCTTGTATCCAACTCAATTGTCTTGCAGTAATGGAGACAATGCCACAAACATCAGATTAATTTTGTGTTATCTTATTTTTAAGGAAACAGTCTCAGTTCTTCCCCTTTCCCAAAATAAATGGGAATGCTGAGATTTGAGGCCCACTTGAAAACGTCCTTTCATGGAAGAGCTATAAAAACTTCAAGTACAGAGACCACGGAGTAAAAATAATGAATGACTGAAACTAAAATACAGGTTTTCCATGAAGCATTGCAAATCAATGTTCAGAACTTGAACTGCTAATTATCACAAATAATATTTTCTGTAGATCCATGAAAGCTCCTCTAAAAATAAAAAATACTTGGTGATTTTCTTACCCTGGTAGTCCTCTTGTTCTTGCCGTTCATTGATATCCAAAGTGAGCTTTTTCATCCTCATTCTCTCCTCCTGTTCAGCTTGCTGTTGGTTCCAGTGGTTTGCAGCAAGTTGGGAAGACATTGGTACATTTAGGATCTTAAACTGCAAATGAAAATAAGTTTTTAAGTGCCCAGCACAGAAAAAAAAGCAACCACAAAACAATCCAAAATATAGAAGGGTTATGCTTATTTCTAGGTTATTGTGACAAGAGACTTTCTGCAGAAGTTTCTACTGGAAAGTGTGTTGTTTGTTGGTTTTGTTTATTTGTTTTTAAACTCTATTTCACATAAGGAAGCATGAAAAAATACAAGATATTTAGACCTCCTAAAGACACAGAGAACATATAAAAAAGGCTGATGTACTGCTAAGGCAAAAGACTACTACACACACTATTTAGGGAAACAAAACTGATTAACTTTCACCAGGAACACATAGCTATATGCTTTATTTCTTATTTTCAAACAAGCCGATACCCTCACAATGAATTACACTGGTCTTGAGATAAAAGCACCATAGCTGGCTCAGAAAGCTGCATCTCCCTCCAAAGGTCTCTACCTTCCAAAGAGATGAAGCCCCCGAGCAGAATTTCTACTATTATCCCTTGTAATAACAGAGGAGAAGTGTTCCAAGCATTCCAGATATCCCCCAGCATTCCTTGGCCAGTACTTTTTATGAACAATTCTAGCTCCACAGTGGTGCTTATTAGTCTGGAGACAACTGTGGTGTCAAATTTAATCTTTTCCTCCTCCCCCACACCCAAACATCCACATTCAACACAATGTAGCTTATGGCAAATCAGATAAAGGTAAGCTTGGTAGTCCTCCTACAGAAGTACCCTCTCTCTAAATAATACAGCTGAGATTTTCAGAGAGGCATAGGGAAGATGCTTTCTTTTTCCCCAGACTGAGAAAATCCAAGTTTTTATTTCCACAGAAATTTTTTTTACATTTGTTCCAAAACAGAGAAGTGATTCTTAATCTTATCTGCAATTGAAACCGTAGTTTTCAGAAACTCCTTAATGCTAAAGTTTGTGAACTTATTTAGAAAAATCTCGCTTCCTACTTCTAATGGGTGTGCAGTTGAAGGAAGTATTACCATGCTATAAGTAGGGTAATGCATTTAAGGATAATCATTCTCAATATTCCACAAACTACTCTGAATCCTGCTGCTTGTTCTTGTCATCTGAGATCTACTTCCACAGAAATAGAAGCAGAACAAATTTCTAAGTGCTTTTTTCTGCTACAGTGTCAAAAGCTGCAGACAGAAAGATACATTATCAGGAGAAGGTATATAGTAAAAGCAAAATCCTCACTGCATACAGTTAGTATTTAATACAATAATTACTAAGAAATCTCAAGGTATCTATTAGACAGTAGTGCCCCACTAACAGCAGACAAATGATGAGTGTGAGAAGACATCAAGTACCCTCAGGCACAGCATTTGAAAATAAACTGTTTGAAACAGTTAAGACAGACTCTTGCAAAGATCTGAGAAAAACCTGGGTACAGTGAAGATTTATTTAGATGAGACAAACCAGGCAAAAGATTTGTTGGGGTTTTTTGGGGGATGGGGAGTGTAATAGCATATTATATTGAACATAAATACAAGCTTGTTATTAAGGTGTGTGGGGAAGAATAAAAATGAAAGCTCTTGAAATTCCAACAGAAAAGTAAGCTTTAGTCACTTATTGCAGAGCAGACTATGCATGTTCCTAGATATCGTCAAATGAACTTCACACAAACTATGCAAATAACTAACCCATTAGCAGCTTTGTATGGTAAAAATCATTCCTTAGCTTCATCATTAAGCTCCCCATCCATCTTAATATGTCCTTTATATTTTATCTGTTCTATAGATTTATCAGCTTAATGGGACTGGTAAGTGTTTTCAGACAGGATGCTTAAAGTAGAAAAAAGAAAACTGAAATATAGAAGGGTGCAAATGAAAGAAACCGATACAAAACCCAACAGACTAGTAATTAACAAAATATCACTGAGTCACTATCTCAAGGCAACCAGACAGTTGCCATTGAAATCAAATCACTGATGACAATTACTAAAGGATATGATGATTACAGAGTGTCCTGGTTTAGGCTGGAATAAAGTTGATTTTCTTCCTAGTAGCTGGTATAGTGCTGTGTTTTAGATTTAGGATGAGAATAATGACGACAGCAACAACTGAAAACGTCAGTGTGTTAAGTAGTGTTTGTACTAAGTCAAGGATTTTTCAGCTTCTCACGCCCAGCCAGCAAGAAGGTTGGAGAGGCACAAGAAGTTGGGGGGGGACACAGCCAGGACAGCTGACCCAAACTGGCCAAAGGAATATTCCATACTGTGGGACATCATGCCCAGTATATAAACTGGGGGGAGTTGGCCTGCGCGCACCACAGATTGGGGATTGGCGAATCATTGGTCAGCTGGTGGTGAGCAATTGCATTATGCATCACTTGTTTTGTATATTCTAGTAGTAGCAGTATTTTCCCTTCCTCTTCTGTCCTATTAAACTGTCTTTATCTCAACCCACAAGTTTTACTTTTTTTTTTTTTTCCTTCTTTCTAATTCTCTCCTCCATCCCACGGTGGTGGTGGGGAGTGAGTGAGCAGCTGTGTGGTGCTTAGTTGCTGGTTGGGGTTAAACCATGACACTGAGCAAGCAAAACATTTCCAATTTGCAAATAGTGAAGAGGTGTATCAAAAACCTCTTATAAAATCTGTGAGATAGGGACAGAACATAAGGACTTCACTTAGAAGATGGCAAACTGGAGAAAGATAAAAAATAATTCAGAAAATGAGATTGCAGATTACATAAAAATGTCGCTGAGATAAAGAACTCCACATTCAAGGACAGACTTGACCCTTCCGTGGATATTACTGTTCTTTTATGGAAACTTCCTAAAAATCTTTCAAATGAAAGGAAATCTTTGTGTTAGGTATTAACCAAATTACTTGACACTAGGTGACTTGCTTTTACTGTCTAAATCTCACTTTAGTTCACACCTACCTGGAATAAAACTTCTTGGACAGTTTTATAAATATCAAATGGTATTAGACAGACCTCAGCTCCAATCCCTTATGATGGCAATATTTCTTTATTTCCCCTTGCTCTCTCATGGCTTGTGGATAAATCATGATGACGTAGTCTGATTTCCAATAACTATGTTCAGTTCTACTGCTACTAGTTTTGTAAGTTTTCTCATACAATTTCTTTGCTATAGCTGATGGGTGAAAAAACCCAGACATCAATTGCAAGACACTAGTCTACCCAATATCCTTGCTATCGCCTGTTTCTGTAAATCAGTATGACAGAAAAAAAGATAAAATATGGTGTCCTTGTTACTACCAGCCTGCAATGACTATTAATTCAGGTTGTACGCTGCTGGTAAAGAGCGGTTAGTTGTTCTTGTGTTGCCTCAAAAAGCTAGTTGTCAATGCTCCACTAAAATCTGGCTGAATAACTGGTATGTGAACTGAGTATTTAGTGACTGGACCTCAACTACCAAATATTAACCTCCAGAAGGAAGCACAGCATATTCCATTTTCATCAGTAAGTACTTTCTTACAGCAAAGATTTCTAGTTTCAGCAGCACTGTTGACAAAGAACACACAGACCAAACCAATTGCTAACATAGCAAGTGATTAGGTTGATGTATAGTGAGGTGGTGGTGCTTATCATTCCAGTGACTGTGCAGACAAGAAATTACTTACAGCTTTCCAGGTTGTCTGCAAACTCCTTCTGACTGTTTTTAAAAAGCTGAAAGTTTACAACTGTAACTTAACAGTAAAGTATGCATCCATCACTTCAAAATTCTGTGCATATTCTGCTCATACAGATTTCAAATAAAGTAGTATAAGAAAGAATAATTATTTTCTTTTCAACTCCACCTCTTCTTTCCTGCTTATTTTTCTGTTAAAACTGACTACTAAGGCATAGGGTTTTTTTCTGAATACAGAACTATGGACAAAGAAGCCTTTCACTGACTCAAGAAATGAAAAAGTCTATAAAGCAACTGTTTTCTACATTTCTAGAAACACCGAGAGGAGTTTTGGCAGGAAGAGCCTACTCCCAAAACCAAATATCAGGGGAGGAACGGGGAAAACTCCTGAACAAGTTCTGCTTTCTTTTTAAGCCACATGTTGGCAATAATTTCCCCTCACACAGAATACGAAGATCCTAAAATTCTTGGTAACTACAGATACTCCCAGTAAATTATCCTCAAAAAGCTAAACACCATTTTTTTTAAATAGAGTTCTCTTAAATCCCTTCTCAGCCCAATGACAACAGTTAAAATTCTGCACTCAAAACTTCTGTAGAACTTTGTATACAACATTCAAGTTCCAGGAAAACAGAATAACCAAACAAATGTAGTAAGGAAATCAGTTAATCATCACTACTAAATGCAAGTATGTATGGGCTCAAATAGGTATTGCCACTTACACTTTCAAAGTGCTTACTTTGCACAGCACATGCTCACTAGTTCAAGTGTTTAACGATAGGAGACTTCTCACTTTCTACGTGGATTTTTGAAGTATCTTTCATATGAAGGAAGAGAAAGACTCTACTTCAGGTTTATATACCTCAACCACTAAACTACTGTCACTATTCAGGTAACAAGTAGTGACATGGATCTAAATACTTGAAAGGTACAGATGCACAGAATGAAACAGTGCCTTGATTTTGCTTTCCATCTAGACTCACTCATTTTCACCACCAATTTATACAACTGAAATGAAAAGCCTTCTTTAAAAGATCTAAACCATGATGAGAAATGCATGTGGAATGCGTTAGGTATTAATTTGTATACTATGCATTTGCTGACGTACGAAAATTCAAACATATACTGGAAAAAAGAGCCAAGACAAATATAAAGCTTGGCTGCACGAAGGAATTTATTTGTTTTATCAACATGATTGCCAATTAAGTTTCTCTGAGAGATTCACTCAGTGTGTTCTGGAATAGTCCCCGAAAAATGTCTTCAGAGATAATGACTTTTTCTGCAAGTTGAACAAATTCAGCCAAATGGCAGTTACTTAGGAAATGGAATTTAGCAAATGCCATATATCTTGATTTGAAGCTGAAAGTGTTTTCAGAAAAATCCGTAGAATCTTGAAGATTCTGGAATATTTTTTTTTCCCCCTACTCCTTTCAACATTCAGTGGCTAAAATATATGTAAGACATACCACTGTCCTACTGGTGTAATTACCAAACATAATTAGTAACGGTATAATTTAACCACAGAATTTTTCTACTTGATTTCTACTAACAACCAAGAATTCTAAGAAACTACATATGGTATTTTCTATTTATAAAAATGAAGTTGTTTGTATGTCATTCTGAGAAAAGGATAAAAAAAACCCACTTCTGTGACTTCAAAAGTCACAGAGTGTGACTTTCAAAAAAGTGAAAGGAGTTTATTTATTTAAACAATATCTATACCTTATGTGAACCCTTACCTGCTGTTTGTTGCCTTTTCGTGTTAACATGACAAATGGCATTGTATCTCCAGACTCTGACTCTCCTTCCCCACCTCCAAGTGGGGGACCCTTCTTGAGCTGACTTTTGAGATGTAGAGGAATAGCAACATCCAACTGATGTACTTTAACAGATTCACCACTCCGTTGCTATTAAAAAAAAAAAAAAAGAAGTAAATTCTATAAATGATCAGATGCTAAAAATGTCAGCCAGTCTGGCAACATTCATATTATCATGACTGAGAAAAGGTTTAACCTTCCAGGAAAACAGAGTCACATATAAATAAATGTATTCAGCTTTATTGCATTTTCCTTTGGTTTTCTTGCTTGTGAAGAAGAAAGTTACAGGGACAGAATACTTCAAGTTTTAAAGGAATTTTGAATAACAAGCTTTTAAGGAAAGAAATCTAGAGACTTGATTAGACACAGTTGAGAATGGACATTCTACATTCACAATTTTTTTGTAGCATCTTATTAAGGTAGTCCTTATACAGGGCTTGCTATACTCAATACTTAAATATTTACCAGATGTGACTGGAAAAAAAGGACTTAGAGGTTATGTAAATTTAAATGCAGCTACATTTTAAACGTATTAAAACCTAAGTTTGGCTAGTCTATGATAAACTCAGAACCATTGCATAGTATCAGTTATTATTTATCCAGTAAAATGTTAGCACATCATATATTCACTGGTCAAACAATACAATTAACAGCTATTTTACTAAAAGCTACTTATTCAAACATGTCAATTGCAGACAAGAGGCCACAACTAAGAAAAAATTCTGTGTTCTTTAGTATGGTAAGCTAAGCATTAATCACTTACCAAAAAAAAAAATCAAATACAGTTAGCTGTACAGCAAGTTACATTACGAAAATAAATACTTATACCTGAAGATTTTCCAGCATCATTTTATCCAACGCCTGAATGAAGTCCTCATCTTCTGCACAAGGGACATGCTTAAGTCCTCCTCCTTTAATCATTACTTCCTATTGCAACGGGAAAAAAACCTTCTGTTACATAAGTTTCAGAAATATGAATATCCAGTCTAGAAATAAGTGGAAAAATATCCTTATTGCTTCCATATAATAAATAATCAAAAGCTTTAAAAAACATAAATTGTTAAAGAAAAAAGTTTTCAGCCTGGATTATTTTCTTGAAGAAATATTTCCTAACATTTATTACATCTATTATTATGAAGGCTGGCCACTTGTAATAACCTGACATACCAGCATATGTGTACAGATGCATACGTACACATTCCAGATATGGCAACAATACAAAGAAAAATCTCTATCCCTACCACACCTAATTTAACTGATTTTTTCATTAAGTCCATAAAGTTAGGTGGTCTTTTCAAGACAAATACTATCCTTCAGTATTTGGAAAGCACAACGCTACAACAAAAATATTTAAAGTCAGTACCCCAACGCATTGTTCTGTAATGATCATTACTTTCCTTACTATGTAACTGCAATTCAGGCTCAACCAGACGGGCTCTTTTGCTACAGATGTTATGATCTGCCAATCCCAAATTAGCATTTTAGGAGTTTTTCACTTCTTGCTTTGTCTCCTTTTCAGTTTTGAGATCTAGTAGAGTGTAACTAGTTTACCTTGTTGTATTATATCAGCTTGCTGCCATTGCTGGCATTGCAAAACCATCATTTATGCAAGCTTTTCCAGTCTAGCTACCTATGAAAGTGCACAGTCCTATGAAAACATGTTGTAGTAAAGTTGGCAGCATAAGTATTTTCAGAAGGTAATAATGAAAGTTTGCAAAAATAAAAAAAACCTCTAAAATGTATTTGAAAGAATAGTAGGGAGTGTTCTTGCCAGGTGTTCCCAGATATGTTATGAGCGGCATTGGCAAAACACATTCAGTAAAGAAAACCAAAATGCAAAAGTCAATTCACTTATCTAAAGCTACAATACATACTGTATTCTCCTCATCGGTTTCATTTTCCTTGTTGGAGTCTGTAAGATAGTCTGTGTTTTCTTCCTCTTCTTCTTCACCTTCTTCTTCCTCATTGTCCGAGCCCTCCTGAAACAGTCAATGAATAACTTCTATTTTAGAACAACAACAACAACAAAAAGACCGCTTGCATCTGATTCCTCATATACATTTTCTGCATCTTGCCTACCCTCAACCCCATCCAAACCTGTTTAGTTCAGTCTTAGTAAATTTGTTTGTTATGTTTTGTATTTAATGTCCTAGTCTGAACTCACTTGGCTTTATCTGATATTTTCACAAACATACAGCAGAAGACTGGGAGTAGTGGCCAATACACCAGACGGTTGCGCTGCCACTCAAAGGGAACTCAACAAGCTGAAGGAACAGGTTGACAAGAGCTCGTAAAGTTCAACAAAGGGAAGGCCTTGCACCTGAGAAGCAATAACCCCAATCACTAGTACAGGCTGGAAGCTGCCCAACTGGAAAGCAGATCAGCAGAGAAGGACCTGTGGTCCTGGTGGACACCAAAATGACCAAGAACCAGCAATGCACCCTTGCAGCAAAGGCAGCTGACTGCATCCTGGGCTGAATTAGGAAAAAAGTGTTGACAGGTCAAAAGGAGGTGATCCTTCTTGCCTGCCCAGCACTGGCAAGACCCAGCTGGAGTGCTGCGCCCAGCTCTGGGTTCCCCAGTACAAGACAGATATGGACATACTGCTGCAAGTTTGGCAATGGGCCGTGAAGACGATTAAGGGATTGGAGCACCTGTCATAGGAAAGGCTGAGAGAGATGGTACTGTTTAGTCTGGGGAACAGAAGGCTTGAGGTGGGGGAAGATATTCCCAATGTGTATAATACCTGAAGGGAGGGAGCAAAGAAGAGGGAATTGGACTCTTCTCAGTGGTGCCCAGGGACACACCCAGAGACAATGACACAAGTTGAAAAATTTCATTTAAACATAAGAAAAAAAGCCTTCTTTTCTGTGATGGTGTTTAAACACTGGAACAGATTGCCCAGAAAGGTGGTAGAGCCTCCATCCTTGTTGATACTCAAAACGTGATTGGACATTGCCTCAGGCAACCTGCTGTAGGTGAACCTGCTTTGAGCGAGGGAGGTTGGACAAGAAGGTCTCCAGAGGTCCTTTCCCCACCCCTCAACCATTTATGATTCTAATGATGATATTAATTTGTGGGTGAAGGTACAAACCTGGCCAAACTTCAGGAATTTTAATGCCAAGAAGCACAGACTGAAAGAAAGCTTACTAATAAACCAATCTAAGCATAAGGAGAAAAAGTGTTTCCTAGTTCCTTGATGAACTCATTTTCTCATAACACTACCATTACCATGTCAACTTTGCTGTGTCATTGTGACAAGTTAGAATTTCTATGTACACATCTTTTTTTATGGGCTCCACCATTTCTGATTCAAAATGTTATTGGCACAGTAAACAAAGGTTGTTATGCTCCATAAATCTTATTTATTCATAATATGCAGGCATACTCTGAACACCTGTTATTCTTCCTACACAACTGCTTTGACATCTAGTCAATACATTTGCTTCTACAACAGATAAAGAAAATGATCTGAAAGTGTTTTCATGCCAAAAAACTGAAGGCATCTTTTTGTTGAGAAGCAGCACATACCCCAAGAAAAGTTGTCAGGTTCAAGTTTCTGCCGTAATTTCTCTGGTATAAGCCTCAGACACCCTGTATTCAGTTTTCCATATATACAAAACTGGGATGGAAACATCCTCAGAGTACTGACGGGGTTGTGCATACCCACATTTCACCTACTAACTCTGACATAGAAGGGCTTCTGAAAGTAATGAGTAATCAAAATATTGATTACTTATTCTTTTTATGTGAGACAAGGTAAATGATTAGGTAAATGATTAAGTTCACCTCTTCTTCTGGCTCATTTACTTCACTTTCATTTCCAGATTGTTCCTCTGTCTCTGCTCCACCTTCCTCCTCCTCTTCATCCTCTTCCAGATTCTCTCCTTCCGTAATGGAATCTTTGGAATCTTTGTCATTCACAATTCCTGAAATTTGGAAAAAGAGAGAGAGATTTAGAACAAGGAAGTAGAATAGAATTAGAACACACCTAACCACTCCAGTTCTATGTGGAAGATCACTTCAAAAGACCGTTGTTGCTGAACACTACAACTTCCGAAGGGTCGCAATATTTGACTTCTGAATGAAACATTTTCTGTATAGTTACTTTACTTGTAAAGAGTAGTAATTGCCCTACAAGAAAAGGAGGAAAACATTATGGAGAATGTTTAAAATCTCCCATAGAACAACAATCAAGAAGCTGCACTGTGCAAACTGCTTCAAAATATCCTCAAACTAGACATGCAACCTTACTGAAACACACACCAAAATATGAGCACTAAATTACAGATGCTCTACAAAACCAGCAGAACCCAGAAGACATCAAGCCCCTGCAGTCTTAGTTCCAGTACTTCACACTACAGTCAATTAACAGTTTTGAAACAACTATTTTCTCAGCCTGTAATAAACCCTTCTGACTCGTTTCTAATGCCCTGAGGCTGCACTTGAACCTACGAGAATGTAGGTGCCTATATAAAGTCTTTAGGAAATACTTTTGGAAGAGACTCCAATTATCTAGTGTGCTCATACTACTTGCAGACAGGGCTGACAGTTCTTTCACTGTGTTTTAGTTCATCTTGCAGTTTTCCTTACTGACCTACTTGCCACCTCTATCCCTCAAAACATTTTAGTTTACTCTGTCTGTAAGGTATCAAGGGTAGCTCCCTAAACCTCTGCTTTCTTTCGATAAGGTATCCTTCAATGTAATACCCTTATCTATACCATTCCCACAGTAGTGAAAAATAGGTTTTAGTTTCTTTCTGTGTTTCAGTGTTCAATTTAGTCTCAGAAATAGATTTCAATCAGAATTGTTTTCAGAAAAAATATTTAAGAATCAAGCATGGTTCTGATTCAGGAAAAAATGAAGATCTGTTTTTAGATAACAGCTAGTGCAAGAATTAAGTCATCCAATGCAAAAAAAGAACAAACTTCCAGCATACACTATTGTTCTCATACATTCTTCTAATGTTTTTCATAAATTTACAAAGCCACATAATCCTCCACGGCATCATAGTTTGAGCTAGCAGAAAGCAATGCTGATGCCAGCCTTCTGCAAGACAGCAGATCTAAGCCAGTAATTTTTCAAAGATATTAGTAAGGAGTCAATACAGTTACTATGCAGTTTGTCATTCACATTTTGACATTATACTAACCACACTAAGGGTTAGCCTTTAGTGTAAAGTTTTTTGGTCAGCAAATGAATGCATCAGTTCTGTGCTTGTGGCACTCCTTGTTTGTTCTCTGCCATATGCAAAAGACAGTACACAGTCCTTAAGAAGTCTAGATTCTGAATACACAAGTGGTTTGGGGCAAATCAGATTTTTTTTCTCTCCACCTCCAGATTACTTTAAGAGATACAATATGTGGACACATACACAGAGCCAGGTCTCTACAAAAATTTTACTTAGATCACAAAGATCAGCTTTAGAAGGAGGTGAATTTCAGAGCTATGCTTAAATTAGACAAAACTCAGAAATGAAATGGTTGTATGGTAGTTATTGAGGGTTTCAGTTCTGTGTGAACACACACACACACACTCTTCCTCCTTCATATTCCAGAGGTTTCAAAGCATTCTTTTTTTTTTTTCCCTTATTTGTAAACACTGTGCTCTTCACAATACATGCTGCCCCGTAAATATGCAAGAGTTCCTTTTGAATCACTCCATATTCTCAGTGGTACAAAATCACCGGAGCGGCACAGGAACCAACAGTCAGTCACCAATGTAAGATCTGCAGGCAGCAAGCCACCCCACTGTTCTGCCTAGAATTTACACTTCAGACAGACGAAAGAACAAAGCTTATCGTGGTCTTTAGCAAAATACCTTACCAGTGGTTAGTGTCCATGGACCGAGGCACTGTGGGGACAAACTGATCAAGAACTGCGGTTCTACTAGAGCTTTTGCTAAAGTATTAAAAAACTCATTTCCTTCAGATATGCTTGCATCTGTCAACATAACCTTCAAAGACCAGAAAGGCAGATGACAACCTCCCTGAGACCACCTTCAAACAGCCCTAACAGGAGGACTAAGTATCCCACCCTATACTGACGTTTAATAGCAAACGAGTAATATCATTATCAAGAAAAGCAACACACTTGGGGAGGAGATGGACAGACAGACACAACACAGCCCCCTACAGTAAGGGCTGTACTGTTGATGGCCTTTGCTCATGCCAAAACACACACAATAAAATGTTCTCCAACACTTGTTCACATTCAGTGACCACGTATCTCCCTCCTTAGCTACACTGAATCCAACTATGATAGCGGTCGTGATTCAGAGAACAGAAGTTCTTATGATTTGTAGAAGTCCCGAGTATCTTTCAAAAGAGTATTACAGTTTATGTAACTAGTTGTAAACTACTTCTTGGTTACCATTTTGAGAGCATAAAAGCTACTAATTTAATCATACCATAAGGAAATTTTTATCTGCATTTCAGTTACTACATAGGTAATTTTAAGGCATATCAATTAAACAAACAGCATATTAAAAAAAATTCCTCCTAAACCAGAAGTTGCAACATTTTACCTGACAATTACACATAGTCATCCCACTGGATTAAAGGATTATTCTTAAAAATTGAACTTGTCTAACTAGATGAAGTGCTATTAAGACTCTAATTAACACGTATAAAGTGTAAAATTTACATATAAAAACTTTTCATGAACAAGCTTGTCTTCAAATAATAATGGAAGGTTAGAAAACAATTCCATTTCACGAGAAGTGAGCACAGTAAGGACTGGTATGTACAACACATTTAAAGGTTAATATGACAATACCAGTTTTAGATACACACTAACCAGTATTTTGTCAACTGAGCTGTGCTGCAAGCCCAACTTTTTTCTCTTGAAATTAACTGATTTTTAAACACAACAAGATTTATAAATATACATCACTGCAATTTTAGCAGGAACTACAAGCTAGCATACAACCTAGCTGAAAGATACATTTTAAGAAGGAAAAAAACCCCTTTAATAATCCAACCAAAGTTCTAATTCATAAAAAGAAAATCATCCTCTGGCCTCTACTGAAATGTAAAGCCAATTCAAAATTATTCCAAAGGAAGCGTAAGGTTCAAAGTACCTGACAGCATTTTAAAACCAATACGTGTTCTCTCTTTTATTGTAGTCTTACGCTAATGCTTACTTTGACACAGCAACTCTAGTCAAATCCAGAACTGGGGAAGGAACACAGAGTTGCAAGCAACCAATCTACCAAAATGCCAAAGCTGGTTTCCATCAGTGCTTACCAACCAACAGGCTAGAGTAATTGAGTGTGCAGATACTCCTTGCTTTTTGTAGTACAGCGTGCTTCTTAAATTTTTCTGATGAAAGTCATAGTTTTCTTCCTCATCATTTGTGCCATACTACTCGATACACTAATACATATATACACACACACATACTCCCCCTCTCCAAACACTACTATATTAATAGTATTCATATTGACTTTAAAACACTGAATCACTTTAGAGTTATAGAGTTTCTGTATGATCTCTATGATCAGAAAAATGCAAAGATGTTACAAAAATATTTCTACCATAAGAATAAGATTTTATCATGAGAATAACAATAATTACCTATCATTATACAAGAGACAATTTTAAGAAATACAGGAATTGTCTAAAAGACCTCATATTCCTTGCACATTTTCTCACCTAATTTTATTAAGAATTCTCGTTCCAAGTCTTGCACCTGTCTGATAGCTTCTTCCAGAGAATTGCAGAGCTTTATCTTTGGTCTCAGCAGTTCCAGTGTATCACTGATCATATAGTCTATGTCTATAGGAAATGGGTGGTCTTTTGTCCAAACATCCAGACTTTTTTTCCACCAAACATACCGCTAGAATACAAAATATTCAAATAAATTATATGCACACTAGCATTTATAAACTACTTAACTAATGAAGTTTGTAATGCCTAGCCATGTTTGTACAGCAAAAAACGCAAAAGATTTCACATCACTACTCTCCTATTTCACACAACTATTAGATATTTTGTTATCATCAAACATTGTTTGATAACATTGGATATCACAAACATTAAGAATATGTTCCTTTTATTGTAACAACTGTTAGAAGTATGAAGACTGAGCAAAAAAAGCACTGAAAAGAAAGTGCCTTCTAAGGGTAGATTCCTTCTATGAGAGACAAGGACTTAATCGGCCAACTTTAAATTCCCTTCTCCATATTCTTTCAAGAAAAGTAATTCCCCCAAAGGCATATTACGTGGAGAAGGGGGGAAACATCACAAAGTTTTAAGACTGCAGCTAGCGTGAAGTGACTTATCCAGTTTGCTTCATAACAAATTAGCACATACCCTTTACAATAAAATTGTAAAAAATAAATGCTCATCTTAAGTGAACCTAACAGTAGAATCTGAGACAAAGGTGTTGCAAAAATTGCATCTGAAAATGAAGTATGAGTAACAGAATCTCTACTTAAAAGATGACATGGTCTAAAGAAATGCTTGTTGAAATCATAAGGTGTAACAAAAATACTTGTCCACTGACAAAGTTTATTTTGGGTTTAAAAATAGGACCGGACTGTACTTCAAAACATCATTTTACATCTCATATACAGATGAAGGATATGCATCCTGAAGGTCTGAAATAAGTTGTTATCACCTTAATTTTTATTTTTCAATATCCTTGATTTAGTTTAAAGAGAGAAGCAGAAAGAAAAATAAAGTCCAAAGAGGTTTAGCATGAACTCCATAGACTAGAATTCCCCTTTTTCTGAGGAACTCATTCCAGTGTTTAAACACTTCCGTTACGAAATCTTTTCCCCCCTCCGTTGCATCTACTGAGTTAAAACTTTCTTTGCTGCGGCTTGTGACCATTACTTCCCATCCTTTCACTGAACATGCCTGAGAAGTATCTGATGACTCCTCCTCTACAAACACTATTAGCTGAGGACAGCAACCTAATGAGCATTCTCTTCTCCAAGCTGAGCAAACCCACAACGTAAGCACTGAGAGCCTCCTGATCATTTTGGTGACCCTGCACTGGGCTCAGATCAGTTTGCTGATGCCTCTCCTCTCACCTACCAGGGAGCCCTGAACTTGAACCAGTGCTCCAGTTGTGGCCTCAGAAGTGCCAAGCAGAAGCTGGGGGGAGGAAACCACTTTCCTCAATCTGCTGGCTACACCCCCGCCAAGGCGACATAGTATGCTGTTGGCCTTCATCACCCTAATGGTGCAGAACTTAATATCACATTCATACAGTTCAGGAGTCCTGGCTCTATTTCTGCAAAGCTGCTTTCTAGGTAGTCAGTGCCAGGTGGTATTGCTGCATAGAGCTATTCCATCCCAACTGGAAGACTCTATACTTACCTTTGCTGGAATTCACAAGGTTTCTGTCAGCCCATTCTTCCACTTGCTAAGACCCCCTGAAGGGGGGAACCTAAACCCTTCAGTGAATCAACTGCTACCCCAGTGTTCTGCAAGTTTGTTGCAACAGTAACATCTACATGTAACTGAACATACATGTCACTTTAAAATAAAAATGCTATTGGACAAACAGGATTCTAAAAATTATAGGGCTAGAGAAGCATGAGGGAAATATGTAACAGACTGACTTACATTAGCTTGTTAAAGAAATCTACAGAACTATATAAAATTTAGTTTAGAATACCTGAAAATATACAAGGAAGCAATCAAGTTTTCGTTTGCTGGATCCTCTGTCAAAATACTGCCCACAGGTATCAAGGATAGTACAAACCAGTCTGATTCTGAAAAGATGTTCTGGAGGGTCCAGTGGACTAGGACTACCATCAGGGTTCACACCGAATGATGTGAAAGAATATAGAGTTCGAAATATTACAGCTGATTCCACCATTCGATAATTGTAAAGCTCCCCCAAAAACTTGGCACTGCTGATCCGCCGTTGGTTAAACTTTGGCTGGTTAACCTTTATCAAAAAAGAACAAAAAATTCACTTTAATCACACAGACACAATAGAATCTTTGTAAAAGGTCTGTTTTTTGGTTTTTTTTTTAAAAGAAAAAAGCAGTATAAAAAACCTGATAGAATTCATTATGAGAGTTATTTAGGGCTATATACATTACACGAAATTAAACATTAGAAAGTAGTTATAATAACTATTAGTTGACCAACTTTCATAAGTTCAAATACATTTAGCATACACTCTTCCTTAAGTCTATGATGATTACACATTGCCCAGAGAATTCTTGTAATTATAACATCTATCAAAATATGGACTGGTCTCCAAAGTTACTTGAAGTTTCATGAATCTGACTACACTGTGAAAGAGTAAATTGTATGCCCTTGCTATGACAAGGGGGGCAAAACAACTGTCCTAGTAATCTTTGCAGTTTGTTGGGTTTTAGGGGACTTTTTTTTTTTTTTTAAATTTAAATAAACCTACATAAAGCAAACAACTGAGGTAGCAAAGTCATCAGATAAAAATCCAGAATCCAAGGATTCCTTTCTTTAAGCAAGATTACGTTACTGTTATCCTTTCAACATAAGTAGATGAGTACAGCTTAATAAGAATATTGGTTGTTTACCTCCATTCCTAGTCGAATATCCTCTAGCACTCCATCCACAACATGAATTCCAACATCTTCCTGGTAAAGGACCAACCCTGCTAAGAGGTTGGCTACACAGTGAATACTATTATATTTCACATTCCAGATGTTGATCATACAGCATATAACATAGTCTTTTACTTCTGCATCCTGCCAAGGCAGCTTGCGCATCTGTCTCAGGACCTAAACCAAGTTTCAAGATAAGCTTAACATTTTAGCAGGCAAAACGTCAAGACACTCACTGTCATCCTCTCTCTCTCACAGTTGGGATGAAATCCCTATAAGCACCTGCAAGCAACCTCATCCTGTTTTTCAAGCATCCTCCAGATCTGCAGTAGCTAAGGAAAACTTTATATATGTAAACCAATTGCTGCCCTGTAGCTACTAATGAAGCTGTCCAAAGCTGTTCCACAATTCCCTTGCTCTTACAGTCTGTACTTAACTGTAGTCTTTTGTCTCTTACTCTGAACACAAGATGCTTAGCACAAAGATTCTAATTTCATTCTTTATTTGTGCTGTGGAGAATGCAGGTCCACGATTGGAGCTTCTATGCATTACAATAAAAGAAATGAAAACTACCTTAACAATCAGGGATACAAAAATGATCCCTCTTCCTTGCAATTAAATAAATTATAACCCTCCCTAAACCCTTCAAAAGTTAGTATTACATCACTTCCAGTAAAATGTGTATTAAAGATTTCAAAAAGATTTACCTTCTCTGTGGTGACCTTGGAGAGATCCTTGTAAAGAAGCTTACGAATATATTCCTGCAAAGGAGGACGTTTTTTCTTCACAGTTTTTTCAGCTGGAGGGGGATTACAGTAGTAATAGGCATTTTCTACCATTGTAACATAGCGTGCATCAAGATGCATTGCTTGTTTTTTTCTCATCATTTGTTCCTGGAAATAAAGGCAAATGATCAGCATACTACATTGTCAAGCCAAAGGCTTCAAGAGTTATATTTGGGATAAAGGAAACAGGAAGGGTTGCAGAAAAATAAGTTAAAAACTTGGGCAGAGAGAAGAAAGGGCAAAGCATATATATGGTTCTGTGTTGCTATTTCCAAGCTAATTTTTCTTTACAATCCCTATTTTTATAATGGTCCACCTGTGGTGAAAAAGGTTTCAGAACAGTATGTAAAGTTTAACTTGAAATCTAAATGTTACTGTTCAGATAAATGGTTAACAAGATTATTAGTCACTCTATTCAAAACATGATTTTATTTAACTAAAGTAGCTGAAATACTGATGTCTTGACACAAGCACAGTGAATCATCCTAAGACTAGCAATCTACTTTTTACATCAGTATGCAACTCCAGAGAGCTTATATTGATGGTTTCACATGAATTTTCAATAGTATAGACGATGACATTTTCCTTATTACATGCTCCATTGTTGCTGTTTACCCAAGCAGAATAGACTGCAAGAAAAACAGTACCTACCATAAAGCAGTATTTCAGGTAAAATCAGACATGTTAAAGGTTACTACATTAACACTAATTACTGATCTTAATTGTCAGGATTGTCCTAATTTTCCTCACTGAACACAATCTTTTCTCCACCCTTCATTTTGGATATGTACTTTAAGTTTTATTTTGTGGGGTTTAAAAATTTCTTGTATCCAAAAATTCTGTACAAGAACTAAAGTAGCGGTTCCAAGCTGCTGATTTTTACAGTTAAAGATGAGGATGAGCTTAATTCCATTATAAAATAATTTCTATATGCATATGTGTATTTATATGTATATATGTGTATAAGTCACATTAAATGTTTTATGTATATCATACTATTCCATATATTCTAATCACTCTAAGGTGGTTCAACAGAAAAAGAAACTGCACCAGTTTAGACTTTATTATTTAATAGAGGTTGGCTACACAGTAATTTACAGCATCAAAGAAATCAACAAAACTAACCTGTAAGTACTGTTTTGTTACCACACACAAATGTTGGTATATACACTCATGCAGTCCAGTGAACTAATGAAAAGAGTTTAAACCTTCCTTGATCATTGGTGAAGAAGCACAATTTTTCATGCTTGTGGACTTCTCACTAAACTTGAATAATTTAAAGTTTCTTTTACAAGGCAGTGGTTCAGTTAAACTGAAATGTAAACATACTCAAACCACTCCTTAACCTTCAGTTTCAGCTGCTACTTCAATGAGGAAGAGTAACTCTGTGTAACACAGTAACCCAACAAATAATGTACTTTTCCTCCTAGGTTGTATGCATCCATTGCCAAGAAGGTCTCAATCTGACACCAGTGCTAAGGCATTTCATTTTTAACCTTCTCCGTGACAGAAATGGCCTCCCCCTAAATTCCTTAACTGAGATTGTTCCTTTCGAAATGGGAAATTTCTGTCAAGGAGTACCAAGTTTACCTACAGGTACTTAACAGATGCACAGCACTTTTAACAATGGAGTACTCAAATTGTTTTATGTGTGGAAAAAACACTTACAGTAGAAAGTTCCCAAACCTTACCATGTCGTATATATCAATATTACCTTTGTAAATTTTTCACCTTTTCTAGATGCATCAGGATAAAATACATCTTTGCTGCCTTAATGATATTTATCATGTTCTACTATAAAATGAAAAATGAAGTGAGGCAAAGTAAAGCATAAGAAAGAAAATGGCAGAAATGCTTGCAAATAAAACTTATAAAACCCTAAATCTACATACCTTGTATATTTTCCCATTATAATAAGTTACACATTATACTGTAAATAATAGGTTATAATTACAATGTTTCTTTCCAGAAGAGACAATATGCACTACCACAAGTCTCAAAATCACTGTAGTTTATAATTTTTTGAGAAATCGCAAGTATGTATTCTAACTCTAAGTGGATGGTATTAGTCTTAATCTCTATTAAAAAGCCATCACCATTTTAAGCAACTGTGTTTCAATCCTTTTTCATATAAGGCATCAAGTCAGATGGACAGGCAGGAAAGAGAAACTCTAACAATACACTGCCTACAATAATAAAAACCTTGACACATTTCAGAAGAAAAAAAGCAAGACCTGCAGTCTCAAGTGCTTTCAGCTAATTAACTACTTGGGGTCCTCATCTTACTATGCTAAAATGAAGAACTACAAAGGTAAAGCATTACACTTGAAGATTAGATTTCTGTTTTTCCTTTGATAAAAAGGGATCACAAACAACATTAAAATGTCCAGCTTAAAACAGTAACAGTAAAAAGGTTTCTTTTTTTTCTTTTTTTATTCCCTTCTTGGTGAGTAACAAAACCTCTCTGTACATAGCATATATTGCAAATGCATTTCAAATGAAAATCTGGTGAGAATTAGGAGGTCCTCCTCTGGTTAGGAGTCTTGCTCCCACCCCCCCCAACCTGGTAACACCAATTTGCACAGCAAGAAGTAGAACTTTTGCAAAGCAGCACAAAAAAAAAAAGTCACCAAGTAAAACCTAAGCAGAAAAGCCCAATTCAGAAAAGCATTTCAGCATGACTGACATTTAAATTGAAGATACTGAAACTGTTCGGCTCCTCCTCCCCTTTACTACCTACAGTTCTGCTCTGCTACTTGTTCCAACAGTTCCAAGTCAAAATTTTAAATTTCCTGGAAGCACACTACTGTTATAGTGAATTAACACAGTCTCATTCTAACTAAAATTACTTTGTCACAGTCTCTGTCTGTACAAACAACGTTCTCCCACAGTTTCAGCTCCATCTATAAAAGGAGTCACCCCAAGAAATAAGCCACCACGAAGCTTAAGTTCTGTATGTTTACAAATACAAATGATCTTGCCCTAAAGCTTAAAAAGACAATTTGACAGAATTGTCTAAGGATAAAAAAAATGCATCAGAAAGCTTTTAATACCAAAACTTCAAATATTCTTTTAACAAGACCACAACAGCGTAACACAAGAATTTGACATTTTAGCATGATTACATTATAGAAACATAGATCAAGATAAAGCTGATCTTCCTTCCAAAGCACCAATTCAAATAATCCAATTAAAATAATCCATTTATCAACAGACCAATCCTAAAGCCAAGTTAGTTTTACATTAATTTTTTAAATTACATAAAGAACATTGAATTTGAAAGGCTTGCCAAGAAGAACTATTAACTGAAATAAACATTGCCCTGATAAAAGAAGAATCTTTAAATAATTTGCAAAACATGACAGTAGTTCTACAAAACAAGAATGTGATCATTAAGTGTTTCTCTAGCATAAGTCACTTAGTGCTGCTAATTTTGTGGCACTCTCACAGAATGCTTTACTACTTAATTAATTTTCCCTTAATTACTCTTAAAATCCATTCTTAACTATGACTTTCTTCCATAATAGGACAAAGCAATATTGTCTTTAATAGGAGACATAAGCCTGTTTGGCATCTTATTACATAATACATCATCAGCAGTAAAGACTAAGACCAATAATTATTTGGAAGATCAACGGGCCTTAATTCTACCCATAAGAGTCATTGATAAGATGAGCTTTACCATTTACTTAAGATTTTTTTACCACAAGATGCTAATTAGTTTGCTTTGGGAGTAATCTTTTCTAGAGTTCACACTAACTGGTGCCATAAGGCTATGATCCAACTTGTGTAATACTATTTAAGTCAAAACTAATCTCTATAGTTTCTATAGGGCAACATTAGAAGATGCAACTATAAAGACGGTTGTAGAATACAAACCTATTTAGCCTATTTTACATCTTAATCAATAGACATTCCAAACCTACCCTACCTGCCATCTCTATCATCTCCTGGTTCCTCACTGCATAAGGAAAGACTACTTATCTGAAACCTTGTGAGGCTTTAAGCCTCAATTATGGAAACAGGGCGTGTGGTTTGTCTTACACTTCACAGTTATGTTATGTTTCGCATTCATCCAGCAGATTTCAGCAGTCTGTATCCAATTAAGTTGCTTTTAATGTAATGCAATTTCCTATTGCTAGTACCTATCTTTGAAGGACTTCAGCCATGTTTGACTCAGTCTCTCGCCTTGGACACAGAGGTTTAGGATTGTTTCTCAAGCCAGTAAACATATTATTCAGGGCTCAAATTCATATGCTAAAAAGACCAAAAACTAATCCTTGTTATTTTTAAATCCTGCCAGTACCTATCTAGACTTACAGATGCCACTTCTACTCTTAACTTAATTACCAATCTCTATTTCTAAACCCCCTTCCTCCAGTGTCTTCATAAACTCTTCCTTCAAATTTACAACCCCACATTGTTACACAGGGCACAGAAACCACCTCTCACAACTGCCTTCACCTCCAGTTGAAGTATCTTATCTCCGGTTCCATTCGCTACCATTTTTCCCCTCGAATAATCTTTCATGTGTGTTTAGGTACAGCTACTATATTCTTTCAACCTCATTCTCTGTTTTTGCTCTATCTCTGAAGTATTTGTAGTTCAAAAGCAATAGCTTTTTGCTTTAGAAATTTAATTATTTACATTTTCTTTTAAGTCATGACAGATTTATAGGTCAACTGGAGTTCTCCAGAATGCTTTCAGAAAGCTATTCGCACAAGAGGTAAAATCTCAGAGCTAAGACAACACTGGACAAACTATAAATAACAAGATGATACAAGTCCACAGGACTACAAAGACTGATAGTGCCAAAGCAGCCTAGGACTTGAACATATGTAACACCAGTCCATGTCAACCCCACTGCACAACGAGGAGGCAAGATTTCAGGAAAACTGATTCATTGTCCTCCCATACTTGTCTCTGTTTTTATTAAAGAATCAAGAACTTTATCCTCCCTGAGCACTCAAGATAAAACTTAATGAAAGTTTTCACTCACGAGTGCTTGAACACTGTAACTGACAAGATATTAGTCACAATCATTGTTATGGTCAGACCACATCGCAAAGCCACAAAATAAAAGTAGTAATCAGTTTAATTCAGTGCATGACACCCTCCCCCATTTGGTTCTCTTACCAAAAGAACACTGGTTCTTAAGTGAGATTCTGGTGATCTAAAGAGGAATCTTCCACAGGTTTCCAGCAGAGTGCATGCCATTTCAATATGGTGATGAGAAAAGTCTGACAGAAGCATCTGGTATATATTTATATATAAACACAGCATGTTAAACATCTTTTTCAACTGCAGAAAACAGTAAGTTTTATCTACCAGACTTTATACTACTGTGGTATTCCATATTCTTTAAGAAAAAAATGAAAATTGATTTCACTAATTAGGTGTTAACAACATTCAAAATATTCATCTCATTTCAAAAGTATTGTAAGAACAGTCTAGACCCCAAATTTAGGCTCCAGAAACCTAAAAACCCAGGACATTTCCTAAGCCTAGCATAAAAAGACTACAATACTAAAACAAACGCTACAATCTCTCCCATACCCTTTCAAACTCAGTCATGTCTGCTTTAAAATTCCTGCTGCTAGACTGGAAAACCACCAAATAATACGGCACAAGGATACAATAACCTCAAAGCACATCTAATTTAATTGTATTGTTTAAGCAATAACTAAAAATTAAGAGCTTTGCATTTTAAAACATTTTATAGATGAGAAAAGAAAAATGATGAGTGAGTATAATTTTTTAAGAATTCAGTGTCAATACCTAATGAGTCAATGAATAGAAACTATTTCCAAAGAAAGTGATCTTAACCCATGTAAGTCTTCAACTACATTTTATAAAAAGCACTTTCATTTTTTAAAACCCTGTTTCAATTTGGGACTTGACATCAAACATAAGTTTGAATGTTTATCAGCACGCAAACTGAGATGATATGCCTAGAGATTAATGCTTTCCAAAGATTTGGTTTGTTCCTTGACAAAAGCACCTGCTAAAATGGCATATAAGCCTGTCCTGGCATCACTGAAAAGCTTTCTGCCTCCAACTCCTCCCTTTACTGTTATTTTCTCTGTAAAAACATGAGAGTTTTACAATGTATAGCAGATGAATAAGTAGCAATGTCTACCATCACTTTACAAAGAAAATTATTAGCAATTTGATTATGTCCAAAGGCAGAATTTTATTTTAATATATTCCTACCACTAGAAAAATTAAAACATTCTAACTTCTAGAACAGCTATAGAAGTCTCCTTATACACAGTAGCAACAGATATCCACGTTTAAAACATCATATGCAATGAATTAATGGACAACATCAGCAATAGATACATGTAGGGCAATAGGATGGGGATACATTATCAGCATATACAGGAGTACAGGACTATCACAACACTAACCTTTAAACAGTGGAGAGTATCATTTTTGGAGAACATCTTAAACTTGGTAAGCTCACCAATAAATCTCACAGTTTTATTCTTTGTTTCAATGTTGATCTGGTCCTTTTTTCTTACCTAAAAAAAAAAAAAGACATTTGATTTTAGGTCCTTAAAAATACCTACCTCTTATAAATTACTTTGACCCAAATGTGAGTAATAAGCTTGGGAAGTCAGCAGTGTTTAATATTTGTTTGGTTCCTTATGCTCTACCTTTACCTATTACCAGGTTTCCTGAAAGTCTCTCTACAATCTTGTTTCTTCAGAAGCGTTTGAATTTCTTTCCCCATCCCACGACCCCCCAAAACCCTAAGTCCTCTAACATACCTACAGTTATAAGCACACATCAACCTGGCCACCTCCCACCCCCCCTCTTTGCCACTGTGAAGTACTGGTTAAGTATTCTAGATTCTGTATTTTTAGTAAGTAATCTCTATATGAATAGGACCACTTGTATAGTCCCTAATTAAACACTGACAGCTTTTTCAAGTCAGGTTTAATGACGTACAGCTTTTTTTTCCTTTTTTTCTTTTAAAATTACTGACCTCCAGCATAATTTTACTAACAAAGCAGAAGTTTATATCTATGTCTAAACATAATCCACAAAATACAAAATTGTATTTCTCCCCAACAGAAATAGCTTTTCCTGAGAAGAAACAGTTAACTTCAGATAGTTAAGATTATGTAAGTCTGAGCAATTCATACACAGTTTTAATGTCAATATTAGAAAAAAAAATAAATTGAAATCCGTGCCATAAAACTCAGAAAACACTGAAGGAATCATCACTGTGCACCATAACCAATTTGATTACAAAACCTAGAAGAAAGTGAAAGAAACAACACTGAAAAATACGTTTGTGAGGAATAGAAAATTTTGGTTGATAAAATTGTAAAAAATAATTTGAATTAAGCACTACATTACAATAGTAACCACTATATTAGAACAGTAACTTTGTAGAGGAGAATGTGGTGTTAGAATAGGTCAGTTCTCATTTTAAATACAAGTTATTAATTTACAAGAAACTCTTAATGCTTACAGTTGGAGCACAGTTTCTAGTTTTTGCAACTACTGTTGTAACTGTTGTACAGTTCATTTTAATATATATGGGCAGAAATATATTGTAAGTTGTAAAATAATTCTTTTAAAATGTACAAGTCTAGTATTCGAGAACAAATCTGCTCAGATGACAGAAAAATATTCACTGAATTTAAGAATTAGCATCTACGTAACATCAAACGTTCTTTTATTCCCCAAAGGATGACTACTGTCAGATTGGTTAATTTGAATGCAAAAAACTAAATCAACAAAACATACATGAAATCTGAAATCCCCTTTCAGCATGGAACAAAGATCCTCTGCTACATCAGACATACAGGGATGTAATGTGGCAACCAGTCTTGCATAAAACGGTAGCAAATCCAACCTGCAAACAAAGGAGATGGCAAAATGGATAAGTAATTTATAGACAAAAATGTATTTATGTCTACAAGTATAAGTACCATTTTACTTGCGAAAAGAATGAATGTGCATATACTGACAGAACTACATACATGCAATTTTACAGGCTCACACTTCAGACTGCGGTATCATTTTAAAATATCAATAGAAGAAGGTATACTACCACATCCTACTGGAATCCTTCACAGTTCATTTCCTTTCAAAACTACTGCCTTAGGTGAAATGCTAAATACCATCTTAACTACAGAACCCAACCTTTAAGAAGTTACCAGGTATAAACAAAATTCAGATCCCTCTCAATATGCAAAATGAAAAATTCTTACAGAGAACTCCATTTGTTATTGCAATTTTCTTTTTTTTTTTTTTTTCTTTTGAGTAGCTGCAGACATAACCAGGAAGGTAGGAACATCTTTATTTTTAAGGCAGTGAACTTCTAAATGAATGTAGTAGTTATTACATAAAAAAAAGTTCAGCAGATGTGATGTGGCAACACTTTTCCCCAAAACTCAGCTAGCACTTCTACAAATGGTAATATTTCAAAAATTTCTATAGGACTTCTTTTCTCTTTCCTTGATTACATGCCTTCTTACCCATTTCATAGTATTGCATGTTTCTCTTAAGGAATTTTGGAGGGCAATTTGTGTTTTCCTTAGTTTGTACTTCGTTTCTTTACATCAAAGACTACCCGCTTATAAAAATGGGATAAAGGTCCTTAAATCTGGTTTGTGTCATCACGTAACAGGACACAGAATATAGTGCAGCTGCTTTGTGTAAACGTGCATGTATCACTTAAATGCAGAGAAACCAACTGCACTCTGAGGCCTCATAATATCATGTAACAAGTTGAAGAAAGCATTTTTGGTTTATTTTCAAAACGTAAGTTAATGCTGTAAACAGATGAACTGTACAACAAGCCTACTGTTTTAAGTGGAAAGAAACATCTTAAATTTCCATGCTTCAAGTAAGAAATTGCCTGTAAGAGAAAAATGGTTCTTGATTTTATGCTTTAAGAAGGATTAAGGTTTTCCCTACTGCTAGGGAAAAGAAAAAAAAAGGGAAAAAGAAAGAAGAAAAGAAAAAAATGCTGCCCCAAAAAATCTAAAAGCACAGTTGATACATAGAGCTTGCCCTGGCACAAAGTAAAACTGCAAAAGCATCACAACAAAAAACCCCAAAACAAAGCATACACGACTGCCTCCCCTCTCCTTTCTACTGCTATGTCACTAAAGCACATTTCCAAGATCTTTAATATCCACTCAGAGAAAGAGGGATAATTACGTATTTAAATTGTGGATTAGAAGCATCAGAACATAGCACCTGAAAGAGGCATAGCTAAGCAGCCTCCCGATAATACATAAAACTCTTGGTGAAACATTGCAGGTATCCCGGTTAGCTATTTAACAGTTTTTATTCTCTCTTGTTAATCAATAACTGAAGCTGTATTTACATTTTTGAAGCTTGTTGGAACACGCAGTCAAGGATGACTAGCCACAGCAAATTAATATGATGTTATTAAGCATTTAGCCATTAACTCTCAGAAGAGGTGAAAGTCTCATTACTTCACGCACACATACAAAAGCTAAACTAAAAGGGGACTTTGGCTGAATTGAGGGGATTTCTATAAGGCATCTCCCAAGACAAATAGCAGAAAGTTTTATTCTGGTCTGAACAAGTACCTGCCTGCTGAGAGCTAATAATTTCATCCCTGTAAACTGAACATACCTGGGGGAAAATTAAATTCTTAGAGAACATTGTTGTTATTCCCTCAAAGAACACAAAAGGTTTCTTCATGGGGAAGAATACTGAGACTGGGTATTTCTCAACAGGTGAAATATAATAAGAAAAAGCCTTGGGTCAATTACAGTGAAATTGGCAATCAGAGATTGAATTCATTCCCTCTCTCACAGGGGAGATAAAAATTCATGTTTCTAAGTGGAGAGATTACAGAATCAGTGGCACCATCTACTGGTACCTGCATTAAGGCTAAAATAACAACATTTGTTTTCTCCAAAAGCATTTCTTTTTCTTGAGAAGGGGGGCAGAAATTAACTAAAAAAAACCACAAAACCCACAGTATTGCTTTCTCTTCCTGCTCTTCTACATTATGAAGCAAGATCTATCATGACGGATGAGTCAGTTACTCTCTGAAGCCGATGTTAAGCACCCTGAATATAAACTACCATAGTAAAAGAAACACTACTTCTGACCATTGTCATTTTGACCACATACCCTGGATTGCAATCCAGTCAACTCTGGATCTCTGGATCACATGGACTGCACTTCAGTGCAATATCTAAGAACACATTTTTTTGGTAGAATTTCAAATTCTAGTTTATTTAAAAAAAAACCCAAAAGCAAAAAACCACAGAAAAAACCAAAAAACTTTGCTCAATTAAAGTCCTAACTGCAATCTCTCTAGAACAGGCACATCCAAAATTTTATATCCAGACAGAGCGATGGGGGCATTTTATACATTTATTAACTGGGATTCTACCAGAAAGACAGCTTAAAGAATGAAACAACAGAGCAAGAGCTCCTGCCTCAACAAGCATAATCATAATCCAGGTAAATGCAGTGTATTCACAGGGCCTGAACAGGTACAAACTGCCACCCACACTGCTCAGTGGGTAGAGAAGGATGCAGTGGAATTGGCATGCTATCAGATGAGCAATTTTTGCTTTTGTTTCTTAGCCATGGCATAAACTCCTTATCTCAAGCACATCCCCAAATTTTATCCTTAAATGAGACAGGCCACTGAAACACTGATAAGTCAAGTTCAATTGAACAAAAAGGACCTTGCTACTGAGGATTCTCAGGATAAGGAGCTGAAAGAAGGTAGATATACAGGAGGTTTACAACTTTTGAGTTAAAAATGCTCAGAACTATTTAACACTCAAGAAGCAGCTAACTTCTGAATTAAGAACAGCCAACAATAATGCTAAAAATTTCCCTATGAAGAACAACAGATCTCTTGCTTAGTAAACTTGTAACTTCATAGATAACCATAAATGAGAAAGGCAAAAAAATCAGAAGCCACAACAGCCCCTATTTATTGTTTAGCATTTGTCTAGAATTGTTTAGAATTTAAGGCCTAAAAAGAGATTTTAAACTTCTCACATTGAAGTTGAAAAAATTCAATGAAATTGCAGTATGCAGTTAAACATAAATAATTAAGTGTATCTGTACAGGAAGATAATTCAGTTAGATAGCAAAGAATTACACAAAAACACCCTAAAGCTGCAAGCAGTATGGGTTAAATCACTGTACTTTCACTTTAGTGCAAACGATACAGTCCTGAATTAAAAGGCTAATATTTAGTTTTAAATCAATCCTCCAATGCAAAACTGAAAGTGACTTGTATACTTGCATTGAAAAAATCTTTTTAAGAGGCTTTCTGTTCTTTTGGGTTGGAGGTTCAAGACGCAACTGAAAACATAAATGTGATCCATTCATAAGTATTCAAAAGAGTAGTGCAATGAAGTTGTATTCTAACACTAATCTACAGTTAGTTGAGGAAAAAACATCCTTTTTGTCAAATTCAGTTTTCTGTCTTGAAGACTCCTGCATTTGTCCCAAACTATCCAAACTTAGTGGGAGCAAGAAAGCTCCCTGGCAACACTGCATTGTGACTTTGACTTCGCAGTGTCTGCATTACTCCTCAAACATGAAACCAGTTTTGTACTTTCTTGGTAAAATTGAGCCTGCACATTTCCTAAAACTGATCTCCCAAGAGAAGAAACAGTACTTATTCTGTTATTGAAGTATCTTATTATGGCTGCCAACATAATAGCTAGACTTAGACAGCATTATCTGATATACTTGGAGACTAAACACTTCTGGAAATTATACTGCTTTATCTATACCCTATAAGTACACTGTTCCTCTGAACCTTTCACAAAAAAACCCTCCTCAACAACACAGCCACAACAAGCTTTCTTCTCCTATGGTATCCTGGGGAGATATCACAGAAACTCCCTGAATTAGTAAAAAAATAGTATGCAACAACAATACGGAAGGTAAAGACATATCATTATGGCTCAGTGAAGAGAGACATGAAGCAAAACCACTGTTAATGCGCAGTATACAAAGCTTCGAAGCAGCATGTTATATAATTTTCTAAATAAATTTGTGGCATTTTATAGCAATCATTAGTACCATGTGCCATAAACACACCTGGAGTTTTTCCACCAGGATTATAAATGTTGATTTCAAGACAGAAAACAGAACTGCTCCTTTACCAACTGCAGTAATAAAGCTAACTTAAATATCAGGATAGATTGCCCTTTAAAATCATCTGCATCTATGGGCAATTCAGCTGGTATTTTCATTGCAACTGTCTGTGGTTCAGAACAAGAAGCTCAGTCAACATCCTGTTTCTCCTGCTTAGTAGCCCAGAGACGGGCATCACTAACGCAGGCAAAAGAACAGGCGGATACATACAACTGCACCTGAGATCTTTCAGTTGGAAGCTGGAGCACTCCTTAGTCAAATAGGTCTCAGAGCAGACAGCAGAAAAAGGTATTAAGAATTGTACATGGAATATTAATATTTCTTAATATTAAGAATAATTAATATTTATAAAGAACAACAGTGAGAAGAACAGCTGAGCCATTCGCTTCAGTATTAGTTCCAACTATTAGAGAACAGAACTGTCAGAAAGATAGCAGCTCTGTGAGCCAACCGCACAATCTATACTATGAGCTCCTACAGAAAAATTGAACTTTTTAAACTTACTATTATTTTTAAAACAAAGACGACAACAAATCAGTGGCAATGTGGAGACTATATACGCTTCTAGCAACTTAACATGTCCCTAGCACAGTCTGATCAGAGACACAGCTCTTGGTTTTTTGTTTGTTGGGGTTTTTTTTATTTTTACTACAATACACTAGAAATTGAACTTTTGCTTTCATGGTTATCTATGAAACCAGACTGCTGAATTTACAAGCCATCACATTTTTCTTGTTTGAAAATACCTCTTTTGCTGTGCACAATGTCAACAAGTTCCTTCAGATCATTATAATCTAGTACACTTTAGTGGATTATGCAAAGAAAATCATACATCTTCAAAGAGGTTCCAAGAGTTAATGATCAATTTGAGCAATCTGGCATCTAGAGCATCAGGAAGAAATGCAGGGCAGTGGTACAAATATTATTGTATGTTCACAGACCAGCCAGTAAGCCACTTCCATTTTGCAAACATGCAAAATTCTTTATTATGGTAGAGCTGAAGTCAAAAGTCTAAGTCATTGTGCTGATCTACACTGCCGTGAAAAAAAATTCTTCTCAAATTGTGTTTTCATGCATTTCATGATTACCAGCAGGCTGATAAATAGAAGCGTCATTTCCTCTACATCATAAATGTGGCCTGAAGAACACCTTGTTATATCTAACACAGAAGATCCTCAACTGCCTATTTCATCAGTAATTCATACCTGAGGCACAATCAGGCCTCTATCAAAGTCTCCAAAGACTGAGGTGTCAAAAAAATAATTTTGAGAGAAAAGAATACATAAAGGAATGAAAGATTATGTGTGCTTCTAATTGCAAAAACATATATCAATGTAGAGTCAGGTTAATGCATACAGTCAGCAAACAAACCATTGGTTTATATACAGCTAGGAGAGTAGAGTTATTAGCAGAGCAGATGGTTATTACAGATGGGATGTAGAAATAGGCTAGAATTAAGGTTGAAAACACAGTGCAAGAAGTGATTAAAAGTAAGGAAAACAAAACACTGAAGTCTGTTTATCAAAGCAGTAGTCTACACAAGTCTTGAGACAAAACAGACACTCAAACTATAACTTTTTTCCCCCCAATGTTAAAAGGGAATCTAATCAAAGTGGTGTGAACTCTAACAGGAATTCCAAGATGATGATGAAATATTTGAAACTAAAAGCAGCATCAAAACAACCTCTCCGGAGAAATAAGGCAAGGCGGAGCAAGAAAAGCAACTCCTTCATAATTGCACCTATTTAAGGTACAAGTTTACCAGAGAGCAGAGAAATATATTATTCTTCCAACGAATTTAACATTTTAATTTTAATATTTGCAATCATTTTTGTAAGCAAGGCTCTTCCTGTAAGTGCAGGGACCTTGCTGACACAAAGAGGATAAGGAGAAGTAGCAAAACTCTTCATGGACAGATACATACTGTCAGAACAGGCCAGGCTCAAACTCTCATACTTGCTTTCTCTAAATTGGCCAACTTAGAACCAGCTCTGTTCCAGAAGGTACAAGGCTATTAGAATGGCTATGTACTGTATCAGAATTAACGTATCACAAAAAAATCTTCCTTCCTAAACTACACCGAGCTCTAACTATTCACAGGTTCTTATAAAAACAAAAGTGCAAGTTCTCCCAAGTGAAATATATTGTCCTTTTTTGAAGGAAGGTAGGTTTTGCTGTTGTTTTCATGGTTAAAAAAGTCATGAAAAGATCCACTGTAAACACACATGTACCAGAAAACAGAAACTAATTATTAAAAAAATGTATACAACTATGGCAAAATATTGCCGTGAATTGCTTGATCATTAATCCTAAATATTTCTTCAGTGCTCTAGCATAAATCACTCCAGGTGTGCACATCAGGAATAAACAAATACAACTTGGAATATGCATTGGTTTTCAGTAAGTTAAACAGTTAAATATATACATATATTAAGTTAAATAATAACCAAAGGGTGGATCCAGCTTGTTCTCCTTCATTTCTTACCTTTGTCTAGGAACTATGAAAAGTGCTCGTACTAGTTTTCTTCTGTTGGCTTTTGTATTCATATTCATGCAAAAATCCATTGCTGCCTATAAAGAGAAAAGTCAATACAATACTTCACCCTTAAAGCAGTGGTTTTTTATTGAAAAGCATGCTATATTGCTTTAAAAGTATCTTTTACAGAGCTATCCCTGTTACATGCAGCTGCTTTAAAAACAACCATACAGAAGAATCTTCATTTTTGTCTAGAACAGTTAGAAAACATGTCCAGTTACATAAATACAGACTGATTCTTTGGATCAACACAAGGAAGAGAGCAGATTTATGTAGATGGGGAGTAATTTGTCAGGGAGTGATAGGAGGAAAAAGCCAAGTCTACTTCTAAAACAAACTAATACATAAAAAACCAGGCAAAACCAGTATCACGTGGTATTGGGCAATGACTGAGAAAAAGAAAATATTTCCTCCAGGTTAAAAATGAATTCAGCTACTGCTAGACTCCTTCAAATCTTTATTTCCCATCTATTTGATCTAGCATTATAGCTTTTAATAGTGGAAAAAAATGCAAACCATGACTATACCTTGTCTATGAGGTCTCTGTTGACACAATTTGGAAGCTGCTGAAGAAAAGCATCTACTATAAGTTTTAAATGAGATCCAGTACTGGCTTCTTCATCCTCTTGTTCTAACAGAGTGAAATAAACAAGCAGCACACATCTTTAAGCTGTGAAATACAATGCTTTACAATCACATTCCCCAAACAGCACATTTGTAATATTTAGCTGTTAAATAGTCATCCACAGATTGAAAAAATAAGATAAAGATGAATACAAAATTTCTTTTTTTAATGCAAAAAAATCCATTAGTTGTCTATGCCAACAAAAGTCAAAAGTACCACCTTTAAAACTTGTCTTCCTATTCATGAAGTTCCCTACTTCCTAGTTTATATACTGTCAGGAGCAACAACAAATACATATTCCTAGAAAACTATTGTAATTTCTTTAGGTGATAAAAGGAGGATCAGAAGAAGGCCCAAACATGGGGGAAAATAACTGGGGGGGGAAGGGGGGGGAACCCCAAACATCTTAATGCAATTGTGGATTCCACTTTTTAATGTATGTTTGCCTTGCAGGAGAAATAGAATTTTTGATCAAAAACATCCATTAAGGCCATTCTTTCATCCAGTATGTTCTTGACATCTTTTCACTTGAGGCTGTTAAGAGCTAGAGGCCAACTTAATTCCTTCAGCTGTACAGAAACCAGAGTACAGACCCGTAAAGCAGCAAGGATGGAGGGTTGATCACATAGCAATTACAAGGCAAGTGACAACTTGTTTTTCAAGCAAATGTTTCTGTGTAATTTACAACATAGGAAGCAGCAACAGTTACCTGTATCTACTGAACAGGTCAATACACTACTCAAGCAGAAGACTGTAGGACACCACCACTGAAATTCAGATTTTCTGACATCAACTATGAAGATCTCACCAGACCAATCCCCATACAGTTACCGTCTAATTGCCAAACTTGTGGTATGCTTCAAAAAATTTCCAGATTTACTAAGTCCTGGAGAAGAGTTTAGTTTGCTCTATAGCACAACAAGCCAAAACAATGAGTTACATATAACACCAACATTTGGAAAGAACCCTTCCTTGGCTAAAGCAATACAAAAGAACACTGCTTCCTGAAAAAGGATCATGATGAAGCTTGGTTTTCTTTCAGTTTGAGAATGTTCAGCAGTAACAAGAATACCTATGAGGTATTTGAAAGGAAAGCAGAGACAGACAGACTTCAGAGGAGAATATAGTCGTGGAGGTGGAAACCACACTCAAGTAAAATACAAAATACACAACACATGGTAAAGTCACTATGTCTTTACAGGCTACATGGCAAGATAAACCAGCATGGAAGACTCAAGTTCCTTTTTCAAGTTACTGAAAGGCAAAAGATGCTACATTGTAGGACTTTCTTTTCTTGTTTTTGGAAACTGCCAGGGGCAGGGGTTGAGCTTAGGTAGAGAAATCCTAAGAAAGAATTGCTCCAAGGATCATTGCCAGATACCCAATCTTGAAGGTGCTGGAAATTAAAGCAGATGACATAGCCTTCTCTCTTGCACAGGTAACTAGAAGTTGGAAGAACAAAAGAAGTGTTCATTAAGAAAGGAGAAAAAAAAAAGAAAAGGAAGATGTTCCAGATGCTCAGACAAAAGTAGACCATGAAGTTTTAAATGCTTAATGGAATGCTCTCTCATTACCTATATACTCAGAGTTCACCCGGATGCATGCAATAGCTCAAACCAGACAATTTTTACTAGCAAATCTTGGTTTAATGCATTTTTTTCCATTTAGATATGTACAGCCACACCTTCCTGTCCCCTTTTAATGTTCTTGTATCTTCCCCTTTTTCCGTTACAGCAATTAGTTGTCTCACCTCAGTCTTCTACTCAAACTGACTCAATACTCTTGAAATAAATAAAAAAAAAAAGTCTTTGACAATTCAGTCACTTTTCAAGACAATGTTTCAAGAGGCCCTGCTATCACATTCAATTTCAACAGTTCCCAAATGTATCTCTTCTTTTACTGGTCCTCTCCTTCACTGGAGGGCTACAGATATTCTCACACTGTATTTTTTTCACATCACAGTATGTGGATCTTTTCTAAGTGGAAAAGCTCTTTTGTGGTACCTGAAGCAGGTTTTGGACTTCAGACAGAAAATTAAGAATTTTAGAGGGACAGGAAATGAAATGGTCAGGGCTTCCTTCTCTAAGGCAAACGACGATTCCAAGTATGCAATTAATGCAAAAAAATTAGTTTGTTTCTTGCTTTTCACTTTGATCCTCTCGAGTTCCAGTCTTTCATCATCACCACATTTTAAAACCGCATTACCTGTTTTTAAAAATTTACTACAAGTAGTAATGTATAACAAATACAGTTAGACTATTTGTAATAGCCTCTCTGGGTGCAGATCAAATCATGCAGTATGATCACTGTAGAGACTGAAAGAAAAATTATTTTTTAAACACCTTTATATTTAACCAGAAATGCATGCAATCCTGAATTTTCAAGGAGTAGAACTGAGACTTACTGAAGTTCTTCTGCAACGATTGGTGCCAAGCAATCTTCTACTTCAACAACGATAGTTACTTGCCTTCCCATCTCTCTACACACATGCTTCCTGAGAAAGCCCTGGCTCCCTTATTGTCAACATCTTTTTTTAATTTTTACAAAACTATAACCTTACAGAGGGTTCTCTCCTAGAAACTCTGCTCTGCCTGAAAGCTTCAGTCTGCTTTGTATAGTATCACTCAGACAGTGGAAATAACAGGAGTGCTTTTGCAATGCTAGTAACTATTCCTCTGACATGAGTTTCTGTAATTAATTTGATCATGCAGGAGCCCTCACACTCAGATGGTACAAACCAATACTGTGAGCAAACTGTTGGCTGGATCCCCTTCTCTGTACAACACTTATGCATAACCATAATGTTAAACATCTTGTTGAATTAAAGATTCACTGAGGAATGTGTTCAGAATCTAGTCTCACAAGCCCAAAAAATATTTCTTAATGAATATTTTTAGGTCTTTTTAAGTGCCTGCTTTTCTGATAGAAACTTTTCTAGCTCACTAAACAGTGTAGCAAAATTAACAGGGTTGACTTAATACTTCTACACATATCCCTGCTGCTGACCAACCCTAAAATAACTGGTGCTAGATATATATTAACATCAGACTCCTCCTGCCCCTAGTACCCTTGGATGGCTTCCACCCTGGCCGTTCCTTACTTAACACCTTTGTCTCCATTCACACAGCTTCATTTTTAACATTTTATCTTCTCTTAAAAACAACCTCAAAACTCACTTCTTTCAGCATGTTTTCCGTCACTATTGTCAGCGCCGGTGCTATCTGCTCCCTCTCTCTTCCCTGAGCATATTGAAAATAAGAAAATTAAGATTCACTCAAAGTTAACACAATAGAGAAATAAAATAAGTTAGTTGAATGCCTGGTAAACAAACCTCTTCAACTAACTGCATCAAGTTTCCTTTTACATGTCTTATCTTAAACTTAGTTGACTATAGACTCCAACATTTAGGGAAAAAGTGCAGAAACAGGCACTGCAATGCTGTGAAGGATGCTACACCAAGGCAGACCTGCTTTAAAAACACACACTTTGCAGAACTGTCTTGTCTCCCTTGTATTTGGAGAGAAAAGGCTGAAGTGACAGAAGGAGATGCAGAAGTAACAAAAGATATGCAGTACCCACTGTCTGACTGGACTGTCTACCCTATTTATCCTATTTTCCCCTCTGTAATTTACTTATTCCCCCTGCCAATGAAATCCACATCCCCAGATTATCACAATAACTAAAGCTACTTTTCTTCATCTTGGACCTCAGGCTGGACAGGACTCTGAGCAACCTGATCTAGTTAAATATGTCCCTGCTCACTGGAGGCGAGCTGGGCTAGATGAGCTTTAAAGGTCCCTTCCAACCCAAACCATTCTATGATTCTTACGATCTAAGACCCTGCTATACCTCATGGCATCCTCCCTTTTTATACTAAAGGCCCATCTCAGCCTAGGAATACTCTGTTTTATGTTTGTAATAGTATCATAATACAGCGGGTTTCATTCTTTGCTGGCTTTGCACAAAGTATTACTACTAACTTACCAAAAGTACAGATGCACAAAAATTCAGTATATAAGAAGAAAAGTTAAACCTGTATTTTGCAGCTGAAGGACACCTAATTTTCCTAATTTCAAACCTAAGTGAATTTTACTGAAGAGAAAGGCTGAAAAAATCTACCCATTCACTAGATGGAAACATATCACAGAACTTGAAGCAACACCTAAATTCAGAATTTTGTTAATTCTGTATATCTGGTGCTACCAACTAGGGGCATTCAGAATTACACACACCAAAAAAACCATCATTGTGTTTCTCTATAGGTTTCAAGTAAAGTAACACGTGCTGCTAATTTATAGCCTAGTTTTCTAGCAGAACAAGGATTTGGCTATCATATCTATTTTAATTTCCATCATTAATTTATGAAGCTACTTGTCAGCATCAAAGAAATTTGACAAAGGTACAGAATTTGCAAATACACTAAGTTTTTACGTTTCACATAAACTAACGAGCAAAGACAATCATGAAGTAATAGTTCTCCACTATGAAAAAGCCTACACTGTGAGCCAAATGACATTACCTTCACAAGGTAGAAAGTAAAAGGCTTTCTTTAAGGGCTGGCTATTTAAAGAGAAAAAAATAAACCCCCTTCCGACACATTTTAGATTAACCTTTCAGATGGGAGAATGTTTAATGCTCAGTCAATAGCTAGTTTAAAACCAGAAACTAGTATTGATGGTTAATATTTTATATTATCACCTTTCCCTTACAATCAAAAGTACAATCATCAATCCCTTCTGTGCTACTGTACATACTCAAACTGGCATTGCCTTCCAGTGAGCTAGAACCTTACAAAGACTACATCTTCCACTCCTGATCTCATCTCCTGTTATTCCTTCCTCACTTCTAGAGGATCTCACACTCTCATGTTACTTTGTTTTGTCTTTATATTTGGAATAATCTTCATCCTCCTATCAAGTTAAGGAACCCTTCAAAAAAAGACAAGAAGGAAATATCCATGTTCCTTTAGGTATCTATTGATAAATTATATTTGACCTATCTAGCAGGCTATGACCAGTCCAGAATGAACTGCTCTTTTTCCTTTTGATTTCAAAAGAATGTCTACGTGTACCTCCCTTATAGAGAGCTGAAACCAAGCTCTTCACTGTTTTGTTTGGGATCTCTGACCGGAGGTAACAACTCATTAACAGTGAACATCCTGCAATTAAAACTTAACATCTTAACCAGCTTAATGAGCTGATGAGTACTCAAAGAAAAATATAAATGGAAGGGAAAATCTATTCCAAAGAGGGTATGGCTTTTTCCAACCTGTCTGGGTAAAGAAAGGACAAACCTAAGGAAATATTACATAGAATTATCCTGACAGCTTTTCAGAAGGAGTGTGAACCAGTCTGAATCTAGAGCTGTCTAATTTCTTTGAATTTGTGAGGTGTCACAGACCATCATAGTCCCAGTATTAATTTCAGCTTAGCTAACTTTAGTCCAATTTAAAGATCCATATGCCCTGACCCATCCCTGTTGTCAGCTGAAAGAGACTGGCACTCTGAGGAGTTGTTCAAGCTACTCAACACCCAAACCTGGAGATGCATGCACCAGTTTGGTTATATGAACCCATGCTTTAAACACCAATACACAGTCTTTGCCAGGGCCCGAACTTCTTTGCTTTGATATGAACTCCACAGCTTGAAGATTTGACTTTAACTTCTTAGCTTTTAAAGCCCATTGCAGTTTCAAGCAAAAAGATGATTAGATTATAAATTCACTAGATCAGGTAGGATTTTCACTTTTAAGCCACAGAATCTCCAGCCAGTGGACTCTAGATGTGATTTTTTTTTCCCCCCACCTTCTAGACACAGAACAAGTTTCCTCCTTCAGAAATTAAAGAAAAGAATCTACACTGGAAATCCAAAGCAGCAAAACTGATGTGTCTTAACAAACAGGGCTCAAAGAAAACATCTCACTTGCTCCTCTATGAATTTGGCTCTTAACACCTGATGTTGCTTTTCCCACTATTCAGTACCACTGAAAGAAAAACTTGTAATTCATAAGAAAAATTCTTAAGAAACATTTTGCTGCTGTCTCCCCTAGTAAAACTAACACAGCTAGATTTTCACAGGTGCCATTTGCTGTCCTTTATGCATAATTAGAGGTTAGAATTCTTAAATCCTACTATGTAAAGCCATAACATCAAAAGAAAACTCTTTAATGATTGAGACAGAAAGGCAGAGCTGAATCTTAGATTTCAAGACAAGTTAAAAAACAGAAAATATATTATTAGTACCCTAAGGACATTTGGTGAGAAAATAATGCATTGCAGTCTATATGCTTCTTTCTAGTCACTTTTCAGACAACTGCCTTCACATTTGATTATTTTTAGAAGCTATATGAAGGAATCTGTAACTTTCACTATGTAAAACTCCATATAATACTTTTCACTTGTATCAATGTCTTGTTAAAAATGCATTTTTTACCATAATCCTAACAGTTTCTAGCTACTAGTTTCATAAATAAATAGATCTCCCTGAAGTCACTCTGCCTACTGACTAAAACCTATCAAGCTCAAAAAAGCAATCAGGAAACAACAAAGAATTCCTAAACCCAATTCTTTTTACCTTGCTCATCAAGAAGCTTTTTTGTAAGATCTTCTGCCTCATCTCCACAGTCTAACTCCAGGGGATCATCATTAATATCCAGGTTCTCCAGCTCCAACTCCAAATCCTCACTCCCAGGTGCTTCCTTATTATCTTTGGCATCTTTTGAATCTATACAAAAGTTAAGCAGAAGTTTTAAATTATTAAATATATGCAGTCATGATTAGAATACTGAAAGACTCATGTTGCTAAACCTATGTCTCTTTAGTGTCTTAGTCTTGTTAAAAGGAAATGGGGCTAAGAATATCCACTTCTTGAGGCTATACTATCTCATCTGTTAGGTCTCAGTGGTTTATTATCCTTCATATAGCTTTACCCATATGCCTGAAACCCCCAAACATTTACCTACACTGGGGTCTGTTAACGATTGCCAACAGATTCCAGTGCTTTGTTCTGAACTACACCTGGTACGTCTTCATTGGATGACATACATACATTCAAATGGAACAAGATACTCAGAAATGCAGCAATCTAAGTCCAAAAGTGCTTAAAATGGACTGCCAGGCCATCACATGGAAATTGCAAGCAAAAAAACCTGCATATTGGGAAGGTCAGATAGAGAAACAGTATCCTCCAAAACCCCAGTAAATGAATATCACAAACATTATTCAAAAAAGAGCCAGATTCAAAGATATAATTTCTAATTTAATGTTTGCACTGCATATTCTTCATAGCTCACCTGATAACAAAACTGACAAAGCAAGGTAAACAGAAAGTGTTTTACACAGACCAAGAATAAAAAAAACCAAAACAACAAAACAAAACAAAAAGCAGAATAGGAGGAAGATACTGAAGAAATAATGTGCTATGTAGAAGGCCAAATAAAAATAATATTTTCCTTGAAAACAAATAATCTATGAAACTCTAGATTAAGATTCAGAAAGGAATAGCTAAAATTTTTCTTGGACAACAACACTGGTCCAGCATAGAGCATTCTTCCAAGAGATTACCATCTACAACATTTTGCTATTCTTTCAGGCCTCCTTCAAGCCTCATTTGCAGGCTATGCTTCATAACAGAAATAATTTTCAAGGCAAATAACCTTATTAAAATATTTAAATTTTTCAAACAAAAATGTGACACAACTTCTAAAGAGTGCACATGTCATACAGAAACAGCAGACTTGCAGAACAGGCAAACTGTTTAGAATCACAGACAAAATTAGTCTGGAATGGACCTTGGTGAGGTCTCTAGTTCAACCTTCTGCTCAAAGTGCATGAGCACTGTATTCACACCAGACTTCTCAGGGATTTTTTCCATTTGTCTTGAAAAATCTCTTAAGACAGAGATTCCAGCCTCCCTAGGCAAGCTGCTCCAACACCTAATTGTCCTCACAGGGAAATTTCAGAATTTAGAAATCAGAAAGAAGGCCATGAGCTATAAAGTTGAAATTCCTTTAATGCTCAACACTGACCTACTGCATGTGCATTAGAAAATCATGTAGCCTGTGTCTTTGCTGGCATTTCCTCAATACCAAAACACTGTTCTTATCCAAACATGCATCTTCGGTTACACTTTGAGCCAGTGATGGTGAATGTCATTTTTATCCCATTAAAGCTAAAGTCTACCAATGCCTGGTTGTGAACCTAGAGCTGCATCAGAAGTGAGGAACCATCCAGGCCTCTTAATCTACTGGAATTTTATAGCGAGACATTTAGCTACCATTAAAAATTTAGTGGAAAAAACAGAATGAACACTAACACGTTTCAAAGAAGGTAAACTTCTAGGTTTCTCACAGAAAAGTTAGTATTTACTCATATTGGTTAAACTGCAATTATTTTAAATTTAAAATTATATCAATATTAAAAGGCATTTACTTTTTTTTCTTCCTTAAATACCATACCCAGATATAATCCCTACCCCACATAGTTCCTTCCCTAAAAATTCATCCAACCTGGTATACTGTCCTGATCACCAGAAATTATTTCATTAGAGACTCACTACTTCCATCAAATTTGCTTATCTGTTGGACAAGGTATGTTAAAAAACCACTCATCTAAGCATTCTACCTCTTGATTCATCTTTGCTGGAATCCTTGTTCTGGGAACATTTTTCATTATCTTTAAACAAAATTGCTGGCACAAAAGCCTTTAAGTCGATGAGATTCTCATAGAAGTTTCTAGCATCTTCATCTTCCCAGATACCCCCCTCCAGGTCATATTCTCCAGGCTTTCCTGGTGTGAAAATATCAATACCAGGTCCATGTTCTGCAAAAACAGTGAAACCATAAGAAAGTTACACAAACTTCTGATCTTCTAAAGGGAAGCACCTTTAAAAAAATACTTTTAGAGACATGTTAACCTATTTATTACTACCACTGTTTTCACTTAAATATTGCAACGTATACTTTAAAGTGCTTTTAACAACCCAATCTTAATAGTAGATATATCAGTAAGTTATCTTAAAATTGTAAATTTGACATTGATAGAAAACACAGACAGTATGAGAGTGAAAGTCAAAACAAGTAAAACCAAGCAGCATGTTATGTGGTATTAGAAAGGAAAGCTATAACAGACTTTAACCATGTTAGTGTAAAAAGTAATCGCTTTGAGTATGATGAACTGTACCCCACTGTATTTTAAGAATACAGGTTTAAAAAGAATAATTTTGAATTTAGAGAGATTCAAGAAATAAAGCTTTAACCTCAAGATCACTTCAGACAAAAAGTACACTCATGATTTCAACAACATCTCTAAATCTAAAATTTGAGATTAAGGCATTGAATAGCTCTGCCAGTTAAATGCTGTACTTCTCCACAGGAGGTCAGAGAGCCATCTAGTGACTTATCTGGCTTAACAATATGTTCCTGCTCATAACATCATGACCCAAAATATATTGCAAACCCATTTTTTAACAATATCAGATTTTGAAACTCCAACATAAACAGTTATTTAAATATTAAAAAAATGCATTCTATTAAATGGAAAGGATTAGGTTAAAAACATTTTTAATTTCCATTTATTCCTATATTACCTGAAACAAATCTAAAGAAGTATTACTGAACTTACTGTAACTACACAGCATATACAATAGTTATCGTTACATGTTACGTTTAATTACTGTAATAAAAAAGCATGTATTATTCATTCAATGACATCTTTAAGGGGGAAATAAAAAGAAATCAACGGAAAGAACACATCAGCAGGAGGGTTTGGTTAGCTTTCCCACCACGTTCAAGCCAAGTCCAGCATTCTGTTTACTTGCTTTAGAAGATGGCCTACCCTCAGGTGTTGGTTTCTCTTGGGGAAGGTCAGGCATATTTTCATCCAAAAGATCAGCTAGAGATTGAGAATTTGCCAACAGCTTTTGATACGACATTGCAAATTCCTCATATTGCTTGTGTCGATCTTCACTCAGTTCTCCTTTGGAGTGAAGAATGCGCCTACAAAAATCAAAGTTAGAGTAAGACAACCTTTTTTCTTAAGATGTATTTGAGCTATGCTGAACCACCTCCAACTCCTCTGAGCAAAGCTAACCTTCCCTTTGAGGGAACTGTGAGAATTCTAGTTTAGACCACAATAGCAAAAATGTGAGCAACACTAACTTTTTCCAAACAACCACACTGAATTACTGACTTCAATATCATTGAGGATAGTACAGTCACAGAAGCTTTAACTTCAACGTCCAAACAGAAAGGCTAACTTATTTCTTTGCCATGATTATCCTGTAACAGTCCTGCACTATGAAAAGGCTTTTGTAGTAAATTACAACAGTCAACTTACATGAAAGCTGGATAAAAATTGCTTGCATCTGTAACAATACATTCCCATGTTGTTCAAATGATTAAATGGGCAATCATCACCAGGAGGCTCAAAAAAAAAGTTGCATGTTACAACCAGCCCATTAATTTTCCAAACCAAGTTATTTTAAGCAGTTACATTTGTTTTTTCACTTGCTCTTTGTTTTCTTTTATGAAACTATCCATACTTATTTTAAATTCTCATTTTTAAAATTGAAACCTGTTGTCAAAATCCACTTGCATTTGAAGGATTGTAATCACTGCTTACAAGTGCACAATAAAACAGTTTCAGGATTACACGCAGAACAGTACGACACAAGTTTCTTAAAAAACTACAATTAAGGCCATCTTGGATTTTAGACAAAAAATATCAAGAACTTTCAGTAGTTTGAACCAAATATACAGAACAAGGTCATTTCTGCTAGTACAAAGCTTGCCACGGAAGACTGATGAAAGACTGTCATCCTTGATTTTGGGTTAACTAAGAATAAGCTGGTTGCTTATTAGCAATGTTCTAGTTTGTCCTCAACTAGGGCTCCTGAGAAGTGCATTTTCCCATCTGTGGCATGATCCACTCTGCATGAACAATTCTTAATATGGATGAGGCACAGTCTTCACCAGTAAGGGACACTTCGGGCCAGCTGAGCTGTTTGGGGACCTACTACAACAAACATACAAATGGACTCAGATCAAACATGGACTTTCAAAGGGAAGCTGACAGAAGGAGCTTGCCTAGCAAGTTTCCAATTTGTTTTATGGTATCTTGAATAATGCTAGTAACATTGGACTAACTAGCTGTAACCACCAACAAAGCACTCTGCACCAAGATGAAAACATCAGAAGATAAAGTTTGAAATAAGGTGCAAATGCCATAGTTCCTAAAGCAGGTTGTATCATTACATTATCATTAGGCTTTTCTTAAGCAAGAAGTATACAACCACATTCTTGCCAAAAGACCAGAACATTTTATGGCATAAAAATTCCCAAACAGTTTAAGCAATGCAAATTGAGGGATATCAATCTTGGCCTTTTTCAGTTCCAGTTTAATTGTAAAACAAAAGCCATCTTTGTACACAACACATTCACAGGGTGAGCAGCAAAATCCCTTACACCTGCTCAGAACCAAAACTTGACATAGATGTCTTGCTAGAGGGCAAGCAGCAGTAACACTAGCAAAAGTTCTATTTCTTGACTCTCTTACAAAAACACACCTATATAACATGTATTACCTGCCCCTGCAAACTAGAGCAGGAAAAATTAACAGATGAAATAACTACTAACAATTTCTAAAGTGCAGTAGTTCAGTTTGGATTCAGTAAACATGTTAAGTGCCAATTCATAGCCTTGCCATGGAGACAGCTATCCATTAGGTACACATTTTAAGTTTAGAATACGCCAGCAGCCTCAAACACGAGCACTGGAGCTCTGTGCTATTATTAAAAAACAAAAAAGCAAAGTGTTGTAACAACAGTACAACAGTTTCAGTTCTCAGTTTCAGTTCCCAATAGACAAGTGTTAACAAATTCAAGCAAGCTAAAGCATACTAAACAAACTTTAAGAAGCACCATTCATTTTTAAATACAATTAAAAGTACAACATACAGTACTTATCTTACTTTATGTCACTTCAGAATTTCACCAAGTGCCACAACACAAGTTCAGCAGATCTTAAAAACATCCTTAATTTAGACAAAAGAAGGTTCTTCCATATCTAACACTCATTTTTGAAAATTCACACTAGAATTTGGGAATCGAGATTTTGCTGTGCCCTTAGCTGTGCAACCAAACAACCATCAGGTTCTACTGTCAAAGCATAACTAAAGGTAGTTTTCCTAATTATCTACTTGCATAAACCCTTGTGTGTAATAATGCTTCAATTTTATCTAAATGATTCAGCAGGTAACACAGTATTAAAGTACTGTTAATGTTAGCATATTAATTCTCAATTAACTCAACCAATCTGTACAGCTTGAGTTATTTCACTGTCACTCTCCTGACACACATAAATTCAAGAGGTATTTACCTGACAAAATATCATAACCTAAACACATGACACTGTTGATGCACAAGAGGCAACAGTTCGCTCCCTGTTCACTTCATTGGTTCTGGAATACCAGTGGGAATAAAAGCTGTTGCTATCAGCAAAATGGATCAGGTTTCAAATATGCAGAGGACTGGTTTTTTCCAACAGGATTATTGCTTTTTTTAAAACAAACAAACAAGCAAACAAAACTCAAAATACCCCTAAAAGCAACCAACCAACCACACAGTCACTTTCCCCAAATTCACAGTTTAGGAAGGTATCTGTAGTATTCACAGACTTCTTAGTAGGCAAGTTTCTGTCTCTGACCTCATGCCTTGCACTTCCATAGCACGCACTTCCATAGCACACAAATGCCAAGCATCTCTCTGTTACAGACATGTTGTAAGCAAATAAAATTAGGCAGGAAAGTTTTTTGATGTCTTGTTTCTTTAACAGAACTTATTTCCCAACATTTATTAAGCTGTTAAAATAAACACCTTAAAGTTCAGATAGAGACAAATAATAGAATTATCTTAATCCAGTGATAAATGCTAGCTCTTCACACTCCTTCCCCAAAACAAAGCTTTGCACCCAAGTTCATAGGGATAGTTCAAATAATAAGGTACATAAAGAGGTCTTTAGTCTGATCTACTCAAAGCAGGTTCGATGACATCAGACCAGACTGCTCAGGGCTCTATCCAGTCATTTTTATCCAGTTGTGCAAGTAAACATTCAAGTATATTTCCTCTCCCACACCATTTAAGTTCTTTCTTCTTCATGGGTTCTTAACATTCTTCATATCTCTTGAAATTTTTTTCACTTTATTTCCTATCACACAGACTTTGTAACACTCACTTATTGAAATCCCAGCCAGAACCAATGAACCCAGAACTAACTATAATTGTGAAAGTATAAAAGTTTATACTTGTTAACTTTTAAAAAACAACAACTAAGTAACATACTTCAAAGCAATAAGGTACTTTTAGAAATAATAGTAGCTCAGAAGTCAGTTTATGGTCCTGTGAAATACAACACTTAGCTGAGACCAGATAGGACTGCAGCACAATACCCATCAGCACAATGGATCCAAGTTTAAAGCCCTGGTTCAGGAACATCAAATTTTAATGTATTCCAAGCATACATTTGGCTCTGGACTGATGTTCAGTCTTTTAATTGAAACTTGTGTCTACATACAGTAACACATTCATTTCTATCTGCCTAGAATGTTTCCAAAAGGATTTAAGAATGTGTTTTAAGACCAGCAGTTGGATTTAGGCTGGCTCCAATAATGACAATTCAGAATGCTTGAAAGAAAAAAGCAAACAATTATTAAACAATGTGATTGTGGTAGAAATTAAATTATTCAGATTCGAAAGGTATGTATATTCATACTCTTCAATGTTAGTATTTCATATAGACATTTAAGAGCATTTGAATCAAATTGTCTATACCCTCCAACATTTTAATATATAAAGTTTGCCCACATTAAAGCGTAAGGGATACCTTGTTAATCTAACCTAATTTTTCCTCCATACTGGTACACTAAAAAAAGTAAATAAGCCAAAGCCATTGTGGCATATGCTCCATTAGATACATGTGGGTGGAAAGGGAGAAATCAGATTGTGCCAACTGGAAAAGGGCAGTACCAGCTGGGAAAGAAGCATTACTCTCAAGTTGCTAAGGGAGCATCACCAAATAGAGTTAAGAGAATTAAAGCTAAAGGTCAACCACCATTTTCTTTAAAGCTATTCAAAGAGTCTGTTTGGTTTTTGCTTTTTAAGTATCCAGAGCAAATTTAGAACTTTTTTTAGATATATTGCAGAATACATTTATCTTCTACACACTGCTAACAGACTTTGTTTACAAATACTGCAACAAATCTAGGCATTTCATAAATAAACCATTTTTTTCTCCATAAATAAAAAGCAACATTCAAGTGTCACCTGTTTTGTCTTTCAATATTTTGTAGCTCCCTGTGGTCCCTTTTCAGGTGTTTGGTCAAAGACGTAAAGTATTCCTTCAACAAATTCTGGAAGGGCTGTTGTTTCTCTGGGCTAATTATTTCACTAGGAGGAAAGCTCAAGTTAAACTTCTCTGCAACAGTTTTTACTCTCCTTGGTACTAAACCAGCAATGTCATCTCCACAGTGCCGACAAAAGCTGATAACCACAGAAACGTGAGTGTGGGATTCTCGATCAGCATTAATAATATTTTTAAGCTGCTCATAGATTAAAGACAGACCTTCCTTGTCAGTGAAAATCCCAACTATTGTCAATTCTGCAATGAAACGCAAATCAGTTCTTAACTTGGTGATGTTGGGAGTCTTCTCTTCTTTCCTTGCTTCAAAATGTTTTTTCCAAGCCTGAAGTAATGAAGGAGCAAAATCAGCATAACGCTGGTGAAAGAGGGAACACAAGTGCACAGCGCAGTTCACATCCGATATTTTCAGCTTGGCTTCCACAATAGAAGCTACTGCTTCTGCAATGTATTTGCTTAAATTCAGGCTATTAAAGTCATGGGACAAGGAGTCCCTTTGTTGCTCTGTAATGGTTTTTAGCTTCTTAACAAAAGCTGTGTTCTTCTTCAGACTGGAATCCAGTCTGCTGAAGAAGTTTTCCTCAGGGCGATTGTCTGGTGCATTCTGGTTTTTGCTGCGAAGCTCTTTTCTTGCCTGATGGCGCTCCCAAGCCTCCTGATGGAGCTGATGTGCTTCCTCTTTTTCTCTAAGAGAAATAAAAATTAGTCATTTTTGTTACAGAACCTTACTTTCAGGTTAACAGTTCAAAGGAAAAAAAAGCCATAGTTGGAAACCCTCCAGTAGTTCTTAACACAATTTCCCCTTAATAATCTATTTTTAAATATTTAACAAGTTAATCCTAGAAAGCTAAAGCATCTGCTTCATAAACTCTGTTTAACTGCAAAAGGCAAGTACTACTTGTTACAAAATGAAATTTCTCAAATATTTCTATGCAGAACATACTAATCCCAACAGACTTAGAAATATAAACATAAAACTCCATTTACTCCAGGCAGAGATGAAGCTCTTACAGAAGAGGGCAACAACCTGTCAACAAGTTACTGTATTACACAATTAAGGGAAATCTCTTATTCCCAGACTACTTAAATTACACAGAAAATTTTAAATAGGTGAAACCCATCTGTCCCAGCTAGAACTTGGCTATGATGTTGCCTCAGTCTTAGAAAGTGACATATTTCAAACACAAGAATGTCTGGAATCTTGGCTTTACTGGTCTAAAGATGCTATCTGCAACACAGTAGTACCTTTTGGTAACATACTAAGAAACACTGTCCCAGTAATACCACATACTAAACTTCCAGGTTACATTCTGCGTTTGCCATCCAGGTATCAATTCTCTATGGTTGATTAAAAGAAATTACAGCCATCCCTCACAGTAGATTTGCTCTCGTTACAGTCTGTGGACCTGTTAGAGCTTGTATTCCCAATTTTATGACACTAACACTTCTCCATCTTAAAAGGAACTGTGCTGCTTTATTCCAGCATAGCTTTACATTACATGGTCATCACATGGAGAACACTACCAAAACTTTGTATTACAGACTAATGTTAACAGAGGTTAGAGTTGAAAACTCAAAACTATGCAGAAGTCATAAAGCATACTCATACTCAGCTAGCCACGTAAAATTTAGAACACTACCTACAACTTATAAGTAACTCAAACAGTTCATCTTTTATAATTCTGCCCATAATCCTGACAGCAGGACTACAACATTTGGCACAATTAAACCATTAACAGACAACTTACTTCAGTTGAGCAGCTGCTTCTTCTTGCTTCTTCTTCTCTTCCTCCTCTTGTTTCTTTTTCTCCTCTTCTTCAAGCTTCTTTTTTTCTTCTTCTTCTTTCTTCTTTTGCTCTTCTTCTGCCTTTACTTTATCCTCCTCTTTTTTCTTCCGCTCCTTGTCTTCCTTTTTTCTTTTATCCTCTTCCAGTTTTTTCTTTTTATCTTCAGGAACCTTTAAAGTCTCTCTTTTCATGCCAACCTTGACATCTTCTTTTGGCTTCTCCCTGGTGCTCACTGGTCGCCTTTCACTAAATTCTTTTTCTTTATTATTTAACAGAGATTCTTTTTCTTCCATATTTGCTGGCTTTTTGCGCTCAGCTGGCATTGTGTTACCCAGGCAAGTCTGCAGAATCACAGGAAAACAAGTACTTTTAACTTGTTGTTGATATATTGGTCACTTTCACAGCCCACCCGTACTCACTTCTTAACTAAGTAACTCACAAATGCCTGACTCAGAATAAAATACAGGTTTAAGGTAAGTTTTCTTGAACTAAGGAATGGACCTAACGACAGGTAAAAACTAATCATTTTGTTAAAGTGTTACACTGCCAAGTTGTCTCCAGCATGAATTGTGAAGTAAAAGCATTTGAAGTTTCTACAACCCGAGGAACAGAAGATCTTGGAATATAAACAGAAGTCCATCTGAAAAAAAAAAATCCACAACTGATGAAAGCAAAGTACCCCCAACTTAAATATTTATCAGCATGCACCTGTGCCTCACTGACCTTTCTACACATCTCCTAAGAGTAGTCCCCCCTCCACTACCTCTACTTAGGATCATAGGATAATGCAGGTTAGACAAGACCTCAAGTGGTTCAACCTCCTGGTCAAAGCAGGGTCAGCTATGAGGTCAGACAAGATTGCTCTAGGCTCCAGTCTTGAAAACTGCCAAGGAGGGAGACTGCACAACGTCTCCAGCCGACCTGCTCCAATGCCAATGCCACACTGCCCTCATTGTGAAAAGCATCATCTTGCTCCCCTCTTTCCTCACCCTTCCCAAAATCTCCCCAGTCATCTCAAGCACTCTTCCACACAGCACAAGTACCAGCCGGAAGAGCATGCTGTGCTAAGGTGTACACACAAACCTCCCTGCCAGCAGGACAAATGGAAATAATAGTAGAAAGGCTACAATTATCAAGAGTTATTAAAGGCTCCAGTTTGTATCTCTTCCTACTGAACCAATGTTTTTCTGGGGACTTGTAGGAGGTTTGGCATCTTTAGGGTTTCTAGCCCTCTAAGCTTTAGTTTCATTTGGCTAAGGATACAAAAAGTAACATACATTGAACAAGAAAGGGTAGAATCACAGAATAATTTAGATCAGAAGGAAACCATGGAGGTCACCTAGTTCAATCCCTTCCTCAAAGCAGGTCCAACCACATCAGGGACTTGGCTAGCTAAGTTTTGAATATCTCCAAGGTCAGAGATGCAATGGCCCCTTCTGTGCCCCTGTTCCAGTACCTGAATAACCACACTGTGAAAAAGCTTTTCCTAATACCATCCTGGAATTTGCTGTGCCCCATCTTGTGTCCATTTCTTTTCATCCTATCCCTGTACAGCTTTGAAAAGAACCCAGCTCCATCTTCTCTATAGTGTCCTGTTAGGTTGCTGTAGACAGTAATAAGACTTCCCCCCTCTTCTTACAGATTAAGAAACTGAGTTCTCTCAGTCTCTCTTCAGATACCATGTCCCCTAGCCTCCTAATGGTCTTCATGGCCCTCCAGTGCGCTTGCTATAGCATGTCAATGCCTTTCCTGGAACAGAGAATCCACATCTGGATATGGTGTCCAGCTGCAGTTTTGTAAGTACCAAATAGAGGGGAAGACTCACCTTCCTCAATCTGCTGGGTAACTGTTGCTGCTACAGTCTAGAATGCAGCTGGCCTTCATGCAAGGGCATTCTGCTGACTCAGGTCCAGGGTCAGATAGAGCCAGACAGGACTGAAAGAGGCAGTTAGAACCACCTAGGCCTTATTTACTTCAGGCTAAATTAATTTCTTAAAACAAAAAATAATTTTCACATATTTATGTGCTTCAAGTTAAATACATATATAGGTGGGACTGATGGGACACGATTGCACTGGATACCTCCTAAAGAACCATCACTTAGTTTCTATTAGTAACACCAGTTTGATTCCCAATTGTCACCCTTACTTTTGCCTTTCTAACATTTTACTCAGACTGGATGATGAAAATATGCTAGATTGACATATTTCCTGCATCTGCTTAACAAAGTGGATAATGAGACACTTGCATTCCAATCTAATGCGGTGCAATTCTAGTATTACTTTTAACTGTTTTGAAAGATATTTAAAAATAACACATCACACTAATGAAAACCTCTGTTTCTAAGTATTCCACATTACCTCCCCCACCTCCCAAACAATAAAACGACAGATTCATATACTGATGATCCCATACGGAACACTGCATTACAATTTAAGATGCTTGTCCAGGTCTTCTGGAAAAAAAAATTGTTTGCAAAAATTCACAGTATATTCAGATACAGGCAGTGACAGCTTACTAATGGAGGACCTATTCAGGACTTGGCCTCTTTGATAGCAATTGGCAACAGCACCAATGAAGAAATGTTTCTGACGCTGATTTATGGAAGTGAGACCAATCAAATCAGCATTGCTTAAACAAGTACTACCAAATTTGGCTCCCTAATGCATGTCTACAACTAAAAGGTTTCACAGCTCAACATCTCAGAACTACCTGGATTTCAAACCCACTGATCTATATCATCTTAAAACAGTATTATTATGAAATCAGTACTTAACCAAGAGGGTGAGGTGGGGGAATCCACAAAACCCAAACAAATAAGCAGCCCCCCAAGCCCCTTCATTTTAAAGGTCTGAACTAATTTTTCTATCTCTGTAGGCCAGTTAAGTAGGACCTGTTCCTCACAGATTCATCTGGGAGATACAAATCCTCTACATGTTCTGTTTCAAATTCAACAATAACTATTTATTAATCTTTTCTCACTACAAATCCACTCTGGGAATTCCATCAGTTTGGGACAGCTAACTTACCTCTCCCACCATTTTTAACAAAATGGGTTTGAAAGGGAAGCTTTTAGCATTTAAAACCACTGTAGTACCTTACCAGTAAGATTAGGTCTGTTAGAACATTGCGTAAGACTCTCCATTAATTGTATTAAAATGTTTTTCACCAATAAGTCTATTAAACAAAATAAAAAATAGAGTAACACTCTTTTTTAAAAAAAGTGTTAGATTGTGAGAGATAATAAATTGGGAGCTAAGTTTAAAAGGAAAACATTGGGTTGTTTGTGTAAAGAAATGCTGGAAAAGCATGTCACAATTCTAATACTCCAGCTTTTATCTTTGTCCCCCACCTGCTGTTAGTAGGGTAATTCAATTACAATTTGGAAAAACAAACAAAACAAAATATCCAGCTACACATGTAACTTTTAACACAGTCACTTACCAAAATCATTACAGTACTCAAACTCTTATTAAATTTAGAAACTCAGAATTCTGTTTTAAAGATATATCTGACACTTGCTTGTATAAAAGCAAAATAGAGAAGATGGGATAAAAAGAAAAGGGATGGAGCATAATCAGGTACATCGTGATTTTGACCACAAGACAGTATTATCTGCTTTTTCCCCCATGAACACTGGTGACCAAAAAACCCCCCAACAATCTAGTTTATAATAGATTTCTGTCCTGCATCACAGAATATATATGTGACAATACTCCTCACCACCTGCTACATATATACCTCCTTATCTCACAAACCCTTCTGATCACACTGCCAGCTCATTTATGTCTACCAACCACTGATGGCAGGAGGCAGGCAGTGCAGTTGCTGCCTCCAAGCTATACACAGACTGATTCACCGGTCAGCACACAAGTGTCAGCTAACAGCACAGACAAAAACAGAACTGTCCACTGAGCATATGCTATCACCCTTCCCTCAGTAAGAATGTTAATTTAGACTTTGTTACTTTTCCTCAGCTGCCAGTTATCACAAGATCCCTAGAATGTTTATACCTTCAAAACATCTGCCTAATTTGACTGAAACTGGCTGAAAGGTTCAAAAGTTGTGGGAAGTGGAGAAAAATGGAAACAGGCAGCAGGCTCACCTGGGTCTCATTTCCCTAGGAAATAAGGCTGAAGATACACAGTTTGGTCCAGATTAAGGGAATGATAAGGAAACATGAAGAGAAACTTATTCACTAAGAGAACTTCTATTTAATACCTAATGTTTATGTGAATGTACTGATGAAAAGGCATGACAATGACATGAACTTCATAAGCCAACAGATAGGGAGAACCAGCGCTCACAGCTGAAAACTAGAGAGGATGGAGAAGATGGATACAAGACAAGCGTCCATATGCTTTTGGACTCTTGGCAGTCCATTTCTGTAGTGACATTTAGATGCTTTAACACTCTATCTTCTTAGTTTCATCACTTACAGATGCTATTTTTCCAAGGAAAACTATTTCTCTTCATTTTTCCACTATTTGAGCTACCTTAACTCATTCTTAATTAAGAAATTTTTTACTGTACCTGAATTTCTACATAGTTTTTTTTTTATACCAATCCTGGAATTTGAAAAACTGATGGGATTCTGTTCACGATACTCTAGGATCAGAAACTTAAGAAATAGGTCTTGAAATACGCAAGCAACACTTAAGAAAAAACACCTATTTACTCTCTAGGAAACCAAAGATTCATACAAGGCATCATTAATCTAGTCACCATTGAGAATGAAAGGATAAACATCAACACCTTGGTCTGGTATGCTTAAATCCTCTCAAATCAATAAAACCAGCCTATTGTCACAGACTGAAGTACCATGAACCAGAATCTTAATCCTTGCAAACACAAGTGTGGGGGGAAAAAAATATGGCTTTATTAAACTAAGCATATTTAGATTTTTCACATGCTCTTTTACTGCTACTGGAAATTAAACTGATCCCATAAACATTCCTTTATGCAGCTACTGTATTACCAAAGAGATAAGGGAGACAAAGAGCGCAGGCCAGATGTCCCACTTCTGACCAGCTGAAAAACCTCAAAGAGCAACAACCTTCTCCATCGTTACAAATCAGAGCACCAACAAATTAAAAGTTCCACGAATTGAAATGCAGTTAAGGTTTCTCTTAAAATAAGGGAAGGAACATAAGAAAAACACCATGGTCAATGAGAAGAAAGTAAACTTAGCCACAAGTTTTGAAAGATGAGACACACGGCAAGACAGGAAATTATAGCGCAAAGAAGCCCCCCCTACACACCGGCAGGGAAGGCAGGCCTGCCTAACCAGCCGGGCAGTTTTACTTTCGATTCCATACCTCCCGGAGAAAGTGTTTTGCCGTCAGACCCGCAGGCACACGCTTTTCACCGGGAAAAAGCGGTCTACGGACGAGTCACTAAATATATGCGGGGCAAAAGACTTCCCAGCTAACAGCCCTCCCCGCTTCCCCCGGGACGCCCCTACACATGTCAATCCACGTACGCAGGCTCTCCAACAACCCAGCCGCCTTCTCGGGCTCTGCCTTCCCCGCTCGCACCCGCCAGCCCCAGAAGAAAAACAACACCCACCTGCCCCTCTCCCTGCCACCCCCCCCCCCATGCCCTGCAGGCTCCCTCACCCTAGCCCTGCCTTCTTCTTCTTCTTCCTTCCTCACCCTCACGGCCCCCGCTGCCCCGGGCCGCCTCAGCCCCGGGGAACCCCCCCCCCCACCCCTCGCCCGCCTCCGACAGGCCCCTGCGCCCTCCCCCCCGGGCCCTCTTCCCCACACACCAGGGGCGCCGCCCCACCCTCCGGGCCGCCCGCCGCCTCCCCCAACGGCTGCTGCGCCCCCCGCCGCCTCAGGCCCGCTACCTCCGCCCGGTGCGGACATGGGCCCGGCCTCCCGGCGAGCGCCGACTCCTCCGCCCGCCGCGGCCCCCTCCCCGGCGCGCGAGGCCCCCTCGGCTCTTCTCCCCTCACGACGCCCGCCGCGCTCCCTGCCGGGGCGACCGCCGCTCTGCCTGACCGACAGCACCGCCCCGACCGAGCCGGCGACGCCCGCCCCGCGACGCCCAGGCGCGATAGAAAGGGCGGCGCCGCCTAATCGCGGCGTCGCCCCGGCGAGCGGCGGCTCGGCGAGCGGTGTTTCCCGACGGGTTGGGGGTCAGGCAGCGCGGAGGACAGCCCCGGGCGGGGTCCTGACGGCGGGCGGGCGGCCGGCCCTGCTCGGGTTACCGGGAGGCTGCGGAGGCGGAAGTGGCGGCGGGGGGGGGAGGGAGGAAGGGGGGAACCTCGGCGGCGCGTCCCTCACAGCGACGCGGGGAGGAGGAGGAAGGGGAAGAGGAAGAGGAAGGGGAAGGGGGGAAGGGGCCGTGAATGGCGCTTCCTTGGCGGCCCCAGCGCACGAGTCGCCTTGTCGCCCCGCGTGACGTCACTGCCGTGACGTGCCTCTGGCCGTGAGGCGTCACGCGTAGTCGTCATGCTCAAGGGTGGCCTTTCGGAGGGGACCCGGCACGGCGCTGCCTGATCCGTTCCGCTGTCCCCGCGGTAAACTACTCAGGGGTAACAGTGGCATAGTATCGAGTTAATACGTAACCGATGACTTAACGGGTGTCGCCTGTTGCGTTTTGTGGCCTAAATCTGGTATCTCCCGCCCTCCCGTCCTGCCCGTATTCTTGTCGGGACATCCGTCGGCATTTTCCAGCGGTAAATTCAGTTGCACAGAACTTCCCCGTGTGTTTGAAACGCTCGCCGTCTGCGTGTCTGGGCATGGCGTCAGCTGTTGGGCAACACCGAAGTCGCCCGAGCTGGAAAATGCTGGCGCAACCCTGAATTTCAGAGCGCAAATCTGGTATTTTTAGCATCCAGAGTCTTAAGGATCAAGGTTTCTGACAGAAGCTTTTTCTTGGGTATGGGAAAGTGTTTACGCCCCTCCGGGCTGAGAACAAGCAAACGCAAATACTTGGCCATGACAGCAGGCGCGGGCCTGGATGCGCATAATGAGATCATTCAGCTGTTAAAGCCACCTTTTATTCAGAAGCAAGAGTCAGCCCAAATACAAGACTCTGTTTACTGATGCAGAGTTTTAGGTATCCTCTGCCAACTGGTACAGGACTAGACAGGTTGTTTTTTTTTTTCTCCAGGAAAGAACTCTCCTCCCTGTTGTTTAACTTCATTGCTCATTTTGCAGACACATCTAAAAACCTCTTTCTGGAAAAGTTTGAAAGGACAAAGTCATGCTCGTTATTAACACAGATCATTCAAGCGTACCTGCTACAGAAAGATTTCATTTACTTGCCAAAATGTCTTGAGTTACCAGGTTGATTTAACTGATTCACTAGAAGGGAGAAGATCCATGGGCTAAACAGAGAAAACAAGGGGTTAAATGGGGAGGGTAACTCCATATTAGTGTTGGTACTTTATTTTCCAAAGGCACCAATCCTGTAGCCTGTCAGTGGATGCCTCTGAATTAGTCTTTTTTAGGTCTTGTTTGAAAAGGCAGACTCAACATTATATTAGGCTTAATTATCAGTTTCAGTGACGTTACGTCAAGACATGTTGGCTTATTTTCTTTTGAAGCATAATATTGCTGCCTTTTCTAACATGAATAAAATGCACTATCTCTACAATTTTGAAAGGAAACAAAAGCTCCTTCTGTATTTATATCACATTCCCCCACAGCTACAACTACACTGGAACTATCTTTTGTAAAGACCATGCAAGTAAATCTTATGCTACCTTTGTCTGATAGCTCGGAAAGCTTTTCCTTATAAAGTACCCGTTTCATTTGTGTACATACTGATCAAATTTTTCTACTAACTTACCGAAAAGAAAAACAAGTAGATTTCATTTCCTGAGTCTCATATATAAACCATGTCTTTCATTTTTTTTTTAACTCCTGAAGCTCTTCTTCTCAATGTTTTCAGTATGTTTCCTCAAATACTGGCACAAAACGTGCACACAGTATTCAGAGAAGAGTCACAGTTGTGCCAAATACTGGCCTAATGTAGAATCTGTAGGTGTACTCAGTATTTCCCTGTAGCCACATCCAGAAAATGATCTTTTTTGCCAAGTGAGCTGATACTGACATAACTTTTTTAGACCCATCTGTTTCATTCCCATGATTTTTGGAGATAATTTATAGTCACCATTTCCTAGAAAGGAGGTACATTTTAGTGCATATACTCTTTCAAGGTGTACAAGCTTGCATCTCATCCTGTTAAAATAAATCACATTTGCTTATGTCCAGTCCATCTTGGCACTCAGATCCAAGATAATCTCTCTTCACCACATTCCTCCAGCTGACAAACTTTGTCAGGACTTACTTCATGAGCAGTTTTCTCAGGCTGATATAACTACTAAAATGGCAAGAACTATAATCCCTTTAGAAATACTCCCAGCTGATGATGATTTTCTATTTAAAATATTGCAAGTTTAGATCTTCTAGATAGTCGGCTGCATGCTATTTAGTATATGCAACCTTGATTTTGAAGCATTTCTAGTTCTCTTAGCCAGAACATCAGGTAGTACTGAATCAACCTCACACAGGACTCTTCTCTAGGACAGGCTCTCTGTGCCCGAAGAGTCAGACCAGGAGAGTTCCCTTGCAGAGCCAGAGCGTATGCCCTTAGCAGCGGTGTTTCAGCTGGCACAGGTACCACCTTGCTCACATTTAGACATGAACCAAAGTCAACAAAACCTTTTATTGACCTAGATATAGTTACAGCAAGGCTTTTGCCATGTGTAATCGTGTCCTACGCAAGATGATTATGCTGGCAAAAGTCTGCAAAGTACTTTAAATCTTTATTAACTGAATTCTGAATCACAGAAAAAAACCAGCAAGTTGACTTGACAAGGTATATATTCCATATACCCATGCCTAGACTTGATTAAACCTGTAACTGAACCTGTATATACAAATATTCCATTACTTCTCCAAGATCCACATTGTGTGACTGAACCATCTCATTTAGTCCTTTTTAACTTTGGAAGATTTTTAATGTTCAGACCTATTCCTATCAGTGCTAATTGGGAAATACTCAACTAACCCTCTATCTGCTTTAAAGCAAAACCACACTGATATCTGCTATTTGACTGATATTTGCATAAGAACTGTAGAAAAGTATTTCATCATCATGCGATCTGCCTGCAACATTTGTCTTCTTCCCCAAGCACAGAACGGAAATATTTAACTATATCAACCTTTTCTGTCTCTCTGCTGTCAACTCCACAAAATCATGGAATGTTGCAACATTATTTTCAAGGTTCCTTTGTTCTAATATGCATTGAAAAAATCAATATTCAAAGTCACACTTCTCCTCCACTTTATTCTGTTGGCCACATGTCAGCTGTCCTATAGCTATATCCTTTTGCCTTCTTTGCAGTGTTAAAGGTCAGTCACTTTTATTTTTCTCCCAAATTGGCTTTTATAAATCTCCATAAAACCAACCATACAAGTCTCAAGGAACACAAGTGGCCCCTCTGCAAGAACTGTGAACATCATAAAATCCCTGGCCACCTGTGGTGTCATGACCAATTCAGTTGCAAAATCCAGTTCCACCTGTTCCAAAAGCATATAGCCATGGTTTGATTTGAAGAAAAAATACTTTTTGTTTTCTCCATTGTGAAGTCAATCTACAAAAGACATTCATGAGCACAACCAAGCCTATGGTAAGGTAACTTGCCAGTTCCCCTCCTGCCTCCCAGGCCTGCATTCACTAACTGTTGGGTGACTGAATGATTATTGGAAATGAGTTTTGCTGTGAAGTATGCGTGGGTTCCCCCTACCGCCCCCCTGTCCCCTGAGATGCAGTGCAGCTGTGTCATTTTCCACAAAATTGCAGAATCGCACAGGATCACAGAAAGGTTGAGGTTGGAAGGGACCTCTGGAGGTCATCTGGTCCAACCCCTCTGCTCAAGCAGGGCCACTCACAGCTGGTCGGCCAGGACCATGTCCGGACAGCTTCTGAGTATCTGCAAGGACGGAGACTCCACCACCTCCCTGGGTAACCTGTGCCAGTGCTCGGTCACCCTGACGGTGACAAAGTGTTTCCCGATGTTCAGAGGGAACCTCCAGTGTTTCAGTGTGTGCCCATTGCCTCTGGTCCTGTCGGTGGGCACCACTGAAAAGAGCCTGGCTCTCTTCTCCTCTTGGCACCCTCCCTTCAGGTACTTACATCCATTGATAGGGTCCCCCTGAGCCTTCTCTTCTCCAGGCTGAACAGTCCCAGTTCTCTCAGCCCTTCCTCATGTGTCAGGTGCTCTAGTCCCTTCATCATCTTCATGGCCCTTCCTTCATTGGACTCTCTCCAGTATGTCCCTGTCTGTCTTGTACTGGAGAGCCCAGAACTGGACACAGTACTCCAGGTGTGTCCTCAGCCAGTGCTGAGTAGAGGGGACCTGCTGGCAATACTTTATCTAACGCAGCCCAGGACACCATTAGTCTTCTTTGCTTCAAGGATACAGTTGCTGGCTCCTCTCCAACTCGGTGTCCACCAGGACCCCCAGGTCCTTTTCTGCCAAGCTGCTTTCCAGCCGGGTGGCCCCCAGCACGTGCTGGTGCCTGGGGCTCTTCCTCCCCAGGTGCAGGACTTTGCACCTCTCCTTGTTGGACTCCATGATGTTCCTGTTGGCCCATTTCTCCAGCCTGTTGAGGTCCCTCTGGGTGGCAGCATGACCCTCTCAGGCATCAGCCACTCCTCCCAGTTTCGTTTCATCTGCGGACTTTCTGAGGGTACACTTTTCCCCATCATCCAGATCATTAACGAAGATGTTCAACAGGACTGGACCCACTACAGGACCCCCGAGGTACACCACTAGTTACCAGCCTCCAACCAGACTTTGTGCCACTGGTCACCACCCCTGGACCAGCCGTTCAGCCATTTTTCAACCCACCTCCCTGTCTGCTCATGCAGCCCACGCATCAACAGCTTGTCTGTCAGGATCTCATGGTGACAGCGTCAAGAGCCTTAGAAGTCCAGGTAGACAGTATCCCCCGCTCTCCCCTCATCCGCCAGGCCCGTCGCTTCGTTATAAAGTTCATCAAGTTGGTCAAGCGTGGTGAAGCCATGCTGACTACTCCTGATGACTTTCTTGTCCTTCACATGTTCGGAAATGGTTGGCAGGCACCTGAAAACTCGAGACGAAGCTTTCGGATTGTGTTAAAACTTCCTTTCTCTATAACTCGTGTCTTTTTTTGGCGGGTTTTCTAGAGGCTACTATGTCTTTCCCCAGCCTAACCGCCATCCAGCACACCGCACACACAAGACGAAACCCTGACGCGTTTCAGGAGGGACTGTTTGATCGGAAATCGAGGCGGGACGCTCAGACTGACACCACGTACCCGCGGCCGGCCCTACCGACCACCCCGCCGAGGCCGCCTCACGCCTGAGGCGACGGGGCGGGAAGCGGCGGCCCCACCCCGCGCGGGGGCGGCGGTTGGCGCTCGGCAGCGCGGCGGCCATGGCGGCGGCGGGGAGCGGCGTTCGCTGCGCTCTGTGGCGGGGCGGCCTGCGGCGCTGGTACCGCACCGAGCGGGGCGTTTACGGCTACAAGCCGCGGAAGGCGGCGAGCGGCCGATCGGCGGAACCGCGCGGCGCCGGGGCGAGCGGTAAAGCAGGTCGGACGGCCCTCCCTTCCCACCGGGCTGGGCTGAGGGGAGGGCGGCGGCGGCGGCGGCGGGGGGCTGCCCCGCAGGCGCGGTGGCGGAGGGTGGGCTGCTCGGCCCGCCGCGGCGAGGGAGGGCCGGGTCCGGCGGCGGGGGCTCTAGCTCGGCAGCCCCGCGGTCGCCTGAGGGAGGCGACGGCCCCGCGGGAGCTGAGGGGCCCAAAGTCCGAGGGCGTCGAAGCGTCGGTCCGAGGCGCTTTCTGTGGTGTTGCGGTTGCCTTCGGGAGTGCCGGCCTCTCCTCGGGGCTCCTGGCGGGTTTTCGGTGGCCGTGAGGCAGAGCTCGCCCTCTCCGCTCAGCGGAGGCTCCGCCGAGTCCCTCGCGTTGGCTCCCCGGGCAGCCTGCCGGTACCCTGCCCGGCTCCACGGGCAAAAGTGACTGTGAGTGCTTCGGCTGCTGAAGTTACGTTAGTGAACTCCAGCTCATAAAAGTCCCTGTGCCGTGCGCCTGTGATTTCCCTTCTTTATATCTTATGGCTAAGTACGGGTAACCGTCTCCTGTAGCAATAACTGTGAGGCTTTTAGCTCAGTTTTATAGTGCAGAAAAATAATTTCAAGCAGAAGACTCTTTGGGGGTGGGAGTATCGTCTGTGCATTAACACCTCAGGAGAATCCAGTAGGAATTAAGCCCATTGCGTAGAAGCAGGAGTGAAACTGTTTTTTTTTTTAGCTCCTGGACACCGAGTCCCATCACTAAGTAGCGTCCTCGTTAAGCAAGGAAAGGGTTAATATATATTTTACGTTACATTTGAAAAATCGCTTTTAAATGGCTTTCTTGCTGAGAATGTTGTGGGAGATGTTAGGGTTATGTTCTTCTGTTGTAGAACCTGTTAAGAGAAAAGGACTTGTTTTGAATGGGCCAGCTGTGTGAACATAATAGCTGGAGCAGGGTGCTGGCAATGGAAATATGAATGTCAGAGAAATAACTTTGCTAAATGGTCTCAGAAATTGCGTTGTTTTGGAAAATGAATGTCTTCAGACCCGAATACTGTCAGCGCTGTGTCTTTATTAGGGCAAACCCCCTACCCCCTGCCCATTGGAAATGCATTATAAACTGGTTCATATCATTAATTCGTAGCAGATTCTGCTTGCAGTATATTCTATTGGTTTACAATTTATTGATCTGGTCTGTGGCATGTGCTCAATGACAGTAATGTTGTGTGTGTAACCTTTCAGCTGGTCAAGTTTTGCTTATGTCAATAATTTTTTGACCTCGATGCAAAATGCCTGCAACACTGTGTTGCTGGTGTCTGTTGAAAAACATGTTCACATATTTGAATTTTTAGTATGTCTGGCTCAGCACAGGCACAAGAGTCTGCACATGCTGTTGGCTGGTGGCTCCTGCAGACGCAGAAGTTTCTTGAAGTCGTAGGACCCAAATTATTGTTAAGACCCTATCTTCCTGTCATTCCAGCAAAGAACAGGGAAGCACAAGTCGTATGATTTGATTTGGCTGAGGAAATAAGACTATGTACACTGGAACCGTTCCATTCTCCAGTTGGACATACCTGTTGTTGTAAAGAGATTCAAAGCAAAATGAAATAGCTTTGCCTGTGTTTACAGGAGCCTAACCATGAGGGGAGCCATGGGAAAAATCTAGAGTACTTGTTTGAAAATTTGATGGGTGACAAGATTTAGGAGTTTGATGACGGGAACAGTTGTGTGGTGATATGGTGAAAACAACTGCTTAGGAAAATCAACTTTCCAGCCAGAACCTTGATGATTATCAATGGACAGAATGCTCCTGTGTTAGTGCTATAAATGGATTAAATGTGAGCACGTGTGATACTGTTCTGCTTTCTTTTTGGTTTTAGTTGACCATGGTCTTGCTCGTTTAATAACTGCATATGCTGAACATGGCCACAAAGCAGCCAAAATAAACCCACTGTTTGCTGGCCAAGCTGTTATGAACATGGTACCTGAAATCCAAGAGTTGGCAGAAGTTCTTCAAGGGCCTCTCATTACTACAGGTAAGTCTGCAGCCTTATCATGGCAAATTGTCTTCACAGGTGATTTATTAAGAGGCTGTGACCGCTGTAGAAGAGCCAGATATTGAGTGGCGGTTCAATCAGTAATGAACTGTTGGACGGAAAATTGTTAACTTCAGCCTGCTTACATGTTTGTTGCAGAAATCGTCGTGTAATGAGTTGCTACCTTCTAGCATCTTTGGAAACCATGAAAATTTTTACTTGTTCTTACAACTACTGAGGTTATACATTAATTTCTTGTGTTGCTGTAACATTCTATGATTTAGCATAATACTTAACACTGTAGTGAAGCTGCCAGAGCACTGGGGCAGAAGTCAAGACTTGTCTTTTCTTGGATGTCTTTGACTCTTGCTGTGGCCTTGAACAAAGAGGGTCTCTATGCTTTATTTTCTCCATCGTCCAAACAGGTGCTTATTTACTTGTGATGCAGCTGGGATTGGAGCTCATCTCCGTGAGCCACAAGATACTGAGTGCTATACTGAGTCACAAAACCAGTGACTTTGTGTCATTCATGGTAAACTCAGAAAGGCATTTTGAACACCTTACAAATAAGCATGAGGCTCTCAATAACACTGAAGTGTGCTTATAAAAAATGTTCTTTAGTTTTGTCTTTAAATGCAGGAAAAGAAGGCAAGATATGAATTTGTACTCTCAAAATGTTAATATAATTGCAAGACAACAGTTTAGGTCTTAGTGCTTCCCCCTCCTCCCCCAAAGTGGCTAATAACATTTATTTCCCACCAGGGCTTCTAAATATGGGAAAAGAAGAGGCTTCCGTAGAGGATGTGTTGGCTTACCTTGACCATATATACTGCGGGCATATTTCCATAGAAACAAGCCAGCTTCCAACTTTGGAAGAGAGACAATGGTTTGCTAAAAGGTTTGAAGAGCTAAAACAAGAAGCGTTTACACCTGAAGAAAAAAAGTACTTGTGCAAACTGATGTTGGAGTCCCAGGTACCTTGTTCACTATTGTTGGATTGTAATAGAGCTGTGGAGTCTGTCATGAACCCTTTACTGCTCCAGACATTATTCATGCAGAAAAAGAACAATCGCTACCCTGAAAGGTCTTGACAGTGTGCAAGAGGAAGAAGTACAAGGTTTTGCCTGAAAAAGTGCAATACACAAATGCAGGAATCTCATTGGAGGTTGTTGCTGAATTTACTTAGTAGCCTTTATTGAAACAAATAGCAATATAATTTGGTTTGCCTTGATTACTTTTGAAATTATTTCTACGAAAATAATTCCAGCCAGTTCCAGGCTCAAAAGTCTTTTAGAACTAATTAGAACATAGATTGTGTGTAATATATATTCTTGTAACATACATTGTTTATCATCTGGAGACACAAATAATGACCCTACAAATCCATGAGTAATCGCTCTTCAAAAGTGAGATTCTCTTAGGCTAATGATCTGATGGCTTATATTAAATGTTACTGATGGGGATGCAAGGTTGGGCAGAGCTCTATGAAATTTTGTGCTCTGCTGTAGCTCTTCTGCATTTTCCTTTCACCCTCATGCAGATCTGTTTTACTAGCTTTAAAGTATGATGTCTCTCAAGGTTTTGGGAGAGCAAACCAGAGTCGGACTGAGGTGTTAGCCATGTAGCACTGGTAAATTTGCTGCTTTTCAGCAAAGGAATCTTTGTTCAATGCATTCTGTAAGGAAGTGGAAGATTTATAAATTTTCTCTATACATTTTGCAAGTATATTTCAGTAGTTCTGTACTGTGAAAAATTTTCTTTTTTCTCCCCTTTTCTCCCTGTGTTATCCAGAAGGATGGAAAGGTAGAAGAGCAGGATCTATGAAGGTGTCCCTGTTTCCAGTTTTCCAAGTGGAAGGAGTGTTAAATGTAATACATGTCAATGACTAAACAGAAGTATATGGCACATTTTGTATTGTTCTTGCCTCTTTGGCAGTTAGAGGAATTTGACAGTGACACAGGAAGTTGAAATTGGGACCGTGATGTATCCCATTTTGATTTCAGTATGACCAGAACTGTACTTAGACTGTAGAATTTAACCCTGACAGGAAAAACTGCTTCTGTGTGTGATTAGTTTTGTATACATTATTCCTTAGAAGTAAATGTTGTTTAACTACAAGGTGTTCAGCAGTTGGCTTCGATCTTTGGCTGTGGCTCAGTCTTCCCTTCTCAGTTACAGACTTCATTTATTTTCAGTCTTCAGTTGCAAAACGCTACAGACACTTCCAGTGCTTCCAAAACTTTGTCACTTATGAGAGCTGTCTAGGAGTATATGAATGGAGTGAAGTCAGAGGAGTGAGAGGATAATGAAGTAAATGTAGATTGGTTTATTTTCCTTCTCTCAAGCGTTCTTCCACCTATGTACTACGAACTGTGTCTAATAGTAATCAGAATGAAATGCTGTGCTTCTCTAGCACGTTGCATCTCAGCATAGTTAAGGTTTATACTGTAAAGAACACCATTCCTTAATTTCCACCTAAAATAGGTAAACTATCAAGGAATTTGTAAATTGCTCTGGTGTTATATTTCTTCATGCATCTTCTTCCATGTTAGATAGAGAGAGTTTGGTCCTCAATCCAACATTTTTCTGCTTAAGAGGAGATAAGAGCTGGTTTCTTGTAGTCATCATAGCTTCAGGTCTTAGACTGTGTGGGTGGAGAATGAGCTGAGACTTTCAAGGGGTATGCTTAGGCTTGTATGTGTTAAAGGTACAAGCATAAATTATATTTTAATTTTATAAACAGAAGACTGCTCCTTAAAATAGCCTAATACTGAAGTTCTCCTGTTTTTAATAGGAGTTTGATCACTTCTTAGCCACAAAGTTTGCCACAGTGAAGCGGTATGGTGGTGAAGGAGCAGAGAGTATGATGGGTTTCTTCCATGAATTGTTCAAGATGTGTGCGTACAGTGGTGTGACAGATATCATTCTCGGAATGCCTCATCGCGGAAGACTTAATCTTCTCACAGGTTTACTTCAGCTTCCACCTGAGGTAGGAGATTTAAAATCTCATTGGCAGTTACTCTGTGCCTGGTTTATTTGCAATCAAATAAAACCTCAAAAGTTTGTTGTGTTGCAAATGCTGGAGCAATAAAAAAGTTACCTGTGTGAGAGTGTTTTCCCCTCCTGTCAGCACTTCAGCCAAATGTCCACAAGAGACTGATAAAGAACTCTAATGCAGGGTTTTATGTGCTGTTACCAGAAGCATCCTTGCAATTTCACGAGTAGGAGAGCATACAGTTTGTAAATGTTTTTTTTTAATGTGTCACTTAATAGGAAAGGGGTTTTAACCAGATTTGTTTCCATGCAGCTCATGTTCCGTAAGATGCGTGGTTTGAGTGAGTTTCCAGAGAATTCAGCGGCCATTGGGGATGTTCTCTCCCACCTGACATCTTCTGTAGATCTCGACTTCGGTTCCCACAGGCCCGTGCATGTCACCTTGCTGCCTAACCCATCACACTTAGAAGCAATCAATCCAGTGGCTGTGGGCAAGACACGAGGAAGGCAACAGACTCTGCTCGATGGAGATTACTCCCCAGAGAGCTCCGCACAGCCTGGAGACAAAGTTATTTGCCTGCAGGTATTTTACTCACAATTTGTAACTGATCTTTGTAAGAATTCCTGGACTAGCATGTGAACAGAAGTGGTGTATATAGAAATACCAGACAAAACTGAATTAATGTAGAATATCAAGAACTGGGATCCTCTTTATGGAGAAAGAGGAGGGCAGGCAGGATTTCCAGGTGACATATGTGGTGATACTGGCATTTAAACGATTCCACTTCTAAGATTTCTGAAGAACTGATTCTGATACCTTCTTTTATTTTAATAATACTCTGCATTGAGAGCCACATGTGCCTTTCCTCAGAGACCACTTTTGCATTTAAACCACCACTATTAGCCTTCTTTTAAATTAAATGGATTTGGAGAAGAGCTATCAACAAGTTTGCAAAATATACAGGAGGGTTTAGAATTGTGTCATTTTATCATGGTACTGTTGAAAAGTCTGCTGGAATTGGTTTTTACTTCTCGAACTGTCTTTTAGAGCTGTGTAGGCAGTCCTAAATAGTTCCTTGATAAATTGTCCTTTCTTGCATTGTATTCAACTTGTATTTCCAAGTGAGTCAATCTCTTAAACATTTTTAAAGCTGGGAGTAAAAATGAGTTGGGGCAGAACTGTTCTTCTGTGAAGTATAATAAACATGGAGGAAGTTACAGGTGGAAGTGAAAACGTATTTCAGTTAAATGTTTTACTTCCTTCTGGAACGATGTGGATACTGAAAAAAAGCAGAAAGGAGAATATGAAATATTGAGAAAAGTGGAGGCAAGTTGGGGTTCTTTTTGTTCTTATTTTTTTATTAAAAAAAAAAAAAGGCTTTGGGGCATGCAAGTGCAGGAAGAAAAGGTTGTTGCCCGATACATCTTCTCCTCATCTTTCAGTGCAGTTATGTCAGTTAGTTTGATAAGATATTGCTTCTTAGATTCTGTCTGTCTCATAATGTTAGATCTTCACTGCATACTAGTGAAACTATTATGACTTTAAACAAAGATTCTTCAGGATAAATGGACCCTCCCTATGCAAGAAAAATTTAACTTTTTGGTTTTTGAAGGGCTAAGTGGTAGGGAGGGTTGCATAGTAGAGAAGAACAACATTTAACTCCAAGCTAGCCGCCTCCGTGTTAGTAAACTGACTCAAACTATTCCCAAAAGAAAGAAAATGTTCCATGTAACATGAACATCAGTACTTGTAATTACGTCTTTAAGAGGTCCAAGAGTTAGATAAAAAAAAAAAAAGGGTAAATTTTTACAGTTATGACTGTTAACTCTCATGCAGCTAATCAAGAAGAAAGAGATGAAAGCAGATACCTCTTCTTTCAGAATTGGTATGGAAGTTTCTCTTTGTGCTTTCTGTTTTCGTAGTGCTTAATCTCCAGAAATGCAAGAGTAGAAACTCTCAATTGAGGTTTACTCTGGTATTTGTTCTATTCTTCCACTAGCCTGAGTGCCACAGCTTGAGCGTAGAAAGAGTAAAGATCGACTAATATGTCACTGTCAGTGGTGAGTCTAATTGTTCAGGGTCTGAAGATCTTCTTTTCTGGAACTTCAGTGTGCTCAGAATATCTGAAGGCTTGCGGTGCGTTGACCCTGGCTGGGCACCAGGTGCCCACCAAAGCTGGTCTATCACTCCTCTCCTCAGCAGGACAGGGAAGAGAAAACATAACGAAAAGCTTGTGGTTCGAGATAAGGACTGGGAGAGATCACTCGCCAGTTACCATCACAGGCAAAACAGACTTGACCTGGGGGAACTAGCTGAATTTATTACCAATCCAATCAGAGTAGAGTAATAAGAAATAAAAATAAATCTTAAAACACCTTCCCCCCACCCCTCCCTTCTTCCTGGGCACATCTTCACTCCCAAATTCTCTCTCTCCTCCCCTCCAGTAGCGCAGGGGGACGGGGAATGGGGGTTGCAGTCGGTTCATCACACATTGTCTCTGCCGCTCCTTCCTCCTCAGGGGCAGGACTCCTCATTCTTCCGCTGCTCCACCATGGGGTCCCTCCCATAGGAGACAGTCCTCCATGAACTTCTCCAATGTGAGTCCTTCCCATGGGCTGTAGTTCTTCATGAACTGCTCCAGCGTGGGTCCCTTCCACGGGCTGCAGTCCTTCAGGCACAGACTGCTCCACCATGGGTCCCCCCACGGGGTCACAAGTCCTGCCAGCAAACCTGCTCCAGTGTGGGCTCCTCTCTCCACGGGGCCACAGGCCCTGCCAGAAGCCTGCTCCAGCATGGGCTTCCCACGGGGTCACAGCCTCCTTCGGGCATCCCCCTGCTCCGGTGTGGCGTCCTCCATGGGCTACAGGTGGAGATCTGCTCCACCATGAACCTCCCTGGGCTGCAGGGAGACAGCCTGCAGGGGGATCTCTGCTCTGGCGCCTGGAGCATCTCCTCCTCCTCCTTCACTGACCTGGGGGGTCTGCAGGGTTGTTTCTCTCGTTCTCACTCCTGTCTCTGGCTGCAGTTTCTGTTGCGCAGCAACTTTTTTTTCCCTTCTTAAATCTGTTCTCCCAGAGGCACTACCACTGCTGCTGATGAGCTCGGCCTTGGCCAGCGGCGGGTCCGTCTTGGAGCCAGCTGGCATTGGCTGTATCAGACATGGGGGAAGCTTCTAGCAGCTTCTCACAGAAGCCACCCCTGTAGCCCCCCTGCTACCAAAACCCTGCCATGCAAACCCAATATAAGACTGTAAAACTCTTCTTGGTTAAGTACCATGAACACTTCTGCAGTGCCTAATTGTCCTTTTCTGCTGATGAGTGGCATATTTTTCACCTTCTGCTGATGAGTGGCATATTTTTCATCTTCTTGCATGCCTTGACTCCACTTACTGAACTTCAAGCAACTACTGGTGTTTATGATTTGAACTGAAATCTGAGAATAAAGTCTCCCTGAAATAAATTTTACATTTGATGTTGCACTGTCAGGGTCACTTGTTTGATGAATTAAACTTGATGGTGACCTTGCTTTTATGTTCTTTGCTAATGCTGCCCAGAAAAAACATGTGCTGGCAAAAACTGTTTCCAGCTTTCTGCTAGAATGAGTAAAATCCTACCTGCTCCACAGGAATTGAATCCTCTGGGGTTTGAGATGCATATGAAGAGTCTTCTGTATTTTAATAGTCATGCTGTCTGTAGGTTTTAATGCTTTGGGATGAACTGAAGGCCATAAGTTCTTTCAGGTGTTCTAGGGTCTTCACTCAAATGGCATCACCAAGATATATAGCCTTCTTAGGCAGCAGAAGAAACCAGAAGGGAAAAATGAAAACCCAACACTTCAGGAACAAATGTAGCATGGTAAGGGATAGAGTGGGGATGCTGTGTTGTCTCTCTTGCAGTAGTTAACTTTGTTTTTCTGTTATGTCTTTTAAGAGAAGTCTCTGTATTAGAACTGCATAAAACCCAGTGCTGTCATTTCACTGGTTGATTGCAGCTCTACTCTTTTCCAGGTGTACTTGCACCTCCAAAAGTTTCTTAAGGCTTGAAACCATTAACCCATAACTAGAAAGTAGAACTATCATCTGGTTTTCAATAAGAAACTACATCAGTCTGCAGTGACTTTGATCTGCAAAGGATCGAATCTGCATTCTGAGGAAGCTGTGATCATATCAATGGAGAACTATCTCTAGTTTCGAAACACTGAAATGCTAGATGATAGTCATTCTAGTATCTCCAGCCTTTTTGGAAACCTGGATTGCATATCACAGTAGTCTCCTCTCCCCTTCCAAACTTCTTTTTTATTTGCAACATTTATTTGCAATTTTGAAATGTAGCTAAGAACTTAGGTTTTATTTCCTTCTGAAAGCTTTTATTTGCTTCTAGGTGCTTCTATTCAGTTCCTTTTCCACTTTTGTCTCCTCTTGTGTCTGTTCTTGTCTCTATTTGGTAAGGTGGGAGTAGGCATAAGTCCCAGTTCACCAGCATTTAACTTTCAGCAAAGCATGTAGCAAATTCTGTGGTAACTGGCTTCCTTTTGTTCAGTGGTCAGTGACTTGCTACTGACTGCTGCAGCTTTGCTATAGCCATGATACTTGCAGTCACCTATACACTGGTGGGTCAATTTTAAGAGGTTATAGGTCAGTTGCAGGTAGGGGTTACATCAGGCAGTCATGTACAGATGTTGGCTGCTGTGACCTTCTGTTAGTGATAAGACTATATAAACTCTGAAATCATGAAAACAGTCATCTGAAAGGGGTTAATAAGTGGATCTGGCTGAAACTGTATCTGTTCCACCTACTCAATTTAAAAGGTCTTGCTTAATGAGTTATAGTTTTGATTTTGCTGTTCCTCCAGTGCTTTCTAATGAAACTTTTCCACCTTCTTCCCTAATGCAGGTTCATGGTGATGCTGCTTTCTCTGGGCAAGGGATTGTTCCTGAAACACTGACCCTCTCTAATCTGCCACATTTCAGAGTTGGTGGGAGCATCCATTTGATTGTTAATAACCAGCTGGGCTATACCACTCCTCCAGAGCGAGGAAGATCATCTCTGTACTGTAGTGATATTGGTATGTATAGTTGAATCAGAAGAAAGATTGCCTGTTGTGTCAGAAAGGATTTTAACTCCAGTGTGAATATATGCTATGGGTTTTTTCTAGCAAATGCCTATCAACGCTAGGGAGTTAGATTAATATATCTCCATTTTCATGATAGAGCAGAAATTAAAATCATTATCGATTATTACCTCCTACTAGCAAAAATTCAGATGCCAAAAATATGCCCTCCCCCATCTGCTTTATGGCAAAGACTAAATATCAAGGGAGAATCTTGTCACATTTTTACAGGATGTTATAAAATATTTGCAAGATTACTCTGAAGTCTATAACTCATTTAATTTCTCCCATGTCACTGACAGCTTTTAAAAATGTGTTGTGATGGAGTGTATAATAGATGTATTTTAAGTATATCTTGTTAAATTTAATCAAAATTATTCCGGTGTGTTTTCTGAGTGAGATTTATAAGTCAGATACTCCTTCATTTTTCTGTTTTGTTGTCAGGTGAGCTTGTTGAGCTTTTAATTGAAAAATGAGGCTCATGCCATTTCTAAGCTTCAACTAGAAGTCTTTTGTTTTGGACGGGCCTTTCTTAGTAATAAACAGATGTATTGTAATCAGCAAGATCAGAGGCATATTAGTTAGTTCCCTTGTGTATGTTTCGTATAATTAAAAATATGCTAACCTGTGTTTTTAAGACTTAACATCAAGTGTTTGTGTTTGTCTTACGGTTTCATCAAACCAAACAGATAGATTCATTAAATCCAGTAAGGTAGATATTATTATTACTTTTACCCTGGGCTGGTTTTGTGTTATGGGTTTTTTGTTGGTTTGGGGTGGGTTTTTTTTCCCCCCTCCATCCTTAGTTTTCCTTTCTTCTTACCTGGTCAGTGAGGAAGGAGCTGTGACCCATTTGAGCTTCAGGATTTTGCTAGGGAGGGAAATTTTATGTGGGTCAGGAATGGCTGAAGTATCTTAATTTCCCAGAATTTGGGCAGATAAAGTACAAGAGGAGTACTCTGTTGCTAGAAGATTTGCAGCCAAATTGTCGTACGGGAGAGGGTGTTAAAACATTGGAATTTTGCAGTGTTCTCTAATGAAGAGACCTTTCTGCCAGGAGGAGCAGTGGATAGAATGACTACTAGCAAGGGAGAAGATTGTTTCTGGCCTGTATGAATTTATAGTAGTGATAGCTTAAGATAAGAAGGAAACAAAACTCAGGGGTTTTTTTTGAAAGAGAAGCGATCAAATGGTTCTCTGCCATTCCCTGCAGACTTCCATTCAGATTAATAAGATGCAGGAACTGTGTATAGAAAGTCCTGTGGGAATTGAGTGCTGGTAAAGAAGTTGTGCTTGAACTGTGACAAATACAACAGGTTGGGCTAATTGCACTTTCTCTTGGGGAAGACTCCTACTCCTTACCCTAGCTCTCGTCACAAAGAGCATCTTGTGTAGATTTGGTTTTGTTAAATACACTTCACATGAGTTGTCTGTCATTTTCAGCAGAGTAGGTGTGTGTCTGCTTTCTTTGGGAGGGGTTAGGTGTGATTACTGTTGTGTTTTGAATCCCTGGGCAGGTAAAATTGTTGGATGTGCAGTTATCCATGTGAATGGGGATGATCCTGAAGAAGTTGTCCGTGCCACACGACTGGCTGTTGAGTACCAACGCCAGTTCCGCAGGGATGTGATAGTAGACTTGCTGTGCTACAGGCAGTGGGGCCACAACGAACTTGATGAGCCATTCTTCACCAACCCCAGCATGTACAAAATCATCAGGTAAGGGTAACACCACTTGATGGGCAAACCCAAAATGTACTTTTGTCTACACCAACTCAGTATTGCCTGCTACTGTAATAGAGGTCTCTGTATAATGAAGATCCTTTACCATACCGACAAGTGTTTATGTAAGTGTAGCTACACTGCCAGCAGTCCTTGACTAAGGTGTGAGTCTGATAATGAGATGTTAATGAAGGTAACCTCTAGTGTTGGTTCTTGAATGTGTGGCCTGATGCGTCTTGGAGAGCAGTCTTGCACATAGCCCTTGGATTTCAAATTCACCATCGCCAGTAATCAGAAGGCAAAGTTTACTTCTGCGTGCCAGAGGGAAGCATAGATAATGTGGGAGAATGGGCAGGAAGCCAGTGTGATGTTTATCTTGTCTTTGCCTGGCCCTGCTGGTACCAATGGGGACTTATCTTTATGAGCATTTAAGTGTATTCAGATTTCATCCTTATCCCCAAAGAAAAATACATATAAAAATTCACTGGCCAATGAATTCTGATATTTTAGGTGAAGCATTTATAGAATGGATGGCTTGGTTCTCTGCTAATACTGAAAACCTCCTGTCAACTTGTCTGAAGAAAATATGCATGATAGCACAGAGTCAGTCTAACTGGGAGTTTTTTTTACTTGCTCTTACCTGTAACCCAACTATAGGCACTTTTTTTTTTTAAAAAATAAAGGACTGTAAAGCACATATCCAAGAGAACTGTTATCTTTTTGGAAATGTCAGGAAAGCAAACTTGATGCAAATGAGTATAATGCACCAGAACATAATTTATTTTAGTTTTCCATGATACCTGACAGTAGGAAGATGGTATTTCCTTGTTCTGCAGTGACACTGCTTTCAGGCTTAATGTCTATGGGGTTTGATTGCCTCCCTGACAGATCCCGTAAGAGTATCCCAGACACATATGCAGAACACCTAATAGCTGCTGGGCTCATGACTGAGGTTGAAGTATCTGAGATAAAGACGACATACTATTCTAAACTGAACGATCATCTTGCCAACATGACTTTGTATAGTCCACCTCCTACCAACCTGCAGGCTCACTGGAAAGGTTTCGTCGAGCCTTCTGCTAAAATCACCACTTGGGACACAGGTATGCCTGTACCACTTCTGCAGTTTATTGGAGTCAAGTCTGTAGAGGTGCCTGAAGAGCTCCAGCTGCACAGCCATCTTCTGAAGACCTATGCACAGGTCAGTAGAGCCTAATGATGCTTTTAGTCCCATTGCTCAAAGATACGACCTGTTACAGGAAAAGCTTTAAACACAGCAAGGCTGCCAGTTAGAGAATAGCATAATATTCTGTAGGAAAAACAGCTCACTCTCTTTTTCGAGGCTGGGATTATGCTATTTTTCCTCCAGTTTTGAAGAAAGACCTGTCCTCTCCCTCAGGTCTGACCATATACTTAATTTTGTTTTTTTCAACAATATGAGTGTTTATGTTTTCTATATATACACATAAGCATACACATGTGGCCAAGTTTGACAGTCAGTTTTTGATAGCTCATAAGTTTGTGTGCAATAATTGGATTGGTTTGGGTTCGTGAACGTTTCCCTTTGATGATTGATGACCATGCACAGGTATCTGGTTGGCAGCCACAGAGAGACTGTGAGTTGAATATTGCAGAAAACTGATGTTCTTGTCTTCCCAGCCCAAGGCAAGAACACCACAGCTGGGTATGATCATTTGTCTGCAGTTTTGCAGGCCAGAACAGGGGAGAGTTCTGGAGACCGAAATACTTACGCCTGGTATCTTTCATCACTGCTTACCAGACAAACCTAAAGTCTGTCAAGAGTACACTCTGTGCTGTGCTAAGATTTTAGTATTTTCAGACCAAGATCTAATTTGTCAGTCCACAGTTTGTTGACTGCTAAGTGAACACGTGTCATCCATGTGGTCCTCAGGGCAACCTTCTTCAGGATGTGCTGAAATAAGACTGTGTATATTCCAAACCAACTGAAGCTGCCTGCAGGAATATGGCATTTCTCTCTATAGTGTCTTGTTTTTTCCCTAGCTTCTAACATTTATCTGTGCCACCAAAAGAGCTACAGATAGAAAAAGGCAAAATGGTAATTTTTCTTTGTTGTTTACTTTAGTCAAGAGTTCAAAAAATGGAGGAAGGAAAAAAGCTGGACTGGGCAACAGCTGAAACTTTAGCATTTGGTTCCCTGTTGAGCCAAGGTAAGAGGCAACTAGACAGCAGACAGTATTTTTGCTTTGATGTCAATAAAGTATAACATTAGGCTTCTTAGGTGTTTCTAACTAAAGATTGAGATGATGTATAAATCTGACAATTGGCATTTGCATGGTACTAAGAGAAGGTAAATATGAATCCTGTATGTCACTAGTATTTGTAGATTGAGTACTAAATGTCTTCAAAGAATTGTTGCTGCCTCCCACTCCCCCAGAACATTTGTGCATAGAGCTAAGCACAGGAGCAATGCAGCTGACATCAGTGGGGCCCCCCAAATACTTTTAGAGTGTGTTTCATGCTACTACTTCTTTTCCCTCCTCTCTAGCCTGAATTTATATCTCCATTTACATATGATACAGAATGCACATTTTTTGCAGTTTGCTTCAGTTATTTGAACCATTTGCCACAAAATAATTCTTGGCTGCAGAGAAGAGAAATGTCTGAGCATCTCTCTGCTTGTGAGTTGGAGCTGCTGGTGGTTAAGAATTCCATCTCAGGTTTCATGTTGCTGATGAGGGGAAATCCAAGAAGAGACGTAACAAGAGAAGTAATATTTTAGAAGTGGGGAGTTGTTGTCCTGCATGTTTTCTTTTTACATGACTTGCTAATCCAGTGTTTTGTTTGTTGCTTGGCAAGGGTTTAATATCAGACTAAGTGGACAAGATGTTGGCAGAGGAACCTTTAGCCAACGACACGCAATGTTGGTTTGCCAAGAGACAGATGATACCTACATTCCTCTGAATCATATGTCCCCTGACCAGAAGGGTTTCCTAGAGGTAGGTTCTGTGATCACAAGACAACCTTCTTCAAGTTGTGCTGAAGCAGAATGCATATTTTAAAGCTGCTGAGACAAATGTAGGTAGCCTGTATATTCTGGCAAACCCCATGTAGAAAGACAAAAACTGTCAGGCCATCCCCATTCTTTCTAGTTATCCTCTTTAAAAATTTAACAAGGGCTTTTGCTTTTCCTTGAGAGATCAGCTATTATTCTTTTCCCCTCAGTGTCTTCATTCAAAAGCAAAAAAAAGAGGTGACCATCAATTGCCTTTAGGAGCGCATGTCCTCAGTGTGCTTAACACTGATGTGCCTGGTTCCGAAGGTTCTTAACCCTGGGTTGTCTTCTTCCTCACCCACCCCTCCCAACAATTTCCTTTTGTTAGGTGAGTAACAGTCCCTTGTCTGAAGAAGCTGTGCTTGGTTTTGAATATGGAATGAGTATTGAGAGCCCTAAGTTACTGCCAATTTGGGAAGCTCAATTTGGAGACTTCTTTAATGGAGCCCAGATAATATTTGACACTTTCATCTCTGGAGGTGAGTGTACAAGGAGCTAATATATTTAAAAATGAATCATTTCTACTAAGCACATTTTTAGAAAACCCTTCATCTTTAAAGTAAAAGGGCAACATGTTGAGAAAAGAAGTCTGTTTTCTCAAGAAGTCTTGTGAGCATGCCTGTGTGGTCCTGACTTCTGTGCAGTTTTTCTCTGAAGACCATCCATCTAAAATGAAAGACACCCCACCCTTGGCAGAAGACAGTCATTCCAAAAGGACAGTTGAATATATTAATGGCCTTTCTCCTCCTCCCCTGCCTGCCCTGCCATTTATTTTACTGTGTGTATATATAGTTGATAGCTCTTTAGGCTGTGCCTTTCCTTCATGAGGCATCTGAAAAATTCCTAAAGCGATACAGAAGGAAAATAGTGATGATTTAAAACAAACAAACAAACAAAACCCCCCCACAACAACGCCTTACAACCAACCTCTAAGTTTGACTCTAGCATGTTTTCTGAGTGCTCAGATAAAAGATCTCTCTGAGCTGGAACATACTGAGAAAATGCTAAGATGGATTTCTAGAGTGGGATGCCTTGTATGTAAGCGTCCTGTATGTACGTGTATGTAGACCTCTGCACTCCCTCTGTAATCACAGATGGAAATTCAGAGGCGCTCTTGTCCCACCCATCCTCAACATGTATTTGAGGCTGGGATGAATTACCTCCTGGATTTGACTGTAATCCCTTAAATAGCACAGGGGGGTTGACAGAGCTCAGGGGAACTAGCCTGTGGCTAGCACTGCTGTGGTAGTTAGGACTGGCTCACAGGACGCTGCCTGGGTCACACCTGCAGAGAACCAGATGACAAGGTATGCAGAAAATAGGCAATGAATTATGGTTAGGGGGAGCCCTGTTAGTCAGGACGACAATTTCACTAAGAGGATTCTTGCATACTGTGGTGATATTTTAAACTAAGTTTTAAAATCTTCACTGTGTCCTGTGCTCCACATGGAGGCTTAAGTCTTCTGGAAGCCCAAAGTTACATGATAATTTCAGAAACTTCAGATCATCTTAGGTGTGCTGTTTCACTGTTGTGAATCTCATGGCAAAATGCCAGAAGCATGTTTCAGGCTTGTATTTAATGATGTAGAAATTGGCTGTTCTTTTTTTCCTGAGTAGTTTATGCAAAGTAATGTGTGTTTTGAGGCTTTGTGTTCTGTGGAAATCATTCTTTCCTTCCCCCTCATTTTCTGTTTTCAGGTGAGGCCAAATGGCTTCTGCAGAGTGGGATAGTAATTCTTCTTCCCCATGGCTATGATGGTGCAGGCCCTGAGCACTCATCCTGCCGGATGGAACGGTTCTTACAGGTACCCTGCCACACCTCTCAGATTCACATATACCCCATCACAGCACTGGCAATCACTGCTCTGGGAGTCTGGCCGCAAAATGCTCTATTCCTGGTGTACCTGCTAGTGACATCAGAAGGTGAAGACATACCAGGATCATACCATCATGATGAGATAGGAACAGGCTGGGCTGAAAGTGGAGGAAGAAGGGGTACTGTGATGAGAAGGTGTAGGTCTAGAAGTGGTGAGGAAGCAGTTTTGGTTTAAATGCTGCCACAATAGCTCTGGTGCAAGACTCTGATTGAACCTTGGAATAAATGCTTGCTGTTCCTGTTGCATCTCTGTCACCTACCCAAGTGGGTGTGCGGTAGCATGAAATTTCCTAACACGGGGTTTGCATAATGTTTGCAGAGGCCCTGTGCCCTCAGCAGAGAGTCCTAGTGGGACATGCTTCAGTACTGCCGGCTGTCTTTTTTCTGATTGCTGCTGTCAGCAATGTCACTGTACCACAGCATGAGTCCAGTAGCAAGGCAGAATTGCTGAATTGCAAATAGCAGACCTCTAATGAGCACTTCTTATAGAAAACATTTTGGAGGTTGGCATCAGAAACAGGCAGCCACTCTCTTAAGCAAACCACTCGCAGATCTGTCCACTAGGCACAGATCATACAAACAGAATGCTGGACACTATTTAATATCAGCAAATCTGTGGCACATTTAAAAAAAAAAATTTAAAAAATCCACTGTTTTGTGCCCTTGTGACTGTAGTAAGTAAATGAAAGCCTTTCATCTGAGTAACGGCTTAAGGAGGGGTTTGCAGCATATTTAGAGGGATGCTGCCACTCTGATGAAGAAGTCATGACCTCTCCACTGTTAGCAAAACTGTCATGCCCTGGTTACAGTGTGCTAGGATGCAGTTCAGATATAATCTTACCAGTTAAATGCTAAAGCCATTTCTTCTCTGAAGTTCTTCCCTTGCAATCAATGTCTGAATTGGTATATTTGCTCTTCTATTCTTATACTAGTCAGTGTGCCTTACGTGCCTGCATCCTCTCTTGCATATTTGGCTCACTGCTTGCTTCCTGACAAGGTATTGCTGTGTTCCCCTTACACAGATGTGTGACAGCTCAGAAGAGGGAGTCGATGGGGACCAGGTCAACATGTCCGTTGTGCATCCCACCACCCCAGCACAGTATTTCCATTTACTCCGGAGGCAAATGGTCCGGAACTTCAGGAAACCTCTCATTGTTGCTTCTCCCAAAGTGTTACTCAGGCTCCCTGTAAGCCAAAAACTTTCTTTTCCTCTTTATTTTTATTTTTTTGCGGTCAAATTGATGGGGTTTTGCCTGTTTGGGGCTGAATAGGTTGAGGATTAAAGCTGGGTGGAGGTGAGCTAGAAGGAGGGTTGATTCTAGGTCTGGCAGTGTTCTTGGGAATCTTACCATCCCACCTTTCATAAGTGGGAGTGAGAATGGGAGGGAAGACTGTATCTTTTGTATTTAACCAAAACCCTGTCTCAGTATCCTCTCCCCAACTCTGGCCTGAGGGAAAAGGCAGCAAGATTTGATAAATCCCAACTCTTCCCCCATGTAGGCTGCTGTATCAAGTTTTGAAGAAATGGCCCCAAGGACAACATTCAAGCCTGTCATTGGTGACTCCTCAGTAGATCCGAACAGGTAGCTCTACTTTCTTAGAGGAAAAGCTCAGAAAGGGTGTCCTGTCCCTTTCTCCTACCTAACAGCTCAATTTTGAGGTGGTATGAAAGAGGTGACTTTGACGGGAAAATGTTTTGTGGTGGGTGACTTAGTTTTACTTGTTTCTGTCCTTTTCTTCTGCTTACTTGTTGGTAGTTACCACATCTGTCTGCATAATAGTAAAGTGTTCAGGCTTTCAACCCTTGCCCCCACAGGGAGGTTGTGACCATAGTTACTAATCTGATGGGCGCTATTCTGCACCATGCCCATTAGCTAACAGTCACTGGGAGCAGCTGTCAAGTGAAGAGATGCAGAATTTTTGTTCTGGTGTTAGAACACCTGAGCTGATGAAGTGAAGTTAGGGCAATAATAAATTGTGTGTGTATATCTCCCTCCCGTCAAATATTATAGAGAATCCTGTTCACAATGGGCAATTCTGGCCTTCATTTTTTTTCCCTCCTAAGGTTTTTATCTAGTCCTTGTCCCAGCCGTACCCAAGTCTGACAGCATCCCTGATGTTTGCATCCTCACCCACAATCAAAAGGCTGGAAGTATCTTAGCATCTTGGGTTTTTTAAGTGGGATGGTGAGGCACAAAGGGTGAGGTTTATCTCCTTGCCTTTGTCCAGTAAGGTTAGGCAGCCAAGACCTCTCTGACTACTGGAAGGTATTGCATATCTCCAGCAGGCAGTTACTCTTTGGCATGGGAGAGAATTGTTCTCTGGAGGTACTTCTCTCCCTCTCTGGTTTATTCTCTATGGAGAGCACATGGATGACTAGCTTTGACTAGGTGTTTAATTTTTAGATAGTTAAAGCTAAGAGAGATGAGTCCCATTGTAAGATAACTTTCCCAGGATTACTGAAGAAGCAAGACCTCTGGGCTCTGGCATACTGTGCCCAAAAGTTAGTTTGCCAACTGTTGGACAGGAGTGGGAGGGAAGGGAAGGCAAAAAAGAGAAAAGATGGTCTAGGATAGCAATTTAGCTTCATAAAGTTGTCTTTAAAGTTTGGCTGGTTGGTTTTGTTGAAAGTGTGAAACTGTTCTGCATAGAGTTTCTGTAAAACACTAAACTTGGAAACATTCTTATTTTTCTTTAGTGTCACCCAAGTGGTGCTCTGTTCTGGTAAGCATTACTATGCTCTGGTGAAGCAAAGGGAAACACTAGGAGAGAAACAGCGCAATACAGCTATTCTGAGACTCGAAGAACTGTGTCCTTTCCCCCTGGAAGCTCTACAGCAAGAGTTGAGCAAATACAGCCATGCAAAAGGTCAGCCAGATTTTTACCTTTGTGTTTCTAGACTCTTTGAAGTACTTGAACTGAATCTGTTGCCTGCCTTTTAGGATGAAGAGTCATAGTGGCTTTTCCCTCTTTGCTCTTCCTCCCATACATGTAGTGTTTCTGGAATGGCATAATACAAATGTTTACCACTTGTGCGTAAGAGAGAACTTGTCTCTCTGCTATTGTTAGCTTCCATAAAGCACTACTAAAAATCAGAGTGAACCATTTGGGGCATTTTTTGCATTGGTCTTTGCAGTCCAGTCCAGTAGCTTTTGAAAATGGCAGTAGAAAAGGAGAATATACCCACAGTGTACCCTAATGGTGGACATACTTTTGGTCTGACTTCAGCAAGCTGTGACCTGCAAGGGAATTCAATCTGGCAAGCCTTCATTTCAAAGACAGTGCCATGACAAAAAAGGTAGCGGTGCTGCAAAAGGAAAAAAACTGGTTTTCTTGAGCTGCTGAAAAGATTAATATGTGCATGTGTAATGTACCCTTATCCTTCCTTTAGTCTTCATCTGGAGTCAGGAAGAACCACAGAACATGGGTCCATGGTCCTTTGTGTCACCACGGTTTGAAAAGCAGCTGGGGGTTAAGGTAAGATGTTCCCATGGTGTTTTAGTCTTTAAAATGAGGTTTGAAGTTCTTGATCGCAAAATTCTGTGGTGCTTACGCAAAAAACTAATCTTGATGCCTCAATGTTCTAATTTAAGCTACTTATGCTCTTTATAGCACCATTTAGTGGTGACAAGCAGGACCAGAACTTTCTTTTACCAGGTATTTAGTCTGAGTAGGCAGGATGATGAAAGATCCCAGGTAGGAAACAACATGCTTGAAGTGACTAGGAGGAGAATCCAAAGCTGCCATTTGCTCTGGCAGATCATGCACTGTCATATTCTTGGAGCCATGGTCTTTGGGAGATGGAGGATAACTTCTTGCATTACTTTCAGCCGGGACTGCCCAGTATCTGACAGCAGCCACGGCATCACAGGACCTCAAGATGCGATCCTATGCTTGTGCTTCATTAATCATTTCCTCCTGACTCAAATTTCAGCTCCGTCTTGTGAGTAGACCTCCTTTACCAGCCCCAGCAGTTGGCATTGGAATCCTACACCACCAGCAGCAGGAAGAAATTATTACCAATACATTTCTCTAAGTTTTCAACGGAGGGACTACTCCTGCTGTCAGTCGTGTTTGGTGCCTCCTCCTGTGAAGAAGACAAAAGCCAGACCCTTAAGACTCTTAGTTCTGCAAAATGGAAAAAAAGAATGGAAGAAGTTCTGTAATGATGAAGCAATTTTTTTGTGTAGGGAAATACCTAAAGATGAGAGGTGATGCCTGTTACTCTAGATACCTCTTGTTCTCTTGTAGTATTTTCTGAAAAACATCTTTTTAAAGTTAAAAAACAAATAATCCAGTCCAGGGGGCAGATTGCTGAGGTGGCTATAAAATACCTTCTGTCATGTTGCTTATCTGCACTTGACAGTTCCCTGGAATGGTGCATGTGTGGAAACAGTTTCTGTTTCCACAGAAGTGTTAGTGCTGTTTGGTTGAATAAACGCTTCCCTGTGCCTGGGAATGAGCCATTTCTATAGCAGAGTGTTGAGGATTTTCTCATTTCTTTTCCTGTAGGCCAGGAGTGAAATCTGTTGCAGCTGTTGGTGCTCTTCTCAACGCATGAGTTGTTAAAAGCAGCATTCCTGGGGGGGGATCTTGCCGGATGGCTCCTGAAGGATTTAGGCACCACTATTTCTCTTGCCTGGAGAAGCAGTGCTTTTATATCAAGCTTACAGGGTGGAAGGCATGCTGCAGGAATCATGCCATATTTTAGAACCATATTTAGTAGAGGCCAAAACAGTTTTTAGAGGCTACCCTGAACAATGACACTACCTCCGACCTGGGAAATTCTTCTCAGTGTCCTTCTTACAGTTTGTTGGGTTTTATTCCTTAAGCCCAAGACTGTACTGTTAAATTGGTCCATTTGTTTAGTCTTCTGTGTTGACAAGGAACATGTAGCTTCTCAGTAGTAAAGCCAAAGGGAAGTGCATTTAAGAAACCATCTCTTTTCCAGTCCCAGGTTGCTGTGCTGTTTCACCAGTTCTCAGGAACATGGCCTGTTTTTGAGGGCTTACTTCTGCTCAGTTTCTTTCTTCAGTGGTCCTTAATTCCCACACAAAATCTTGCTCGTGCTGGAAGAAGGCTGAAGTTGTGATCAAGAGCAACAGAAAAGAGTCCAAAACTGTCGCAACCTAAACAGAAAAGTGCATTATCTTGCAGGCTGCAAAGGGTTTGATGGACAGCTTGTGGAAAGGTATAATAGTGAGGCCTCCTTCAGAAACACCAGAAGCTGGAAGGGTGAGAGGTGGGAGAATTACGAGGTCAAAGGGACTTAACAAAAAAATCTGCTGTAGCAAAACCACCCAAACTTCATGGCTTTTTTTGGTTTTGTTTTTTCATTGGGGGAGGTCCTTGTCTGGAGGCCTGTTGAGAGGTTCCTGAGCAAAAACTCTTCTTTGCAGTCTAGGTATCACAGACTGTCTTGAAAAGACATGTTAATAAAACAGGTTATGGAAGAAATCAGTGAAAGGAGTAGCAGCAAATGACAAAACAGGAGGGTAGTCAGCCAGGTTTTCTGAAAGAGCTCAAACAGATACAGGTATTCAAGCCATTTGAAGAAGTTCCCCAAATGCACCTTTGCTCCAGCTGCAAAACAAGGTGAGCAGGAGAGGACAGTGACTAAAAGGAGTTCAGCTTTAGCGCTCACAAGCAAGGAGTGGTCACGGGTCTTCCACTTCTTGCAGCTTCTCCTGAGGGCCCTGAGAGGGCTTCTCCTTCCACCACGAACCATCATCTTCCCTCTACAGTCTACGGGAGCTCTGCGTCCATTTAGAGGACTAGTGTAAGTATCAACTAGAGCTCCACAAGGGGTCTGTTAGGCTCCCAAAAGACTGTTACACCACTGCTGTTTCCCTTCTGCTTTTGTGACTTTTTCAACTAAACGTGTGTCGTGGTTTAACCCCAGCGGGCAAGTAGGCACCACGCAGCCACTTGCTCACTCCTCCCACCTCCCAGTGGGATGGGGAGGAGAATCAGAAAAAGAAGTAAAACTCATGGATTGAGATAAGAACAGTTTAATAATTAAATTAAAATAAAAATAATAATAATTGTAATGAAAAGGAGTATAACAAAAAGAGAGAAATTAGACCCAAGAAAAGACAAGTGATGCATAATGCAATTGCTCACCACCCGCTGACCAATGCCCAAGCAGCGATCCACCCCTCCCGGGCCAACTCCCACCAGTTCATATACTGACCATGACGTCCTATGGCATGGAATATCCTTTGGCTAGTTTGGGTCAGCTGTCCTGGCCATGCTCTCTCACAGCTTCTTGTGGACCTGCTTGCTGGCAGAGCATGGGAAACTGAAAAATCCATGACTTAGGATAAGTGTTACTTAGCTACAGCTAAAACATCAGTTTATCAACATTGTTCTCATACTAAATCCAAAACACACTATACCCTCTGTCCCAGATGAAACCAGGACAATGTGTTTGGAAGAAATGCAAAAAAAGCCCTTTGCCCTCCACTCCCAACTGCTGAGACATTTCTGTAGCCACACACTCTGTACCTTAGCAGTCAGTGTCCAGCTCCTGGCTGGAAAGCTCTGACACTTCCCAACGGAAGGTTCCAGCACAGCTGTCATCTGGGAAAAGGAAAGAAATCAGTCTTTATTGGGAAGCAAAAGATAAACGACCAAACCATTGAGGTTAAGCAGGAGAATAATGAAGCCAGATGGCAGAGGGAGGTAAAAGCTGCATGGGCAGACCCCAGTGCTGACCGCCCTCCTGCTACCCCACGGCAGCTCTCTGATCACCACAGGATTTTTCCCGGCATTTTTTCTTTCCTGGTCTAGTTGTCTGAAGTTGGCAGCTCCCTGCTCCTCTCAAAGTTACCTGGGAGAGCATGCTTGAATAAACCAAACCCACCACGAGCCAAAGACCTTTTTGAAAAGAAACCAGTGGGGTTTAACCAAATCCGGCACTTCCAGACGGAATGTCATGGTAGGTGAGGAAGGGCAGAGCACAGGCAGGGTGCACATTCACATGGGGAAACGGCTCCCAAAAGCTTCTCTGAAGCCTGCTTGGGTATTTTATCCTAATTATTTCACACATTCATTCATTAACTCTGTACGACCCAGGAGTAACCTCTCTGATCTCTGTTCTGTAGTCTGTTTCACATGACTGCTTTAACACATCCATCACAGTGACATGAAATCGCGTTTCTTCCACTTTGCTCTAGCAAACTTCACAACCTCTTATGCATTCTGAACAGCTTTATCTAATCAAGACATATTCCGATTTAAATTCCTGGTGTGAGATTTTCAAGGATTTCTTGCCATGGTCCCTGGACAGTAGACTCTCCCAGGTTGAAATCACCTTCCCTGAGAATGGCTGGAGCTCTGCCTGTCCTTCTGTTTTTAGCCATGAATATTGTCTAGTAACGGCAGCTGCTCTTTCACAGGGATATGGTTACATTTTGTTTGGATATAATACTTGGGGTGTATACCTCAGTTTGTTAGACACTTTGCCCAAACAGGCACTTGCATCGTGCTTGGTACTTTTTTGTACAATTACTCTCCCAATGCTCTGTTCACAAAGAACTTCTATGTGGATAACTAGAAAAAGGAGGCTGAAGAGTAACATTGCTTTGGCTGCAGCTGTAGCTAAGGAAGTTGTAGAGCACAGTCATCAGCCTTGACTCCAAGCTGATTACATAAACCCACATTTTTTTCACTGTGACAATACACACAAGGGAAAAACAGACACGGTATTTTGAGCTTCACGTGGCCTGAACCTGACCTTGCTACGCACCACTCACAAGCAGGCTGTGCAGGCTTGGTTATCTAACAAAGTCAACGATGCTCGAGCGTTCAGAGCCTGGTTTATCCTCCTGGTGGGAGACACAGCCATTTCTGTAGTGCTGCTCGGCTAAATGCCCCCAGTCCAGCGTGGCTGTGCCACAGAGCCCCCCAGGGATGTCGGGGTAAGGAAGGGAGAGCTTCAACATGGCTCTCCGTGGTATCGCTGATGCAGATTGCCTGCAGAACACTGCTCTTCCATGATGGCTAACAGCTACCAGGAGCAAGACAAAGCACTTGCTGAGTTAGGGGTTAATGCCGTTTCTCCCACAATTTTGGATGCACACAAGGCTGTTTTCAGTCTGCGCGCCATGCTCTGCTCTGCACGTGGACTTGGCTCTCCCTGCATGAGTGCTGGATTGCTTTTGCAAAACAGCATTTTGGAAAAGAGAAGCAGAAGTTGCAAAAAGCCCCAGATGACAGTGCTGCTTGACAACGGGAGCAAGTTTCATGTGTGTGCAGGAAACCCAATTTGGGAAAGTGCCAGATTAAATGGTATACCAGTTGAGTGAGTGGGTAACAGAGCAGATCCCGCTCCTTGGACAGGAGAATTTTGTGGGTCATAAAAACAAGCAGAAGTGAAGCTTTCTGTGCTGTTAGATAGCCAAAAAGCTAATTAGAGGAAGCGTTACATCACTTGTGCGTTGTGGTGTGTGGGCTGAGGCACAGGTAATGATGGAAGTTGTGGATGAATGTTCAGGATTTTCAGGGAAGTGCAAGACTAGAAGAAAAAAAGTAAAGATTGGAGGAAAGAGATATGTTGAACAGTTCGTTGAAGTCAGCAGTAACTCTTGGTGACAGGAAGAAAACACATCAGGAAAACATATATTTTGAAACAAGTATTTTTGTAACAGTGATGTTATTTTAATTTTTAAAAAATCTAGCCTGGATTTTGAAGGCATAAAGTTTTGAACACAATAGCATTCATTTAGAACGAGCAAAGAAAACAATACTGCATTTTGATTTTTTTACTTCTATCACTGGGAACCCATTTGTAGGTGACACACTAACATTTCTTCAGCACACCTGGAGTGGTCCATCTATATTTGTTAGTATGGATTGAAGAAACTTCCTGGTCTTTTTATCAATCACCAAAACATGGGCCAGCAACTTACAGATAGGAATGTTTGGTATGAGTGAGCAAACTAACAAGACCTGTAATTTAAGGAGCTTTTAAGGTAAGTTAAGATGGCTAACAGTCTGAACAAAGGGCAATTACAAGAAACTTCCTGAAGCTCAGCTATTAATTTGTAATTATAATCTACAACTAAGATGCTAGGCCAATTAATTATGGGCATTTGTCAGACTATTCAGGAACTATAGGTGAAAGTAATTGCTACAGGGCAACTCATTAGTATTTGTAAAATTATGATGACATAAACTGGAAGAAAAAGTCTTTCTCAGTGATCTCAGATGAGGGAGGCTATTGAATGAAATTCTTTAAAGATATCATAGAAGGTCTCGATTAAGAGGATTTCTCCTCAGGGAATGCAGAATAAAATCCAATACACAGGTTCAAGGTTGGGGAGGAGTCGTAATCCTTCACATCTCATACTCTTTCTTGGTAAGTTAGCCTAAAATGGGAAGAATGCAAGCCTACGCGTAGGATGAGTTAACTCAGAAAGAATAAATATTATTTTAAATTATCATATATAAATCCCGCAATAAATTCTGGTAACCCTCATTTTACAGACCGTTGCCTATGGTAACAGGGAGCTCTGAAGAACGTTTGATAACCATTTCGGTGATACCCATTCTCAATGCAGGCTCTCTGCCAGCTTCACTTCCCCCACGGACCTGTCATTTTGTCAAATTACCCGCGAAATTATCACATCCACCCATCGATACGGGTGGATTTGGATAGTAGTAAAACCCACCGGTACCAAACCGCTAAACCTGTGCTTCTCCGATCGGTAACTGCTCTATCAGCAACATCCAGGAAACCTCCCCAAAACCCCTGAGGAGTAAAAAGACACGAACAAGGCTGCGATTCAGTGAGGAGGGGAGAGTTTTGGCGGTGTGAGGCGGGCTGTTCCCGCCCACGGGCGACCACAGCACCGCCTCAGCGACGCCTGAGGCGTCGCTGATGCGGTGCTGTGGTCGCCCGTGGGCGGGAACAGCCGGCCTCCCCTCACGACGCGCAGAGCATTCTGGGAGCGCGGGTCCTTCACCCTTATGGCTGTCCGCTGACAGCCTGATCCGCCCCGTAGCGGCCATCGCCGCCCCGGTGGCGGATCCCGTTGCCCTCGAAGGAAGGAGCGGGTCGGCGCTCGGGGCGCCGTTAGCGACGGGGCGGGGTGGGGGGGGGGGGCGATCTCCTTTTTCCCGTCGAGTCGGTAGCGCCGTCGCCTCAGGGCAGGGATAGTCGTCCGGAGCGATGCCTGCGCGTAAAGGGGGTGGGGGGCCTTGCGGCCGGTGTCACGTGACGGCGCCGGCCGGCGGCGGCGGAGGGGAGCGGCGGTGAGAGCGGCGGAGGCAGGCGGACGGTCCCGCCGCCGCCATGGGCAGTGAGTGCGGGTCGGCGCTGGCCGTGGGCGACGGGGCTGGCCCCGGGAAGCAGCGGCCCGGGGCGGGGGGGGAGCGGGGTCGCTGTCTGCGTGAGGGCGGGACGCGGCCGGTAGCCGGCCCGGTGGGTTGAGGTGGCGGCGTGCCTGAGGTGCCCGCCTCAGGGGCAGGCCGGGGGGTCGGCGGCAGCGGGACACGCTCCTGCCGAGGTAGCAGGGCTAGAGGGGGAGACGGAGCACCGCTTTGAGGTGGGTTGGTTGGGGTTTTTTTGGGTTTTTTTCCCATGACTTTAGTATTTTAATATGGGAGCTGTGCCGCCTTCTGTGGAGCAAGATGCGCCTTCTGGTGAGCTGTCTTGAGAGCTTGGAATAAATAAAGGAGAAATATGTCACAGCAAAGTATAAAAGTAGACGTGGCATTTGGACCAAAACGTTACTTAACTTGGCTCGCGGTGTAATAAATGCATTTTCTTTGAAGAGGTACTGATGGTTGTTTTCTATGGCTATCCAAATGTATTGAGGCTGGGAAAAATGTCCAAGTTTTGGAGGACAAATTACCCACCGAACACATGTGCTTTGATTCCCCCCCGCCCCAAAATAGAGCTCAAACTGTTGAGTTTTTCTGTGTTTTTAGAAGAGAAACTGTGAAGAGAGACATATCTGAAGTCAAAATAAAATGCCCCAGAAGTTCTGTTCAGAATAAGTGTTGCAGTGATTTAAATTAAGATTTCTAAACATGTTTTAGAGTTTGAATTTTTTTTCTCAGTTCTGTAAGACACGAGATTTTAATCTCTACATGGATACTTTTTGATAACAGTATCATTTGCTTCTGTATTTAACTAGCACAGTCTGATACTAGGTCATTTATTTTTAGATGGAATACAATTTAGTTCACTTCTTGTGATATACGCAGTGCTGCTTCTCATCTAAAATGATTCCAGCTGTGGAAAAAAGGATGGGCCAAATCTGATTAGAGCAAGAATTCTCTTTCACGTTTTTGCCCTGTTTTCAGCTGTTTTGAGAGGGCATTAGTTTTCAGACACTGAATTAGAGCGTGTGTTGATGAAATAATTCACTTATAAAATGTTACTTACACTTTATTTTTTCCCCTAGAAGTTAAATAAAGTGGTATGAAGCTTTATAAGTTCATAAAGGTTCATTAATACATTTTTCTCTCTTCTTTTGTGTGTGTTTGTTTTTCTGGAACAGTAAAATTTTTAGAAGTTATTAAGCCATTCTGTGCAGTGTTACCTGAAATCCAGAAACCGGAAAGAAAAGTGAGTGCCATATTATGTTCTTACTTTTATTGGCTCAAAGATAAGAGAATACTGTGATATTCAAGTCCAGACTCCAATATAAATACAGATAGGAGGCCCTAAAGTATGACGTATTCTTTGGAGGAGGGGGAACCCATGTTAAGATAAAAGATTACTGTCATAATGAATTCTTAACAGCCTTCTGATAGGTTGTTCCACTTGGTAATTATGCTGATTTTTAAAAAAAAGTCTCCTCTCCAGACTAAGTTTATTTAGTTTTAGCTCTGTATGATTGGATCTGTTTTTATATACTAGAACAGGGTTTTCAAGCTTTTTTTTTTCCCCTGTGGAAATTCACTGTTGTCTTTGTGGATACCACTGTTGGCTTTGAGCACTGGTCACAACTCTCAGCTTTGAGCTGGCTTATATATTACTTTGAAAAGGCTTGTGCTGTAATTCAGGAACCACAAATTCAGTTCTTCCTTTCCCACAAAATATTTTCCACTCCCATAGCCGTGATTCACCTTGAAGAAGTGGGAGAGTGATCTGTGATTTAGTTAGGTAATTGCTCCCTGTTCACTGTGACACTTTGTTCTGAAATCGGTGAACTGAGTTCATTTACAGCTGATCTCTCCGTTCCCCCAGCCTTGGAAGCTCCTCCCATTTCTCGGCACATTTTGTAGATTAAAATGAGTTAATTTCTGCAGATCAAAAAGAGGTCTGTCCTGTCAGAAAAACCCCACCCCACCATTTTTTACTTCCAAAACTCAAGCAAGCACATATCTCCTAGGTGACAAAGGTTCTAATTAGAGAAACAAATTTACCTAATATTCATTGTCATGACTGGCATGAAAATTCCTTATGAGCTAAATGTTGATTTTTATATTCTTAAAAGGAAATGCATAGCTGGGAACATGACACCATCTGAGAGAATCCTCTTTCGTTGATGAGAGATTCCCGAAGGTTAGGACTGGATACAGAGATGTTTGTTCCAGTAACCATAGCTGAGCCTGCTGGATTGAATGGAGAAGACACAGTAAAAACTGCTGATTATTCCCCTCTGGAACTGATTTTTAAAAAGATGGGATTTATCCCCTGGCTCTTTGCTCCTTCTGTCTTTCTTTGTTGCTTTCCAGCATCTTTCCTTCTTGGAATGGGGTTCCAAACAAATTATTTAGGTCAGACAAAGGCATCTTCAGAGCAGGAATCTCCAGAGCCAGACCCTGTGCTAAGATTTGGATGCACCAGATCTGGGTGGAAGGTATCCATCTTTGTTTCTGCAGTGGTGAACCTTAGTGCAATCTTCTAGTGCTGATTTATGGCATATCTGTGATGAATTGGTTACATCCATCCCATTTTTGTCTAGTGAAGTGGATGGGAAGAGGAAACTAAATAAGACAAATATACAAATATTGATGTTTCTGTAAAGCTCATCGACAGCTGTGATTTTTCTCTTGGTTTTTTCCTCCTCCCTTTCTATTTGCCAGAGAGGAAGAGGTGCTTGATCTGTCCATGTCCTTTATCAGCAGATGAAGGATGCCCAGAGACGTGCCAAGATTCCTGTCCTTGCTATTTGGGTCACTTTGTCTTTAATAGTATCTAGGTCGCTGTCTAGGCAATGACTGCCAGTTGCCAGCTTTGTGCAAATTTGAAGTGGAAATGTAATTGGGAACATCTTTCCTAGACTGAAGAACTCTTTGAGTGTTTTAAGTTATGTTCCTTGCTTGTAGTCTCTCAAGTGACCTAGGTCATTCTGTATAACTGTAATTCATTGTTATTTATTGTTTTCTTGCAAGCTGTCACTGGCAGACATAATTAGTAATGGTTTCAGCGGGTTGGTTAAGGCCAGAACAAGAAATGAAGATAACAGTAGAAACCTATTTTCTCTAAACTTGTATTGATTGTTAAGTGAAGATGAAGTTTTGAATTAGTTGCGCTCTCATTGAATCATTTGCCATTATTGTTGATGAGGGAAGCGGGCTTTTTCTGTCACTATGCCAAACTGATTAACAGAAGCAATTGCTACTTTTTGTAGTTAGTAGTATTGGTTCATATTTCCCTCATATGCACAGATATTTCTAAGTAGAACACACTGTTCAGAACACCAAGAAAATGATGCTCAAGTCCCTTCATTTTCACAAGTCTTAAGAAAAATGTCAAAGGAAGAAAATGTCCAATTGAATTTGATCAGATGATGAAATGTACTCTCCCTGTGCTTGTTATTGTTTGTGGCTGGAATATTTTGGTACCAGTCTGTATTTTGCTGTTCCTGGCATATGGATTCAGATGCCTCCTTTTTCTTTTTTGTCTTTTTGAACCATAGAGACTGTTTTCCTGGTGAATAACTGTGAGTTGGATGACACAGAATTTCTCTAATGTTCATATTCACTGCAGTTACAGAGAGAGCCAGAGCATTTGTAGAGCTTGACTGATGCCTCAGAAGCTAAGGTTAACAGTTGGGCTGCAGAGATAATTTGGTTAAGCATTTGTCTTTTAAAAAGTCTGTACTTAAAATCTGAATTGTAGAATTCAAACAGCACTTGGTAAAGTGGGTCAGCACCACATAAAATCTAACAGAAGATACTGTTTGGATTTATTTGCTGCTGTCACTATTTTTCTTTTTTTAACTTTGTACTGTAGGTATTTTTAGCATCTGGCCTCTTTTAAAAAAGAGTGAGGTGGTATCAGTAAATAAATTAAATTACTGGGATTATTTTGCTTCTAAGTAAGTGCATGCTTTCACTTACAAAGATACAGACTACTGGGTTTTCTTTTGCTTGAGAAGCTGTGCTGCTGCCTTAGTTTGTAGTTTCTCATTTGTGGGTGTTCAGTACCTACAAAATCAGGCACTAATCCTTTTTTTTGTTACCTCTCTACAGGCAGATTCAGTGGTTGGAGGCAGAAAGCTAGTATTTCTGCTGTATCTATCTTACATGTTAGTTTATGTCACGTTTTAGTAGCTGCTGTACTCTTGCCTACAGTGAACACACTTCTCTTAATGTTTACGGTCCACGGAGGAGAGGTGGGAACTTGAACATAACACTGCATCTTAGCGCTCTCTGGTCTTTTCAAGTCTTTTCATTTCTTTCTGTCTCATGCTCAGAGTAATCCTCTGGTTCAAACTTAAATCTTTTGATTCCTCTCTTCTTGCATCTGGCACTAGTTACAGTTGCCTCAAATGTTGTGACCCTGAGATTCTCTTCAATGTATTAGTGACTAATGATTATTGATCTGACATTCTTTGTAAAGTAAGATGTAATCTACATGGATAAAAATATTTTGGGAGGGAAAAAATGTCTTTAAAAATTATTTTGTGGTCCATGTTCATGAACATAATGGTGAATTTTTAAGCTTTCTTTACCACCCTTTGAAGAATTTAGTTCCAAATATTTTGAATTTCAAACCTCATGGTTCTTCTGGGTTTTATTACCTGTTTTCACAGCAGTTAAATCTCTTCAAAAACTTTATAGTGCTTTAGTTTAATAACTTCAGGCCTTACAAAACAGTGCCTCCAGTCTGTTGAAGCCTAGAGCACTAATCACTGAAGATAAAAGATTTTTTTGTATTCATTTTTCATGTTTGTTCTGGTATGCCCATGTTTTTAGTCGTACTACTGCTTTTCTGTAAATACTCACTTTATTAGAATACTATATATAAAATATATTCTACTTGCTGAATGTTGGCCACGCCATCTGCCAGATCCCATACAAGTTTTCTTTGACTACACAGAAGCCCCTGACTGGGTCTCTCTATAAAATCTGAAATCTTTATTAATAAAGTACGTTCTAATGAGAAGTTATGCCTTCTGGTTCAATATCTTTGCATTTAATTCTGAATGCTATAGCATTTAGTACTAATGTGAGAAGACAGTGAAAATTCTACATACAACGAACACATTAATTTCTGCAATCTGTTCTGTAGATCCAGTTCAGAGAGAAGGTACTATGGACAGCTATCACGCTCTTCATTTTCTTAGTATGCTGCCAGGTAGGTGTTGCTGTTTTCTGTGTTCAGAAAATGTGCGTTCTGTATGTATAAAATAGAATGCTAAAAGTGTGAGAAGTTCTTGTTTCATGTTGACCTACCAGTTTCAGTTATGTACTTTTATAGATAAGTATTTAATTCAGTTTAAAAAATCTGATTCTCTGACATAGTCTTTATTTTTGATTGTATATGTTTTCAAAAACTAATGCTTTCTATTTAGTCTAAAATCTATAAAGTTTTTCTTGTTATATGAAAGGTCCTATCAAATGATGATACTGGCTGCAGGGTAAACAGCTGAGCTAATTATTCATTGAGTAGTATAAACAAACAGCAATTTTATGCATTCTTTACCCCCTGTTAGTAGCTAAATTTAAATTTTAGCAGTGACAAGTTTGAAAGTGAAATAGAAGTGACTGTTTTTACCTGATTCCTCTTCAACAAGCCGATGGATTGTAAAGATTGCAGGAAAATGTTTCTCTCAGATGTTTTAAGTTGACATTTAGAACTTGTTTATAGTGGTGGTGTTTTTTTAAAGAATACTTGGATATTGCAGAAAACGAGAATCCATGTATTACTTGATACGTATTTTTTAGAACTTGTAGACAACCTCTTAGGAGATTTAAAATGAACTGTACATCTTCCGAGTCAGGCTTTTTAGGTTATATTTATTAACTTACCCATTCCAGACTCCAGAGCAGTAGTTCAATAATTTTTGTTCACAACTCTGAAGGACTGTTGAAAGGCTAAAAACCAGGTCTTGTTCCTACTTGTTTTTTCGGAAGGAGGAAGTGGGAATGATACTAGAGCTAGAAGAACATGTATTTTATCTGTGTTTCCTAGCTGCTGGATATATGCATAATTAAGATTTTGAATCTATGCAAAAGATTATGGTAGTAGAATAAGGAAATCTGGTAGTTGAATAAGGAAATCAGGTGGTGCAGACTAGAGTTTTCAGGAGTTAATCTATAAGATTGCCTGAATTCCTAGTCTGTTGTTTTTGTGATTAAGAAGAGTTTTAAAGAGCTCAAAATCCCTCAGTATTGACATACAGAATATTGGAGGTTTTGTATAAACTTGGCTAACTTTGACAGTTCCATATGGGATATTTTAAAACATATTCCCAGCTGTAGAATTTGAATATTTAAACTTGCTGGAGGAAGATATTTACGTTGTAGTTTATGCTGTATCTTTAATTTGTACTGAAAAGAAATTCTGTTTAGGACTGTTTAAAAAAACCTAAAAACTTGCTTTCTTTTGTCTTCTCAAAGATGTTTTGCTACAGTTTTCTTTTTTCTTTTTTTAAGCTCAAAATTGCTGCAAAAAATTTGGTGAAATAAGTAATGGAATATCATTAATATTTTTTTTTTTGTTCTGTTAATGACTTGTGGTGGCTAACCTATTTATTTTATGCTTTTTCTGTTCTTTTGGTGAGTTGTAGTACTCCAGAATCTCATATGTCAGGCATTTCCATCTTCAACTTCAGTAATCTGGTTTACGTGCACTGACTTTTCTTTCTAGGTGTTTCTGCTTTTTCCTGTAGAAGGGTCTTGGTTTAGTTCTCTGAGTCATACCCCAGTTAGAGGATTAAAATAGATGGTGTCAGTATCTCTGGTTTAACTGAAAGAAAAAAAAAAGTTGAAATAAATTATATTAAACAGTGTAACAGTTGAATCATTACATGTTAAGATTTTTGGATTAATGCATGCTTTTTTGTATATCTGTTTAATACTTTTGTGCGCTTTGACAGATACCTTTGTTTGGAATCATGTCATCAGATTCTGCAGATCCTTTCTATTGGATGCGAGTCATTCTTGCGTCAAACAGAGGTTAGTAGATTATTCCTTTCTCTGTTTTGTGTCGGTATAAACAGATCAGGAGAAAAACAGTTGGCTGTTATATTTCATACAGCCCAAATGTCCTGTTGAAACACTTTGTAAAGTTCTTAACACAGGTGTAATTAAAATTGACTGATACTTGAGGAGTCCTTCATCTTTGCAATGGGGTTTCCTTTGACATGCAGATGAGATTAATCTTGATTCTCAAGTTTTGGGATGATTCTGTTTTGAACTGGAGAGCGGTCTCTTTCTGATTAATATATAGGACAGGGAATATTCTGCCCCACCACTTACCAACAGCACTAATGTCCAGTATGAGAGCGTTGATTAGAAAATACTTATGTGTGCAAGTCAGTTATGTCTCGTATTTTGGCAACATTATGAGTGAGTAATTTTATAGGTGGGAAAGCTAAGGGCGGAGATGATTAGGCTTATAGTTTAGCAAAGCCAAACTGACTTATTTTAGAATAGACAAGTGGATCCCAACCAAATGTGTAAGAAGACTTAAACTAATGCTAGAAGTCTGAAACTTAAGATGGGTGACCTGGCATGCATGAGTCTGAATGAGGACGCTGACCTGACCTGTATCTTGGAAAATTGGCTGGAAGTAAGAACATCAGTGGAACCCTCTAATGTGAAGGTAGAGATTATTTAGGAATGACAAATTTTGTCACACCAGTGAAGATTAAGGTAAATAAGTTATCTGTTTCAAACTCTACTGCAGAATTTTCATATAAAATTCTGTGTCTTGCTAGCAGTGTATGATACTAAATATGCTATCCACTACCCAGACAGAATGATAACGGTGGCCAAGAAAAGACTAGAGAGACTGTGAAGGCAATAAAAAGCAGGAGTGGGAGAGTTAATTTTCACCTAAGTCAACTGACTAGATGTCATTGCAGGATGTGAGGTAAAGGCTACAGCTTTTGACATCCTAATTTTCTTGCTGTTGGAGAAGTACAGATTTCTTTGAGACGTGATGTAATATTTAACACCGTACTGAACAGTGTGTAGACTCTTAAGATGCAAGTATGGAAGAACCAAATTATAATAATGACTTTAATGCTTTCACATTTTACATTTTGGTGGCAGGGAAAACACTAAAGAAAAAAAAAATAAAATAATTGTGCAATAATGCTTAATAATGCTTAAAATTTTTAAAAATTAGAACTGAAATGAGGACTCTGGTAGTTAGGCAGAAATGAAGACTCCAGACAATAGGGGAGGTGCTCAAAACCCCTTTGTTAAATTCAGATTACTTTTTAAAGGCTCTTCAGGAAATTAAGTTCTTGCAGGATAAGAGGGAAGACCTAACGGCTTAAGAACTGGTTGAAAAGATCAGAAGAAATGTCTGTACAAATCTGTAAGGTGGCACAAATGGAATATTGCATGCAGTTCTAATCTCCCATGCCACACAGGATATAGTGGAACTAAAAAAGAAAACACTCAGGAAAAGGCACCAGGGAGAATCTAAGGTAGATATTAATCTATAGAAAGAGATCCTAAAAAAATAAGAATTCTTTGCCACAGAATGTGCATATCCCAAATGTCTCTTAAGTCTTCATCTCTGAAAAAAAGTGGATAGGGAATGGGTAGTCACTTTTTCTTTATAGTGTAACAGGGAAGGGGCAGCCAATGGTGTTATTAAGCAGCACGTGTAACTCAAACTTTCTGAATAAATTACTGGCAGAAGTTGCCAGAAGCAGTTTCTGAATAAATGACTGATATATGGGAAAAGGGAAATACAGAATGAGACATCCCCCAAAGAAGGGGCTCCTTTCAGAGATGAGGTGTGAGGATAGATAAACTTCTAGGCTGATCAGCTATCAATACACCGTTTCTACTTCTTTTCATCTTCCATATGACCTTACCGGTCCCCTGTCACTGGTTCTTGTTGAGACTTCACAAGTCTGCAGTGGCTAAATATTTTATTAATAGTTCTCTTGGCAATTTTGTGATGGAACACCACTGTACTACATGTGAGAGCAGATATGATATGCCAAAAAGCTGAGCTTCGGTGTGCATTGACCTTTAGTGTTAGCATGGTTTCACAAAAATACTTGGGAAGTGAAAAGCTACATAGGTTTTTTGTGCTGCCTTCAAAATCACAGATTTTAACATGGCAGCCTTCTTTTGTGAGGAGGTAACGGTCTTTGTTTTGATCATACCTGTACTGGAATATACATGTTTGAAGTGTTATGAAAAATGTTCCTTATAGGTCAGAAACCTTTCAACAGACTAACTAATATCCTCAGAGTATAATTCTTCAGGAGAGATGCTTGAACGGCAATTGTGTTAATTTTTCTTCCTGTTTAGGTACTTTGATGGAATTAGGTATCTCACCCATTGTGACATCTGGTTTGATCATGCAGCTGCTAGCTGGAGCGAAGATCATTGAAGTTGGTGATACTCCAAAAGACAGAGCCTTGTTCAATGGAGCTCAGAAATGTAAGCACTGTTCCAATTAAAATTAATAAGCATATTTTTGTTCTTGGGAAAGCAGCCTGCCTAAGTGATACTAGATCTGAGATTTCTTTGGTAGGTGATTTCAGCAGATTTTTTTAAAGGATTTGCTTTCTCTCTTGTTTTAGTATTTGGGATGATTATTACCATTGGGCAAGCCATTGTGTATGTTATGACTGGAATGTATGGAGATCCTGCTGAAATGGGTGCTGGAATTTGTCTTCTTATTATAATTCAGGTTTGTAATGAGCTATTTTGTGTGTTACTGAGACTGGTTAGATACAGTACAGCTGGAAGGAAAAACCTATGTCTGGTTGCCTTTTATTTATTTATTTTTACTGGTATAAAGCATCATCCTTTGTCTATATATGAGAAATTCTAGATACTCCATAAAGGAGGAGAAAGTTGTAATAGTTAATGTCAAAAATGTTTCAGATAAGAGTGGCTGCTTGATTTGAAGTACAGGAATTGGCAGACTTTGAAAGCAGTAGCTGCTGTTCAGTACCATGGAGGACTTCTCACTAAATGGCACAGATGCAGCTTGGAGACATTATCCTGTAGAGCAAAGCAGTAAATGCACAAACTTAAACACTCTGAAAAAGCGCTCACTGAGTAATCTGTTTGCTAGCATCAGTGTTGAAAAGTCACAGAGATCATTGCTAGGTGAGGTGCGCAGGCATTTGTACGTGAGAGGGCGGAAATAACTGCATGAATGATACTCAGGTGAAAAACTTGATGATCACTCTCCAATGTGACGAAAATACTGAAGCAGGGAATTAATACATAATTCTTGACTTAATTTATTATTGTTTCTGCTCAATTTTGTTTCTTTTCCCACAGCTGTTTGTTGCTGGTTTGATTGTGTTGCTGTTAGATGAGTTGCTACAGAAAGGTTATGGCTTGGGGTCTGGTATTTCCCTGTTTATTGCTACCAATATCTGTGAAACCATTGTCTGGAAGGCTTTTAGTCCCACTACCATCAACACTGGCAGAGGTACGTGTGCGATTACAACTAACATGTTTCAGTGGATGTATACTATACATAAACTATCAGATGTTTATCGGATGGATATTAAAAAAATGTTTTAAAGTCAGTTGTCTAACATTGAAGATGTAAACGTTGTCTGATTTACAGGAAGATTAATAACCTACAAGTTTGCTTTTGCTGATTCGAATTGCAGTAGTTAAAATGGGACTTGAAGCCCCTTGACTGAAAATTTTTGGATTTCCAAACTGAAATAGTCTTGTAGCATCATTTAGTCAATAGAAATAGAGAAGATAAGAAATTCTACATGTTCAGAGTTGTTTATGATCCAACTGTTGCTGGTGGTTATAGGATGCTTTTATAGTTGGTGCCTCCAAACTACTTTAAGCTAGTTTGATTCTTCAGAGACTACCATCTCTTCATTCCTCAGCCAGTCTTTGACATCTGGTTGTCGTTGTCCTGATATCAGGTTACGATACAGCCTTTTTGCATCAAGAAGTTAACTAGTTTAATGCAGACATTTGAAATCTTGAGCCATGGTTTTAGTGTGCTTTAATTTTCACCTGATTTTTAGTAGTTCTGTTTATTGCATTTTATTACTGATTTTCTAAAGCTGTTTCTCTTCTTGTTTATTATTTCTTCCTTCCAATCATCCTCTTGCCCCCAGAAAAGAAAGAAAAAGAGTGTTCTTTCATGTGTGTAACTTGGTTTTGTTTTGTTTTGTTTTTTTAAACCAGGAATAATGTTTTGGTAGATTAGTCTATAAGCTAAAGCAGAATCCTGTATTGTGATATATTTGTTGTAGCAGGATTTATGTCCTATTGTGACTGATTTTATATGTCTTATTCTTAAAATTTCCAAAAGAAAGATACTATTTTTTAAAATGTTTTTAATTTGCAGATTAAAATTTCTTCTACTTTTTTGCTTTGTGCAGGAACAGAGTTTGAGGGTGCTGTGATTGCATTATTTCATCTTCTGGCTACACGGACCGACAAAGTCCGGGCTTTGCGGGAGGCTTTTTACCGACAGAATTTGCCCAATCTCATGAATCTGATTGCTACAGTATTTGTATTTGCTGTAGTCATATATTTTCAGGTAAAATGAGAAATTCCTCATAGCAGCTCTGCAACTGCATAGGTAGAAGTGCATGGACCTTAGACGCTGCAGTCACTGGGAAAAAATGCAAAAGTTAAACTAGAGTAACTGAAGTATCTTAGCTTTGAGTAAGGAGCTCTTTTTATTTCCATATTGTTATTTCAGTAACATACCTCTGTGACAGTACAGCTGTTAAATTTTATAGCTAGACATACTTGTACTGAGACAGTGATGTAATCTCACATTCCATTACATGCCACGTACACTATGAGAGTATTTTTACTAAAAATGGATTTGGGAACTGCAGTGGTTGTATCACACATATAATATACTTGATTTTCACAGTTGACTTAAAAGAATACCTTTGGACGGAGCTAAAGAATCTTGCTTCTTTGGGGTGTGCATGATACAGATTTGTTGTAGAAAAAAACTGTGTAATTAATGCATAGCTTACTGCTTTTTCCCTAATTTTCTTGAAATACTTAGCTAGTATTTCTTTTTAAATTTAAGTATATATTAAAGTGGATGCTAAAGGAGATTTTTTTTTTTTTTTTTTTTTTCCCTTCGTGTGTGTGGCTAAAATGTGGGTTTGTTTTTTGTGGTTTTTTTAAAGCTGTTGAGTCAGAGTGCTGGCAAAAAACTGAATTCTCTGGTTTTCAAGTCCATGTGGCTTTTCTTGGGTCTGCTCAGATAGAAGCCTGCCCCAGAAAATAGCAGGCTGGGCTTACTACACAAAAGTCTGCTGTTAACTGGCTAGTTAATTTAAAAGCCATTAAAGGCTTTTATCAAACCCTGTTCTATAAAGTGTATTTTAGAGGAATATAATTTAGCAGATGAGAGATAATGTTTATGTAAAAAGGATGTAATACAACCAAGCAGTAACACTTAGAAATCCTTAAAATTTTTAATCCAGACTGTAACAGAAAGCCTTTGGGTTTTACTGTTGCAGACCTTCCACTCCATGTTTATCTAGCAAGAACTCTGTGGTCAGGAATAGCTTTTGGGCATACTAGGAATACCTTCTATCTTGGAAATAAACTTGGTGCATTTGTGTTCTTTCCCACAGGGATTTCGTGTTGATTTACCTATCAAGTCTGCGCGGTATCGTGGACAGTACAGTAGCTATCCTATCAAGCTCTTTTATACCTCCAACATTCCCATCATTCTGCAGTCTGCCTTAGTTTCGAACCTTTACGTTATTTCCCAGATGTTGTCTGTTCGTTTTAGCGGCAACTTCTTGGTGAACTTATTAGGACAGTGGGCAGTAAGTATTTTACCACTTTTTTAACAGCATAAAATTATTTGTATATATTACTTCATTGTGAAACTTTGGTATTTAACTGGCAGAAAACTGGAATACTTACTTTTTAATATTTGTGTATAAAAGCTGTTTTAAACATTGAAGAGGAATTCCTCTATAAATACAGGACAGGAACGTGAGAGGTCTGTGAGAAATGACTAACTGCCTTTTTCTTCCCCCCTCATAGGATGTCAGTGGTGGTGGCCCTGCTCGCTCTTATCCTGTTGGTGGCCTGTGCTACTACTTGTCCCCTCCAGAATCCATGGGTGCAATATTTGAGGATCCCGTCCATGTAATAGTTTATATAATATTTATGTTGGGATCCTGTGCGTTCTTCTCGAAGACTTGGATCGAGGTGTCTGGCTCATCAGCGAAAGATGTAGGTGTTCTGATAAACGTGCCTGAATGTTTTCAAACACTGCCTCTAATTTACAACTGACTACTAGCTACTCACTGATCAGTTATTACTCTGACTAAATAGCAGGTGACTATGAAACACCGCAGCAGTTTCATAAAATGATGGGTTTTGCAGGTTGCCAAGCAACTCAAAGAACAGCAAATGGTGATGAGAGGCCACAGGGATACTTCAATGGTTCACGAGCTTAACAGGTAAGGAAATGCGGACTTCCAGTGGGATGGTTGAGAGTGCTGGGGAGGTATCAACTAGAGCAGATCCTCTTGGAAAAATCCGAGAGCTGTTTCCAGTGCAAATGTCAAGATTCCTCCCATTCAGCGGTTGCCTTTCCTAGTAATGCAGAAGATGTTTATAGCTCTGGTAAGAGATTAACCTGTGGTGTCTTTGTTTTAAGTGGCATAACGAGGGAATTTGGGCTGAGTCTCTTCCACGTTTGTAAAAGGAAGATACCTTGATTTTTACAGGTGTTAAATTTACCGTTACTGAACTCAGATGACACTACAAAAGCGGTATTTTACGCAGTATGCAAAGTCTGCAGATCTATATTGAAAGGTAGATTTATCCCTACATATTTAAGTCAAAGCAGTTATTCTTAGTCCTGTGGAGGTTACGTAGCGTGCATATATATACAATTGTCATACTATGAATTGGAAAGTTTTGCCAGTGTTCTGTTATTTACACAGCTTTCCTACCAGTGAATATTTATTTTAGTTTCTACTTTGTGCAAATAGGGAAGATAGTAAGAGCTGATGACAGAGTTGTGTTTGCAACGCTAAATTTGTTGCTCAATATTCTAGTTGGTTGCTTTAGTAGTATTGTTAGAATCCTTGGATGAAAATTCATGATTATTAATACTTTTTTTTTTTTGTTGGTACAGGTACATCCCTACAGCAGCTGCATTTGGCGGTTTGTGCATTGGTGCCCTTTCAGTACTGGCTGACTTTCTAGGAGCCATTGGGTCCGGCACTGGCATTCTGCTTGCAGTCACTATTATTTATCAGTACTTTGAAATATTTGTAAAAGAACAGGCTGAAGTTGGAGGAGTAGGTGCATTATTTTTCTAGATGTCCAAATATTTCATGGTTTGTGTGAAAGGGAAAGCATTTCGACAACATGCCTCATTTAGTCCAATAATGCTATTTTCTTTTTATTTGTTTTAAAGTGCTACGTGTCCCATTACTGTAATGGGCATTGAGCAATGCCTGTGTGCAGCATTAGTACCAGCTGCCTTAAGAATAAAGTTTACATTATCTTGTTTAAGTATTATCTAGTGTTGCCTGTAATGCTGGAAACCAATTCATCTACCTTGCTGTTCAAACACTACAGTGAGATGGTAAAATGTATCAGTTTGATATTGGTAAACGTTTTTGCACACAACATTAAAATGTTAAATTTGTTTCCCTGTCCTTAATAGGAAGAAAAAATAAAATCTGAGTTCAGATTGCCACGTGCCAGTATTCTTGACAAAGTTTATTTGTAGCCTGTATTTTACATTAATTTTTTATACTTTTTTAACTTGCATTTCCCTATCATTGAACTCAGCACTCCTTATTCCTTTGTGGTGTCTCCACCCAGGCACCTTTCTCTTAGCTCTAAGGGTGGACAAGCAAACATTTTACCGGAGACTGATACTCATCTCACCTGTGAACTGGTTCTGTGGTGGATTTGCTGCATCGCAGGGCCGGGAGCATTTCGGTTTCTTGCCCCGGGCCTCCTGCGGGACAGCATGGTAGCTGCTGTCACGCTAGCAAGTCAGCCCCGTAGTTTTGTTTAAACATGTACTTGTGAAAACTGTGCCACTGAAACTTCATGTCCACTTTGCTTTTGTGAGTCTAAAGAACAAGGCGGGGTTCCTAAAGCAGTGTTCACAGAAGGGAAAGGGGGGAACGAGGAGTTCCTGCTGAAAATTTATTTATGTTGTCGCACTTTACAGCGGCAATGTAACAACTGTAAACGTTAGACAATAAACTTATTTAATTAAGCTCTCTCCTGTGTCTCATTTGTGCAAGATGTAATTCATATGCACTTTTTGATCATTTCTAACATGCCTTGTTAGTGAGGTAGGTCTGGAAGGCTCCCTTTTCTTTTTATCCTTTCTCTTTCTAGAATGTAATTCTGATCAGTTTTTAGCAGCCTTAATTAAAAAACAAATCACAGGATTCCTCCCCCTAAAACCATTGAGCGTTTTTGCTTGGCTGTAATCGATGACTTTTTCCCTTTGATTTCACATTTTGATTTCTTCTGTCTTCTCTCATGCTTAACTTGAAAGTAGCTTTGTGTTGTCTGTGAAGGTAAGAAAATCTTAAGCAAGTTTTCTGCTTCATTTCTAAGCTAGGAAAGTCTTCCTAATTATGCACGCTCCTCCAAATTTATTTCAGAGGCAAGACTTTGATATGAGCAGATGTTTATTATAACTCTTAGATCCTAACCTTTAAGCAGTGGTGGCTGTTTACATAATTAGAAGCAGTCGACTGCACAGATAGGCTGAAGGTTTGTTTGGCAGAAGATTTATCTAGACGTGATTAGATTGAACGAAGGTGCAGCCTAGGTGCATGAATGTGTCCCGGGGAGAACGGCACGACTGTCCTATGTCAGGGCATCCAAGTAAGCTTATACCTTAAACAGAATCCCCTGGCTGGGTCCTACACCATTCTGGTTTGCACCAGTGGCCATTTTGTTGTTACTGTTGTCATCGTTGTCAGAGTCGGTATTTTCTTAGATCAAACAAACCAATTTTCTCTTTCTGGATAGTTTAGTTCAGGCTGGGAAAAGGAAGCAACATCTTTGGGTCTAAATCATAAAAGGAAGTTCCTGAAACTGCAGTTTCAAACACCACCCAGAGCATGCACGCTCTGTCCTTGTGCCCCTCCCTGTTGCTGCTCCTATTGCAGACAATTACCTCTAGCTGCTGAAACGATGCTGCTTATGGATGAGAGAGAAGTGCGCTCTTCCTGCGGTCTTACTTGATTTGAACAGGTGGTGTTACACCACCAACTACAGGCACTTCAACATCTTCCTTGTACTGAAACATAAGTGCAATGATGAATAGAGCAAGAAATGAGCCATTCTGAAAATCAAACAGCATTTTTATTATGATTATTCTGTCGAGGCTTGATAGACTGAGCAGTTAGAAGAAATGCTTTTTGTCAGTTACATAATTCCAGATAAAAATATCAGAATCATTCCTACAAATACTTTTGTTTGCTCTACAAGTAAAGCAAAGGACCTTTAGTACAAGAAGAGTTACACTTGTAAGCCATCTGAATTGGGCAGTTTTCAACTAAATTTCTCATCGTCTAGTTTTAGAACTTCATAAAAGGAACTTGGAGCGGTTTTTCTGCTGCACGCTTCAGGGCCAATGCGTAAGTATAAACCCTGGCATCCACTGCAATATGTTCTTCTGCTATGAGTTCTGGAAGGAAAAAAAAAAATATTAAGTCCTTTACCAAAACAAAGCTGTATAGCACTCCAGACATGAATTCTTAATGCTATCGCTAACTCTGTTACCTGGCCAAATCTCTCTCAGCTTTTTAAGATACAGTATTCTAGGATGAGAAATGCCATGAGAAGCTATGAGAAGAGAAGCTAAGGGTTTCTTGAGGTTCCCATTAGTGCATTTAATGTGTCAGAAAGCTCTTACCATCAATTCTTTGCAGTAGGTCATTCTTTGGAAGTGAAATAACTTCCACAAATTCTAGGAGAGAAGAAAAATATTTTATGCACCTTTAAATTAGTGAACAGCAGAGGAAGTCTACCTCAGTGTCCTGTATCATGTAAGTCAGAAGGGGAAGCAAACTAACTAGCTTAATGCCATGCAGAAGCTGTGAGCCTTCAAGTAGCCTTCTGCCTCACAAAAAGGCAGATTACATGGGGGAAGGCAGCGACTGGAGTCATTAAAAAACAGGTTTGGCAGAAAAAAACTGGGAAAGAGCTGGGAAAAACAGCGTTGCTGACAGCTGTGGAGGATAAGAATCCTTCTAAAAGGAGATCACCTCCCCTCTGAGAATGGAAAATACACTGTTGAAGGGGACTTTTGTTTGGCTTATACTGGTACAGTAATGGATTGTGGATATGTTTGAAGACCAAAACAGCACAAAGGGTTTGTTCTTGATGAATTTGTGTTGGCTTACACCTTCCCTGTCTATCTGAATTAGTTGTCTTTCTGGCTTGACCTACTGCTGTTGTGGATTCAGTAATCTGTATTTCCTGAGATACTGGTGCTGTAGGTGCAATACTTGACAATAATTGACGCAGTAATGCCCCACAGAAATTTTCATGTCTAGGCCAAAGCCAGTCTCATGCATGTTTGATTAGGGTCAGGAGATTAACCAAGCCCAAATAAAAAACAGGTTTAACTGACATTTTCCAAGTAAAACTTGCCATACGAAGATCATGCTTGACCTTATTGTCAAAAGGAGCAGTTACATAACGTACCTCCATCATCTGCAAGTAAAAAAATAAGAGTTTTGAAATACACTAGAGTTTATAACTGAAAAGCATTTTGATAGCTGACTGATTGTGAGTGACACTAGTCACTTCCAGGGTCAAGCCACATCTAAGAGGAGTATCTAGGTTCACTAGTGCTTATAGCCCTCACCGAAGTTTGGCACACAAATTTCTCATTCTGGGTGTGCCAACACCTGACACTTAACAGCTAGGCCTCCCCGCTGAATTTAGCAAAGAAACATGGCTCTGCTCATCTAGACTGCAGAATATGATTTCAAGGATGTACAGCATCTAAATCAGCTGGGACAGAAGAGATGCTGTGGTAGGGATAGTTCTTTTAAGCTCATTCTTTTGTTATCTTAGAATTTTCAAATAAATGGTACAAAACTCACCAAGTTTTTGCTTAGGTCTTGTATTCTCAGCCTCATCTCCATTAATGGTGACGCTCACAATGTGTGTCGTGCTGTTTGACAAACCTGGGTCCAAGCAGAGAGCTGCCAACAAGCACACGTAGAGGTTAGTTTTTCAAAAGCAGAAGTCTGGTAACTCAATGTTTTAACAAAAGCTTTCACAGAAATATACGCAATACAATAGAAGAACATATATTTGGCATATGTTCATGCTGGAAGAGTTGCAAAAAGTTTGTTATCACATGTTCTTAAAAAAAGTAATGTTTCTGTAACTCTCAGCTCTTCTACAGATTCCTTGTAAGACTTGATTTCAGCAGTTAGGTTTACTTTCCATTCCACAGACTGAAGATTAAACTGTAATTCCCTTATAGACCTCTTCAGCCTATTAGAGTCTAATTTTGCCATCACCTGTCTCCATCTCTCTCAGTCCCCAGCACGCAGCTGTACCCCACAATCAAGAGCCAAGTCTCAACTGTAATGACATTTACTTGAAATCATATGTAAGCTGCCTCACCTTTCTACCTACCTTCTCGAGTTTTACTTATGATCCTCATTTTGCCTTTGTTTTATGTAGGAAGCATTGGATTGGTAACAATCATGTTACAAAAGCTCTCTGGATTTACTCCAAGTATTCTCTCCTTTTTTTCTTTCCGGTTGGAGAACCTGAGTACCGTCACCTCCCCACAGCTGACATGAGGGTGACCTCCACTCAGACTGCATCATGCAGCTATTTTTTCTCCCTAAGTTCATGGATATTGTTCACATTAAGTCCAGCAATTTAGACCTTTATACTAAAATGCCAAATCACAGCTTGAATAATTGGGTTTTGTATAAAGGATCCTAATTAATAGCAAAGTTGTCCCCTATAGACATCAAACTTTTGCTTTAGTCCTGTATGTTTAACAGAAGTTCAGCAACTGACTCATCAAGGACCAAAGTCTCATTGGTACAGCTATGGGATACTACTCTGCTAATCTGTGTAAACCTTTCTGCACAGATTTTTCCCTCGGTTTAGAGCATTTTAGACATTTAGAGTACCCGTCAAAGACAGAATTAGCTTTGAGTGGGAAAATAAAAAAAAAGCAAAGACCTGGAGTACATTCAATGACTTCCCCCTTGTACCCAGTTTCTTCCTCCAATTCTCGCAATGCAGCGCTTTCTGCAGTCTCATTTTCCTCAATGAGGCCTGTGAAATAAATAATACACAAGATCAATTAAAAAGCTCGCACTTAACCGCAATACCTATCCCAAGATCTAATCCAGTTTTACGGAAGAGGTGAAACATCCTCACGACCCTATTTTTACAGAGGGATAAACTGAAGCATTAGTAAGGATTCCGGTTCCTGGATTCATCATGCTGCTGCCCTCATCTTCAACTGATTATCTACAGAAGCATGCTACCTTCCCAGAAAATGGCATTAATATTCTCATGAGGGGAAAAAAGCCAAATCTTTTCACTCTTAGAGGAAGGAGGAGTGGAGGGAAATGCAATATTCTACTACCAGACTACTGTGCAAAATGTCTCCATTCTGCTAAAATGAACTCATTTTGTATTCTTCATTATCAAATATTCCTATTTCTGAATAGTACACTGAGCTAGAGTCACCACAGTTTTCTGGTTAGAGCTACTTCATTAAGACTGACACTCCAAGCACATCTGAACACACTTAAATGTCAGCTTTATGTGACTCATCTTAATGTTTCAGTCACTTACTTACCTGCAGGAAATTCCAAGCAATAGCTGTTAATTGGGGGCCTGAACTGTTTCACTAGGACAATACAGTCATAGTGGAGAGTTCTCTGTAGTACCGCTATCACTGCAACACCTACAAACAGCGACAGAAGACACAAGTACATAGAATTTGAGTATAGCACAAAGTGAGTATTTAGTGCTAGATCTGGAAAAGAACCCAAGCACTGTTAGTCTGAGCATTAAATGCCTGCTCCAGAATCCCAAACAATGAATTTAAGCTCCTTATGTCATGTGCGGTGAGAGATAAAGCCCAAAATAGGATCTTCAAAGTACCCCAGTAAATGACAGGCACACGTACCAAGCAAGACCGAGCCTCAGCCCACCAGTATCTAGGGAAGGGCTCTCTTTCCTGCAGAGACTGTTTGGAAGCCATGGTACGGAACCCCCTCCTACACTCCTTTCATGGATAAATCATGTTCCCCTTCTTTTGCCTCAAGAGAACCATATCCCTAGCCCCTACCAGCAGACCCAATTCACCAGTCTGTGAGCCACTCTGTATCAGGGCATCCATCATGTCTTTGGAATTGCTCCATTGTTCTAAAGTGAATACAATGATCTTTGGAAAACACTCCTACCAGTAAGGTTCTGATTCTTCAGCACTTAAGTTAGCATTTCATTAACTCAGGGGTATCGCAAGCTCTGCTGAGCTATTTGTTCCACACCCTCATTCATTCAGAAACAGATCGGCTTTAAGTCTGCACTGGAAGTTTATCAGAAGAACTTTCACAAGAAAAAATGCAAACAAAAAAAGTCACCAGTGTCTTACCGTCAGCTGAAACACCCTTTTTGTTGCCAGTACGCTTTACAGTTTCCCAAGTTCTATTTAACACAGAGAAAAGAACAAATGAATACATAAGCCATCTTCTACCCTTGGTACTTTCATTGAAAAGCAAAATATACCATCACAGAGTGAGGCCCCATAAGAAAGCAGCTGGCCTTAGGCAGGCCCTGTCATATACTGGCACTATGAAATGTCTGTTGTATAATTTTGTTTTGCCTACTTAAAGGAGGGAGAGGGAAAGTAGTTAATTAATGATTGTTTAAGATCACTAAAAATAAGTGGAAGACTTAAATGATTGTCACGGAACAGACAAGTCTTATAAAAATGATTCTGGAAAAGTGCAACATAAAGCAATTTATATATAAACCATGTCAGATTTTGAAAGATAGTTTTGTAAAAAAGACCACATGCATTCTATCTTTTATCTTGCTTTTGCATAAGGTTTACGGTGCAAGTGACTGTGAACTCTCAGCTCAGTTACTTGAGCATACAAGGAGTACATACACAAGGAAGATCAAAGCTTCGCTCTCAAAATAAGCAATGAGATGAGTAAAAACCAAAAATCTACCAGTAATAAAAATCCTTTCACAAAAGCTCCAATCTTTGCTAATTTTTAAAAGGATACTTTGCTGATGAATTGGGAAGCACTAGAGAAAGCAATCAGTAGCAATCAGAATCTAACATAAGGGGAAAGAAGTAAAGCCATGTTGTCACATCTAGATAAATACAGCAAAACTAAAGCATACAAAAGAATTGGACAGGCGTGATAATATACAAGAGGACAGGAATTTGTCAATAGTATGCACGATGCAGCACCACCAGCAAGGAAAAAGGAGCCCTTAATGAAGAACCAGAAAAGCTATGAGACGAACTCTCTGATCATCACAGTCTACTTGCATAGCTAGAACTTGCTTTTCTGCATAGTGTCTTTACAAGGAACTGGAAAAGCAAGGTAATTCAGGGTCCAATGTACCCAAAAGGATTTAGGAGCCAAATTCAATCCCACATGCTAGCACATCTGCTAGAGTAAGATTTTTTTTCTCTGAACAGTACGAACTATAAAGAAATTGCACAATGAATAGATCTCATCTTGTGCTGAGTAATAGGTTTGTAATGCTCATATTCTCTAGCCTGGGGCTAGTCCATACAATTGGGAACATTACAGGAATCCAAAATGCCAGAAACAATTACCTGGTTTTACCAAAGGGATCAGTATAAGTTGTTTCTTCAAGCTTCAACCATTTTCTTTCTACAATTACCTAAAATAAAGAATTATTTGTTAGATACATTTTAAGATTAATCCCAAAGATACGTGGGGGCCAAGGGGACAAACAACACAACTCTTTTTGGATTCTTTTGCAGACAAAATCTCAGCATCAGAATACATGCAGCAACAGGCAACAACATTCCTGTAGCTAATATGGAAAAAAACATTTACTCGAAGTCCTTGAATAGGAATAGAAAATAAGCCCAGTAACTTTTCTTAATGTGACTTTTATAACCAAGTTTCAATTAATTCAGTGGGATTTTATGTACTGGAAAGTCCTCATCTTTTTAGAAGAATTTTGCAAAGGTCATGTTTCAGCTGAAAAAGGGTCACTGGTCTGCACAGACTTCAGCTACGCCAGTGATCACGAGTGCCCACTTATCAGAGCATAGCCTAATAGCTAAGCATGCAAGACTGAAAACAAAACTTTTGAAACTTTTCTTGCCATGATCTCAGACTGTGGCCTTGTGTAACCGTGGTTTTCTGTAACTGTGAGCAGTGATACATACCTGCCCTTTTAGGATTTCTGATTGCTGCTGATGCTGCTTGGCATTATTACAAAATGTCTTTTCTGAGCTAAAAGAGTTTATTTGCCCTGGGATGTTTCCTCACCTTTTATGTAATTCCTTTAAAAGGGAAAAATCCCTAGGTATTAGCGCAGCAGTTTACTTCTTTTAATATAACTTGCATTTTAAGCTTTGCTAAAGGTATAGGCAGACAGAAAGCTTGTCTCCAGAATTTTCTATCAAGTTGGCCATAGGTCTGACCACAGAAATCAAAAGTAATCAGTAAGATGAACAAATCACTTCCTATTGTCTAAAGCGACACACTGCTGACAGCAACAGAGCAAGCATAAGCAAGGCGAAAAGAGGATCTGGGGAAAAAAAGCACAGCATTAAATTGTAGCAGAGGAGGAAGTTCAAGAGGTCATTCATGTGGCTGGCACACTACAATCCTCTAATGCAGGACAAGGAGCAAATAGGGCCTGTGTGGCCATATAGATCTTCAACTTAAAAGTGAGAGATTCAGCCACTAAAAAAAAGAATATAGAGAAACGAAATGCAGTATATGATGCAGCTGTAAGTAGAGTACAAAAGCACAGTACAGCATCAGCTGGAGGCAGAAGGCACATCAGAAGTGATTCGGGTATCCAGTAAATTGCAACTGAGCTGGATGAACTCACATAATTCTTACAATGTGTTCTTCAGAACAATTATTTTGATAGACAATTGAAATAACAATAGCATTCCTATGGTTGTAATTCTGGCAACACGTATTTTACACGTAGGAGTTTTAGCATTTATTTCGGGAAGTGCAATATTTCCACGTAAGAGGAATTGGAAAAGGACAGCTACATGTTCTCAAAAGGGCTTCTAATGGCTTTGTGGTCACAAAAACAGCAGGAAAGGAAAAGATGAAGTATATCATGCTCATTACAAGTAAAAGTAGTAATTTGGTTTGGAAGCATTCAGGTATATTTTAAATGACTTTGTTTTCACTCCTAAATCACTGCAGAACTATAGTACAGGAAGATCCAGAAAAGAAATAGACGAAAATCATGTTCCATTGGTTGTCTGAGGAGAGGAATATATATACTTCAGTTAAGCAAACACAGCCAAATGTTTTGTGTTAATGAATTTTTTTAAACATTGCAGAGAACACAAAGAACTAGATTATTGATCGTAGTCCCATATTGCTGCAGCATTCAACAGAACTGGCAGATCATTACCCCTGTCACCAAGTTATTGTTTGTGAAGCAGAGAGGGGAAATGGCTGAAATCAGAACCACATCACTGTCATAGGTTTTACATGTACAAAACAAACAACGTCAAAGTGTCTTGTTTTTAATCAGGTATTCTTAAGTACAGCTTTTGGCCTCTACTGTCATGAAGCAATAATTTAAAAGTACTATAGGACACACAGCATAAATATTTACAGTGAAACTGGTTCCACAATCCTCTAAACTTAGGTGAAACCCTTGCTGCTAACAGCCTACAGGGTGAGAAAACTAAAAGTTGCCAGGTTTCCCTAGAAGAGAGAGAGAATTTTGTCACCCGCCTTGTCAGGTGCGCAATTAAAACCTGCGGAAGCTGGCCTAGAAGCATAACTTCTGCTTTGCTAAATCCCCTATTTAGGGCTGAAGGACACTTTGCAGGATGTGTTGCACTTACCGTACTCAGTTTTAGAATGAGTTATTTTTATTGCTTTATTTCTATTTCTTTATCTATTACTCTGATGGGTAAGTAACATCTGCTTTTGCTTACAGCAGCCTGACTGTGGGAACCCAGAAACATGAAGAAGGAAATAAGATCAGCCACCACTTTCATGGAAGAAGATATTCCAACATCAGACCGCGTAGTTACTGAAGAGTTACAGAACCACTTTTAATATAAAGGCCACTGGCAGAGGCACGGTAAATACTCTCCTGTATTAATCCCAGAAAATGACTGAAAAAACTAAATAGCTTAAAATATGTAAGATCTAATTACAAACTTCCAATGACACCAAAGAGTACAATATTCCAAAGGAGAAGAACTAAGAGGCATTATGGGAAAAAAAAAAAGAGGATAAAATTAAAATGTTACCTGCAAAAACACAGGTCTTAATAGAAAACCCAAAAAGCTTACAAAAATGAAACCCGTTATGCTTGAGAAATATTCATGTTAAAAACACCAACCAAGGGGAAGAGTCATAAATATCTCCCAGCAATGTGAGTCTCTTCTTTCCTGAAAAAGTTTTGTACCTTGAAACCTAAAGAAATTATAAGACTGTGTTCACTGCAAGGAAGGAGCGCTGGATAAAAGAAACTACGTTTGTTTTATAACAACAGTGTAATGCTGTTGCCAAATCTGCCTTTAACACCAAAGATTAACTTTTAAGAATTCACTTAGAAGAGAACAGAAACAAATACAGGCAGTTTAAATTAGGGTGAAAGTGCTCCTAATAAACACCCAGAAATACCTCCAAATTCCTTCCTCAGGACCTGATATTTTCTGATTCTGTGAAGATGTGAGCACAGTATTTTTGAAAAAAATCTTACTACCCCCTCACTAATGTCTTTAGAACAGCAATTACCTAAATTCAAACCCTTTCAGAAAGCATCAAAGAAGGTACAATCCTAAATGTTAAGGCAACTCTTAGTGGTTCATCATCTTAAAGGGACAGAAAACAAGGCTGAGTTTCACATATAGTCTCTCAGAGGTATCAGCATTATTTCTCAACATTGAAAACAGCCTGAACAGACAATACAAGAAACAGCTGCAAAATAAAAAAAAAAAAAAAAAAAAAGAGGAAGCTTAAAATAATGCAACACTGTCGATTTCTCTCTCCCCATTGATAATTTGTATGATTATTTCAACAGAGAGAAATGCCACCTGTCTGACCATCAGGAAGAATTGTTTTGTCTATTGAACAGATTTTACAAACATACAGCATCTATAGCATTTCTTACTCTACACTTACAAACATCCTGATCAGTCTCAAATAATTGTTACTTAACAACAAAACATGTGTCAAAACCAAGCATATTATACCTCTTCTTTAAGGACGAACTGTCTAGCAGTTTTTGGAACTTCTGTGGATGTCTCAGCTGCCATTTTCAGGAATGTCAGGCTTTTCCCCTCCTGTGCAAAGTCCAGATTACTATGAAATAAAGCCAATATTTGCCTTCAGAGTAAAGTTAAAAGGTTCATTTCTGCATTCTACATTAACAAATAAAACTTGCTGGAGAAAGTTAGGGACATGTGATGGCAAGTGCAATTCACATTTTCAGCTCCACCTGATGGTTTCAGAGTCAAATAATTCAAAGGAGAAGTGGGAGTTTGGGTCAAATCCCTGACTTACATAGTCATAATAGTCCTATCAGCTGCTGAGTAGCGATGCTGGCTAAAGCCACCCTCAACTATTCAAAGGTCAGACACAGACAGAGACAAAATTGATCCATTTCAGTCAAATTGTTTCATTCTGATCTGGAAGAAGTGCTGCCAACACAGCATTACCACAACAGGACTAAGCACTTCACTGTGAAAGTGGAAAAGGAAACTTATACCAAGGGGACTTCAGTGGTAAAAATTATCTGCTATTGAGAAAGAATCAGAACTAGAACCTATTTCCACCTTACACACATCACAAATAAACACGTAAATGACTCAATCCTTACCCCAAAAAACAAGGTCAAAAAGTCACCATGTTGCAAGTCTAGGTGGCACATGGAGTTAGCGTGACCAAAGCACATCAGTCTCTCTTACTGGGAATGGTGTAGCTAACACAGTGCCAAAGGCAGTTGAATACATGCCCAAAGCAAGACTCTGCACCTGCAGCTCAGTGCCTCAGCCTGCATCCTAATGCTCCGTAGGAAGATAAGATTGTCCACTCACTCTCTCAATCCAGTTCTAGATGAAAGGCACACCAGGCAGCAGAAACATACGATGCATTAGAGATTCACCATTAGTCCCCTGTCTCACTGTGGAGCTATGGGCCACTTTTCAGCACAGAAACTCTTATTTCAAGGAAGCTCATCTCTGATACCAAGTTGTAGTACTGAAGTCCTGAGCATCAGCATGAATCATAAGCAAAAAGACAGTGCAAAGAAGCAAACCAGTTTGAACACCAGGGGAGATGAGATAATCTTAAAGATCTCTATCACTCTTAGTGTTGATGGTCATAAGTCTTCCATAAAATTAACAGGAATCTTCCCGTTGACTTCAGCTACGGTTTAATAAGGCTCTGTGGGGTCTCTACAATTGAACAGTACCTGAAGCGAGTTATCACCGTCTCTGTCATACCCAATTTTAGCAGTCTTATTTTTTACTTTATCCTTTTATGATAACATCTACTGCACATTTGTGAAACATTTAAAAGCATGGAGCAACAATCAGCTTTCTTGCTTATTAGATTTGCATTTAATTCCATAAAGAAGTTACAAGGAATAGGTAGTACAAAATACTTCTGGTTATCAGCAGGATTAAAACTAACGTACATAAATCCATTTCCTCAGTATGTACACAGGGCAGGCTCTTCCTTAAGTCTTAAGACAGTCATGTTGCATGAAGTAGGTCGCACTAGTCAAACGTTCAAATTGTTTTCACGTAACCTAAGTCCTGAAAAGGAAACCTGACCTATTAAACCCAATTCTGTTCTTTCATAAATACGTTCTATAATCCTTTCTCAAAGCAATGAAGCTCCATCTTAAAACTATGTAGGTTTACTATCTGCCTTACTATTTGCATGAAAAACTGTTCTAGAACCTCACTTGCTTATCTTCCAACTTCTATCTCACGTTAGTTCAGTTAGCTGTTACCCATTTGTTCTTGAGCCAGCAATGTCTCAAACTCTCTTCCCTTAGGATTTAAGACCTGTAGCTGGATAATGATCATGGTCTTTTGCTGTGACTCTAAAATACAAGATCAAGCTTTCCACCAACTTATGCAAAAGAAGCACAGCTCAGCATAGCAGTTCCAAGAGGTTCCTGGTCATCCAGAAGAAACAGTCAAAGGAGGCTCTGAGTGATGCCCTGTCATGGCTTAACCCCAGCCAGCAACTAAGCACCATGCAGCCACTTGCTCACTCCCCCCCCACCCAGTGGGATGGGGGAGAGAATCAGAAGGAAAAAGGTTAAAACTCGTGGGTTGAGATAAGAACAGTTTAATAGAACAGAAAGGAAGAAACTAGTAATGATAATAATAACAATAATAAAATTACAATAATAATAATAAAAGGATTGGAATATACAAAACAAGTGATGCACAATGCAACTGCTCACCACTCGCTGACCAATGCCCAGTCAGTTCCCAAGCAGTGATCACCCCAGGCCAACTCGCCCCAGTTTATATACTGGGCATGATGTCCCATGGTATGGAATATCCCTTTGGCCAGTTGGGGTCAGCTGTCCTGGCTGTGTCCCGTCCCAGCTTCCTGTGCCCCTCCAGCCTTCTCGCTGGCAGGGCAGTATGAAAAGCTGAAAAATCCTTGACCTAGACTAAACACTACTTAGCAACAACTAAAAACATCAGCGTGTTATCAACGTTCTTCTCGCACTGAATCCAAGACAAAGCACTATACCAGCTACTAGAAAGATTAACTCTACCCCAGCTGAATAAAAATACAAAAACCTCATACACCTACCTACAACAAATTCACCTCCTATGTTTGGAAAGAATTATAGCCTTTTTGTTGACAATGTAAACATATCAAGAGAGTATATAGTGAAACATACCATAGAATCACAGAACAGTTTGGGTTGGAAGAGACCTTAAAGATCATCTAGTTCCACCCCCCCGCCATGGGCAGGGACACCTTCCACCAGACCAGGTTGCTCCAAGCCCCATCCAACCTGGCCTTGAACACTGCCAGGGATGGGGCAGCCACAGCTTCTCTGGGCAACCTGTGCCAGTGCCTCACCACCCTCACAGGGAAGAACTTCTTCCTTACATCTAATCTAAATCTACCCTCTTTCAGTTTAAAGACCTTACTCCTTGTCCTATCACTACATGCCCTTGTAAAAAGTCCCTCTCCAGCTTTCTTGTAGCCCCCCCTTTAAGTACTGGAAGGCTGCTAGAAGGTCGCCCTGGAGCCTTCTCTTCTCCAGACTGAACAACCCCAGCTCTCAGCCTGTCCTCATAGGAGAGGTGCTCCAGCCCTCTTGATCATCTTCATGTCCCTCCTCTGGACCCGCTCCAACAGGTCCACGTCCTTCTTATGTTGGGGGCCCCAGAGCTGAATGCAGTACTGCAGGGGGAGGTCTCACGAGAGCAGAGTAGAGGGGGCGAATCACCTCCCTCAAGGTGATATCCTTGTTAAAGTTTTTCTTTGACAGGACTGAATAAGTCTTCCTCTTTTAGTCTCCCCTCACAGGAAATGCTGTTCCATTGATCATACTAATCCTTCTACATATGTTTGCAAGCATCAGTGTATCTTTCTCAAATGTGGATTACCACATTTGTACTCTAAATCCCACAAGCAGCTATAGTAATGGTTTGTACAACAGTATTAATACTTACCTGTATCAGTTACAAATACACAGGAGAACCTCCTCTCATGGCAGAAGCTGTTTTCAACACAGCTTGCCCTCTTCTGCAGCAGACAGATTCAAGGGTGGCTTGGAACTTAAATAACAAAAAAATATACAGCTTCAGTGGTTTGAATTATCACTAAAATCTACGATAGGTGAAAACAAGAGAAAGGAAGACTCATCAACCTCAGCTTCTGTAGTTTTGATCTCCTCCACAAGTGGGTGCAATAACTCTATGTACGAGTGACATTTTAAAAAGTTCCACCAAAAAAGTAATTTTTTCATCTAATTCATCTGACTGTATAGAAGTGAGAATTTCTGCATTAGAAAGCTGAAATACCATTTGGTTAAATATAGGCCGCAATTCTGCCATCTCACATCAGTCATACTGTCAAGGGTGGCAACACGTTTTGCTCATAAACAAAATCAGCTGCAACTGAAAGTTAAACTTAACACTACAATGTTAGGTTTCTAAAGCCCTATGTTGGGTTTCAGAATAGACCTTATCTTGCAGCCCTCAGACACAAAGGTTCTTCTATCTCATAAAATTACCACCGCATTATTTGAGTTAAGAATGCAACACAGCTTGCACAGTAGCCTGGGAACCTGACTACCTGATTTAGGATTACATGAACTCTATGAATATAAATTTTTAATAGTTATCAGTGCAATCTTAAGAAAATGGCAATGTGTCCACATTTATCAGCCTTCTTAGCACAAATCAACAGCACTTGAACTACAAATTATGGGGGAAAAAAAAAGTTTGGCCCACTTCTACCTTCTCTGATGATTTTTGTGGCTAGTATTACAGGGTACTGCTGGCAAATTATGCTGCTTGTTCCATTTATTTCATGTGGGGGTCAAACTCAGCCCTGAAAAAGGCATACCATTTATAAAACATGTAACTTTATTCCCACTGCTTAATCCCTTATTGAGTAGCTTCCTTTCAAGGCAACGCCCAACCATTCTACAGTTTCCAAATTGTCCTTCCTAGTAATTAAAATCTTAAGCTAACTGAGGCCTGTGAATCAGCTCAGAGAGTAGCCAGGCTATCAGGGCTTTACATTAACCTACCCAAGTCACGATAGATGGACTAGCGTTTCTAAATCACTTTTCAAAAGATATACTCTAATCCAAACTACACATCCCAGCTGAGAGCAACCAGATTTAATGGAAGCTCAGCAATGGTGTCCTAAGGCAAGCTCAAGATAAAACAAAATACAGGGTTTCTTATAAAGAATGTGCAAAAGGGGCACTGGCAGCATTTTACGCATGATTTAACCAACAGCACGCTGAGATAAGTGTGCTGAAGATAAATATCACTAAAAGCTCCTAAGTCACTTTAAACCTGTTACTATCAGTCAGTGCACTTGCATTTCAGCAGTACAATTCTAGCAGCAAAATCAATTAATTAGCAGAAGTTGATGGGAGAGAGGGAAAAAGTTGCATTTTTGTCACGGTATCTAGCAGCATGGACGACCCGCTCAGCACCAGATGAAACACGGAAAAATAACTGGTTCTCGCCCTGCAGGACAGACAACAACAGCAACAATAAACTTGCACAAGCAGAAGAGGTTTAGCAGCATCTCGGTATCGTTATGGACCTTCCAGACCACGGATGTGTGAGGGGGCCTGGGCAGACAGCCTCAAACGGGCGAAGCGAGAGCCTGCGAGGAAAGTGTCGGATGGAAACCGCTCGGCCCTCCACGCAGGTGAGACGACGGCAGAACCACGGGGCTGAAGAAGAACGCATTATTCCGTTGTTACTTGCGAATTATTAAGTTATTAAAACGAAACGCAGCCCCGCTGGAGGCTCGGAAGCTCCGTCGCCTCAGAGCTCCACTATAACGCTGGAGAGGTGAAACCTTACAGGAGCACATGCAAAGCCAGAAAGCAAAGCCTGCCAGGCTGGGGGGGAAATAAAAAACACCCGCCGCTTCCCTCAGGCCACCCGTGTTTTCAACGTCACCACCTGGAAACCCCGCGCTGGGGCCACGCACACGTACGGAGGCCTGGAGAACGGCCCGGCAGCTGAGGGGAGACGCTGACCGGGACCGGGACCGGGACCGGGACCGGGAGCGGGCAGGGCGGCGGATAGCTGAGGTGAAGCGAGCTGAGGTGAGGTGAGGTGAGGCGGCAGCCCTGTGCGCCGCTGAGGCGGGGCCGGGTGCCCCCGCGCCGTGGTGCGCCGCCGATGGCGGGCCGGGTGGTGCCGAGAGCTGCGGGGGAGGTTCCGGCAGGAGCGGGGGCTTCCGGGAACAGCGGGAAGAAACGGGCCGAGCCTGGACCGGCCCGGGCCCGGTTGTGTTTGGAGGGAGAGGATGAAGAAGGAGCAAGTGGTGCACTGTCAGTTCTCTGTGTGGTACCCGCTCTTCCGGGCCGTCACCATCCGCAGGTGAGGGGAGCGGTGTGGGGCTGGGCCGGGTGTCGGCCTAGGCCGGGCGAGGGGCCGGGAGAAGCGGGTGTGAGGGGAGAAGGTGGGGAGGCGTGTGAGGGGAGAAGGTGGGGAGGCGTGTGGGGGAGAAGGTGGGGAGGCGTGTGGGGGAGAAGGTGGGGAGGCGTGTGGGGCTGGGCTGGGTTGGAAGTGGGCTTGTGTTGGGGCAGGGTTGGGTGAGATACAGGGGACCTGGCGTGGGGTGGAGGTGGGCAAGTCTCGATCGAGCTGGGGCCTCGTCCCTACACCCTGAGGGGGTGTTTGGGGCGGCCCTGGGGCCAGGCCAGGCCAGGTATCCCTGTGCTCCCTGCTCTCCCGGTGGGACTCTGCGCTGGGCGCCAGCTGATAGCCGCATCGCTGCTGTTGCCGCTTGGTTGCTCGAAGGAACTGAGGCTGAATGCGCCCAAACCAAGTGGCTGAGGTCGCGTTTCTGTGTGTTTCTGGAAGCTGTAGCAAATTCTGCAGTTTCTAAGGTGCTGTGGCAGGTCACGAGATGGTTACGAGAGCTACCAGTAACTCAGGAAAGTCAAGCTCAAGATAGGTGACCTCTTGGATTAAAAAGCGCTGACGTCAAGCTTTTAGTAATCAAAGCATTTAATCTTTTATAATTTTTAGTGTTTAGCACATGCATACTTTTGGCAAGTTTAGTGATAGTCCTGCATTTTTGGAACGTTCGGGTGGTATAGGCAAATTTTGGTTTGGAACTCAGAAGGGGAACCTTTAGTTTGAACAACACGTTGTCTCCTCGCTAGCCACACACACTCTTTCTTTGAATTTCTTAAAGCTTTGAAGGAGTGGGGCATTGTTGTGCATTTCATCTAAAATTTTTGCCTCTTTCTCTCCTACTTTTCTGGAGGGAAAATGGGTACTGCTTTTTGGGAAGAGACGAGATGGGAGAAAGAGAAATGGTTTTTTTCATAGTGTTAGAGAATAAAACATACTGTTATTGAGCTGTGTTCCATTAAAAACAAATTCTTTTTTATTCAACTCTTGTTACTTTTTTTAACGAGTAATATAACAATAAATAATAAAAGAAATTATCATGTTTCTTCCAGTGTTATACTTCCGCTACCAGAGAATGTGAAAGAATATTTGTTGGATGATGGAACGCTTGTTGTTTCCGGAAGGTAAAGAGTGTTCCTCGCCCCCCCCAGCCTCCAAGTATTAATACTATTTTATGTTCACGGTGCTGTTTTGCATACACATACTATATTTTGCACAGTGAGTTTTTAAAATTTGACTAATCTGGCTGCAGTAAACCTCATACTGTATGAGCATGTGAATGGGCTGACTGTTGCTCTTAGTAAAACTTGGCTTGCTGGTGCCTGATGCAGATCCTAAAATCCATTTAATACACTTTAATACTTCTAGGTCAAGTAGGGGCAGTTCCTTCTTTTTTTTTTTTTCCCCACCTCTCCTTGCAGAGTCTACCAGTCTCTCGGTTGCACAGCCTGCTGGTTTGTGTTTGGTTGCTTTGATACGGTTAGCTCCAGTTCAGAGGCTTGGTCTGTCCCGTGCGGTTCACATGCCTGCTGCCTTATCCAGGGGTGAAGTGGCATTACCTGAGGTTAATTCTCAATAAGATAAGCGATATAGAAAATCTTGGTAATTATTGAGTTTGTATAATCCTTTGCATACATATAATCCATGCATATGACGAGGCTGAATGTCCTGTATGTATACCTGTGCCAGGATTTTGGATGTAGAAGAATGAGGTGGATAGATATGAGAAACAGTTGGTAAGAACCTAGGGCTTGTTCTTTGTTTTCTGCTTAGAATCTCACTGTATGGCTTCCTTGTAAAATGATTATTGCAAGCATACATCTTGTTAATGGCCAGACTCAGAAATCAGTCCGCACTTCACCATTTCCTAACTGGTAGTTTGCCTCTCACAGAGCAACCAATTAGGCTGTGAGTGTAAGGGAGCTATGTCTAATTTATTAGGAACCAATTTATGTAAAATTGAAGCTGTTGTTTAAACACCTTGTAAAGATGAAAGGTCTTTTTCAATTTTAAAATTCCTTTTTTTAATAAAAGGTATCCAGAAAATTAGAATTGTTTTTAAAACCATTTTGGATAAAAATTAATACTGTCACCTGCTTCTGCAGAATTGTGCAGCTTATTTAGCAGCAGCCATTTATTTTTTAATAAGACTTCAGAAGAGCTGAAACTTAGGGTGTGACTTTACAGGTATGTTATACAAACAACTTCTGCTGTCTTCTTGTGGTTTAACCCCAGCAGCAACTAAGCACCATGCAGCCACTCACTCACTTCCTCCTTACCCTGTGGGATGGGGGAGAGAATCAGGAAAGAAAAAAAAAAAGTAAACCTTGTGGGTTGAGATGAGAACAGTTTAATAGAATAGAAAGGAAGAAAAGAATAATTATAATAATAAAATGACAATAATAATAAAAGGACTGGAATATACAAAATAAGTGATGCACAATGCAACTGCTCACCAGTTACCAACCGATGCCCACTTAATTCCTGAGCAGCAATTTGCCCTCCCTGGCCAACTCGCCCCAGTTTATATACTGGGCATGATGTCCCATGGTATGGAATATCCCTTTGGCCAGTTGGGGTCAGCTGTCCTGGCTGTGTCCCCTCCCAGCTTCCTGCGCCCCTCCAGCCTTCTTGCTGGCAGGGCAGTATGAAAAGCTGAAAAATCCTTGACCTAATCTAAACACTACTTAGCAACAACTAAAAACATCAGTGTGTTATCAATGTTCTTCTCATATTGAATCCAAGACAAAGCGCTATACCAGCTACTAGAAAGAAGATTAATTCTATCCCAACCGAAACCAGGACATGTCTTCAATGGAATAATGGACAACTGTATAATTTACTTATATTTTTAAGATGTTTCCAATTTAAAATTCCTTTTAGAAATGAGTTTTTCACTAAATTGAACTTTCTTAGCTAGATGTGAATGTGATCTTCTTGCCGTCAAGGCCAAGATCCCTTTTAATCTTCAGTAAACTGGTATTTGACCTCTAGATCTCAAAAACTAAACTGGTAGTTTAATCTCTGTGGAAGGGACTGCAGCAACTTAGCTTGTTGAAGAGTTGACTTTTGGCAGGGCCTTACATTTGAACTTAACTGTTTGCTACACTGACTTGCTGTGAATAAGTCTTCTTCAAGAGCTTGGTCTTTTCCTTTAAGGTCTTCACACTCAGTTATATTGGATAAAGAACTTCAAAAGTCCCCTAAAACTTAAAGGGAATATTTGCAGTCAAGTGCTTTCTCCTTGGTATGCTAGTGTTTACAACTGCAGATCTCACCCGTGTAGAAAAAGGAACTTTTCGGGAAGAAGCGATGACTATGTATCCACTTTCTGCAGTATCTTCTTTTCTGTGTGTGGAGTGTGAGGACACTCTCTTTTCAGAACCAGCAATTCACAGGTCAACATCTGAAACGCAAGTTTTATAAATTTTTATTTGGAAAAGGAGTATGGAGGCAAAGCATAATTTAAATTGAACTTGTGTTTAAAAAAAAAAAAGTTTGTTCAATTTGTGCTTCTGTCAGAGTACAGTAAAGTTGGAAAAGAATGATTAATAGGGTATTGAAAAGCTTTGATTATGGTGTTTTCAGAGCAGAAAGTGATACGCTGATTTGAAAGAAGCTAAGTGTTTTGGGTAGGGCCCAAGTCTAATGCCAGGGTCTTCAGTTTTCTGTACTGGCTTGCTCTGATTTTACTCTGCCAGGGGTTTTGAGGCTTAATCTTACAAAAACATTTTGAGATCAACAGCCAGTAGATGCTATGGAATTGTAATGTATATGGTCAAGTCAAACTCCAGTGCTTAGGTTTTTGGTTTTTTTTTCCTGCTAATTTTTTATTTTAGAGAAGATCCACCAAGTCATGCTCAGGAGGGGAGTGATGATGCAGAAGAAATACAGGTCAGTATAAAATGCAACTTAATGTCAAGTCTCTTGAGAAAAATACGGACGTATAACCTTTTCTGCATAATTTATAGGTGAGGAGAGTACTTCACAAAAATAATAATCATGTGGTAGTTGCCTTGAAAAACTTAAAAACATCATTATTTATACTGTGATGTCAGGGAAGGTTTAAAATGTTTCTATGCTCTTTCACAGAAGACTTTTTAATTTCTTTATTTATTGATAATTGCATTTGTAATAACGAGTAGGGAATGTTGAAGGATGTTGGAACTGAACTTAATGCTGTTTCATGCCCTGAAGAATTAGAAGAAGGAGTGCATTTGGAGGAGTTATTTCAAGAAACAATGAAACTTTCTGAGGCTATAATAGCTCAGAATGGTATTCTATAAGAAAAATGCTGAAAAATGTTATAAGTGGAAGGTGACAGAAGGTACAAAAAGGAGATGAAAAAGAAATATAAGTGAAACTAATGGATCATGGGTCTAAGGACAGAAGTGCTGGAGACAAGCTTTGGACAGGGAAGACTATGAGTTCTGAAATGTTCAAGTTTGTGATATAAATCACAATTAAAATATAGGTATCATCTTTTATCCATACTTTAGAACAGTACTTCTGCTGAATATACAGTATTTTTCCTGTCTTAATTTATAGTCGTAATAATTGGGAAGATGGTGATGTTATGCTACAGGAGCTCCAGGGCAATGATTTGATCTACATGTTGTAGGAAGCCATGTGAACTCTGGTGTTCTCATAAAGATGTCTCAGGAAACCAGTGACCTTTGATTTGTTCTTATTTTTAACAGTGGTCGGATGATGAGAATACTACAACACTTAAGGTAAGGTCCTGTAAAAGCCTAACGTGTGGGTTTGTCAGCAGAATCCTTTCTGCAACCTTGTGATATAAACTTGTTGCCACTTAGAGATATCTGTTGCTGTATTTAATGTTTTTCAGACCATTCTAGATGAGTAGCAGTGTAGATGTCTGTAACTTTAAGAAAGTTTTGCTGGCTTAATTTTATTTAACTAAAAATAAAATGTTTTTCTTCATCCCTAACAATCACACACTTGTTAGACTATAGGAAATGAACTGAAGTATGCCTCTAAATATAGCTGTCTTTCATTTTCACCACTCTGAATGTCTCCCAATTACTTAATCAGACTGGATGCAGAAGAAACGAAGCCCCTGCAGCTCAATTTTCACAGCTCTTCTCTTAAACCTGTGCCATTATTTCCTCCTAAGTACATTTATTTCTATCATCTTTTTTTTTTTTTCCTCTCTTTATGCTCTCCTTGCATTGTGCCTGGCTCAGAATCAGGATCGTGATGGATATGAACCAGGCTTCCTTGATCTTTTACATCTTTTTTGAAACTTGCCGTTGCCTTATCATTGTCACAGTTAATATACTTGTGTCACTTGTCTGCCATTGATACTATTACCTCAGTCCTATTAGCTCCCTAATGTTTAACATAGTGTTGAATTGCTCACATTGGATTAGGTGCAATATAAACACAGCCCTGCTTTGAGTTGTGCGTATGCCTGCACAGTATTTATAGTCTAGATTTTAGTGTGCAGCCAGATCTGCACACACTAGTAGCTTCAGTTCAAATATCTAAGCTTTGATAAAGTAGATGCCTTAGCCTGCAAATTATTCAGAAGAAGCATTTAGGTATCCATCTTACCTTTTGCGAAGCTCATGTTAACGTTGCTAAAGAAATAATACCAGACTTTTGAATCAGGTTTTGTTATAGTGTACAACACAATAAGGAAATATATAATCAACAGGTATGATACCCATCAGAAGGGTATAGGCCGAGTGATTTCAGTTTAGCTAGGTAAGTATTGTGTACTGTGTACTGATTGCAGCTTTACAGCTGATGTTTTACTGGGGCTAGCTGGGATGGAGTTAACCTTCAGCTGTTGCTGAACAGTGCTTGCATATTGTCAAGGCTTTCTCTTTTGTCAAGGCTTTCTCTTTTCCGGGTCTGCCCCACGCCCCTCCCCAGTGACTAGGCTGGGGGAAGGCAAGAGAAGGAGAGGGGACAGAGCCAGGACAGCTGACCCAAATTGTCTTGAGAGAGACTCTGTACCATATCACATCATGCTCAGCAATAAAAGCAGGGGCAGAGGAAGAAGAGGGGTGGTTTGGCCTCCAAGATGGCTTTTGTTCAGAGACTGGCAGGGCTTTGTCTTTCACCAAACCTGGAACTTTGAAAACGGTTAATAATGAACACGGTTTGTGCCAGTGGCTAGTTCCTACAAAAATACACTTACATTTGGCCAAAGACTCCATCCATGGGCAATACTCTTTCTCTACCTGAAAACTAGGGACTGCTCTGAGGCCAGTGAGTGAATGGAAATAGTCTCCTATGTTTTTAAGTGTTGCCTGTTACCAGTTTGACAGTGATGAAGAGAGTGAAGAAACAGCCTTTGTAGAATGCAGAAGGGTGGGGAGCTGCATCTGAAGTTAACTGCAAGAGATGAGAATGGATCAAGTAGCGATGTGGAAGCTGAACAGGGAGACACTAGGGAACATAATGTGTAAAGAATAGTGGGACAGGCTGGAGACTGCTGTTCTGCATTTGCTGTCAGCCTAGGGCGTTCATATCTTACTAATGATAAATCCCAGGTTATAATTCTCTGTTGGTTTCTGGGCTCAGGGTGCAGTAAGGTGGGCTGTGGTTGTGGCTATTCTGATATGATGACCCACCTGAGTCATCAAGTGGAACTTGCTTCCCCTTGCCCCTTCTGTATTCTGAAGAAGAATTAGAATACAGGATTATAGAAAATTCTGTGTTTAAAAAAATGTGCATTAATATTGATAGTCGCAAAGTCAAGCATTCAAATTTTAGGAAATGTTAGAATCCAGCTTGTTTGTGCAGCCTTAGAGCTATCCTCTTGTGTATATTTCTTCGCTTGTATTAATCAAATGACATGATGGTAGTAACATTTCCCCAGGGAGGCTTAGTATGTGCTGGTATTACATATATAATGTGACTCCTGACTTCTGTCAAAACAAGAGGAGATTGGATCAGAATGCAGTGGATGAAGAGTTTTACCTCTTGCAGGAACAATTTCTGGAATTGACTGAAGCTCTAAAAATAAAGTAAGAGAAGTGCTTTTTCAGTTTTTCAAGTGTAGTTTCCCATGGAGACTAGGTAACGTACTAAGGAAAGATTCAGAATATTTGAAGTTCAGTCTAGGTCACTGCGCTAAAATGTGAGAGGATTTTTTTTTTTAAGTGTTTGCATTTGGGGGACTTCAGAAGGCAGATGCCAAAATGTATGAACTTTTTTGATCACTTGTGTGGCTGTGAGGGCTTTGTTGTTTTAGAGGCATCAATTAACTTTAGCCTAGAAGTTATCTTTGAGTTGAGTTTAAAAACACTCAGGCAGAAGTAGTGTTCTTATATACTTTTTGCTATAAATCCTATTACATGAAAAATCTTTGACATATGCCTGAAATCCTTTCATGTTATTTGAAAGGTCAGCAATCTAGTTTTCTCTATCACACCACATTCAGAATGGAGTTTATAGCATCCTGAGGAGTTGGGTTTTTTCCCCGTCTTATGTTTACAATATTGACAATATTCTTTACAGACAAATTTTTCTAGTCCAACCCATACCTTTGCAGTGTGTCCTCTGTTTTGATGCAATATATCGTTAAGGAGCTACTTTAAGACCTAGTTTAAGAGCTAATTAGTTAAAGTATTACAATATTTTGTAAAACTAAAGCTTAAATGAGGAGCTGTCACTCAAATTGGCTATGAATTGATTTATTTACTTTTGCTCTCATACTGTGCTCCTAAATGCAACTAGAGAACCATTACAAAACAGAACTGATCTCTTTCTACCTTTTAATATTTTGACAGAATGCTCCAACATTTGTATTTTAGATTTTTTTAGAGATGCTTAATTCTAAACAAACTGTTTTTGAAAGTTTGTTTGTTTTTAAATCTTCTTGGATCTTATTTGTATACAATAATCTACCATCAGGTATAAAACAACAGGTATGTATTTAAGGTCTGCTTACTTGACTTCCATGTTTGCCAGCTGTTGCAGCTTTCATGGTGAATGTTATGAAGTTTCGGGTTTTTCCCTGAAGTTCATGGAATCTTGCTAGCAATGAGAGTGAGAACTGGAGACATATTTTCAATTTTCTCTGATTGAAAGAATGTCAGAGTTGACTCTTTTATTTCTACAAATACATTATTTTTGTGGGGTTCTTGGTTCCCGATTTTGGACAGGTTTATTCCTTCTACAATATGTATTTCTAATGGTATTTAGAAGATGGCTAGAGTTCACTATTAAATGTATTGAAACTGATATTTTTTGTTGTTGTTGTTCTTTGTTCAGGCACCAGAATTTCCTGAGTTCGCAGCTAAAGTTCAAGAAGCAATAACTTCCTTGGGTGGTAGTGTTTTCCCTAAACTTAACTGGAGTGCTCCAAGGGTAAGAATGCTGACTCCCAAACTTGTAACAGATGTTATAATCAGGAATTTTTTATTTGTTTTGTTTTATCTTGATGTGTTGGAAAGTAGAAGAGACTAGTGGTTCCGATGAAGGAAGAAGTGATAGACAAGATATCAGTGAAGTATATGATACAGCAAATTGTTCTGGTGGATTAGAGCTAGGTGGTGCACTGTTTGGTGAGGCTGATGCAAGACATCACTGTCTTTCTTACATAAAACCCTGTATCCTTGTCACAGATAACAGTATGATGGTCAGACTCTTCTCATTTAGGATACTAGTTGAAAACTTTGCCTGAGATAAAGATTAAAAAACCCACATTTTTTAAAAAAGCAATAAACTTCCCTCTAGTTATTTTTAGGTACTCTAACTATACCTTAAGGTTGGGTACACCCAAATGTTTTTGTATCATATTCTCAAGGGAAACTTGTATTCAATCAAGCGTTCCAAGAAAAGTGCCTGGAAGCAGCAAGGCAAAAACTTAATTTTTTAAATGGATTTGCTCTGTTTTCAACAGAGTATTCATAAGAAAAGCAATAACTCGTGTCTCTTCTAACAGCTCATGAAGTTTTCCTCAAAATAAAAAAATAATTTTCTGTCTGTATTTCAAATGATGTGTAATATTTAGATAGATCTGCAGCTTGCATTCCTTCCTGCTGGTAAAGGTGCATCATTTTTGGATGATAATCTTTTTTGTTTAGGATGCCTACTGGATAGCAATGAACAGCTCTCTGAAATGTAAAGCTCTTAGTGACATCTTCCTCCTCTTTAAGAGTTCAGACTTCATTACTCGTGACCTCACTCAGCCGTAAGTAGATTTCTAGCAGACAATCTTATTTCTATCCTGTCAAAACCCCCCCCAACCCTCTGAGGGTAACTTTTCAGTTCTTTTGAAAAATCTTACTCTTTACTGTACAGTAATGATAAATATCTGATACAAAAATACATATTCATGTTTAAAAGTTGTTCAGGTACAGTAATAAGTTAGTTGTTCTTTGAAGCTCCCCTCATCCCTCCCCTCCTCCTTGTTTGTCTCCCTGCACTGTGCAAAATAAAAGCCAGGTCCAATTTAGTGCAGAGAACTGTGAGGCAAATTATCTTCATTGTTACTTACTGTGAGTCTTTCCTAGTAAACCAGAATTGTTTACCTAGCTTCAGTGAACAAGAGAGGAGCAGCCTCCATTTTATTCTTATATTAATTCTCTTGATTTTAATATGCAAATGAGTGAAAAGCAAAACAGGAAGATGTATTAAAGTAGAACATGCAAAATGACACCGTGGACTAAGACCATTTTTATTGAGTTGCTTTCCAGAGCAAGTGCTGTTATAATCTTGGGTTTTTTGCCTTCCCAACCCTCTTGGCATTTACTTGTTGCTACTTACCTTATTGTTGGCACTGCTAATGGTAATACAGCGTGACTTTATGTCCCTTTCAAATTTTAAAGCTGTTGAAGTTTGTGTGGCTGCCTGGAAGATGCCTGAGACTCCTGCTAACAAATTCCTAGAGCTCCTTCTGAATCCAAGTTCTTGTAGCTCTGGAACAAAAGCACTCCAGGAACTGTGATTAGAGATAATAGTTACAGATAAAATTACAAATATGCTGTGCTTGGGGTCTATTTTATCTGCTCATATGAAGAGAATACTTAATTGTATAGGAACAGTTTCCTCGTGTAGTACCTGCATCTGAGTCATGTCACTCATATCTAAAATACAGCCTTTTTGTGAAAGAAAATAAAATTACTGGAATTTAATGTTCTTGTTACTATTACTAGTATTTTTTTTCAGAAAAGCAGAATTTCAAAGTAAAAGGGCAATCCATGGCTTGGTATCCAAGAGATTGCTTTCCAGTAATTATTCAATGCTTATTTATTTTACTGCAATACTTGGGAGACTCAATCAAATGCAGGGCCCTTGTTCTAGGTGCTTTATAGAGTTACCAAGCACAATAGTCCTGTGTTAAGTAGCTTATGACCTGGTAAGAATTGTTTTGCCTAAAATGTGAAACCAGTTGCAATAATGCTGTGCAACTGCCTTCTTTTTTTATTCCTGCAACTCTAATAACACACTTTTCCCCCAGTTTGTTGGTACATTAAAAAAATGATAGGTAGCAACATCCTCATCCTTATCTCTGCATCTATGGAGTGCTAGCAACACTGTCAGTCCAATTCTGATGCTAGGTTTCACATTATGTCTAACCTACAACGTTATGAGGTGCAGAGGAAGAGACTGAGGGGAGAAGCCGCTGGAGCGAGAAGGCAGTTTGAGAAGTATGTTGGACTAGGGAAACAATTATGAGCATTGAGAAATCATGATTCTGGGGTCATAGAGAATGAAAGGGATGGGGGAGATGAGAAATCTGTATTTTACATTTCAGAGGTGCATGAATAGTGATTCTCAGAAGACTTTGGTGCCTTACCAAGGAGCTTTTTTTCATGGTTCCCCCTAATGGGAGGCTAGGTGACTTGGCCAGGTGTCTTGAAGATGGTTTGCTCAGAGGGTTGAGCACTAAAATTTAATGTGTCCTTTGTTGTAATTGCTTTCAGGACTGAGTCTTGCGGGTCTGGAAAGAATGGTACACTTTGTATCACCCCTCTGTGAATATTAAATAATATGGGTTTTTTATTCTACTATCCCCATGTATAAAGAGTTCAGCAAAAAGTACCCTGAGCTCCTTGGAGAATTCCTGTTGGTTAACCATTTTCTAATGAGTTTGGGACACAATCAAGTGTTTAGCAAGCACCACTTGATTTAGAAGATGTGGCAACTCTGTGTGTATGTTTGCGCTCTTAGTTTGTACCATTTGTATGGTAGAATGAGTTGGTTTGACCACCTTCACTGAGACTGAAATCAGTGCATTTTCTGTCAGGTTTTATCTCGCATCAGGTAAAGTTAGTGCCTCAGCTATTCACCTTGCTTTCTGCAGGCAGTGCTGACTTAGTTGTAGAGGTAATGCATGCATTCTAGCTCCTATGTTGTGAGATTTCACAGCATGGGTGTTAACTTGAACCATCAATAATTTTACCTTAAGTTCACACCAGACTAAGAATGTTAGTGGCTGAGCAGCCTGTAACAGGCACGCTCTCTTCTACTGGCCCTGCTGTGGGAGAATAATCTCTAGCTGAAAGACAACACCTCAAATTGCAGTAGTCCAATCTATTTAAACTCCTTTTCCAGTGTGTAAGACCAAATGCGCTGCCAGATAGCACAGTTCAGCTAGTGGGTGGTAAATAAGCAAACCTTATGAATTGATTGTGGGATCACCAGCTAATCTAAAGGTTAACTTTAATTCGAGAAGTGTTGTATTTATTTCCCTTCCTATAAAGTCTAATCTAATGTTGGTTTAAATTTGGGTTATGGGGTTGGATTTTTTTGTCAGAACAGGCTTTGTTGTTTTGGTAAGGTAGAGTTAACATGGGCAGTGCAGCCTTCCGATTTCCATGAATTTGCATGGAAGTTGTACTTACGACTAGGGGAACGTGTGTAATGTGTAAAATCACTTTGGTCTCCATGTATCTTATATTTTATGAATATGTTGTACTTGATTAAAGCACATATTATTGTCCAGTCTGTGCATGGTATTTCTGAACTGCTAAGTTATTTGTACAAAATGTCCCCATCCAAACAGTGAAATGATTATTGCTGAATCAGAATGGTGGTCTTCCTTAATTATACTATTGATTAGCTGCCAGTTCCCTAGTCCTTAGCAAGCAGAAACTAAAAATGTAGCTCGCATAAGAACCCAAAGTGCTGAACAAATGAAAATTGGTTACATAATACATCCAAATCCCTTGGAAGGGCTAGTTGGAGAAGGGATAAATGCACTGTATTTCTGCTTCTTTCATTAATACTCAGTACGGTCTAGAAGTTTCTTGCCTGGCATAAGTAACAGCTGAAATGTTGAATACCCTTTTTTATTTGTTGTTTTGTTTTCTGTTCAACTGTATGAATTTAAAAATCCACTTCATGGGTCATAATATGGAAAAGACTTTGCAATGGCAATTTGAAGATCTGTTTCTTAATCCAGGTTTGCCAGTGATGTCACACTTAAGGCAAACGACTTTCTTTGCCTCTTCCTTCCTCTTCCATTTCCTATCTGCTTATCTGGTATCAATCCATACATTGTTCAAGTCAAGGAACTGCCCTTGCTGTAATTCTCAAACCGTTGCAAGTTCCAAGAAGACTTCAGCTATGCAATACTTCAGTACAAACCATTAAAAAATACAGCCTTAATGCAAATATACTGAGTGTGACGAGATAACCTTTTGACTATTTTAAGTGTTTGGATTCTCTCATGATGTTGACACTTCGTTTGGTTGAAAAGTTCAGAATAATGAGTTAACTTTCCTCCTTGTTAATTTTGTATAAATTAACAAAGACTTCACAGCAGTTCACTCATTAATGTAGTCGATGTTTCTGCTTCAAAGTAAGCATTGCATTTTACTTAGCCGAGTTCACAAAAAAATTGTGGGTGGTGTGATCCTTAACTTTTCAGGTTTTAATGTAGACTTTCAAAAAGTTAGTGTAATGGATATGTGATTAAAAAAAAATAATTCCGGTTGTAATTAGGATTTCTGTTAAGTAATTAAAACTCCTCTTTTGAACAAAAATCCTTTTAAAGCACTGTTGAGTGTATTGGTTTAGAACACAGTTTTCTTCCTTATTGTTAGAATGTGAGGACTACATCTTGTTAAGACATGATTGCCCACCTTGAGATTGGTATAAATATTAGCAATAGTTCTGATTATAGGCTGATGCCTTTTCAATTATAAGATAAGCTGCTTGTTACATCATGCTTGTTAATAAACCTTGGAAATTTTGTCAGACTTCAGAGGTTGTTCCTGTTCTGCAGGGCAATACTGGATGTTTTAGATCTGCAGGCACTACTACTGAGATTTTGAATGCTAAAGTGTTCTTATTTTTCCAGTTGTTTAATAATCACAACTGTAGAGGTGAAATAAAAAGTCCTGTAAGTTCAACCTTGTTGAAAAAGCAACCTGATGCAGAGAACATCGTTTGCAGGGATTGCCCTTTGACGACTTAGAGAGGGGGAGTACGAGTCACATGCAAGAATGGCTGTTTTCTGATGTGCACTTAAGTGTTGTAAATTGACTCTCAGTATTTTACTAGACCAGCTGGTGCTATGGACCGATTACTTCTAGAAGTTCATTCCTGAAAACTTTTCAAGAAGCTGGTTAGGCAGGTGAAGTAAAGAGTGTAAAAGTAGCTACTCAACCCTGCCTAAGCCCAGGAAACAGAGTGAAGGGACCATCTATGCCACATTTAGTAGGTAAGAAACATCTACTAGGTTAACAGAGCAAATGAAACAACTCCCACTGGGCCAAGGAAAAGTTTCCAAATGTACTAATGTGCAAGATACAAAGGAACATGAAGGGAGATGCATTTTTTTTTTAATTTAGGTGTTTCTAAGAGGGCTTGGTTAGAATGTCAGTGCCTGTTTCTGAGATCAAGTGAGAAAGTCTGCTCTTGGGTGAGGTTTAGCCCATCAGGCTCCTAAGCACATTGTTTAACATTAAAAGCTTGCAGATGTTTCGGTCTTTTTTGTTTTTAAGCTAGCATTCTGACTACGTTTTTGATACCAGACTTAATGCTTCTAAATATCGAATTACAAATTGTAAAGAAATTACAAAGTTTTTCTGAGATGTTGAGGAGTCACAGCCTGTGTTCTCCTAACAGAACATAGGAGGCAGTGTTGGCTCATAAAAATGTGACTTGGCACTCAGGATACCTTTTTTCAAGAACGGTAGCTGTTGGTTTAGACATCAGTATAACCTATTTCGAGGTAGACAGTTCCACATGAGAGGATGTGGAAAATGAGGCCTTTGATGATTTTTTTTTCTTGAGGGTTTACTCACATCCCATTTTTCCTAGCAATTTACAATGTGTAGTACAAGATCCTCTTCTGAATGGTGCATGAATTTCCTAATTCTTTTAGTCCTTAAATTTCAAGCAAGGTTCAATATTCAAGAAATAAAGATGCAGTTCAAAGACTGTTAGCAGTTCCTCCTTTTTTTTTTTTTTTTTTTTTTAATTAAGGTTTTAAAATAAACTGAGATGATAGCAGGGGAACTGTCAGGTACAGAATAACTTTTACAATCCTTGTTATATTCATAATAGTTTGTTATCCATAGAATAATCTCAGTGATTTGCAAATGAGTTCATGGCTCTCTTAGCAGCATAGGTACTCGAGGTCTTACAAACCCTCTTAAATTGCTTTTCTCAGTGTTGAAAACTGAACCCCATAATGGCTTCATGTAGTGTGTCCTGTTGCAAAGTATATGCATTTGGAGATTAACGTACAGCTACTACATATCAAGAGACCTTGATCCTTCTGTTTTTGATGTCTAAGTATAAATCTGTAAATAAGCTGTTGACCACAGCACAAGGCCTATAAGCAGTACAGTTTAATTCCTTCACCCATAGTAGTATTCAAAATTACAATTTTCAAAGGCTTCAGAAAAGAGAGCCCAGATATCTCTCAATTTTGGGTTCCTGAAGTCTTTCTGACTCTTCTTTCAAGTACCTCCAAACCTGAATAGGATGTGGGTTAAAGAAACCCCGCTTAGCTTCCTGCCTCTTACGATCAAAAGGCCATATGTAATGGACGAATTCAGCTGGGTCTGAACAATTAATGCTACAATAAGTTGGTAAAAAATACAAAATTGCAACTACCACAGGTTGCCCAAAATTTACCCTCCAAAAAGGAATGATAGTAATGTCCTTTTCTTGACAAAAATTCAGGATACTATTCAGAAGGAAAATGAGATGACAAAAAACCTGAGTTTATTTTGTCTTTTGCTGCGTTCTCCCATTTTTTCCTCATTTGTACTCTGTCCTGTGTCATTAAGACTCAAGAAGAATAACGTTACTGTGTCTTGCAGTATTTTTGTCTATATTCATCATTTTGACTGTTTGCTTGATTTGGCAACAATACCTGAGCAGTCTGTGTGCCTTGGGATGGCACCCAAGGATTTAATTTTCTGACTTATAAGGAAAGAATAAATATCTTTCTGCATATAGCTCTCACCCAAAATATTTTATGGTTGAGCAGGGGATAATTCTGATTGTTCATAAGGCTGGTTTTTGACTGCTGGAAAAGGCTGCCTGTTCCTGGAATGAAGCAGATTATAGGTACTGTGATCTCAGATATGGAAGTCTGTGAGAGGTAATACACGTCCTAGTGTGCTGTGACTGTAAAACTCCGTGTGCTGGACTTCAGCTGCCTTTTTATATATAATTTATGATTGCTTTTGTGTGTGTGTGATATTTTCTTGAGCATGGTACGCATATATGCTAGTAAGGAATCTTGACCCTAGCAAAACTGCAGGCTCTCATGAGTTTGTTTCTATTTCCTTGACAGATCTTAAACTGCAGTGAATATAAACTGTAGTTGAAGGATGTTATCTGTTTGCACAGGTTTACAGATATATATGATCTGTTTGATTACAGTACTTTTGGAATGCATGCCTGTTATCACCCTTCTTTTCTGTGTGTAGTGCATATTAAAGTCTAAACTAAAATGTGTGAAATTTATTTCTGCTGGCAGCATATTGAATGAACTCTTACGATAGCTCTTTACTTCAAACCAAAGGCTGGACAGCTATGTCTTACAAATGCAATGACTGTATTAGAGATGTTAGACTTTTGGATTGCTTAACTAAGTTCAGTGCCAAAGGGAGATAGTATAAATGTTGCCATTTAAGACTGTTGCTCAGTAGTGACCCTTTACACAGCTCTGTGCATCAGTGTAGTTTGTTGCCAATAAGGTCAGGGGGTACACTTGGAAGGAAAATGCATGTTATTTTGCTAATTCCCTTTGAAAGTTATAGGATTTATTGTAAGGTTTGCTGTAAAATGACAACAAGGTGCATAGAAGTTGGGTATAACTGCCTCCATGCCTGATAGTTCCTGAAAGGTGACACACAGAGTCAGCTACTCACAAGGAACAAAAACCTTGACATCTGCTTGCAGTTATGGAAATAGTTTTGTTTATTCCTACTCTCAAGAGATTTGTAAGAGTATTTCTTAAGGCTCTTAATTTAGAAAGATACCATGCTGTGGAGTCAGGAGTGGTGCTGGTTTGCATCCCGTGCTCATGGAAATGAACTGCTGTAAGGCATGACGATGTGTCTCTGTTGTGTGGTTTAGGAAGTTAAACATTGAAAGTACTAGGGAAAACATGCTGCAATGAAACTAGATTAGATTGCTTAAGTTTATCTGGCTCTTTGAGAATCCAGTTACGCCAACATAACAATAAAGAGGAAAGGAGCAGCACTGTTGATTCAAACAGAAAAAACTCAACAATGAATAAACACTCGTATTTTAGCCACGTCCCTGTCCAAATATAAGTGCTTCCAAATTAAACTAGATAAAACCAGATTCCCCCTGCCCCGATAATTGTCAAAAGGAGGTTTGTTATTGATGTATTGAATTTACTTGGTTTGTACATCTTGGAGATAATTTAACAGTAGTTTTTGTGATTCACAGTTTGGGATTATTTTTCTCACTATGGCTAAAATCTTATATGTAAAAGCAGATTTTGATGTCTGTGCCTTACTTTTCCAGATTTATTCACTGTACTGATGATTCCCCTGATCCTTCCTTGGACTATGAGGTAGGACTCTTTGTGTGATTTCTAGGTAATTTAAATGAATCGCTCACAGGCAGGGTGCCATTTGTGCTTGGGTATGTGCCCATAAAATTTGTTTTGTTTGTTTTAATTGTGTTGCTTGGACAGTGTGGGGAGGTCTGGTTAAGCAATAGAGGTCATAAGGAGTTTGTTGAATTACAGATCAGATGAGCTAAGGTTCAGACTTTTGAAGCTTCCTTGCAATTTCCTCTCATGTCTGTCAGGTTTTGCAAGGAAGGACAAGTTCAACAGCTGAAAGTTGTATAGTCTTGATAGTATGCTGCTTGTGAATATCACAACTGAGATTACTAAGAGAAAAGCTAGAAGTAGTGGCTGGGGACATTCTGAACTGAAGTGGTCTATCGTATCTTGTTTCATATGCTTGTTACCAGATTAAAATGTCAAGCTAGTGATGTAGATGTTAACAATGCTTTAAACTGTGTGGTGCTATTGCTTTTATGATAGCATCTAGTCATTTCTCTAATAATATTTTTTATGTAAATATAGCATTAGTCATCCTGCGGGCTTAAAAGGATTTAAAAAAGTGAATTAACCCTTTTTTTTAAAGCACTATCTAATGCGCTTTAAAGATACAGGACATCTAAAAGTTGGAACAAAGAATTTCATGTTTACACTGTAGTTAAGAATGTCATCTTTGATTACTGAGGTTTTTCTACTGCAGTTGATAGGTGTTGGGAGTTTCTAGTATCCAGTAGCAGTAATTGAGGCCTTCAAAATAATGGATCCGTCTGAATACTTCAGCTTAGGAAATGCAGAAACTTGAGAAAGTGCCAGAGATATGCTTTAATTACCAGGCAGTCTGTCCTATTGACTATAATAGTTTGGTTACTATTTCTATCCTGCGTCCTTATTTTAACTGGTTTGCGCCTTCAAAGGCGTCACAAAATTCTGCTTGGTTATGTTCCAGAATAGAGGTTGATTTGGTTAAATTTAATTCTGCTCATCAGTTCTTTTGACTAGGGAGCAACTTTCTGCCAATTCCTTGACGGATTTGTTGTGTTGTACAGCAGGGTTTTTGTTTTCCATGCTTTATCAATTAATGTAACTTTGAAGTTGTTTCTAAATAATTTCACAGTTACAAATGCCGTACAGAGTGGAAGAGCATAAGGTAATTAAGGTGGGAAGGGGCCTCAGGAGGTCTCTAGTACATTCTCATGGTCAAAGCTGGGTAAGCGATGAGATCAAATCGGGTCGCTTGGCATTTTACCAAATCTGGTCTGAAAGCCTCAGTGGATGGAGGCTGCGCAGCCTCTATGAGGGAGCTGTTCCAATACTTGACAGTCCTCATGGTGAAAAAGTTTCTTCTTATGTCCAGTCTGAACCTTTCTACTCTAAACTAGTTTGGACTAGATGGTCTTTAAAGGTGCCTTCCAACTGAAAGCATTCTGTGATTTTATGAAATTAATATTAAGTCTAATTGCTTTGAAGTATTTGCTAAGATGATTATGTGAACTGCAGGTTAAGATTCTTTTATTTTCTTGTATCAGGAATAATTTCAGAGGTCATCTTATCACTACAGCAAAACTGTAGATCTAGAAGGTATACCTGTTGACAAAAAGTTACCTCTTACCTTTCTGAAACAATACTTTGTCATTTGTTTTTCCTCTATAGCTTGTTCTTCGCAAATGGTGTGAACTAATCCCTGGTGCAGAATTCAGATGCTTTGTCAAGGAAAACAAACTTATAGGTAAGGATTTTCTTAAAGATAAAATTATTAGGTGAAGTTCTCAGGAGTTTCTCTGATTCCTTGAATCAGAGCTAAGTCTGAAGACAGTTCTTTCTTATCACACCTCATTTCTGGAATTAATGTTTTCTTCTTCTTTCTGTAATTTAAAATGTGGTGTGCCACATTTCTTTTTCCACTGTATTTGAAAGCCTGATGATACCATATGCTCAATATTACAGTGGGAATATTCTTAATTCTGATTGCTTACTCAGAAACTTCACCCAAACGCTGTTTTGTAAGTGACTATTACGTTCAGGAGCAAATTGCATCGTAGCCAGCTTGCAGAATGAACACAGAGGCAGTTGGGTATTATGCTGATAAAACATGACCACATGTGGATATTACATGCAGAAAGTAGGGGAGGTCAGAACATGTCCGCAGGTGTATGAGGTGTCTGAGTTCATATTATATTCAGTGTAGCCAAGTCGGAAAACCTGTCAGTCTGTTACTCTGGTTTGAAATCCTAAATGTAAAATGTTTCAAGTGGCACTGAACAGCTAGGGTATGCACAGTGTGCAAAGAGCTGGTGGGTGTATCGGGAGACCTGTGACAGCTGGAGGACAGGCAGATTGTGCTAGAGCATGCATTTTGGCAGCTCTAGGGTAAATTTAGCTGAGTTATACCCCTCTGGATGTATTGACTGTTCTCTGCTGACTGTTACAGGAGCTTAGACATCTAGTGCACATACAGGTGCTTGAATTGAGGGGTTGAATTTCAGGCTAAATACTATTCTGGAGTTTGAATTCAGTTTTGGTGTGGTCTACCATGGAATCTTTAAAGATGAACAGAAATGTAAGTGGCACAGGACTGGTGCACATTTGTCCTTAAGATTGAATCAATCTGCCTAAACTCTTCTAACAAGGAAATGTTACAGCAGTGATGTAGCAAAGCTCTAACCCAGAAGGTGATTTTTTTGCTTTAAAATAAAACCAAGTTTGCTCATTTTGTCTGTCTCATACCTACATACTCACAAGCACTAAGACGCATGCGTACAAGTGGTCTGCCCAGGGTTCCTTGTGATGATATGGAAGGGATATTAGCTATCTAGTCATTGTTTCTCCTGTCTTCTTCTCAGCATGGTGACTGTGCTTGTTTTGGATGTGCCTTTTTGTACCTGTTAGGAGCTGTCAGCAATTTGTTGCTCCATCCTGTCCCACCTCTGTGAATCATTAGGAACATACTCCCTGTTCTTTGTTTGCTGATCTGGGTGTCCTATGGAGCTGCACATAGATGTTTTGGGATGTGCTAATCTAGGTGCTGTCAACACATACCGTTCTCAGCCCTTTTATTTGGCTGTTCCTTCTGGTACTTCTACGCTCATCTTCCCATTCTCTCTCCACTCATGCCAATTGCAGGGTTTATTACAGTTCTCTGTAACAGAGTTTATCTTGCTAATAGCAGAGATTCTCCATTAAGCCAGTATTGCTTAATGGCTACTCACATAGCTTTTTGGAGGAGGAAGAGCTGAATCCTGTCCTGTTACATGCTGCTGGAACACCACAACTGCCAGAGATCTGCATCACTGTTAATAACCTCTAAAACATCTGAATGTAGATTTATTATAGAATATATATAGTGATACTTACTTTCAAATCCTCAAAGCATTTGTACACTGGCTAATTAAACACTCTGTACATGTCATTACTAGGTTTTGAAACCTTGTAGATATACCAGTATGGGTTTTTTTTAGCACTCCAGCTGCATTTCTGAAGACAGTTCCAAGATTTTTCACATGTTCCCATGCTTTTAAAATTAATAAGCCTGTCAGTCAAACTAAGGGGTGATACTTGCACAGTGTAGTGAATGATTTTGCAGTTACGCATCTGCATCCCCTGAGACACCACCATCTCTTGGTTTTTGTTTTTAAACCTGAGTTAAGCTTTGCAGTGGTATTAATAATTGAAAGTTCCACTGACGTCATAAACTTTATATGAACTTCTTTAAAGAGCACATCTTTGGAGGTAGTCAGCATTGTATTACAATAAAACTTAATCTCTGTGTTTTGTATATGGTTAAAACAGCAAACTGCCATCATTGATACATTTTTCTTGGGGGATTCTGGCTTTTTCTTTCCCTAAATAGCATGAGTTACTCATCCTGCAGTGATGGGGCAGGTCTTGATTTGACATTTGTCCAGCAGGGTATTGCAGTGGCTTATGTTGACACATCCTGTATGAGAACTTCTGTCATGTAAGATGCATGCAAGTGTATAATCCTGTTGATTTCAACTTAAGCTATTGTCTTGTGGACAAACAAATGTGTGAAATTAAGAGCTTGTGACGTAGCTGGGATATTTTATCTAATGTCAGATATGCAAGACAGCTCACAAGGGGGCAAATGGGAGAAATAAGGTACTAGACTGCATGCCATCTCATTGATTTTAGGATTTAAGGTTTCACCTGTAGTGCCTTATCAAACAGGTACGCATTATTCAATGCTTAAAAAATTGGTTAAATGAGAATCTTTATGGTATGCTAGGATCTATCATCTTTGCTAATGTGCAACCTTAGCCTCTACCCTTTTCATTTCATGGTTCCAAATTCTGATCCCTACATCTGATGTGCAGAACAGAAAAGGTTTTTGACCAGAGTAACCAGGGGGAATAAAATGGAAAGCAAAAGACAGGAACTGGAAACTTAAATATAGGCAAAGGTTATTCCTGAAATTCACTTAAAAATAGTCAAAGCATGTACATATAAAGTGAGGTTCACAAAATGTAGGACAGAACTGTTCAAGCAAAAGATTCCTAATGGAAGTGCTTTAAGTACAGGAGAGTAAAGCTAAACAGGAAGTCATTGGTAATAGTTGAAACTTGGCAGAACCCCATCTTCTGGAATATAAATTATAATGTGCATGTGTGTGGTAACTGCATTTTGTCTGGTTGGGTTTTTTGAATGCCTAAAGCTCTTTATAATGAACTAAAATTATTGACAGGTATATCACAGAGGGACTACACTCAATACTACGATCATATCTCTAAGCAACATGAGGAGATCTGTAGATCAATACAGGAGTTTTTCGAGAAACACATACAGTATAAATTCTTGGATGAAGACTGTAAGTATCTCAAGGCTTCAATTAGCAAGGGGAGCATGGGGGAGGGAAAAAGGATGTTTATGAAGGTTTTTAAATACTTATTGCACACATAGCTACAAAGACTTAAAAACAGAAATGAAGGGTCTAGCTCTCTGAAGTTTTTTTGCAGGGTACTGGGAGGTTTGAAATTGAAAGGGCTTGCAGGCCAAACTCCACAGAAATGAGACCTGTCCTCCTGCCCCCTTGCTGTTGCTGAGCCAGGCTTGTTTCCTCCACAGTGCACTGCGTTGCAATATGCTAAATTCCAATTTACTGCTGGAGATCAATGTTAAAATGGGTACTTCTCAATAAATAATGGCATCCCCAATATTTTAAGTCTGTGGATATGCAGCTCTCTCTTCATAGGTATTGCTTTCACAGCGCTTGGTTCTTTTTAACTTGGGAGAGTCTTATAGCTCTTGTGGCTAGAGAGTGCAAAGCAATGTAGTTTTTGAATGGCTATGAAATTGGCAACAAAAAAACCCCTGAAGAAATAGGCTGGAGCTTTTCAGGAAAACACGACGAATGAGTGAAAGGTCCCTTCAGCAGACATAATGACTTTTTTTTTTTTAAGGCTTTTTTCCCCTTATACTTGTTTTTAATTAAGAAAAATTCTAAACCTGAGAAGTGAGGTAGGAAATGCTTAACAAAAGGCATTCAGTAGTAAGAAGAAGTCTTGTTTATAAAGATGTTGTCAGATGTTTGCTGTGAAATTATTGAGGTATTCCTTGAAGAAAGCTTTTTTTTTTCAAGAAGTTTTATAATAATTTCTCCTAGAATATTGACGCACAGGAGTTTAGCTGTTGAAACTTTTGAATAAAGGCCACAGTATTTTATACACCTAAGCAGCACAAGTGAATTGTCTTGTTCTTTAAATGTGGAGTCCTTTGCAAATTTTATTGGAAATAGTTTCCTGATATGGTTTAGTGAGAATTGAATAGTGTTCCATTGCGATGGGTGATCAGTAGTGGTGAAAAATATGATGAAGAAATTTAAATTGGGTCTGGCGTAGACCAAACCTCAGTTTAGTAAAGTACCTAAACATAAGAATTGTCTGGCAGTTGTATTGTCTTTTAGGAAGCTTTGAAAACTCAACCTTTAGGTAAGTTTTGAACATGGTTATTTTGCTGAGCCACCAGAGCAGTCAAATAGATCTGTCCTGTCTGACTTTCTGAAAAAGATACTTTCTAATACCAGTCTCTGTTACATTAAAATTCTTAATAATTTGACTCTGCAGGGTTCCCTTATTTCAGCCCAGAGAAGTTCTCAAGGACCACCACTGCTTGGAGAAGACTGGTAGTCTGGAAATCAGTATACTAATTTAATAGGTCTATAGCCCTAAAGTTCTGAAGTTAGATCAGTCATATAGATCTGATGTTCTGATTACTGCCTTTTAATTTTCCTCTGTGTTCCAATGTAATTTTAGCTGGTATGTAATCAACTGATAGATAAGAATTCAGGGCACTATTTTTGGAAATTGATGCCTAGATTTAGGCCCTGAAACTGCTGTCGGGTGAACTGAAAGATCTGAAGTGTCATCTTATGTAAAGGATGTAAAACTATGCCATCCGAATTACCTTCTGGGAAACGGACATTTCAGGGTGACCTTCTGGGACGAAGGTTTGTTAACCTTTTGTTCTTAGGCACTAAATGCTGGTGGCTTGTCCATCTGCAGAGAAGTGCCACACAGAAAATGTCTTCTGGTTTTTGTCTTTTTTACCACCTTTCATTAATCCCTAATCATATCCCTTGATCTGCTGTCTGGTAGCATATGTGTTGTTAACAATAAAAATCTGGGTTTGCTTGTTTTGTTTGCTTTTAAAAGGGAAGGTATTATAGCTTTTTTCCTGACTTCTTGTTTCGTTGGGGATTTTGATGCTGTTTGCTCTGCTTTTTCCAGTTGGTCTGGTAGCATCTCCAGATGGAAGAGTTGAGTCAGAGCAGTAGGATAACAGATGGGTGAATGCTTTATAAATACTTCTAAATGCTGTTAGAACCTTCTAAATACCTTTCATAAGAGCCCAGCAAGAAGGGTGTTCTGGAGGTGTTCATACTTACTCTCCATTTTGAGCAATTGCTGGTAAAGTTTTACTACAGTCTCGCTGGCACACAACACTCCTGCTCTGAGGTGGTCCCTAAAAAGAGGGAGCAGTTCAGGTTTTCTTCTCTGTTAAGTGTTTTGCGAGCGTCCTGAACTAGTCACCAATGCGCAATCAGTCTTAACGGGGATGTAAATCCCACTAAATGCCGTTAGCCTCAATGATTGCCATAGGCTTGCTTTAAGCTGAGAGGCGTAATTTTATACTAAAGCTCAGACGCAAGTTTTCCATTAATGGAATATGACTAATGAGAGTACATGTACAGGCAACAAGTTCAGTTGAACAGCTGGAGAAGAAATCTAGGGTTGCTATACTCCTCTTTGCATTGATGAGTTGATTAGCCACCAAGGGCTTGTCTTCTTGAGAAAATATAGCACTTAATTCCACAGTGACATTTTTAAATTGACGTAACTGAGCTTGTGCAAACAGCTGCGTGGATTTTTAGGCTATATGGTCAAAAACAGTTATATGACTGGCTTTGGTGCTCTTGAGTTGTGGTTTGCCCTTAGCCCAGCCAACTTTGCATGAAATGTTAATGAAGCTGCTGAGTAGCTTTACATGCATGGATGTGATCAATCAACATCCCTGTTACTGACGGGCAGCTTCCTGAGTAGTCGCTGAGGCTCAAGTGTTCTTCAGTCATATCCTGAGTTTAGTTTATCCTGCTTGTATTGGGAAATTTCTTAGCTGAAATATTCCCTTCCTGATTAGTGAAGGAAGTGACAATACAGCATTTGTCTGAGGTTTTTCTAAATCTGGCTTTCTTTTTTTTTGCTTTCTTTCTGCTAAACTGGTACAACTTCTGCATGTAGTCATGCCTGAATGCTTATCTGTCGATTTCCCTAGCTGAATAGAAAGACAAATCAAAGATTTGTTTAACCATACAGAACAGAAGCTAATAGAAAGATACTTGTACAAAGATTCACACTTAATTAAGTCAAGGGGAGGGACAACAATGGAGCTACACAAGGCAGCTTTGCGTCAGTCACTGAGTAGCAAAGGGTCTGTTTGAAAGAGCTGTTGATAATCAGTAGGTGTGCTGTATCTGCTCTGGGTTACATTAAACATAGCCATTTCACTGCCACCTCCTTCTCAGCACGCCCACCAACCCCTTTGTTCCTACAACCTGTTTGTCTTGTTATTTGCTGAAGTCCTAATCTCCTTCAAGCAGGAATTTTCTCATATTAAATGTTTGTGCAATGTCTAGCACAGCGGAGTCTTGATCCTTCCTTGAAATTTCTCCGTTCTGCTGTAAAACGAACAGCAGTAATGTCGAAGATAAGCTTCTCCCTGTGCTAAGAGTTTATCAAATGTTCTTCATTGGGGGGAAAAACTAACAGAAGAAACCAATATTAAATGGAAAAACCTGGCAGCCGATCTCTCTGTGCATTAACAATAGTTCTTGAAATGTTTCAGCTCCCTTGTGGAAATGAACCTAATTCTGGCTTGCAGTTCTTTAGACATATTGACTTTGCAGATTGTGCTGTGTACACAAGTATCTATTCGGATTTAGACATCTTCTGTGAAATTGTATATCTTTTAAGATTAACATAGTTTTTTTTTTTCCCTCCTTTTCAGTTGTTTTTGATGTGTACAGAGACAGCAGGGTAAGTGAACAATAGGTTGTATGTAATTGTTTATTCTGTGGAAACTGAAATGCTACAGCAATGAAGCAAATAATAGCTTCATCTTCCTAGAAGTGGTCCTAGAAGTGGCAAAAAAACCCCAAAGAAACAAACAAAAACTCCCAAACCCCCCAAACTACTTGATGTTATCATTCTGTTCGCCAGGTCTTTTTCTATTTTAGACACTGTCCACAGTAGGAGAATAATAGGATTAGGTGTGTAAATATGTCTATGCCAGTGATGTAATTATTTAGTAAATACCTTCCAGAGAAGTGGTCTGTCTTAAAGCACATAACTTTGGCTTCAGCTGCAATTTTGTCAGTTCTGTGAGTCTACTGAAGGCAATTTAGTTTTCTTTTAAGAAAGATGGGTACTTAATCAATGTCACGCAACATTACTGAATTGTTTTAGCAAAGCACTACCTGTTACTAAGGTTCCCCTCTGCATAGTGCTTAGTCTGGGTGCTTTTGACTGAAATGTATCTGAACAATCAGCCAGAATGGCTGGGATATTTAAAAAAATAAGGCAGGGGTGATATTTTCCTCACTAAAAAAAGCTTGGGGGATTCCTACCATGTTTTCCTCAAAAAATCATTCCTTGGGCTTCCCCACCCCCCCACCCCCATTATGTTTTTCCCTGAAAAACATAAGTTCCATAAGTTCATCTGAACTTATCAAAACTAATCATTTCTTCAGATTATCCTTGTGAGGTTGGAAAATGATAACTTGTACTTTATATATGGAAGTCTAGGGTATGAAAGGATAACTGTCAAAAGAGTATATGAATGTGGTGTGCCCAGTTTGAGACAGATGGAGGCTAATTTTTTTTCTTTAAAACTGCTCCAGCTGTGGTTCTGAGTGCTCAGCAGATCAGAACCCTGAACATCCAGATAGCAACAGAGTGGGGAGAAATGTCCCATCTGAACTTCAGCTGCCAATATCAAAGTTAGTCATCCTGACCTCTCCCAGTGTCAATGGAGAGAAACAGGTCAGATGAATTGCGCTTGAAAGGCACACATTTATTGTTTTAAAAGCAACCACAACCAAAAATGCATTGTGTAGCCTTAAATCTCAAAACCTGATTTTGGGAATCACATTAGTGCATGAGAAGTAAGTCTTTGTTTCAGCTTAAATTCCTTTCCAAATCCTGAACCAGAAATGCAAAAAAAAAAAAAAATTTGCTATATACTTTTGTTATACATGTTTATGAGTCTCACTGTTTGAGTTGTTCAGTTATTGGATTGGAGAAGGTCTTTATTTGAGTTGAGTTGGGAGTATTTGCAGTAAGTCCTGATTCTGACTTTGAATGTTGCTAAAGTATTTTGTAGTTGTGCAATAGTAAATTGTGCCATAGTTTGCAAAACAGAAACTAAGCAGGAATGTGTGTCATGTGAAAAACAACTGTTGTACTGCTACTCAGCACAACTTTTAACGTAGGTACCTAAAATCAGGCTATGGGCTAAAAAGAGCCATGCTGATCGGTAATGAAAATTACCTGCCCAGGCTCAGATCATCAGACTTGAGGATGCTGTCAGGCAAAATGAGGAGCAGCGCTTCTTCAGCATTGAACCACGTTCTGCCGTTGGGTACTCTGCCTCACAGCTGAGGCATGAAGACAGATTATTTAAGTAAAAGGTTTCAGCCTGTGTGATCTCAAATGAGCATTGTTTCTTCATCTGTCAAGATAAAGTATATGTTTGTAGATATCTCTCAGTGCCTTCTACCCTCAGGTCTTGTAAACTGCCAGGTAGCCCTTTGTGTGTCAGATCCTCCGCCTTTCACACATACTTTTGTGGTTTGCAACTGTATTATTCATCGCTCCCTTTGTACGTGAGTTATAGGCAGCAAAATAATATTGAGTGTTGCTGAGTGTGATTAATTTCCAGAGCCCATGCTCCTCATCAGGCTGGTTGCACAGCAACCTCACCTACAGAACGAGAGAAATGCCCAGTGTCTGCTTGTTTTAAATTCTTTCAACTCTAAATATGCGTCTTGGAGAAGCTTGTTCTTTGATATGGTTGTGAAAGAGAGCAACCCCCTCCTTGTGCTTGCTTTAGTTACTTGAGAGACTGTATGGGGTAGGCTGCCACAGGTCCTGCTCGTTTTGTTGGAGGTTGGCATAGAAGCAGTGGTGGCCTGGTTGAGAATAAGCTTTTATGTGTCTGCCTTTCCTGTTACACTCTCTTTACCAAACTCATCTGAGTTAGTGCCTGACTTCTCAGACAAGTCATCTTTTAAGGAAGAAACACTGTCATACAGTCTTCCAAGTTGGATGATCTGGAGACCTAGTCTTGAAGAGGTTGTGTTGCAGGACTGGTAGCCTGTTTTCGTTTGGATCCATTTCTGTTTTGGGTTTTTTTGCTGCTAGCGGTTCACAGTCATTGTGCAACAGCTGACAAGCCTGAGAATCAGCTCTGTTGCTCTTTGTATTATCTCCCAGGTGTTAACAACTTGTGTGGTAAGACAAAGAAGTGCAGCGAGTGCCTCCTGACCACTGCTAGCTCACAGCTGCTGTTGTTAATGTGCGAACTAGTGTTTGCGTCTCTGCCTTGTGAGCATGGTCACTCTGCAGGAAGGTGCAGCTGGAGTTAGGGAGATGTAACAGTTCAGTTTGCGTTTTATCTGTCTTTTAAATTCCTTTGAACAGTCTTTGTCATAGGCAGTTCCTTTCAGCAGCCTGTTGCTTAATGCTTTAGTAAAACAAAGTGTGAAGCTGACGTGATATGGTAAATCTATTGGTTCCTGGTTTAGGACGAGAAAAAAATCTTATGTAATACAGGTTGGGTTGTTTCCCCTCCAGATATGCACAACTTTGCTTTCCTGACTTGTGCATTTCGGTGCTCTCATATGACAAAGATTACCAATACCAGATGGCAGGTAAATAGCTTTACTACTGCTCTTTAGTGCAGTGGACTACACAGTGCAAGTAATCTGAAACTACCTTTAAACCATGACATTGCATATAAGACTTGAAAGAGCGTTTAGTCTTAAGAAAAGAGATTTTGGTTACTGACCCAGAGTTATATACATTCCCGTTCATGAGCCTTGAAAAGGGATATTTAGTTTGTTTTGCTACATCTCATCAATTTGCAGCTACCAAAGCTCAGTGCAGATTTAAGGCCATCTCAAGGAAAACAGTTGGTGTTGTAGATGGTGTACTGCTGTCTGCAGGGAGGGAGAAATACTGGTGGTACTCACAAAAAACAGGTGTCGCTTTCAGTAGTCTCAAAACCAATTTTCAGTTTTTTCCAGGGTTGATTTCTTCTTTAGAGAAATGATTTTGAATTCCTATGAAAAAGCTGAGTTTTATGTACTTGGGGCGAGGAGGAGTCTCTGTGAAAGCCTTTCACAGGGAAGTCCTTTGTTAAGTATAAACACTTCTGATGCAAGGAAAAATTCTCTGAACTGCTTAACGAACTTTACCAGCCGTTGCTTCTGTCTGTGATTAAATTGGTTCATTAGCTTGTTTTTCTAGTGTGATAGAATGAATCTAAAATTACAGATTCCTCCTCCTGCTGCCTTGGAGCTAATAAGATGTCCCCATTAGCAAAAGTAAAACATCATTCATAATAAGAATTTGTGACTGCCTTTTGAAGAGGAACAGAGATGGAAAATGATAGCAGAGCTTGCCCCTGTTCGCCCTCTGCACTGATGGTGTCTATTTGTGCAGAGGTGTTGCACTAGAAGATCAGTGCTTCTTCACCCTTGTGAAACAAGAAAGAAACCACACGGGTCTGTGTCCCCACAATTCGCAGTTTCTTTTGTCTGGTTTCAGTACTACTGTTGCAGTGCATTGGCTTCTTCAAATTTTCTCTGTGAGAGCTGTACCTCGTGGATCTGCCCCGAGAGACCTGTGAAAGCCTGCGTGCAACCACAGGCTCACTGGTCACGGTGCTGGCTCAGTTCCAGTTTACAAGTAGCATCACTGGTTTCATCTGTGCTGGGACTCCCCCCACCTGCATGAGTAACTCGCTGTGGATGGTAACAGAGCAGCCAGAGCATTTCTGTTCTCTATTGTACGGGTTTCCATGCGTTTCCTATTCTATAGTGCGTTAGTGCCTGTGGGGGTAGCTTAGGCAGTGTGGGTGGGAGAGGAAGTCTCCATGTTACTCTTTATGCTTCAAAAGCATCTTTGTAAGTTAGAAACCAGATCGCTGTAGTGTAAATCATTGAAGATGTTTGCTGTTTGTATCAAGATAGGGAAGATCTTTTAAAGAAAGAAGATCCTTCAGGAATGAGGGAAAGAAAGAGAAAGCAAAATAAGATTTTAGTAGCTACACAGTCTTCAGGTTTGTTTTCAAATTCCAGTTGATCTTTAATAAACACAATAAAACCCTTCAGTCCTGCTTATGTTACAGCAACCTTTTTCTTTCCATATTTGATAGATCTGATTTATTCCAGATGTAGTACTTGTTTTGCAAATTCTTACTAGCAGTTGTAGTCATATTTCATTATAATTTATTATAATGTTTTGTTTTATGAGAATAGACGACACTTTCTTGGGTAAGAAAAGATGGCCCTGTGCTGGGGGTTGTATCTTGAGATGACTCAAGGAACACAAACTATTTCTTGCTCCCCCGCAGACGTCTCTGTTACCTTTAATGTGTCTTGTTAGTCTCTCTGCTTTCATTTTTCAGCTGTAAAACAGGCATGCTGTTGTTCATGCTACCAGAACTGTTTGGAACACAAATGTATTAAAGATGAGGCAGGAGAAACTAGTCTGGACTACTAGTAATGGCTATATTAAAAATGCCTTTAAGTTATTCTTTATCTGTATCTGTGCAGCACCTTTCAGCTTTCATGATCTCCGATACCATTTTGCAGACCCTGCTCTGTATGTTTAGAGTTCCTTCTGAGACCAAGAACAGCAATTCTTGTAGACTGCTGAATGTACAGCAGTGCTGAGGTGGCTTTTGATGGAAAGCAAAATCCCTGTTTGGGTGGGGTTTTTGTTTGTTTGGGGGTGGTGTTGGGTGGTTTGGTTTGATTTTTTTTTTTTTTTTAAATAGATATGCCTTGTTTATGCTGTCTGGGGATCTTGGAGGACCATGGGGATTAGACAGAACTTCTGTGGACTCATCTGAAAACACCTTGCATAGAACTGAATTCAGTTTATTTGAGCTCTATTTGATCTTCAGTTTAAAAAAAAAAAAAAAAAAAAAATTCATAGCTTGCTGTGTTTTAAAACTGTCTAATGTAAAGGATGTTAGAATATTTTAAGTGCTTAAAACCAGGTGATTTCAATTTGACATCTTTTTATCTAAAGACCAAGCATACTACAGTAATATAGATGTATTCTGATTTTTTCTTCTTCTTTTTTTTTTGTGTGTCTTAATTCTGTGGCTTGTTGTAATTCTTCTATTGTTCCATCGTAGGGTAAGATTTGGTTAATAGATTTTAACCCATTTGGTGAAGTAACAGATTCCCTGCTATTTACATGGGAAGAACTGACCTCTGGGAAAAACTTGAAAGGACACCAGGGTGAAGGGGAAGCAACAGAACAGGTACAGCCCTGCGGTGAGGGGGGCTGACTAACAAATCCAACAGGCATTAGGGCCTTTTTTTTTTCCTCTTTCTTTCTTTGTTATAATCAAATTGTGATGCAAATCCCATTGAAGTGAATGGATTCCTTACATCATGAAACATAAACTCTTTGTAAGTAGAATCTACCATATTATACAGTAGTTAATCCCAACAACTATTGCATGCTAGTTTTAAATGCCTGCAAGGGAATCTTTAGTTCAAACAGTAAGTACAAGCCCATATTGCAGCTTTGACCACGTTGCAAAGAAAATGCCATGAAACTTGCTTTTATGCAGTTTTGATGTGCTCTTCTCAGTTTCTCTTAAACTCTGTTACTTTTCTATTTAATCACTTAGTTCTGCTTTGTTCCTGATATCTGTCATACAGTTTCCCAGAGCTCTAGATTTATGTTTGGGGGAAGGCAAAAAGAAGCTTAACTTCTGTCTCTCCCTCATATCGGATACCCTCAGGGAAGCCTTGTCCTCTGGTTGAACTCCCTAGACTTGCAGAGCAGGGCTTTTCTATCCCTCTTCCAAGCTGCATTGCCTCTGTAAAAACAAATAACTTCCCGTTAATACAGAGAGGGAGGAATAATCTTAATTTATTTGTAGTCCAACTTTTTTTCTCACTGCATGCTTGAGACTTGCACATCTTGACAAGTCGTTGGACAGCATGGGCTTTTCTTTATTTTCTAGCTGTTAAACTGCATTAGAGCTAACTGAAATGACATGTTTTATTGAGCTGATTTTAACATTTGAGCTTTGCTTTAGTTCTGTCGCCATTTTCATAACACGTTGAAAGGGAAATACTCCACTCTGCAGGCTATCATTCATGCCATTTTCTCTTAGTCTCACTGTGTGGCTATTGCTGTATGAAAACCCATTCAATGAACCGTCCTGCTGAAAGCTGTGTCTCCTTTGTTAAAACACTCCCAATTCTTGAGCTGTCCGTGAGACACCTGAATTTTGTTTTGAGGATTTCATTTTCTCAGTGCCAGATGCTTTACAAAGTTTTCTCTGGTGTAAGCCTGGATGAAAAGTAGAATGACTCATCTTCATGCTTCAGCATACATTGATCACAGAATCTGATCTGAAGTTACTGAACTTCTGTCTTTAAAATGAAGCTATTTATTGCCATACAGTGGGCAATTATGTTGTATGTCAATGTGTTCAACTGAAAATTATATCAGGTTACCCAAAACCTGTTGCTACAATTGTGCATTTAGAGGTATTTTTGGATATTTTATAGAGATACTTTTCCCCTCAGTAAGTAGATTGGTTGGAAAACTTGGATCATAATTTCAGTAAGGTTGTATTTGCAAACATGCGTTTAAACAAGGGACCTGTGAAGACAAGTTTAGGGGTTCTATCATAAATATTTTCTTTATCCACATATTTATGTAGATACTATTGCACAAAGTTCCTTACAGCTCCATTGTTACAGCACTGTTATAAGTGTATGTGTATTAAATGCATTAATAATTGATACAGTGTAGAAATTTTAAAGTGAGGGAATGAATGCCTTTATTTGACTCATATTAACATTTTAACTTTTGCTTAAGTGGGCAGACTTTTTAATGAGAAAACTACAATTTTTAGAAAGCACAGGTTTACTTGAATGAATGCCAAATAAACTCATTGGCAAAGTGACTCAGACGATGTCATGGAGGAGTTCAAGAAATGTTGCTAGCTTTATTCACATACACTGTTCTTTTCTTATCAAATATCTTTTTCCAAAGGACTATCCAGTTTTCCGTTGTACGAACAGTAAAGTCACTGTCCAGCCTAGCCCATACCTGAGTTACCGACTGCCGAAAGATTTTGTGGACCTTTCTACAGGAGAGGATGTTCACAAATTAATTGACTTTCTTAAACTGGTAAGAAGTAGTGGAAAGAAATTTCTGACCTTCCATCTTTGTGACACAGCAACATCAAAGTGCCTGGAATTGTGCTTTTATAATTAACATAAATGTCAATACCAATGTAGTATAAATGGAAATGTATTTTTTTGAATGGCTGAAGCTAATGCTTTTAAGAACTTTAAAAGTTAAAAGATAAGTATACTAGGAAAAAACAAACACTTATTCCTTTTTCAATACAATTTCTCTGTTCCTTTGATGGACAGTGACATGAAAACATGACATCTTTGTAAGCTAGGGAAGGGAGGACAGATTGTCTTCATCTTGACCACTGACTTCTTCCACCACCACCATGTTTTCTGGTTCTTGTATATTCCTTTGGTTAACGTATGGGGCAAATCTTGTTCTTTACTGGAAATAAAATCCTGTACTTTGGGATGAGGGAGAGGGTTGATATTGTTCTGTTCCATTTGCTGGAAACATTATCTCTTACCATTCAAAAAATGGCTTAGAAATGCAGTCATTTTCTAACATCCATTGTATCTGGAAACACTTGTCATGATTTATTCGTGCTCTTACTTCAGATAACTGTGTCCTAACATTATGAACTCTCCTGTTCCGTTGACAGAAAAGAAATCAGCAAGAAGATGACTGAGGTACCAAGAAGAATTACGTTGAATTACAAGCAAGAAATGTGGCAAAAGCTATATTTAGCATAACTATTAAGCTATTGATTTAAAGAAAACCTGCTTTTTATAGTCAATGAAAGAACTGAAGAGCTGTTCATCCTCTGTGTCTGTTGGTTCATATAAAAGTGTAGAAAAGCTTTTTCAGGGAAACATGAAAGGTCAGGGTGAGTTCTCACTAGATTCCAGGTTAAATACAATTACACCATGGTGCAAGCAAGCAACAATCTGAATAGAACTGAACGACTGCTTTCCTATCTCATACTGTGAAGATTGATGCCATTGAAGTATGCCATTGGACTCTTCAGTGATAAATATGACAACATTTAATGCTTGTGCAGTTAAAACATCAAGCATTCTCTGAATTTAGGCACAGTCTTGCTTACAATATAGTATAGTCACAAGGAAAGAAAGGAATGTACCTTTTTTTTCTGTAGTAACCTTTTAAAATTGCAAATTGACTTGTTTTGTGAGCACTTCTTATCCTTCCTTTATGTAAAAAAGAAGAGGAAAAAAAAAAGTGGAGAAGAGATTTTTTTTTTTTCTTTGTTATGAGGGCTAATACTTCATTTCAGAGAATAGCTGTATAACTAGAGCAGACTACTTATGGTTTGAACATTTTGCATTTCAGGAATTTGAAATTCTGAATGCATTTCAAGTAAAGTAATATTTTCACAGTAGCTAAGGTTATGAAATTTGTTAAACTTCACCAAATTTCATTTCATTTTCATAGTAAAGCTTTCTTGAAACTTACTTTTTAACATGATTACATACTAGACATCATCTGTGGCTTTAACAGAAATAGTTAAACATAACATCAACCTGTAATTTTATATGTGGACTCAGTCTTGTTTCTTTTGTATCACATCTCTGAGTTTCTTAAGAAAATAATTACTCTTTCAGCTCTTAAAATTCTGTATTCATTTGGTGGTTCTTCATGTTTTTTGTGTAAAAGGAAGCTTGGCTAAATCTGGGGAAACAGAAGCTCTTGTTACCGATTGCTGTTACTTGGGAGGTGGGGGGTGGACAGTTTCAGATGAAGAACCAGCTAACTTCTGGATATAAGTGCTTGCATGGCATCAGTAATTTATTAACAGTGTGCACAATTCCTGTTGAAATGAAAGGACATTTGGAGGTGCTCATAGCCCCTGGAAACTGGTTCCTATTTCAAACCAGTTATGTGCGTATATAAAGCTGTTCATGTTCCTTGCCTTGCTTTTGCTGTCAAATTGATATGGTGCTCGGTTACAATCTGTTCTTAGATGTAAATCTGAGCTTAGATGTTAAATTATTACTTACTGTCTGTATTTAGCTTCAGTTTTGAATGAATACTTACTCTAGTTAAAGATTATGAAGATTAAGAATCCCGTTCTACTAAATACATTGACGAAACATCACAGATTAAAGCTCCTGCAGGCTGAGAGTACAAGATCTGCCCTACTCTTGAAGCAATGGAATCTTCTTAATAGCTTTTTGTACACAAAGTAGAGGATCATTAACTTAGGGCTGGGCTATAGAATCACAGAATGGTTTGGGTTGGAAGGGACCTTAAAGACCATCTAGTTCCACCCCCCTGCCATGGGCAGGGACACCTTCCACCAGACCAGGTTGCTCCAAGCCCCATCCAACCTGACCTTGAACACTGCCAGGGATGGGGCATCCACAGCCTCTCTGGGCAACCTGTGCCAGCGCCTCACCACCCTCACAATAAAGAACTTCTTCCTTACATCTCATCTAAATCTCCCCTCTTTCAGTTTAAAGCTATTGCCCCTTGTCCTGTTCCCACATGCTCGTGTAAAAAGTCCTTCTCTGGCTTTCTTGTAGTCCCCCTTTAGGTACTGGAAAGCTGCTATAAGATCTCCCTGGAGCCTTCTCTTCTCCAGACTGAACAATCCCAACTCTCTCAGCCTGTCCTCATAGGAGAGGTGTTCTAGCCCTCTGATCATCTTCATGGCCTCCTCTGGACTCGCTTGAGCAGGTCTGTGTCCTTATGTTGGAGCCCCCAGAGCTGGACACAGTACTCCAGGTGGGATCTCACAAGAGCGGAGGAGAGGGGGAGAATCACCTCCCTTGACTGGCCACGCTTCTTTTGATGCAGCGCAGGGTACAGTTGGCTTTCTAGACTGTGAGCACATGTTGCTGGCTCATTTTGAGCGTCTTGTCAATCAACAGCCCCAACTCCTCTGCAGAGCTGCTCTCAATCCATTCATCGCCCAGCCTGTATTTGTGCTTGGGATAGCCCCGACCCATGTGCAGGACCTTGCACTTGACCTTATTGAACTTCATGAGGTTCGCACAGTCCCACCTCTCAAGCCTGTCAAGGTCCCTCTGGATGGCATCCCTTCCCTCCAGCGTGTCGACCGCAGCACACAGCTTGGTGTTGTTGGCAAACTTGCTGAGGGTGCACTCAATCCCACTGTCCATGTCACCAACAAAGATGTTAAACAGCTCTGGTCCCATTACCAACCTCTGAGGAACACCAGCGTCAGTTGTCTCCACTCAGACATCGAGCCATTGACCACAACTCTGAATGTGACCATCCAGCCAATTCTTTATCCACCAAGTGGTCCATCCATCAAATCCATGTCTCTCCAATTTAGAGACAAGGATGTTGTGTAGGACAGTGTCAAATGCTGTACCTAATCCTGCCATACTATAGGATTTTGGATGAGTTTTTCTCACCCTTATCAGAGGGATTATCTGAGTATAAATGTCTCTAAATCAGGTATGAACTTCAAAACATAAAAAATAACAAAGCTTTCCTTTTTCTTTTAAAGTTTCTAGCCATAACTTACACAATTGTGATGATCTAACCACACTTCCTTTACACAGATAATGCCTTGGATAATGCCTTGGAATTTCCAGTAGATTCATAAATGCTTTTGAACTACAGATTATTGTCTTGAGTCTTGGTTTAAAGCTGTAAGATAGTTTCCTGCATCTTTTTTATGGGCTCCACTAATTAATTTACCATTATCATAGCTTTCTGTGCTGGATATTCACCAGAACATATACAGTGTCAGGACCAGTTTGATGGGACCCTATGCACTCTAGAGTGTCCCTTTAGGTGAGTAGGCTGGAGCAGTAGCCTTTTAACAGTCCTTTGATTCTTGACATTATTATTGATCCTGAAAATGGCGTCACCAAGTGAACTGACCATAGTCAGTGCAGAGCTCTTAGACTTGCTGGCAACTTTTGTGTATTTGCAAGAACTGCAGTCTTTTGTGGGTGCTCTGCATTTATAGTTGAGCTCTTCTAGGACAAATGGCAGTGGAATTGGACATTGGCCCAGCACCTGGCTCCCTAAATGGCTTTGCTTGTTGCTAGCCTGTGCTGGTCCTCTAGTTAAAGGACCACCATAATGACATGCTGTGTTGCTCCTGTCTCCTACCCAGTGCCCTCTGGCCCAGCTTACCCCTCCATCCCTCATCGGTTTCAACAGCTGTTCAGCATACTCAAAGACTTCTCTTTATAGTCATATGCTAGTGATAAGTGAATTCAAAGTTTGTTTTTCTCCCCTATGATTTGCTAACAGATGACCAGTCTGAATTAATGGACTGCTCAGCCAAGCTATCAAACGCTGATAACTAACTTTATTTCAGAGTTGCAAGAACTTATGCCATTTCCTCTGGGTTTAGTCTTAATGAAGAACCATAGAAGGTAGCAGAGCAAAAATACTAGTCCCATGTTCAGGTCCTGATACAGAAAGAGTCCCCACTATAAAAATCTGTTCTACATAATCAGATTCCCCCAAATATCATATCCTTACAATTTAAATACATACTTGATATTTACTTTGCTTCTTTCTCCAACTTCAGGTAACCAAATGTTGATTATTTTTTTTTGTCTGTTAGATTAAAGATTCCTCTTCTAAAAGAATTTTCATCCCATATGACCTTTTGATCTGCGAGGGTAATTAACCAACATATTCCTCTTGGGGAGGTGAGGAAGCTAATGTTGATGCATTAAAAAGGCTTCAGATCAGTTTTAAACTGAATAGTATATGATGCTTTTAATTCAATTTCAGGTCATCATAAGATCAGTTACTGCCTCTAGCCATCATAGAGAAATTTGAAAATGCAGAATTCCAATTGTTCAGGTCCTTGTTCATGTGATTCAATGATATGATCACCATTTGCTAAGTAAGGGCTAACTATATATTCTTAGTTACATGCTTAAAATATTATATAAAGATACTTGTAATCTCACCTAGATGACAAACATGAGACGTTTTAGAGGGAAGTTGTTTTATACAGATCATACGCTTGTCAAACTCTTAAGAAGCCTGGCTATGTCTAATGGATCAAGTGTAGTGAGGCTCACTTCTTGGACTGCAGCTCTGCCAGGAGTGCCAAAGGAAAGTCTTCGTTGTTTCACAGCCAATGCTTGTGATATTTAATCTTCTAGATGGATAGTGGGGATCAGGATTCCAGTAACCCCGTAAATAAGAATTATTAACATGTACTGGCTTAGTTCAGGATTTGAAATAATGCTCCTGCACTTCTGGGCTGCAGACTGACTGTTCTGTTTGTACTCCTTTGACTCCTCTTTTTCCAGTGTTGTCCTCATCTTCCCTGACCCACCAATCTAGTATTTGGGTGAACGTTAGGATCAGAGTAAGCAGCAGCATGAATTTTAAAACCTCTCTCTGTCCGCTTTCCCCTCCCTCTTAGAAAGAGATTTTCTTGAGAGGTGCTGTATAATATCTGAAAAAACCCCTAGAAGTAGGGGAATAATAGCCAGCTCCAAGCCTCAGTAAAATGAATACCACTTGTTAGATTCTGGTCACAGTGTATGGCTTGTAAAAATCCCCATAACTGCATCTGACGTCCTTAGCTAGAAATTTCATGTATCTCATTCTTACGCACTCACCTGTTGCTGATGTCCAGGGTGCAGTGCTGGCTGGAAAAAAGGTACTCGGTGAGATGCAGTTCAGATGCCGTTTAAGCAAGGTAAACTATTAGACTAAACCGTCAAGGTTTCAGGCTTTCAAGAAAGCATTCCCAAATGGAAGGATTCCAAAATAGATCAGTGGTAGTGTGGAGATGGGTAGTAGCGTGGCACAAACCTGTGTAAAAATACTTCTGGTAGCTTTGTGCATGACTGAGTTAGTTTGGCTTTCACAAACTGTCCCAAATCTGAAGTGTTAAATAGCCAGAGAAGACCATGGGGTATCTGTCAGTGAATATAAATAGGCAAATCAGCCTGGCAATTGGTAAATAATTTCAACTTTAGAGTCCAAGAGTATACAATTCAGGTTGTGTTTGGAGAGCAAGTCTATCACTTCAAGAAATATTGAACTAAAATACATATCTTTGGCTTAAAGAAGATGGGCCTTAAAGTGTAATACAGAAACAGACCATCATGCTTTTGATTCATGGTGGATTCTTGGTAATGCTGATATTTAGAGGCTTAATAAATCTCTTAACAAAAGTTTGCCTGGATGTTGAATTAACAGTGTCTTCTGTTTGAATTTGATGACCTCTGTAAAGAGAAAGTCTCCAACTTGCGGTCATCCTGAAATTATATAGAATTAAAATAAGACTTTTTGCCATAACTGGAGTATTTTGTGCAGACCTGAAGCTTTCTCAAAGGTACGGAGTCCTTAAGCAGTAATGTGTGATTTTAGATTTTTATAGTAATAAAGACATCGGCACTGCAGTTAAGAGTGGGTTTTTTTGGTGACGGGAGGGACCTGCTATATTTCTGTGTGCGAACTATTGTAGTAATGTACTCCTTGGGTACTGAGTGTTTTGACTGCTCTAAGGTCCTCTTAATAGCTGACCAGACTTCTTCCAATGATGTGTTTTGGCAGGTTGTAGGGAAAGGTTGGTTGGCTGGTCAGTCAAAAATGCTGACTTCTCAGAACCTTTCTTCATGGAAGCATGTTAGTTACAAATAAACTTTCAGGAAAGATTTGTGACTCCTAAACAGCATTTCTAGCCAAGAGAAAGAAAACAATCAATACTTGTTATTTCTAGTCTTTAGGGCTCAAATCCAAATGGTGGAGGGGCTTGGACTTTTGGTTTCTGTCTTTGCTTCTGCTATGAAACTCTGTGTCCTGACAGACTGTTGCATTTCATTGATGTAAATGAATTATTCATTGGAGCAGGGACCGTAAGAGGCAGGAGGGAGAATAAAGCAACATGTTAAGCTAAAACATCTGTACACTGGTATGAGGAATACACAGGAGGAACTCATTGTCAATATATGTCAAAAATGGTTGATGGGCATTGCAGAGACTTTGGGAGTTAAACTGCAGCACTGGAACAGAGAGATCTGTGGCTCAGGAAGGGCTGGAGGCATGATGCTGACCATCAACAGTGCCTGTATTTCCAAAGCTTGGGAATCATAGAATCACAGAAGGGTTTGGGTTGGAAGGGACCTTTTAAAGATCATCCAGTCCATGCCCAGCTGCCATTGTGCAGGTACATATTTCACTAGATCAGGTTGCTCAAAGCCCCGTCCAACCTGGCCCTGACCGTGATGGGGCATCCACAACTTCTCTGAGCAACCTGTTCCGTTGTCTCACTACCCTCATCATAAAATATTTCCTCCTTATATTCAATGTAAATGTACCCTTTTTCAGTTTAAAACTGTTGTCCCTTGTCCTGTCGCTACAGGCTCTGGTAAAAAGTCTCTCTCCATCTTTCTTATAAGCCCTCTTTATATGTTGAAAGGCCTCAATGAGTTGTCCCTGAAGCTTTCTCTTCTCCAGGCTGAACAACCACAACTCTCTCAGCCTGTCTTCATAGGAGAAGTGCTCCAGCCACCGATCATCTTCATGGCCTCCTCTGGACTCGCTCCAACAGGTCCATCTTCTTCTTATGTCGGGCACCCCAGAGCTGGACGCAGTACTGCAGGGGGGGTCTCACCAGAGCAGAGTAGAGGGGGAGAATCACCTCCCTCGACCTGCTGGTCACGATTCTTTTGATGCAGCCCAGGATACAGCTGGCTTTCCAGGCTGCAAGCACACATTGTGGGCTAATCTCCAATTTTTCATCCACCAGTATGCTCAAATTATGAAGTCTGGTGGAAATGGAAGGTATTTGCTACTTGGGTATCTGTTGGGAAAGTTAACACCGGAAGACTTGAAAAGACAAGGAGTTAATAGATTTTTTCAAGAGGACAGTTTGTATTTCAGAAAGTACAGCGTGTTATTGTAGAGTTGGCTGTTCTGGATTACAGTCAGGCTTATTAGAAGTGGTTAAAAATCTTAAAGTCAGAGGTAATTCAGGTGAAAGCGGCTGTGGAGTTGGCATTTGGTGCTTTTGAGAAAGCAGGGAGATGAGATGTGCAGAATAAGGACCTCAAAAGGCAGTTTTGGTAAGTGTGGGTGTTGGTGTCTGGGTCTGTTTGGGAGATGATGGGTGGGATAACTGAAGAGTCGTGCTTTTTTAATGGCCCAGCAGCACTCTCCTGATGTGAAGGAAAAAATGGCATAGCGAGGATTTGTAAGGATCAATCAAAATGAAACTGCAGAAATTGGAAGGAACACATGATTAAGTGTGAAAAGATGAGGGGATGGAGAAAAAACGATGGGTGATTCAGAGAAAACTGATGCATTTAATGTTTTCTTTGCCTCACTATATCCTTTTTACAAGCAAAAGAAGGAAATGAACTAAATCATCACAATGTAGCAGAAAAATTGCACTTGGAATAGCTATTGGTATGTAGCCAGAGAGGGTACTTTGAGTGAGACCACTATACATTTTATTACAGGGCCTGTATTTTTCCATAACTTCATTAATGACTGGAGCTGTGAAATAAATAGCCTGTATAAAAATCTGTGGTTGTCACTGACTTGAAAATACATACAGGCACTTTTGAGGGCTGTATCAGAATTTGAAATGGCCTGAAATAACGAGAAGAAATTTGCTAGAGGCGAGTGCAAAGTGCTGCAGTTAGAAGGAGAAATCAGACATTGAAGTACAAAATGGGGAAAGAGCTGGCAGAGCAGCAGTACAGTGGGAGTGGATAAGTTACAGTAGAGACCATTAAATGCAAGGCGATAATAAGCTGTTGGGGGAGGAAAAAAGCAGGTGTCATCCTGGGCTAGCAGGAGAGAGGGATGGAAGGAATGAGAGATTTTGTTTGATGTGGGGATGGTGTACCGCAATGTGTCATTTTAGGCACAATATTGCAAGAGATACGTTGGTCACTGGAGAGTGGCCAAAGATTGAATCGTAGAATATCTCAAGTTGGAAGGGACCCATAAGGATCATCAAGTCCTGCAGAAGCCGAGGCCATGGCCATCGCTCGGGAAGCTGACTCTGCAGAGGTGCGAGGCAGGACGGGCTGTTTCCCACGCTCCCAGGTCCAGCCGCTACGCTTTATGAACAGGAGGAGCAGAGCAGGAGATGATAACTGCAAGGAGTTCTCGTCACAGCAAGACTTTGGATGACGTCCTCTGCTCACAGAGGCCCTGGGGTAGGAGCGCGGATTACAGAAGGAATGCCCAAGCCCTGTGCTGACGGGGGTCTCCCTAGGTCTTAGGGGAAGGGGCTCCGCTGGACTCCTCCAGGCTGAGAGCACAGACAACGTTGCTCTCCCTTCCTCAGGGAGAAGCCCCTGGCCAAAGCCAGGCTGTGACCTGTCTCGGCCCTGCCGCGGTGATGGCGGGAGCCAGTTGCACGGGGTCACAGGGAGGGAGGCCAGCAGGCTGTCCCAGCTGTGCCCAGTACAGGGCCACCAAGGGCAGGGACAGCCCCCGGCGCTGGGCGCAAGGGACCGCCTTGGGGACAGCATCCCGAAGGCCTTCCTCATGTGTGGTCCCCCACTGTGACACGGGGGGGCCGCCACCCACTGTGTCACAGTGACACGACCCGGCAACGTAGCCGGCTGTGCCACTGGGACAGAACTGGTCAGGGACTGCTCCACGGCGTGGGAGAGGACACCTTTGAGGGGACAGAACTGGTAAGGGACCGCCCCATGGCGTGGGAGAGGACACCTTTGAGGGGAGAGGACACCTTTGAGGGGCCAGAAGTGGTCAGGGACTGCCCCACGGCGTGGGAGAGGACACCTTTGAGGGGAGAGGACACCTTTGAGGGGAGAGGACACCTTTCAGGGGCCAGAAGTGGTCAGGGACTGCCCCACGGCGTGGGAGAGGACACCTTTGAGGGGAGAGGACACCTTTGAGGGGCCAGAAGTGGTCAGGGACTGCCCCACGGCGTGGGAGAGGACACCTTTGAGGGGCCAGAAGTGGTCAGGGACTGCCCCACGGCGTGGGAGAGGACACCTTTGAGGGGAGAGGACACCTTTGAGGGGCCAGAAGTGGTCAGGGACTGCCCCACGGCGTGGGAGAGGACACCTTTGAGGGGAGAGGACACCTTTGAGGGGACAGAAGTGGTCAGGGACTGCCCCACGGCGTGGGAGAGGACACCTTTGAGGGGAGAGGACACCTTTGAGGGGCCAGAAGTGGTCAGGGACTGCCCCACGGCGTGGGAGAGGACACCTTTGAGGGGCCAGAAGTGGTCAGGGACTGCCCCACGGCGTGGGAGAGGACACCTTTGAGGGGACAGGACACCTTTGAGGGGAGAGGACACCTTTGAGGGGCCAGAAGTGGTCAGGGACCGCCCCACGGCGTGGGAGAGGACACCTTTGAGGGGACAGGACACCTTTGAGGGGACAGGACACCTTTGAGGGGAGAGGACACCTTTGAGCGGACAGAAGTGGTGAGGGACTGCCCCACGGCGTGGGAGAGGACACCTTTGAGCGGACAGAAGTGGTGAGGGACCGCCCCACGGCGTGGGAGAGGACACCTTTGAGGGGACAGGACACCTTTGAGGGGAGAGGACACCTTTGAGGGGCCAGAAGTGGTCAGGGACTGCCCCACGGCGTGGGAGAGGACACCTTTGAGGGGACAGGACACCTTTGAGGGGAGAGGACACCTTTGAGGGGAGAGGACACCTTTGAGGGGCCAGAAGTGGTCAGGGACTGCCCCACGGCGTGGGAGAGGACACCTTTGAGGGGAGAGGACACCTTTGAGGGGAGAGGACACCTTTGAGGGGCCAGAAGTGGTCAGGGACTGCCCCACGGCGTGGGAGAGGACACCTTTGAGGGGAGAGGACACCTTTGAGGGGCCAGAAGTGGTCAGGGACTGCCCCACGGCGTGGGAGAGGACACCTTTGAGGGGAGAGGACACCTTTGAGGGGCCAGAAGTGGTCAGGGACTGCCCCACGGCATGGGAGAGGACACCTTTGAGGGGCCAGAAGTGGTCAGGGACTGCCCCACGGCGTGGGAGAGGACACCTTTGAGGGGAGAGGACACCTTTGAGGGGACAGAACTGGTCAGGGATTGCCCAACGGCATGGGAGAGGACACCTTTGAGGGGAGAGGACACCTTTGAGGGGAGAGGACACCTTTGAGGGGCCAGAAGTGGTCAGGGACTGCCCCACGGCGTGGGAGAGGACACCTTTGAGGGGACAGGACACCTTTGAGGGGAGAGGACACCTTTGAGGGGCCAGAAGTGGTCAGGGACTGCCCCACGGCGTGGGAGAGGACACCTTTGAGGGGCCAGAAGTGGTCAGGGATTGCCCCACGGCGTGGGAGAGGACACCTTTGAGGGGCCAGAAGTGGTCAGGGACTGCCCCACGGCGTGGGAGAGGACACCTTTGAGGGGCCAGAAGTGGTCAGGGACTGCCCCACGGTGTGGGAGAGGACACCTTTGAGGGGCCAGAAGTGGTCAGGGACTGCCCCACGGCGTGGGAGAGGACACCTTTGAGGGGAGAGGACACCTTTCAGGGGACAGAAGTGGTCAGGGACTGCCCCACGGCGTGGGAGAGGACACCTTTGAGGGGACAGGACACCTTTGAGGGGAGAGGACACCTTTGAGGGGCCAGAAGTGGTCAGGGACTGCCCCACGGCATGGGAGAGGACACCTTTGAGGGGCCAGAAGTGGTCAGGGACTGCCCCACGGCGTGGGAGAGGACACCTTTGAGGGGAGAGGACACCTTTGAGGGGCCAGAAGTGGTCAGGGACTGCCCCACGGCATGGGAGAGGACACCTTTGAGGGGCCAGAAGTGGTCAGGGACTGCCCCACGGCGTGGGAGAGGACACCTTTGAGGGGACAGGACACCTTTGAGGGGACAGAACTGGTCAGGGACTGCCCCACGGCGTGGGAGAGGACACCTTTGAGGGGACAGGACACCTTTGAGGGGAGAGGACACCTTTGAGGGGAGAGGACACCTTTGAGGGGCCAGAAGTGGTCAGGGACTGCCCCACGGCGTGGGAGAGGACACCTTTGAGGGGAGACGACACCTTTGAGGGGACAGAACTGGTCAGGGACTGCCCCACGGCGTGGGAGAGGACACCTTTGAGGGGACAGAACTGGTAAGGGACCGCCCCACGGCATGGGAGAGGACACCTTTGAGGGGAGAGGACACCTTTGAGGGGCCAGAAGTGGTCAGGGACTGCCCCACGGCGTGGGAGAGGACACCTTTGAGGGGACAGGACACCTTTGAGGGGAGAGGACACCTTTCAGGGGACAGAAGTGGTCAGGGACTGCCCCACGGCGTGGGAGAGGACACCTTTGAGGGGAGAGGACACCTTTGAGGGGCCAGAAGTGGTCAGGGACTGCCCCACGGCGTGGGAGAGGACACCTTTGAGGGGACAGAAGTGGTCAGGGACTGCCCCACGGCGTGGGAGAGGACACCTTTGAGGGGACAGGACACCTTTGAGGGGAGAGGACACCTTTGAGGGGCCAGAAGTGGTCAGGGACTGCCCCACGGCGTGGGAGAGGACACCTTTGAGGGGAGAGGACACCTTTGAGGGGAGAGGACACCTTTGAGGGGAGAGGACACCTTTGAGGGGCCAGAAGTGGTCAGGGACTGCCCCACGGCGTGGGAGAGGACACCTTTGAGGGGACAGGACACCTTTGAGGGGAGAGGACACCTTTGAGGGGCCAGAAGTGGTCAGGGACTGCCCCACGGCGTGGGAGAGGACACCTTTGAGGGGAGAGGACACCTTTGAGGGGAGAGGACACCTTTGAGGGGACAGAAGTGGTCAGGGACTGCCCCACGGCGTGGGAGAGGACACCTTGGAGGGGAGAGGACACCTTTGAGGGGAGAGGACACCTTTCAGGGGACAGAAGTGGTCAGGGACTGCCCCACGGCGTGGGAGAGGACACCTTTGAGGGGACAGGACACCTTTGAGGGGACAGAAGTGGTCAGGGACCGCCCCACGGCGTGGGAGAGGACACCTTTGAGGGGCCAGGACACCTTTGAGGGGAGAGGACACCTTTGAGGGGCCAGAAGTGGTCAGGGACTGCCCCACGGCGTGGGAGAGGACACCTTTGAGGGGACAGGACACCTTTGAGGGGAGAGGACACCTTTCAGGGGACAGAAGTGGTCAGGGACTGCCCCACGGCGTGGGAGAGGACACCTTTGAGGGGACAGGACACCTTTGAGGGGAGAGGACACCTTTGAGGGGAGAGGACACCTTTGAGGGGCCAGAAGTGGTCAGGGACTGCCCCACGGCGTGGGAGAGGACACCTTTGAGGGGACAGGACACCTTTGAGGGGAGAGGACACCTTTGAGGGGCCAGAAGTGGTCAGGGACTGCCCCACGGCGTGGGAGAGGACACCTTTGAGGGGCCAGAAGTGGTCAGGGACTGCCCCACGGCGTGGGAGAGGACACCTTTGAGGGGAGAGGACACCTTTCAGGGGACAGAAGTGGTCAGGGACTGCCCCACGGCGTGGGAGAGGACACCTTTGAGGGGACAGGACACCTTTGAGGGGAGAGGACACCTTTGAGGGGCCAGAAGTGGTCAGGGACTGCCCCACGGCGTGGGAGAGGACACCTTTGAGGGGCCAGAAGTGGTCAGGGACTGCCCCACGGCGTGGGAGAGGACACCTTTGAGGGGACAGGACACCTTTGAGGGGAGAGGACACCTTTCAGGGGACAGAAGTGGTCAGGGACTGCCCCACGGCGTGGGAGAGGACACCTTTGAGGGGACAGGACACCTTTGAGGGGAGAGGACACCTTTGAGGGGCCAGAAGTGGTCAGGGACTGCCCCACGGCGTGGGAGAGGACACCTTTGAGGGGAGAGGACACCTTTGAGGGGCCAGAAGTGGTCAGGGACTGCCCCACGGCGTGGGAGAGGACACCTTTGAGGGGACAGGACACCTTTGAGGGGAGAGGACACCTTTGAGGGGAGAGGACACCTTTGAGGGGCCAGAAGTGGTCAGGGACTGCCCCACGGCGTGGGAGAGGACACCTTTGAGGGGAGAGGACACCTTTGAGGGGAGAGGACACCTTTGAGGGGCCAGAAGTGGTCAGGGACTGCCCCACGGTGTGGGAGAGGACACCTTTGAGGGGACAGGACACCTTTGAGGGGACAGAAGTGGTCAGGGACTGCCCCACGGCGTGGGAGAGGACACCTTTGAGGGGACAGGACACCTTTGAGGGGACAGAAGTGGTCAGGGACTGCCCCACGGCGTGGGAGAGGACACCTTTGAGGGGACAGGACACCTTTGAGGGGCCAGAAGTGGTCAGGGACTGCCCCACGGCGTGGGAGAGGACACCTTTGAGGGGACAGGACACCTTTGAGGGGAGAGGACACCTTTGAGGGGCCAGAAGTGGTCAGGGACTGCCCCACGGCGTGGGAGAGGACACCTTTGAGGGGAGAGGACACCTTTGAGGGGCCAGAAGTGGTCAGGAACTGCCCCACGGCGTGGGAGAGGACACCTTTGAGGGGACAGGACACCTTTGAGGGGAGAGGACACCTTTGAGGGGCCAGAAGTGGTCAGGGACTGCCCCACGGCGTGGGAGAGGACACCTTTGAGGGGACAGGACACCTTTGAGGGGAGAGGACACCTTTGAGGGGAGAGGACACCTTTGAGGGGCCAGAAGTGGTCAGGGACTGCCCCACGGCGTGGGAGAGGACACCTTTGAGGGGACAGGACACCTTTGAGGGGACAGAACTGGTCAGGGACTGCCCCACGGCGTGGGAGAGGACACCTTTGAGGGGACAGGACACCTTTGAGGGGAGAGGACACCTTTGAGGGGAGAGGACACCTTTGAGGGGCCAGAAGTGGTCAGGGACTGCCCCACGGCGTGGGAGAGGACACCTTTGAGGGGAGAGGACACCTTTGAGGGGACAGAACTGGTCAGGGATTGCCCAACGGCATGGGAGAGGACACCTTTGAGGGGAGAGGACACCTTTGAGGGGAGAGGACACCTTTGAGGGGAGAGGACACCTTTGAGGGGCCAGAAGTGGTCAGGGACTGCCCCACGGCGTGGGAGAGGACACCTTTGAGGGGCCAGAAGTGGTCAGGGACTGCCCCACGGCGTGGGAGAGGACACCTTTGAGGGGACAGGACACCTTTGAGGGGCCAGAAGTGGTCAGGGACTGCCCCACGGCGTGGGAGAGGACACCTTTGAGGGGAGAGGACACCTTTGAGGGGCCAGAAGTGGTCAGGGACCGCCCCACGGCGTGGGAGAGGACACCTTTGAGGGGCCAGGACACCTTTGAGGGGAGAGGACACCTTTGAGGGGACAGAAGTGGTCAGGGACTGCCCCACGGCGTGGGAGAGGACACCTTTGAGGGGAGAGGACACCTTTGAGGGGCCAGAAGTGGTCAGGGATTGCCCCACGGCGTGGGAGAGGACACCTTTGAGGGGACAGGACACCTTTGAGGGGCCAGAAGTGGTCAGGGACTGCCCCACGGCGTGGGAGAGGACACCTTTGAGGGGCCCGTGGGATTAACTGGAGGGGCTGAGAGGGGAAGACTCGAGGCTGGAGGAAGCTGCCGGAGGTTCTCTGCCGCAATCCCAGCTCCCGGCAGGGCCATGTTCGAAGTTAGATCTGCTGGATGGAAATCCTGCTTCATCCTTCCTTCGGGGAATGGAGACAAGCTCCTGGGGAGACGAGAAGAGCCACAAACACCTGGAGGTGCCCAAGGCTGTCAGGCCTTTTCAGCTGGATAGCAGTGGTTGGCTTGGTGGCTTGCCAAGACCACGGGAGGACGTTCTCGGCGCTTGAGGAGCACTGCAGAGCTCGCCATCCCTGTCCCCCGCAGAGCCGGTGCCACTAAGGAATGGGCTGCAAACAGATTGCAAGGGCCATCACTTTTCAGCACCTTCTCCCAGTGCTCCGGAGCACCCACTGGTGTCCTGCTGGGCACGGGAAGGATTCTCTCCCCGCAAGGTCAATCTGACCGGGGTTTTTTTGCCACTCTCGGGAGTTCCTGAGATGTCTCTGGGTTGTGGAAGGGAAAGGGTCGGGCAATGGTGGTGTCCTTGGTAGATGTGACCAGCCGGTGGGGCCGGGATCAGGTCTTGCTCACATGCTCAGGGAATAGCCGATCGCCAGCTCTGGGGTCAGGAAGGAATTTTTTCCCTCGGGGAAGACTGGCACTGGTCCCCGGGGGTTTTTTGCCTTCCTCTGCAGCATTGAGCACAGCCCCTTCCTTGCCAGGGCTCCTCTGGGCCATTTTGGAATAAGTGACTGCCTGCTGCTCTTGCAGCACCAAGACACCACTGGTGCCCTGGGTCTGCGGTCAGGAAGGATTTTTTTTTCCCCGGGGGAGGATTGGCACTGGTCCCCTGGGTTTTTTTTTTTCCTTCCTCTGCAGCATTGAGCAGAGCCCCTTTGCCAGGGCTCCTCTACGCCATTTGGTAGATGCTTCAGCATCTTGGTAGATTTGGTAGATTGCTTGCAGCAATTAGATGCTTCTTTTTCAGCATGAAGATGCTGCAGGTGCACTGGTCTGGGGTCAGGAAGGATTTTTTTCCCCTGGGGCAGATCAGCACTGGTCCCCAGGGGATTTTTTGCCTTACTTGACCACATTGAGCACAGCCCCTTGCCAGGGCTTCTCTGGGACATTTTGGCTAAATGCCTGCCTGCTGTTCTTGCAACACAAAGACACTGTGGATGCCCTGGATCTGCCAGAGCTCCCACTTTTCAGCTGTCCCTGCATTCAATAAAATTGGAGTTCTCTCCTCGATCTGCGTTCATGTCGTGTAGCCTGTGCTGGTCTCAGCTGGGAAGCCTTGTCCTGCAGCTAGCTGTGCTGTCAGCAATGGCGTGTACGCTCACACCGTGGGCCTGGCAGTGTCCTGGCACAGGCAGGAGGGTTGGCTGGTTGCCCAAACCTAGCCTGAGCCAAAGTGTCTCAGCAGCCGGAGCGCAAGGCACGTTCAGCCACTGCCTCCTGGCCGCTCACGCTCAGCCTCAGGGACGCACTAGGAGCTCCCTTTAAATGAATGGTTTATGGGACAGCTCGTTGCTGTCACAAGAAAACATGATTCGTTAGAAAAATCAGCATCCTTCAATATGGGAAAAGGTGCTGAGCTACGTGTTGTTTCTAAAAGAAATCAGCTAATGTGGAGCAAAGATGAGCAGGAAGAGACTTCAGAGGAAAATATATTCTAACCCCAGTGCTAAGGCAAGTTACAAGGGGAGTCTGGGGAACCTGCAGGACTAATATTGCCTATGCTCAGTCTTACCTGAGACCCTTCCTCACCCTACTTCTTCAAGATGCGCTAAAAATTTCTGCCTTATCCAGTGAGACAACCCCCACGCCCCAAACTTCAAATCTCACCAGTGGGTACCGTGTGCCCTTTCAAAGTGGTAACCATGCTTGATTTCACTGATTTCAGATGGAAGCCCTTAGTGTTTTCCTATGTGCACGTGGCTGCCACCATCTCTTTTGGGGATGGGGTGGTCCAGCCCTTCTCAGCACACAGGGATGAAGAGGAGGGGGAATCCAGCTCCAGCACTGGGTTTGGATTTGGGTTTTCTCCCTTTTCCAGGAGGCAATGATCCACACCAAGTAGTGAAGTCAGCCAGAATCTTGGGAACAGCAGTTAGAAACCATTTGATTGGCATCATTATGCTGCAAAAAGACCTGGTGGGCTTGATGATAGATTCTGATTGCCTGGAGATAGGTTTTTCTCTCTAATCTCACAGCCAGGGGAAGAAAACTAATCTGGTATCTTTTGTACTCGCATACATCTGGGAAAGGCATAGTGGATCTTTTGAAGAGGAGATGCAGAATGGGATCAGGCATGTAAAAAGGAAGAAAGTGTGTTGGAAGTCCTCTGTCTCAAAGGGTTTACCTTGCAGCATTTCACGTTCTTCAGAGTGTGAATACCCTTAGTAAGGAACAAAAATAAAGGCATTAATATTATTTGCTGGTCATTTTTAATTCTAGAAAATCATGTGTGATGATGCCATGTGTGTGTGTGTTTATTGCTCAACCCTTCTCCATTTTTAACCTAATTTGATCAAGAGCTTTCTTAAAAATATTAGATATCATGAAAACAGGCAACTAGACAGAAAGATGGGCAAGAGTGAGATGCTCTGAAAGCCCCCTCCTGAAGGAAAGGCTGCAGTAGCAGTTTCTCTAACAGTCAGTAATGAATCCATGAGAAAAATCTATCATCATGAATGCCCTGAGGGCAGGAAAACCTTCAGCGCAAGTTTCTTTTATCGGTCACTGTAGAAACAAACCCCCAAACCTAAGTCTGTGCAAGCCTTGCTTACATTCTGCTACCTAGCAGATAAACTTCAAATAAGTTTGAGTCAGAAATGTTAGAATATCGACGAACTTTGGTTAATCTGGACACTTTTGACTTGCTTTTGATGACCCGTTTCCATGAAGAAGACTTGAAAATAAGTGCTAATGAGTGCTAATCGGTGCTTTTTCACCCGTCAGGCCCGCATGGGTCTAAGCAGCGATTGATGATGACTCCGTCCATCTCAGAGCGTGTGAGATTTATTTCCTGGATTAGCCACTAGGGAAGCAGCGTGGATTTCTAACTAAAATACCCCACACCTTAAATGCCTTGGCAATCAGTAAAAGATCCACCCTGTACTTCTCGCTCCCCAGGTCATGCTCAGCATGCTTCCCTGTGCTTTAGGGAGAAGGACCTTTTCCATAAACCCATGAACATCTGAGACCCTCACTGCAGACAGCCTCTGCCGTGGGTGTTCAAGGGAGAAAGTGGAGCACTGGCCAAGGCTGGAGGCTGCTCCACGCTGGGCTCTCGGGGTGGAGCACAGAAACTGGTACGTCATGTTTGGGTGTCTCATTTTTCTTATTCAGCCTGAGATTCTTCTAGGTATGGAAGCAGTTACTCCACTTGATGTTAATTTCCTAAGCAGAAAAATGATCTGCTTCTCTTTAATATGGACATATAATTTCTTAACTTCAATTATGTTGTTTTAATACACATAGCAAAGATAATTCTCCTTAATTATTACCTTGAGCACATGGCTGCAGATGCTGTTTACAGGTTTGGGGTTTTTTTCAGTAGGAAATCTGCATTAGTCCTAAATATTGAAGTGTTTTTCATTATCGAGGTTGCTAATAAGTTATTCAGCCTACAGCTTTCATGTGTCAGGAGATAAGGGCTGTAGTGACTTCATGGTTGCAAAGCCCTCTTTAAAATTAACGTAGGGGAAAAATAGGACCCAACCCTGAAATAAATTAACTGGAGTCGTTCCAGACACCTGCAACTGCCACGTGTAACCATCAGTCTTGCGGCTGACATTTATAGCTAGAGAAACAGGTTTCTGTTTGGAATGGCATTAACCAGCTACTGGGAACCTCTGAAGCCTGCGAACAGCGTTGTGTGCTGCTGCTGGTGTTGCATTTTCTTCTGAGGTTTCTTCAGCAAGGACTTCTGATTGCAGAAGGTCCTCCCTGAGCAGGAGGTTCTCCCTCATGCTCTGTGCTCACTCTAGGGATGTCCTTCAGCAACAGGAGCTTCCCCAAGTGGTCTTCTCCCATCCGTCTCGAGGCTGGAAGGAGAGCGGGGAGGGAGAGGAGGCATGTTAGCAGGATGAGTGTGTTATGCTGAGATTCAGGTCTCCAGGCCTAAAGAGGCTGCTGTAAAACAAGGGAAAAGAGTGGCTTTCAGCCTTTCTCAGTTCGCAGAAGCTTCTCTAGCAGAAGTGCAGAAGCTCAGATGGGAAATCTGTGCTGCTTGCCTTTGTCGGCTCTTACAGGCACCTAAGCGTGCATCCATGACCTCCAGGGATTCCACGGTGACGGGCTGAAACCCACAGCAATCATCAAGAAGGAGGAGGTCTTCCCTAGTGGGGTATTCCTTTGTGGCTCACTCTTTTGTCCTGTGATAACCCACCATGGGAGTCAGGACTTTGAGCACACGCCTTGCACCCACAACACCCCAAGGTGTTCGGGGAGAGGATCTTCATGGGGAAGAACTGCAGGACTGAGCATCCCCTGTGGAAGAAGGACCAGAAGGAGCTGAAACAGAGGCTAAATTGTTCTGCACAGAGTAGGAGAACAAAGTCTGGTTTCCAAAGGCTTCACATCCTGTGTGTCTACACAGGCTCCCTTGCATTAAGCTCGCGTCCCTCCCGTGTGCCCTCTTCATCCTCAGACTTCTCTCTTGTGTTCCTCAGCCATGGGCAAGGCAGGATACAACTTCCCAGGGATCATTTTGAGCGGTGCCTGGGCTCACCAGCTCACGGGCTATCTGGTCAGCCAGAGGACAAACAGAACAGATAACTGTCCCCCTTACACTGTTGCTTATTAGGGAAGGCACTAATTTCAGACTCTCCTTTACCTGTATTGGGTTTGCATGGCAAGGTTTTGGGAGCAAGGGGGCTACAGGGGTGGCTTCTGTGAGAAGCTGCTAGAAGCTTCCCCCGTGTCCGACAGAGCCAACGCCAGCCGGCTCCAAGATGGACCTGCTGCTGGCCAAGGCTGAGCCCGTCAGTGATAGTGGTAGCGCCTCTGGGAGAACAGATTTTAAGACGGGAAAAAAAGTTGCTGGTGCACAGAAATGGCAGCTGGAGAGAGGAGTGAGAAGATGTGAGAGCACCAGCCCCGCAGACCCCCAGGTCAGTGCAGAAGGAGGGGAGGAGATGCTCCAGGCGCCGGAGCAGAGATTCCCCTGCAGCCCGTGAGGAAGACCACGGTGAGGCAGGCTGTCCCCCTGCAGCCCAGGGAGGTCCACGGGGGAGCAGATCTCCACCTGCAGCCCGGGAACAGAGGACCCCACGCCAGAGCAGGGGAAGAGCGAGGAGTCCTGCCCCTGAGGAGGAAGGAGCGGCAGAGACAAGGTGTGATGGACTGACCCCAACCCCCATTCCCCATCCCCCTGCGCTGGTGGGAGGGAGGAGGGAGAGAATTTGGGAGTGAAGCTGTGCCTGGGAAGAAGGGAGGGGTGGTGGGAAGGTGTTTTAAGATTTGGTTTTATTTCTCATTACTCTACTCTGATTGGATTGGTAATAAATTGAACTAATTTCCCCAAGTCGAGTCTGTTTTGCCCATCACAGTAATTAGTGAGTGAGCTCTCCCTGTCCTTTCTCAACCCATGACGCTTTCATTATATTTTCTCTCCCCTGTCGATTTGAGGAGGGGGAGCGATAGAGCGGCTTTCGTGGGCACCTGGCATCCAGCCAGGGTCAACCCACCACACTACCCAACTACCGTTTTTCACAAAACATGCAGCTATTTCGTATTTTGGGGTTTTAGCTGTGAAAGTTGACAGAAACTGGCCACGGGACCGCTTGTGGGGACAGATGGAGAGACAGAGCAATCACAAAAGCCCCGCACCTTAAGGAAACCAGGCTAAAATATGGGGTGTGTTCTGCATCTCAACACCTGTACACACCTTTCTTCCATCCGTGGCTCCTGCTGGAGTTGCATCCATCATGCTGCCCGCAGTCCTGTGTGCACGGCGGCTGTGCTCAGCCCATAATATTTCATGTTTTTCATGAGCCTCCAACAGCTTGTTAAACAAGATAATCCTGGCTACATACTTCCTACAAACATCTCCATTCACAGATCCAGCATTTGCTTCTCCTAGTTAAAGGCAACGCTCCCAGTTTGGGTATGTTTTGCCATCAATAAAGTGAAGGGCATCTTTTAATTAAATAAGAAACAAAAAATACTATTAACATGAGATAATAACACACCTGATAACTTTAGAGAGGTTTTTTCCCACTCTAATTGAAGTACAATTTATAAAACTTACCTCAGCCTATAATTTTTTTCTTCCTGTTCGATGATTTTTCTTACAATATCACTCAGGTCTATTTAAAAAAAATTCTTTTTTTGGTAAATATTTACCTAAAGGCACCTTTTGGCAAAAGTAAATACAATGATTTGGGGGAAAATTAAGACAATGATTGAGGATTCCCAGTGACTTAACACTGAATATTGTCTAATGTCAGATTTCAGGAAATTGTATCAGTTTGAAATTCAGATGGTGTTTATTAGGTTTGGGAGGGACTGTACAGGAGAAATAGAAAATAAGGGGCAGAAAATTACTAGCATAGAATATAGGGGTAAAAATGGAAAGCAGAACAGGAGATAGATTGTTACCTCGATCCAGCCAATATTTGCACATAGGTTTACCTTGCTCACGATTTCCATTGAACTGGATCCTGTCGTAGACAATAACACCGTGCTCTTTGCAGTGATGAATTTGTAGATATTGAGCTGAGCCTTTCCCACAGCAAGATTCCTTGCAAGTGGAGCACAAACTTAAGTATTCCAGGCCTGGTATTTTGACATAAAAAATTAAAACAGAAGCATAAAATATGCCTTATTACCTATATACTTGTAATTATGTATCTCTAGGGTAGTGTAAGGTGACTCTTTGTTCCAGCTTGAGTGTTTTAGCTGTGCTTTGGGTAGGTGGGTGGAGATGCTTTATGAATGTGTGTTTAGCTTTGTGCACAGTTATGCAAGAGCAAGTTTCTTAAATAGAGGAGTGCCAGGAAACCTGGAGAGATTGCAGCCCCCCTGGCCTGGAGCACAAAAAACTTCTGCAGAAACCTCCCACCTCCAAGATTCAGCCCCAAGGGAGAAAGAGGAGAAGGGAGCAGATTTACATGGTACCATGCTATGTGGCGTTAATGAAGTTGCAATGATTGAATTTATTTCCAACAGCTGGAGGGGCTGTCCATGAGGTGGCATCATCCAATCTAAAGACTCCAGGAACTGTCCTTGATCTTGAGGGAAAACATGCTACAAAGGTGGTTCCCGGTGCAGCGGTCAAAGCAAAACCCAGCATGATGGAGCTCCCCAACAGACTGGTCCTTGAAACTTGTTTTTAAAAGTGTAGGTTATTCTATTGTATATATAAGCCAAAAAAAAAAAGGGGGGAGGCAAGAAAAGCAAGCAAGCAAAGTATATTTTCAGTCTAAATTGATAGGATGAGACCAAGGGATTGATTTGGCTCTCAGAACATCATCTGTTCTTGATCAGGCTAATTAGCTGTGTGCGGAGCCAACTTCTGCTCTGGACAGTGATGAGCAAGGAAGCAGAAAGAGGCAGAAAACTCAGTGCTCAGGTTACAGTAATGAAGGCCAGCTAAGCAATTAGCTACATCCCATCAGTCTGTCCTGTGCGTGAAGAGGCTGCCAAAGAAAATATAGTAAAGGGATGTGTTTTGGACCTCTTTTTGAAGCTTTCAACAGCAGGTGTCAGAGCTCCTGGCTTGGTCTGGCCCAGGGGCTGCCTGCAGGGTGGTTTTTTTTGGAGGATATCAGAGTCTGGGTCGAAGCTTGCTCTACAGTGGGATGCCTCCAGCATTTTGGACATCTTGCATAGGTTTGTCGTTCCTACAGAGTCAGGTGTGAGCTGAGCCCCTCAATCTGGGGTTTTGCAGGATGGCTGCTCACATCAGAGCAAGGCAAACCACATCATTCTGGAGTAAAGCCGCACTCTTGGCACAGTCTACTTCTCCGTGGCTTCCTCTTCAGCATCAAGCCTGTTTGTGAAGGTCTCAGGTGTAGCAGACCAGCTTTTCGCCTCTACAATTCCTGTCCCAGCTCCTGGAATATATTTGGGAACCCATAACTCAGCATAGATATGTGCGATTCCCAAAAACAAACTGGGGGAAGCAGATATTCCCTTCTGGCTCTTTCTAATTTTGAAGACTCTGCAAGTCCTTACAATTTCATCTTCGGCTTTTCATGGTCCGAGGCTGCACACATCTCTGCCCTCCTTGCCCCCCTTCTTGCCCTCATTCATTTCATTCCACAGAACCATTTCTGTCCTCCAAATGTGAGCTTTATTAAATTGCATTCATAGCTCATTAGGGCCTGCCAATTCATCTAAGGGAAGACAAAAGCCGATATTCCTTGTGAAAAGCCATTAATGCCAGAATGCTGAAGAAGAAAGGCACCCACAGGCCTGCTCGCAGGCTTTGTGATGGGCTGCAGCACAGAAGCCCGCCCGAACCTGAAAGACTCATTCATTTAGCAAAGCTTTGCACCAGCACGCTGTGCTGAATGTGTAGGGCCAGATCCAAACGTGTCCTGAGCACCGCTCCTGTGCAGAACTCCTTGAAGCACCTTTACAAAGCCACATCCTTGCTTACTTTTAAGGGATCTGCCAGTCCAAGACACCAAGGGTGATGACAATGGAGTGTCTTGCTAGAAAACCAGGTCAGAAGGTGCCCAGGACCTGGACCAAGGGCTCAGCTTGGGATGCAATGGCTTATGAGGTCTTACTGAGTTTTTTCCAGAAACTTAAATCTTGGTATCAAAAGATGAGTTCGCACTGCCCAAACAGTGGCCTGATGCAGAGGCTGCCAGGGAATAGCTCTTCCCCAGCCTCCCCCTACTCCTGCCCAAGCCCTGCAAGCGAGCAGTAGCCTCAGACCTCCTGCGAGGGCAATTCTGTCTCCGTCTCCCTCTTCCCCCCCTCCATGACCCCTTTAGTCTAGGGTCTCCAGCTTGGGTATTACATTTGGACAATCTATACTGTGTTTTCCTGGTGTGTCCAGCGCTCACAGTCCCATGCGAGATGATGGCGAAGGATGGGGGGGGACTCAGTCTGCGCACCCCTGCTCTGGCAGCGCATCCTCACCGTGGGGAGAAATCACAGCATGGCACTCGTGGCAGAAAGGTCCCATCAGCAGACTGTGAAAATGGAGATTGCGGTTTTAGTTCACAGACTTGCTCTCAGCTTTTATACCAGTATGGAAGTCTTCAGATGGGTGTGGTTTTTCTGTCTTCGTGATATAAATTAATATAAATATAATGATGTTGTACCATTGCACCACCTGTATTGCTTTTCTCTCTGAATAAGGACTAAATCACTAAAGCAGTCACAGGTTTTAGATACTCAGAATCCAGTCACTTTTTAAATAAAGGTTCTTGGTTATGTAGTTTCTAATAAAACAGCTATTCCTGCATCAGTCCTGCTGGAGTCTGCCTCAGTTATAGTCCTTGAGCTACTAAAGCATCATCATTCCTTAGATACGTTCTAAAACATCTGGAAAACTTGATAGGAACTAGAAAGAAATATTGTTCCTTGTCAGGCAAAAACCCACCACACTTTCCTGGGGCTGTAGGCAAGTTAGTTCCAAAGCTCCGGGTACGTGACAGCAGCAGAAAGATTTTTTCCTCCAGCATGTCTTAATGAGTGCATGGGCAATGCTGACAGACCTGCTGCTGTTGGGGAGCAGGTCATACGGTTTTGTCATCTTATTGACCCTACTGAGAGCTGGGCGCTCAGGATAAAGGCAAAAAATAGCTTTTTGGCTTCTCAGTCAAGAATGTAGGAAACGAGTCATTAATTCACATTTTCACTTTTGCTGAGAGAGGAAAAAACAATGCTTTCTTATGGTTAAAAGAAAAAATTGTCGTTTTATGCATTTGGAGAGAGCTTCCAGCAGGCCTTTAGACTTTCTCCTCAAACAAGAATAGTTGTCTTTTCATTTCAGGTACAAAAATGGAAACAAATATGCTTCTTAGCACATATCTTCTCTCATTAAAAAAAAAACAAAACCAAACCAACAACCCAAAGAAATCAGCACAGCTCCAAACTTGTACCACCTGAGATGCTGACCGCAGCTTTACAGGCAGAAGTGATTCGAAGAGTAGCGCTGCGGCTCATTTAACATTAGCTGGAGGCCGGTGGGGAGCAGGGAAAGTGGAGGGAGCAGCAGTTTTGGGAAGCAACTCAGGTTTATCTCTGCCCCGCCTGGGGCAGCTCTCCATACAAACCAGGGCTTTTTCATAAAAAAATGTACCTTAGGTCCTCCTACTGATCTACTAAGCAATCTGAAGCAACACAAAGCAAACTCTGTGCTGAATTCAGACCATCTGTTTAGGATCCATCCTTCTCCACCCCTGGGATGGAGCTCTGGCCCGAGTGCCCGGCTGGCCCTGGCATCCCCTCCGCTGGTGCGGAGTGTTTTGGTGCTGAGACATGGTCAGGGTGACGCTGGGTCCGTAGCTGGTTGCTCATGCTTTCAATTCATCTATGTAAAGTAGAAAAAAAAGAAAATCCCTTTTTACTATTTATGTGCAATGCCACCTGCCTTGTCGAAAAAGCCCTTGGTCCCTGGCTTTCCTCCTTTTATGTGCTGATCAAAAAGGTGATGTTTTTCCCCCAGGGCATTTCCAGGCTGAGACAGGGGACAGCAGGAGTGTGCAGCCAGTTCAGGTGAGGACGCATGAAACAATCCTGGTCGGAGAGGCCTGCTTCATCTCAACTGTGAAATTAGGATGATATTTCTTGTAGCTTTTGCAGCAAAGGAAACCTGGAGGCAGGATTTGGAGGTGGCTGCTGAATGGGGAATGGGTTTTGGGAGCATCCCTCCTACAGGAAGGGCAGGGTGAGGGAAAACGAGTGCTTGGTTTCTTAATTCGGTGCCAGGCACATGGGATGCACAAACAGGCTGCACGAGAGCCCTTTGCTGTGAGCTCCTGTGGTTAATATTGATTTAGCATCAGTAAGTAGCTGGGCGGGAGAGCATCCCTAGCAAGGCCACACTGCCAAGCCATTAAGCAGCAAAGATGCTTCCTTGGCTCCACATTCATTTTGCCAAGGCTGGAAACAGCCCGACCAAAGAAACTCTTAACAGTCAAAAAGTTCATTGCTAGAGAAGAAGGAAAACGGGTAGAAAAGTCTTTCTGTTAAAACCCCTTGCTGCAGTGCCACTTCTACTCCTGAAGTGCTGAGTGGCAGGACTGCAAAGGTGAAAAGCCCTTTGGGTGTCCACACAGCCACGCTTCACTGGGGCTGAGGCACCAGTGGTGGAAGAAATGCTGGATTCTGTCCTAAGAATAGTATTTTCTTACTCATTTTTAATTACCTTTCACAAAATGTTCCTTATTCCTGTACAATGCCAGTAGGTAGAAAGTACTGCCAATCCTGAATATCTCTATAATTTCCCTTTCTTTAGGTCCTTGCAATTCTACAAATTCCCCCATGCCAAACTGGGAATAGCTGTATTTCCACTGACTGTTGAATTCTCCACTGGAGTTTACTAAGATCACCCCACGCTGGCTTCAAACCGACATTGGAGAAGGGACGATGATGGTGAGGTGTCACCTTCAGACTTGTTAGTTGCTGCTTGGCACTTTGAACACTGAAGTCAGGAACCATCATGCACAGCTGGATGAAATCAGGAATTTTTGATGTGAAGTTGCCCAGTATTAGACTGGCATGAAAACTGCCTTGGCCACCAGCCTATCTGCAGTGATTGCTCCCGTGGCTTTGGGAAAACAAATGTCCTGGCCTTGCCATGAATAAACTTTGCAGATCCACTTAAAGAGAAGTTGGCAGTATAGCAGTAAAAAAAATCCATCAGCAGCAAATGTATCTTCATATATTTTTCATTCACAGCCTCTTTTCCTACCCAATAACCCAATATTTGTTATAACTACTGTATTATATATATAATATATACTATAAGGAGAAGCGGTCCCACACTGATACCTACAAGATCTCCCCCTGTATCAGCAGCTCATGCACCCACTCCTCCCTGACCACAGCCACCCCATGGGGCTTTTTAATAAAAATTGCTTCCTAAAAGGAAAATATTCCCACTGTTCATACACCTGCATGCCTACATGGCTATCAGCCTGGGTTTTCCAAATTAATCCAGACTCCCCTTAAGGGAGAAGGCAAGGAGACCTTGTTGCTGTTTTTCTTATGGCAGCACAGAGGCAGATGGGGAGGAATAATAAGAGCAGTAAGGAAACGAGAGGAAAGAGCCCTTTCTCCCCTCCCCATAGGATATACTCTGAAGACAGCTGTTCTCAGGGAAACAGGAGCTTTTCTTCTGGCTGGGAGGTGATTTTTAAGAAGAGCAAGGCATCGTGTGTGTTAGTGCGGAGGCTCCTCTTGGAGGAAGAAGAGGCACGGAGCTGGAGGACGGGAAGCGGTGGCAGGGTGGGTGGGGATGTTGTGCTGGGAGGTAACGGGAAAAATAAATGAGCTTGTGCTGGGTCAAAAACATCACAGACGTGGCTATTACAGGCTTGCTGGTGCGGCAGGTTCCTGGAAGAGAGCTGTTTGTCTGAACAGCCATCCTGTGCGCTCTAGCCCGTGATAGACACAGAGTAACCCAGGGTACAAGAAGACCCGTGCATGTCACAGTGCTATAATAAGACACGTGGCATCGAGAACAGTATTACCCCTTCCAGGAGAATGGCAGGAATTTCTGGAACAGCCCTTTTCACTAACTAAAGAAGTTCCTGTTGAAAAGAAACCCTGCTGAAATCTTAATTTTCCCTTTTAGTGCATAAATTAAGAATCAAATAGGCTGGGTGAAACAGACTCTTCCCATCCACCTCCTGATGCGAATAACCAAGGCTTTTAAGAAAAAGGCAGTGCTGTTCAGGTATTAGCACAGGGTCTGGTTTAGATCTGTTCTCATTTGTGCTGTGATTTCCAGTTCATTGCCTTCGGTAGATCCGCTTTGTTTTAACAGTCTGAAACTGCCCGAGCAGTGGCACTGCTGGAAACCAGCCATCCATCTAACCTGCCCTGATGACGGTGGGCAAGAGGAAAAGAATGCACTCTGCCTTTTAGACATGCAGTGAAATGGAAACCAAGGAGGCTTTGGGATGGGTCACGTCCAATGAAGTGAGGTGCCACGCCAGCAGCCCCGCTTTGCTTTGCAATGCTTTGCTCACACTGGTGAAGTCATCTGGCCATAAACCTGTGACTCTCTGTGTTAAGGTACCTCTGCCAGATAAATAAACCCTTCTGTCACCTCCTTGCCATTTGACCCTGGCCCAGGGTTCTTAGTAAAGGCTAATTAAGACTGTAAAAAACAGTTGTATAACATGCCTGTGGTGCACACAATCCAGCTGGATAAAGAGGTGTAAAGTTTCCAAGGGTCTGCACACTGCAGTCTGGTGCGTCATTAGTCTTGAAATAGAAAGGATTTGAGCACGGCAGCTTACATGGGAGTTACACTGGTGGACACCATCACTTTTCTCTAATTTTTTTTTTTAAAATGTACAAATCATTGCAATGGCATTGGGTTTGCACAGGTAACCCTGGCAAGTTTGTCCCAATAGCTACAGCTGACAACTGGATTGTTAATATCCAAGACTCAAGCTGCTCATTGACTTCTGAGCATGGGAATGAATCGAGTCAAACCATCACTGCAAATGAAACAAAAGCTGACGGGCTCTGATACTTTGGGAAGTTGGACAGGTGAGGTTCATGATTCAGTCTTCCTAGAGAATATCCACCAAGGTCCATTTCGGAAGGGACCCTATCGCTCAGGTACTTGAAATCTTACCATGGAGATGGGACCAGGACAGAACTTGATCTGCAGCAGCCAAGCTCTAAAGTGTGGTTAAACAGGGATAAAGCAAAGGCCACATAGGACAGAAAACTTTTTTGTTAAGGGGATTGAATTTACATGGAAATGCTCAGCGAGGAAGACGGTGGTGCACAACGTAAAACCTTGCACTAGCTGGCGTTTTCCTGCCTGCAGAGCCCTGATTAGATCTTATCTGACCACAGCCGGCACAGTCAGCGGGTGCTGGAAACACACAGACATGGCAAAACACAGTGCAGTCCCACTCAAAAAGTGACCCAAAAGAATGGCCAAACTCCTCTCCGGTGGGAGGGCGATCAGTGGCTGTGCTGGGAGATGCAGCGTGTGGAGAAAAGCCAAAAGCCACAGCTCGATTTGGGGGAGGAAGGAATGAGGGTGCAAGCTAGACGGTGTCACTGATGGGTGGTGGGAATACAGGCTGAATGCTTCGTCTGGTAGATACTTTTGGGGCAATGGCAGCCTGGGGTTTGTGGGGAGCTGGCAGGAGGCTGCTCCTGCCTGATTGTACCTGGCTCTTTCCAAATAGTTGCTTTTGTGCTCATTTTCCATGAGCTCTGGCTCGCCTCTCCGGCACAGAGCCAGGTCCCAGCCCAACCGTGGAGCCTCACAGGCATGTCACAGAAACCATGGAGAGACGCGGCACACCGCTATTTAATTAGTCTCTTTGGTCCAAGCTATTAGCAAAACTGAGTGAGACCGGAGGAGCAGCTGGTGAGAGATGCAAAGCGCCTGAGCTGTTTCTCCCACCAGGCTTTGTTTTAGTTGGAGACATGAACCTACATTTGGGGGCTGAAGTTTAGGTGTCCGTGAAGGGTTGTGTTAAGGTGCATGAGTTTCAGTGAGACTTAACCTGATTAAAACATGCCAATGCCATGGATGATCGGGCCAATGGCTTCTCTGCACCTCAGTTTCCCCCTCTAAAATGAGGATGATGCTGCTGCTTATCAAACGGCACGCAGCGAGGATAAATCACGACAAGAACCTTGATGGCAAATAGGACAGAGATCATCACATTCCAGCAGAAATTACTGCAAAGCCGAGGCGAGGAGCCTCTTTTTGACAGCTGCTGGGGTTTGATGTGGCCCTAGAGCAGGCTGTCTGCAGTAGTCACTGCTCATAGCCCCGTGTGTGTGCGGGAGACGAGGGAAGGCAAGCCGACAAGAGCCCATGAAGGCATGACTGAGCCCATAGTTGACCTGAGAGAGGGTTTGGCAGCTTGACGGTGGAGGGAAAAATGGGTATTGCAAAATGAAAGGAACAGAGTTCGATAAAGCACCCTGGCTTTCCTCACTTTCTATGCCTATGCAAATTTAATTAAGGGAGAGTGCTTAAAATAGGCCATTCAATTAAATGAGTTTTCAAAGAGCACAGAGTGAACTTCAGTTCCATGAGAGAAAGCCACCTGCATTGTGGCACAAGGCTTAGAGACACCCGTTTGATTAAACACCATGTAACAACCTTTGTGGGGCTGTAGCTTTCATATCAATTAGATGAAAGCACATTTTTCCAGCTGAGTTATAGAGCTCTGAAAAAATGAGATTCAACCTTCTACTAAATTCCTTTCCCTCACCACCAAACTCTGCATAACTCACTTTCTGGAGATCTTTTCACCGTCTGCTCACATCCCAGAAGACAAATTTGGACAGCTGGAAGAATTACACCGGCTGACACTGTCCCTGGCATCCTGAAAGTCAGGAATTGCAGTAAAACTTTCCAAAAAATGTCTGCTTTTGCTAAACACTGGCAACTTCTGTTTTCAGATCTGGCAGTGAATGAGTCTTTTGGCTACAATTGCAAAATAAGACCCTTTCTTTGCTTGGCAACTCACCTGGCAGTTATGTTGTGTAAATGGAGCGTGGCTTGGAAAGAGTGGAGGGCACTGATTTAGCTCTTGGGCAACTTCGGCTCGACTCCATCACTTGTTTGCTGACGGCGACTGTGCAGCGTGAGACAGTGCTTAAGCCTAGATCCAAAAGATCATCCCAGTGCCCCACACCAAATATACGGCTACTCTGCCAGTAATGCCTGGTCTTGTGAACACAATTATCACCTGCATTAGTTGATGTGGACCCTCGGGGCATGAATAACATGATGGAGAGGGAAATGGGGTGAATAAATGTGAGATCAAGCTGTGTCAGCTGCTTTCCAGCTTGCTGTCCAGTTAGCCAGGGATTCTGGTCCTCACCTGGGGGTTTTGCAGGGGAAAGGGGAGGAACGTATTCCCCAGCAGATCTCCTTGTTGTCGATCAGGCTTCCTTCTACGTGTGGAGATCTCTTGATGGGAGATAAAAGTGCTGCCAACTTGATTTTTTCACTGCCTGCTCAAAGGCATTCATTTTTTTTCTGGTAGCCAACACCCTGAGCAAAAGGCCAAGGGGACAAGTTCAGCCTTCATTTCATAAGGGCAGCAAGCTTCTGTAGAAAACCAGAAGGGAAAGACTGCTCCAAATATGTATTCCTGTGTCACATCATGATGAAAATAGATATAATAATTTTAACCTGGAATCCCATGATGCTTAAAAGTAAGTAGTAGGAAACCACAGAAAGCAGGCCTAAATAACCTATTGGGATGAGAAATCTGCCCATTGATAAAGACTAAAACACCTCTTCTCTCTTTTGGGTCAGTTTGGGCAACAAGACTCAGCTCTGGTTGTTGTCTAAGGTGCCCATCACTGGCCGATGGCACTATGCTTCTGGCAAGGGAGTGTAATGTCAGCCTGGACTTAATGTGGTGGCTGCAGTTAATTAGCAAAGTTCCTTCTCTCTTCGTTTTTCAGCAACATTAACATCTGTGGAAGGAATGAACAAAATGAGCCAAGTTCATTTCAGTTCTGTGAGAAACACGGGAAAACAGCAATGTTCACCAAATGGGGAAGAGAGAAAATGAAGAGATAAAAAAAAAAATTAATTTCCAGCTTCTAAGAGGACCTTACCAATAACTATATAAAAGATAGCTGAGTGTTCTGCTTAAATGAAAAAAGTGATTACTTCACAGGCAGGTGAATGGCTTTCCATATCTTCTTCTCCTGCCTGTGTCATTTAATATTTTTTTTTCCTCCACTCTTCACTTATTATTTTACTCCATCGGTGTGGTGAGATGGTGCTGGAGGCTATCAGCATTTCTCCTCGGAGCAAGTGAAGGAGACATCCAGAATAAGTCACCTCCTCTGGAGGCGACAACTCTGGCCTGTCACCCCTGGAAGTGAGTTGTGTCGATTCACGTGGCTCAGGCGAGCACATCAGGAAGATGAAACTCATAGTTGACATACAGCCTTAACAGTAAAATTGCATGAAGCTGAGGAGTTGTGATCCATCCTCAGGGTGAACACGGATGCAGTGCAAGCATGGGCCAGGCTGGAGAGGGAAGAGAAGCTCCTCCACGGTGCCAATCGGCATAGCTGCGACTGCTGACTGCTTCACAGCTGGTGGGATCTGGCCCCTACGTGTTATTTTGAGGTTCACAAGCCCAGTGCCCTGCTGGATATATCCATCAGATGAAAGGGCAGAGTGGCGGGGAGCTAAACTAGTGGAGCCCCACGTCCTACAGAGTTGTGTCTCCGGCTGCACTTGCATCCTCTGCAGGGTCCCTGATGTCCAACCAAAGCAACCTGTCTTTCTGGGGAGGAGTAACTGGATCCTTTCTCTCGACTCTGCCTCCTCATTTGCAGAAAACTTCTCTTTTTGGGCTCCCCTGTGGTGGCATTATATGTGGTTGGAATTGGGTATAAAAGTCAAAAGTTCTTGGGGGTGGAGGACACCAATAGGCACGTGCGTGGAGGTGGTGCAGAGAGAGGTTGTAAAGTCAAACTCTTAGGAGCTAGGAAACTAGAATTAAACAGCCTTCACAGGCACAATTTGGGCCTTTGTGCACATCGAATATGATGCACCCTTTAATTATGTGATCAGCTATCATTTGGGGTTATTTTAATCCAGTGAATTGCTCTAGGCCACATTAACACATGCTGTTCAAACCACACACTGAATTCAACATTAATTTCCTTGCGAGAGCCTCTGTAATGCTTCAGCATCTGATCAATATTAATGCGTTTATCTTCAGAGCACTCCTGTGATATCACCAGCTAGTGAACCGAGGCACAGAGAGATTAAGGCCAAAATGATCAAACGTGCATGCTAATTTTGGGTGCTCAATTTGCAACACCGGGGACCTGATCTTCCAGAGCACTTGGCATTTCACCGTCCTTTGTGTGCCTGAAGCACAACTCCCATTGACTTGTTCCTGTCTCCCAGTGCAAATCTTAGACTCATAGAATGGTTTGGGTTGGAAGAGACCTTCAAAGACCATCTAGTCCCACCCTCCCTGCCATGGGCAGGGACACCTTCCACCAGACCAGGTTGCTCCAAGCCCCATCCAACCTGGCCTTGAACACTGCCAGGGATGGGGCAGCCACAGCTTCTCTGGGAAACCTGTGCCAGCGCCTCACCACCCTCACAGTAAAGAACTTCTTCCTTACATCTCATCTAAATCTCCCCTCTTTCAGTTTAAAGCCATTGCCCCTTGTCCTGTTACCACATGCTCATGTAAAAAGTCCTTCTCTGGCTTTCCTGTAGTCCCCCTTTAGGTGCGAGAAGGCTGCTATAAGGTTTCCCCGGTGCCTTCTCTTCTCCAGACTGAATGACCCCAACTGTCTCAGCCTGCCCTCATAGGAGAGGTGCTCCAGCCCCCTGATCATCTTTGTGGCCTCCTCTGGACTCATTCCAACAGGTCCATGTCCTTCTTGTGTTGGAGGCCCCAGAGCAGGTGGGGTTTCAAGAGAGCAGAGCAGAGGGGCAGAATCACCTCCCTCGACCTGCTGGTCACGCTGCTTTTGATGCAGCCCAGGACACGATTGACTTTCTTGGCTGCAAGTTCACGTTGCTGCGTCATGTTGGCCTTCTTGTCAACCAACACCCCCAAGTCCTTCTCTGCAAAGCTGCTCTCAATCCACTCGTGTCTCAGCCTGTATTTGGGCTTGGGATTTCCCCAGCCTGAGTGTCCTACACGGGGAAGCAGGAATAGGAAGGAGACCCTTATGAGCAGCTCCTTCATTGTGCAGTTGGATTTCCTCTGCTGAACTGTTCATAGCAAGGGAGAAATCCTGGGGGGAAAAAAAACAAACAAAACCCAAGTAAAACTGTATTGGCTGAATATGAGCCAGCAGTGTGCCCAGGTGGCCAAGAAGGCCAACAGCATCCTGGCCTGTATCAGAAATAGTGTGGCCAGAGGGACCAGGGCAGTGTTCATCCCCCTGTACTCGGCACAGGTGAGGCTGCACCTCGAATGCTGTGTTCAGTTTTGGGCCCCTCACTACGGGAAAGACCTTGAGGTGCTGGAGCGTGTCCAGAGAAGGGCAACGAAGCTGGTGAAGGGTCTGGAGAGCAAGTCCTGTGAGGAGCGGCTGAGGGAACTGGGGTTGTTCAGCCTGGAGAAAAGGAGGCTGAGGGGAGACCTGATCGCTCTCTACAGCTACCTGAAAGGAGGTTGTAGCCAGGTGGGTGCTGGTCTCTTCTCCCAAGTAACAAGCAATAGGACAAGAGGAAACAGCCTCAAGTTGCGCCAAGGGACGTTTAGATTGGGTATTAGGAAAAATTTCTTCACCAAAAGGGTTGTCAAGCCCTGGAACAGGCTGCCCAAGGAAGTGTTTGAGTCACCATCCCTGGAGGCATTTAGAAGATGTATAGATGTGGCACTTAGGGACATGGTTTAGTGGTGGACTTGGCAGTGCTAGGTTAAGGGTTGGGCTCGATGATCTTAGGGGTCTTTTCCAACCTAAATGATGATGATTCTATGGTGTTGAATTGGAAGTCTTTGGGCAACTTTTTTTTTAATATATTTTTGGAGCTTTTGAGTCCTTACCTCATCACCTAATGTTCTTTCAATGTAAACTCTGGAGATGTAATACCCCAATTCAGTGTTCCCTCCAAAACCAAGCATGCAAAGCCAAGGCAGCCAAACCAACCATAGAAAGATCCAGTTCTCATTTTGACCAAAACTTGGCTCATTGGTGAGGCTCAGCCTGTTGGATCCCAAGCCCAGACCTCCACCTCCACGTCTCAGGGGCTGAGAGAGGAGACGTACGATCAGGGTTTGTGTTAGCCACGCAGCTGTCTAAAGTTATAAGATGTGTTTGGCCAGTGATTTCACACTGGGTGCTTGACAGCAGGGAAACGCTGAGATTTGGGACTCCAGAGCTCAACACCAGGAATGGGGGGGTCGGGGGGTGGTGGTGGTTTTGCTTTCTGTAACTTTTGCCACTGGGAGCATCTTCTGTCCCTCATCCCTCTGTCCTGCCCATCTCTCATCTATTCCTGGCTCTCTTGTCCGGCTCCTGCTGGCTCTCCCATTGCTCACATCCATCTTCACCACCGTGTTACTCCCCTCTCTTCTGCTTTGGCAGTGATGTTTTTTTTTTTTTCCTCCCACTGCACTTTTATATGACCGTGATTTATGACCATGAGTTTAAAGATTTATTGCAATGCACACGTGGCATGGCAGACTCTTAAGTGATGTGTTCAACCTGGTCATTATTCTCTTAAATCCCAATTTTTCCATAGTGAAACAAGTGGCTTCTGCATCACGTTGTCAAGACTTTTGTCTTCTAACTTCCTAGGTTTATTCAGATGAGAATAAAACCAGGGAAGAAAAGTCACAACATAAAGAGGTTGGCTGGCATCTATGACCCTCATGAGTAATATAAGCACCTGGGAGCTTAACCAAGCACCAGATGGTCTTCAGGCAACTAATTGCAGACTGAGGATTCACGTCTACATCAGCACTTGCTTATTCCGCTTTACAGACATGGTTAAAAGCCTTACGGCAATTTAAACTCCCTCCTCCCTGTGAGAAAAGCAGCACAGGCAGCAACCATCTATCATCTCCACTCCCTTGCTTTTGTATGCTTTCGGACAGTGTTTTAGCTATCTCAGATGAGCAACGGCCTTAAGTCATCTTAAAGAGCTTAAACTGATCTAAGGCTTTAATGTGCTTAAGGGTGGTGTAAGGACATTGATTATATTTAACCCTAAAAAGTAAACAAAACATCATGTATCTCAGACCTGCAGAAGTCTCTTGTTTGGTGTGGAGTTGTTTTCTTTCCTTTACATGCATCCTCTTGATGTACAGACCAAGTCAAAGTCCCCTGAAGTCGCTGAAAAGTCTTCAATTAGCTCAAAGGAGCATTGCTGTTGGCATCAGCTGCAGCAGGTTCAGCCTGCTGATGTGGACTTCCTTAGAGCCGAGTTTATAATTTTCTGTACTGAACTTGTGGTGGGTATCAAAACGAACCTGGAAAACTTTAAAACCCAACCATAAGCACTAGTTTCACCTGTGATGAAAATCCAAACCCCATGGTCCCCTATCAAAGTGCACCTTTCAGACTGTGGTTCTGTTTAATGACTATCCAATGAAAGAAATAGCAGTGAACCCTTTTTTTTTTTAAATAAGCATTTTTTTTTCATCTAAATAAGCATTTAAATTTATCATTTAAGATAAGCAATTTTGTCTCTCTTTTTTAAGTATGCAACTCTTGTCATAAGTTAATTTTCTCATGACTCAGCATAATACCCAAGAGTATTTCCTCCAAATTTCCAAACGGGTCACCTTGGGTCAAAGGCTGGAGCTACATTTCTACCCTTGAAAATGCCAAGGAGTGCTGTGAATGCATGAAAAAAAAGTGAGTTTGGAGGCAATATTTATCGTGCTAGTCAGACCTGGCATCTAAACAAATTAAGACGGCAACCTGTGCTGCAAAATTTGAAGATGCCTTGCCCCAGGATTTTATTTCATCTTAGGCTTGTCCTCGAGGCTACGAAGCATCTGAGATGTCATTTTGCTTTGAATTGCTTGCCAAGGTCTACACTCGTGCATGACAGCGTTGCTATCAGCATCCTTGGGAGCCGACCAGCACCAAATGACCTTGCTCCTGCCGTACTGTAACTTGTGTGTGTACGTACCTATGTGTGTGAAACCAGTAATCCACTTTCTTACTAGGGTTGGCTCAAATTTTTTCTGTCGCAAGCAGAAAAGCCGCTGTCTGAGGTTGCTACGTGGTAGTAAAGGCAGCAGAGAACAGCTGTGTGTGCTTGAGTGTCGTTTGCTTTACGTTGAAGCTGCTCCGGCTCAGATTCTGGAGGTTGCTGCCTGGCAAACTACAGCTTGCACGTGGGGTTTTAACCATAAGCACGGACACGGACGTGCGGGTGTTCGTCTGTCGGGCTTGGACCTGGGCAGCGGAGCAACGGGCACGTTTCTGCTGTTCTTGCAGAAAAGCATCAATAGTGCTGATTTGTAATTGAAAAGGAAGGTTGTATTATATGACTCAGAAACAACGTTGGGAAAGACATCCAATATTATAGTATTTAAGCAGAAGAAAACCAGGTTGCAAGTGAAAGAGCTTGGAAAGCAGACGTGACTCCTTTATTTATGCTCATTATAATGTAATTTGCACAGTGCCCATATTAAGGGCCAGCAGTGAGTGTGGCCGAGCGCAGCCGTACCATATGTAAGCAACCCCAACATCACTTGGAAGGACCGAAGGGGTAAAAATATAATTTTAAATATTACTCCCCAAATCCTATCGCTTTATGCTGAAATAAAAGATCTCATATAGAAGTTGATTTTTAATTTCTCCCCTAAATTTCCAATATTTCCACAGGAGGCTTTATAAAAAAGTTGGAACTTGTACATCTCCAATATAAGGGTTTGGGTTTTTGTTGCACAGAGTGATTGGGTGCATGTGCAGCATGTGTAGCCATTTCAAACGCTCAGCAGCCACGTCAGCTTATTAGCCATTTTCCGATATGAACCCTTGGCAGAGTGGCGGAGCATGCCCAGGTAATGAGAGATTGCCACCGTGCAGCCACAAAAAAGGCCCAAATTGATGTTTCATCGGCAGTCTTAATTCTGGCATTTCTGCGTGCTTCATTTTACCGCTCTATTAATGTTCTTGTAATCTAGTTGTATGTAATTAAACATTGAATACAGCAGTACAGAGCCACATAGCTGCAGCGTGCCCTGCTATACGCAGCCACTCCAGAGAGAACTTTTCATGTAAGATTTTCATTTTAAAAACCCCCTGTTCTTCAAATAGCTACAATAGCTCTGCAGGAGCTTGTCAGTCAAGCAAGATTACAGACTCCCTAAATTCAGCCTGACATGACAGACTGTAATGACTCTGAAGGGGCCGTTACGGTCTATTGTGCCAGTGGTCCCTGCCTAATAGGAGCATCTCGTACACTTCTCATTAAAACTGTAATGGCTCCAGAGATTTCTATATTACCAGTTACTTCAAATACGAGTTATTTTATCACAAAAAAAAGCTCATTCATGTGCTGCTAAAGGTGCAGGTTAAATAAGGAAAAGAGAACTTAGATTTACAGGCTGACATGTACCTTTACCTTATGCAATTTTGATGCTGAGAAATTGCAGCATTGGCAAGGATTTGCAATTCTAAGTACAATTTTTGCCCGCTGAAAGCGGGAATGGAAAAATGGGCGATGCTGTCTGTGCGGTGAGATTTTAACGTGGTGCTGTAGGGGCCAACGTGACTTCATAAATAATAGCGGTGGATGGTTTTGGTATGCCATAGCTCCAAGATAAGTTACGGCGCTTGACTTCTGGATGGATGAAGCTCTTTGGCCTCCGTTGTGCTGGAGGTCAGGGCAGAGGCTCGCACTTGCCCTTTCTGGCCTCAAACTCTCTCAGTCTTCTCCCGAAGACAGGAGGTTACATTCGGTAGCCCCATTCAGCAAACCCAAATCACAGCACGGCATTTCTGATACCAAGTGATTTACATGTCGAAAAGAGGGAAAATATCACGGTGGTGCGGGTTGAAGGGAAAGTTGGGTTTGGGTGTCGGCTGTGTCCTTTTAGGTCAGTCACATCTTTCATTTCCCATGTATGCAGTGGCATGGAGAGCCTGCTAGGAGACTCCTGGTGACACTACCATGGAGCAGGTCGTAAGGATCATGCGATGAAGGAAATCCTGAGGGTAGCGAGAGGATGGGAATAAGTCAGGAGCAGAAGGAAAGCTGTTCAAAGTGCGTGCCGTGACAGCACCTAAGCACCCATCGTAGGAAATCCCAAGCTGTTTGGACCACCCACGTGGCTGGACAGCCACCAAAGTGTCAAATTAGAGGGGTGCAGTAATAAATTGCAGGAGCTGGCACATGCAAAGCCGAGTGGCTCTGCCCAGCAGAGGGTAGCATTGCCCAAACACCCCAGCCTGTTTTTCCAAGTTTTACAACTTTATGCACCTCTGAACTCTGCCACATCCCCTTTGAGCTGGGAGGCAAAGCTCAGCCCAGACCCAGGGAAAGCCTCACAGGCTGATACCTTGTAAATTATGCTCATAAATTATGAGAACTCTGGAAAATCAGCTTCGAAAGTAGGATTTTAAGGAATCTGTTAAAGGACACAATGCATGTTGAATGGCTACGTGCATACAAGCACATCTGTTTTTAAGTAAATGTTACTGAGCTGCTTGTATTAGGATTTCTTTCCAGGTACCCAATTTGATAATCAAATTTGGAGCTGCCCCTGAGGCGCAGGAGTGCCTGTACTGGCCGGCAGCAAGGCCTCTGATTTAGTCACCTAACTGGGGTGTCCCAAAAGAATTGCACTTTTTTAGTGTCTGACACATTCTGAAACGGAATGTCAGAGATATTAACTATAAACGTACCTCAGCAAGTCTACACTATAATTTTCTGTGATGTCTCTCATGAATCCTGCCCATTGCCCTGCATCAGAGCTCAGCTGAGGCCCGATGCGACGACGCTAGAGGTCTCAGCATTGCCGAGAAAAAGCTGCTTTTTAGCAATAATCTCCGTGGGGCCACGCGTATGTGTGCCAGGCCGGTACCGTGCCCGGCTCGGACTGCCGTGCTGGTGGGATGGGCACGATGCCGGGGCTTGGGCCTCTCGCCCAGGCTGTGCGGTGCCCATCCACCTGCCTCTGGGCTTGGTGCTGCTCGAGGGGGTGACCCTGGTATTTGGGTGCCCCTTGCTTTGCTGGGTGCACCGAGGGCTGTGCTGGGTGAGGGTGGTCCTTGCCAAGGGGGTGAGTTTTTGCATTCTGCGAGTCTGTGTGTGTGTGTGTGCGGGGCGGGTGGGCATCACTGCCCCAGCGCATCCCAGTGCATCCCAGCGCATCCCAGTGCATCCCAGCACGTCCCAGCGCATCCCAGTGCATCCCAGCGCAACCCCGCACGCCTCCCGGCCAGGCAGCCCGGCGGTGTGGTGTGGCTTTTTAATTTTTTTTTTTTCCTGCTTTCTTTTTTTTTTTTTTTTTTTTTTTCCTTCCCTCTTTGCCTTCCCTCCCCTCCCGTTTGACGTGCGCGGTTTTGGTGCAATGCGAATTATCTCCAGTCATTCAGTCAGGAGGGGCAGCGCCAGGCAGCAGAGCAGCGGCGAGGCTGCCTCCTCCTCCTCCTCCTCCTCCTTCCTCCTCCTCCTCCTCCTCCTCCTCCTCCTTCCTCCTCCTCTTCCTCCTCCTCCTCCTCCTCCTCCTCCCATTGCCATAACAACCGCGCACAGCCGCTGCGCCCGCGGTACTTGGCGGGGCCGCTCCGCACCGCTCCGCACCGCTCCCGGGAGGCTTGAGCATCCCACGGGGCCCCCCCACGGGTGGGGCTGGGGGGGGGGGGGGAAGAGGAGAGAGAAACCGTGACCCCCCTCCAAAAAAAAAAAAATACCCAACAACAACAACAAAAAAATCCCAAAACAACAAAAAAAGGGGACTTTTTCTCGGGGTGGGTGACCCCAAGAAGGGGGGAAGGAGGGAGGGACGGGGCAGCCCCACGAGTGACTCCGCGGGGGGGCGCGGAGGAGGGAAAGTGGTTGGGGGGGGGGGGGGCAGAGAAAGTTGGGAGGAAATAGCCCAGGAAAAGTGCCGCTCGCGGAACCCGCTGGAGCGCGGAGGAAATAAAAGCGGCGGCGGGCAGGAAGTGTGAGGAGGAGGAGGAGGAGGAAGGGGAGAAGAAGGAGGAGGAGGAGGAAGAAGAAGAAACGGCAGCAGCAGGCGCTGCTGCCGCGGCAGAAGAGAAAGCAAAAGCCGCCCGGCGTGCTCGGTGCCGCCCGGCATCCGCGGGGCTGCGCGGCCGCGGCCATGGCCCGGGAGAACGGGGACGGTGGCGGTTCGTGGAAGAAGCAAGCGGAGGACATCAAGAAGATCTTCGAGTTCAAGGAGACGCTGGGGACGTAGGTGGACGGGGGGACGGGGTGGTGGGGGACGACACGGGGTGTCCCTTCTCGGCGGGGATGCGCGGGTCGCTCCGCGGGTGGGTGGGTGGGTGGGTTTGTGCGTGTGAACACGGTGGGTGCTGGTCCTCGCCCCGCTCGTCCATCGGAGCGAGAAGTCGGGGCGATCTGGAAACACGGAGGAAAATAGAACTGTGGGGCAGTTCTACACCCCCCCCCCAAAAAAAAAAAAGAGAAAAAAAAGAGAAAAAAAAGAGGAAAAAAAAGAAAAAAGAGAAAAAAAAGGGGGGGGAGTGTTTTAAAATATTCATAGAATGAGGAGACGGGGAAAGGCTTTTTCTTGATAGTGCAACTGTAAATAAATGCGGTCTGACTTGCACGCTTTCCCCTAAAGCCGAAGGCTGCGTCTATTCGTGGACAGACAAGCAGAAATAATCGGAGTGGATTGGATGTGTTTTAGCTACGATGCTTAACTGTTGTTGGGGTTTATTTCTGTTATTTATAGTGGCGGGGCATAAAGATTAGTAAAACGTTAGAGGTTTTTTTTTTTTTTTTCAGAAGGCTGAGAATAAACATGCGCAGATGGTGCAAGGGAGCGGGGTGCAGGCTGATGCTTTTTTGGCTGCGCAGAGAGTTTTATTTTTGTTAAAACAAATTTTCACTTATAGGGTATTGTAGAGGTAAAGAGCCGGGAGTGCTGAAGGAAGTCAGTACAGGGGCTGCTGTACGTATGTACGTTGTAATTAAAGTTCGGCTGTATTGGGAGTGCTCTTCGTTGCTCTGTCCCCCCTGCTTTAATTGCAACTTTAAGCATGTCTCCAAATGAAGCGTCGTTAATCCCAAGTAGTGCTTTTCATACTCTGCGTGCCACTTCCAAAATACAGTTGAACAAGTTTTGACTGTGATATTTCAGTTTCTTTCTGCTTCCAAGGGAGGGCTCTCTATAAACAGAGTATTTCTGGTTCACGGGCTCACTGATTTCCTATAAAGCAAACTGCGAGTAGGAATCAGGCCGGTCATTTAATATGGAGGTGGGTCACGCAACTCCGTTGTGATGAGCAGATAGCGTAGCCCTCAGAAAAACACTGACTTAGCAAATCAAATTAATGTCTGTCCAGGTCTTTGAAGAAGCAAAGTGCAGCGTAAGAGCTAAGTGTTACGAAGTATTCTCGCCACCTTCATGGAGTTTTTACTGTCAGAATTTCATGCCGGGAGAGATGTGTCCCTGCTTGTCACCTTAGGCGTGCAGTTCCCTTCATGAGCGAAGGGGTGTTGGGGAAGAAAGTCTTAATGTGAAGAAGAGATTCCTTAGAGCAGCAGGACGGTTTGCTGTGGTTTCCATTATACAGCTCTCTGTGACATTCCTGGTTGTTGTGTATGAAGCCATCTGCGAGGGTTATTTGTGCCACTGAAGAGGTCCAGAAAGAATTAATGTCGTGGCCTTGATCTGTATCCCACTGAAATTAATGGGAGCAGGTGCAGGTCCTAAGGAAGGTAAAGTTGGTCAGAGTTAATAGGTATGCATATTAGTATGGCTGTTGCAAATTAAATTCATTAAATATGGCAAATTAGTGTCTCAAACTGTTAACCATTGCCTTAGCTTCACAGTTTGGTTAGCGAGTCCTTTCTGATGAGAGTGGAAGCTGTGGAGTTTTTAACCTTGACTTAACAGTCAATCTAGAAAGTTTTAGAAAATTACAGTAACTGGCTTACAAACCTGGGCCTGTATAAAGAAAATAGAGCTGTTTTCTTTTCCAGACATAGCCATATTAATTATGAATGTATGTGCATTTAACAGCCTACACATCGGTTGCCTTCTGGTTGTGCATTCCGTAGTTTCAGAGAGGAGGCTGATAATTAGAAGATTTGAATCCGAGTTTGGGTTCTGTGCTTGGCCGCCCCCCGGTGCAGCACCTGCAGTTCCTACCAGCTCTGGTGTGACTTGCCAGGGTGTGAAACTTCTGAAAAATTTAGGCCATCACTGTGCAAATCATTAAAGTATTTGTTCTATTCCCACTGAAGTCAATGAAGCTCACTGACTGGAGCAGCAGATATACAGGGTGCAGGAGTCCAAATGATGGGACGTATTCTTAGTTATTGATAGGAAAGTACCTCAAAAGGAATTAGGAGAAAGTCTAAATACCTTTAAAGCATTTAGACCAAAGTGTTTTCCTCTGGCCTTATTTAGGAGCAGGGATAAAATCTGCTTTGATCCCTCCTGCACTGTAATGCTGAACCATGTTGGACATCCATCGGTTGATCTCGCCATCTAATCGATTTTTCTCTAGCATGGATGGGCTTGCAGTGAAAAACTTGGCATGTCAGATGAGATGCACTGGATTAGTGTAGTAGCTGTATTTTGCATTTCTCTGTCACCTTCTGTTTCAGGATGCCAAAGTGCTAAAAGCACTTTTAACAGAAAGCAGCCCTTTTTCATGCAGCAGTCTTAACTGCCTGTGGTAAAATTGGTTAGAGAAAGAAAAGCACTAAACCCCCAAATCAGAGAAGAAAGTGAAAGAGAAACTTTGAAAACATATTTTATTTCAAGTGCATTGATTTGTGAATGTTAAATCTATGTGTATACTCTATTAATGATTTGTTCTCTGAAAGGAGTCTTTCATCTGAATAAAAGCTTTTCAGCAGATCTTTAACATGGGAGAGTTGAAATTGCTGGAATTATTAAAAAGATCCTAACTCGGTTAATCATTATATCATTTGGGCTTCAAGGAATCTCTAATGAGTACCCAGCTCTCTCTTCCAGAGCTGGAATTAATTATTTACATGCCCCTGTAAATCATGTCCAGCTACACTGATACTGAAATAGGCATCCTGAATTGGACGTCATCTCCAGATGTATGAAAGTAGCTTTTTCCACCCAACGAATTGTTTCCTTTAGTAGGTGAGGTCTGTGTTGTTTGCTCTGCTCTGTGCTGTTGGGCAATAGTGTTTTCCTGAAGAAGTTACCAGCAATGCAGTGGCTGGCTCAGATGGTACCCAAACCTGTATTTACCCTGTTCTGTAGTTATGCAGTCCCTAAGCGTGCGCAATCTTAGTTTACGGCTGCAACCTCTAGGCTACCAGAGCGTCAACAAAATATTTTAGTAATATTAATCAGGAAAATATAATATATTATAAATAAAATAGAAAGATATAAAATATATTTTATATGTTATTACATATAAAATATATATAATGGTTCTGATCCGTTCTTGGGCTGCTTGAGTTTAGCGGTGCCGGTCCATGTTGGAGTGCAGTAAGGCGGCAGTGAACCACGCTCTGTATGTGCACGTTCAGTGGGCGCCTCTTCTTGAAACCGTTCGCTGCTGAGCCATTGAAAGTGAAATTACAGATCCTGAAAAAGTAGCTAGGAAGAAATACACAAAGTAAATCAAGGATAAAATACGATCATAGCAGCAGGCCAGATCCTCAGCTGATGGAATTTAGAGTCCCTTCCGAGTCAAGACAGGTAGGCGAGGAAAGTAGGGGATCTGACCAACTGCTTATCTTTTTAAATTTCCACAAATTCACCTATTGTGGCTCTACTCAGTTTGCTGGCTTGCCTGGAGAGCGGGATTTCTGCCCCAGCCCTTGAGAGATGAGAAGTTTTACAATAGCGGGAGTTCTGATAAGAACATGAGTGATCACTGAAATATCTTTTTTTTATCCATACTTAAATGATATTATGTCTAAGGCATTTTAAAACTCAGATTTTGACATTCCAAGAAGTAATAAGATACACCATGTCATACACCAGCCAAAGAGGAAATCCTCCAATCATTTGGTCTGCCTAATCGGATCAGCCCTGCATTTCTAAGGTATCTGTCATTAGGCCTTACTGACTTTAGAGTCACGATGAAGTTGTAATATTTAGAAAGGCTCAAGCTTTGTAACTATGGAAATATTGTTGCTGTCCTTAAAAATGATGCGGTAGATTCCTTAAAGCTTAGTAACGATAACACAGGGACTTGCGTGGATATAGGCATAACATCGTAAGAGCCGGGTGGGAAGACAAATACACTTCAATGGTGTGTCCAGTACTTTCCTAAAATACAGTACAGAGAAAACTTATAGGCAGTTCTGTTTTTATCAGGAGCTCTACTGTAGTTTTTGGTTCATCTGTCCCGTGTCTCTTCCATACTCTTACGCCATTTGATGGGCTCCTGGCACTCTTCACAACGCTTCTATGCACTCATACGTGCTGGTTCATGCTGTGAAATGAAGTCACTCCACGTCCTGCTCTCACATCTATCTTCTTTCTCACACACACGTTGTCACAAACCCCTACGTGCTCTCTCCTGTGTTTTTGTCCTCTCGCGTCCTTCACGGTATCATCTCCTGCGTGCCATCTCACGCTGACGCTCAGGCTTTGTATGAGCTGGTCCACCTCATGCTCACAATCTGTTCTTGGTTGCTCAGACCTTCATGGGGGACAAGGCTAATGGAGGTGACATGGCTCAGGCCAGGCACTCAGCCTCGACTTCCACCAGCAAGAAGATGCTGGTGGGAAGGACAGGTCCTGCCAGAGGTGTCCCATGCATTTGAGTTGCCGTGTAGGGAAGAGGTGCTGGGAGGTACCAGGAGGCTCAAGGTCTGTTTGTCTCTGGCCAAAGATCTTCCCTTCTCATCAGCTGGGTGCCAAAAGCACTTGTGTTGGATTCAACACAACAAATCATCACTGTTTAGCCAATTAACTTGAGGCGTCATGCAAGTTACTCAATTGTTTTTCCCTTCTGATTTTGGAAATTCTCAAGACGTAAAGAAACATGTTGATATTTCTGCTTCCTCTGGCTCCATACCCCCTGTGAAGATTGAAGAGTTTGTCTGATTTTCATGTTTCTGCTGACATTACCAGCAATTTCTGCCTCTCTCTTACGACACCCCAGTGAGGCAGCAGTGGCTCTGTTAGACTGTTTCATCTTTTTCTCAGTTCAGTATTTTCCTTTTTTGAAAATTACATTAAAGAAACATTTCACGTTTGAAAAATATCTTCAGGGGAGAAAAATACAGTGTCCCAAAGGGCTGAAGCTAAGGCACATGTTTTCAGGGGGAAGGTTGATGAACCACTGGGGCAAACTATGAAGGCAAGTGGTTCCCATCTCCTCTGGGATGATTTGCTGGGAGAAATCCTTTTGCCATCTGAAAGCTCTCAGGCTGCATGCAAGAGTCACCAGGAAAGAACCTCTTGTCCATGTTTACAGAGGAGGATGTTTCATGGTCATTTCTGACCTTAATATCTGTAACTCTGGGAAGCTTACCGTCAAAACCACATGGGGTTAGGGATAATTTGTGCTAAGAGGTGCATGGTACCTACAGCCCCTCTCTAGCATCTCTGGGAGGAGGAGTGAAAGCTGAGGTCTGGGTATTAAAGTTTAACTTAATGCTGTGAAACAGCTCACGTGTTTTAGTTTGTGCACTTTATATAGGGCAAGCAGAAAAATACTGTTAGGGCTCCTTTAAGGTGACACATTTGTTTTAAACTAAGTAATCCTGTTTGCTATCATATGGTGGAGTTTACTATCCAGTGTGGTTTTGGAGGCTTAAAAATAATGAGTCCCTACTATTTGCAATGTGAATTGTAGTATCTTGTAATGTAGATTGTTGGTCTCCCTTGAACAGTTAGAGAAAATAACAGGTTTGAGCATTCAGCTGGAATTGAAATGGGGAAAACAGAAAAGCAAGATGGCCAATGGATTTAAAGGCTGATGGAGAGATCTGGGAAAAAAAAATCTGCAGCCATTGGCAAGAAGGAATTTTTGACAGCTCTCCAAGCATGGTTCATGGGTGTCTTTTGGACAGTGCTCGTTTGGGGCAACAGTGTAGCATAAAGGTCAGTTTTCTTTCATCCTCTAAAAATAAGATTCCAAAATACTCAATAATCAAAGGCTTTCAGGTAAATACATCGTTTTGGAGACTCCCAGTTTGCTGTATTGTCAGCTCACATATGTGCTCTTGCTTCCTTCATGAACTTTATTTTCTACTGGTTTTGATGCCTTACCTCTTTTTGTCCCGCCTTGTCTCTTTTTCCATGGCTATTCTCTTTCAAGTACATCCTTCTACTGTCTGAGCTCCCTGCTGCCGGAGGATACCTGCTCGCCTGAGTGCCTGTGCAACCAAGAAGTGTGCTTGACCAGCAAGGTGACAGTAAGATGTTGGGGTAGGGTTGGAATAGGCTATTTGGGCTTTTTTTCCCCTATTATTTGCACCGGTCTTAGGAAAATGTGATCCTTGCCTAGGCCAAAACTCAATATTACTACTCAGGACCTCAGTATAACTCATACCGAGTCCACAACTGCTTCTTGTGTGAGCTGAGGACAAAGCACGCATAAACATATTGGTATTTTTTGTCAGCCGCAGAGGTAGCTGACACCCCAAAGCTCACAACAAGCAAAACTCAGAAGGTCTGGAGACCTGGTGGGGAGGTGGTGGATGGAACTGAACCCAACTTTTTGGAGTCCTATAGTAATCCTTTAACCAAAAGTCTATTCTTCCCATCACAGCCACAACACAGTGGGTGTGAGAGCCTTCTTCGCCGCCGCTCCCGCCATCTGGAGCAGCCTGTCTGCTTCCTTCACCCTCCATCTGCTTTCACATAGGAGCTGAAATATCTCTTCATGTATTTTTTCCTTCCTTTTTGTCTCTTTTTCTGTCTTCCTTGGTGCCTGACCTCAATTATATTTGTTGCCCTTCACACGCAATTTTCCTGACTATGTGCAGAATATTGGTTGGAGTTATTTAATCCTTTCAAGCATCCAAGGATACAATTAATGTTGAATAAAGTGGTATTGTTTTGGTTTGCTTGACAGTAACAAGCATTTATAATAGGATTCTGAATTTATTGCCAGTAATGGTGTTCACTTAACCAGTGAGTCACAGTTTATATTCATGATTACTTAACAGGACCTAATTTTCTAGTCATTTTAGGTAGCATGAGAACAAGTTGGAACTAAACAGGTACTGTTAGTAAACAGGTAATGAGTGAAAGGAGGGATAAAAAGTTCCTTGGGGCAATGATCTGTCATTTTCGTTGGAATTCAAACCACCTCACATTTCAGTGCTTTTCTGTAAATAATAATTAACAACAATAACAATAATTTGCAAACATGCGTGTGCGATTGGGCTGCTCTTGAATGACAAATGGCTTAGGAATCTATAATTTCTAGAAAAGAGAAATATTCTCTGTTCCTTAAAACCTTTCTATCAAATCTTAACACTGATATGTTTTTTTGTTATCTGACTTGGCAGTTCCTATAATGTTCCTCTGAATGTTGTGCCAATCATTTTTTAAAAAGAAAACTATAAATAACAGATTGTTAATAAACTTTTCAAGGCCTTTCACTGGTGTTTTCATGTTGAAAGCTGTGTATTGAGTTTTATGCCAGAATTACTCACCAAACAGATTGTATGAGGTTAAATTAAAATAATACTCTCTAGCAGAATTTTTTGGCTGAGTTAAGAAGCTTTTTTTTTTTTAACACTGGATGTGCTAAGAAAAAGCTACTGGGAAACTCTCTTTTGGATCTGATCTGTGTGTAGAACAGTGGAGCACAGGGCTGGAGATCCTCCGTAACAATAGATCACTGATTTTGCTTGCTCTTTTCCTGGGCAATATCATATGTCACATTTAAAACATCAACAGTTTTGGACAAATGGACTACATAACCATGAAGATAGCTCTTAAAATACCTTTTTCAAGACTCAAAAGGGGAAGAAGCGCTTGAGAGAAAACATGCTAGCTTAGATGTTTTGAGGATTTATTTTGATTTTTGTTTTGATTTTGTTATACTCCCAACTGGAGATAAAATAAACAGTTTCAGTCTACTTAGAGTTTCCAGGAGAAATGAAAGGGAGGTGCTTTTAATGATGCAAATGAACACGAGCATTTACCATCAGCAGCAACAGGGTGCAGCAGCACTGTGGCATCTCTCCCCTAGACCCTTTGCCCTCTTTCTGCTCGCCGTGGATTCTTCTCGTTGTCCTGCTCTTAACACTCTCCCTAATCTAGGTTGAGTATTTGAAGGTATGTTCTTTCAAGCCTGAGCACCCAAAATTTGGGAATTACATCCTAGGAGCTCCAGAGGAAGGGTTCCTCAGACGTGGCAGGTATCTCCCTTAAGACAGTACCACCCAGTGCTGCAGAGTCGTTCTGTAACGTTGACATGTTTTAGCTGAGCAACGTGTTTAAAACCTCCCTGCTGACCTGATGGCACGTGCACTTGAGAAACGTGGCCGCCCTTCTCCCACCAGCTCTGTTACTGGTCGCAGAAATGGTTGGGCTTTTGAGGGTAGTACGAAATAAAACGGCATAGCTGCTCGTGCTTAAACGTTCAGATTTGCAAAGTCCAACAAGCTGGTGTGTATTTGAGGGTTGGACACTAGCAAGTGAAATATGAAGGGTCTAAAATATTTGGCGGTTTTATTACTATGCCTTTTATTGGCCTCAAATGAGATCAGGCACTGTTGAGCTAGGAATATTACAAACACCCGAGTAAAAGACTGTTCGTACCCAGAAGAACTTCTAATCTAAATAAATAAGAAAAAAATGCTAACTCTGTTTGTTAAAGATGAGAAAGTGTGTCACTTGTAAACCCAGAGCTGAGCCTGAATCTTAACTCCAGCCTTATGCAGCGGACCGTCCTGCTGCTTTTAATAGCGGGCACTGTGTCAGCACCAATGTCTTCAAAATGTATTTATTTATATGTGATTCACCCAGGGTCATCACATATAATTAGTTTTTACTAGTTAAGGTTTGAAGATGCAAGGTGCTGTCTGTATGCTGTTGGTAACAGCGTGGGCGCTTTATTGCTGTGTTGTTTCACAGATGCTCGGAGGAATCGAGGTCTTCCCAGAGCTATAAAAAGCTGGAGCAGACCAGGTGGTTCTTGGGGCAATTTGGGATCGCTCCCAGCGGGATCCCATCCTCCCATCCCAGCTTAAATAATTCAAGGGACCAGGCTTCAACCAGGCTTCAGCTTTCCAACCAAACTCCTTAGCTGTGACCCTGCCGTCCCCCCTGTGATGGGCAAGGGCTGAAATGAGAGAAACTATTGGATGAAAAACTGTGGAAAAACCAAAATGACATAGAAAAACCCAAACAACATAGAAGGGAGCTGGGTGGGGAGAGAAGAGCACTTAGAGGATTTGCAGCCACGTGGAAAACTCCTCTGGGGAAGGCACAGGTTGCTAATCAAATTCAGCCGTAGTTGAGAGAGACTGCCGGAGAACGCCTGAATAATCCTTCACTGTTATATTGAGTTGGCTTGGAGATTTCCTCCCACTGCTCACTCTTGTCTTCTCCTGCCTCTCAGCGTAAGTAAATCAGTACAATATGCCCAGCCATGAAGCCTGCAGCGTTTTGGAAATTTCAGGCACAGCAGAGTGCTTGGTGTGCGCCGTCAACGGCAGAAGATACTGTGAACATATTAAACTTGTTTCGTGCTCCCTACCCTGTTTTCTTGCAGAGTACCTGAAGAAATTCAAAGGCTTTGTCTTTTACTTCGGGACATTTTGTAGCTGGGGCCTGAGATATCTTAAAGACTATCTAAAGCTCTGGGATCATCGTCAGCCTCACACCTCTGCATTAATGGGATTTCTTGCCATAGGGGTGTAATTAATTTGTTCAAGAGACGCAACATTTTTTGAGGGGAAAATCTGACACTGTCAAGCTGCTCCATGGGCTGATGATGATCATCATAAAAACACCACCTCCTTCTTTAAGTCCAAGCCACAGTGTTTTGAGACACCTTCTCTAGCATAATTACATAGCAACCTGAATACTGCAAAGCAAACAAGCTCTCCTTCCCAACATGAAATGCTCCCAAACTTAAAAAAACTCAACCACAAAACAACACAAAACCCCCTACTACAAGACTTCTGCGCCTGTGTGCCCTTCTTTAGGGAGAGAAGGGGGACCCAAACAACACGTGGCTTGTTAGCCAAGTTGCTTGAAGCATGACGAGAAGATGCTTAGATAAAAACATTTATGGAGCGGAATAATGGTGTGACTCCTGTTGGCTGAATGGCCCAGGCATTGGGGCACAAGAGGAATAACTTAGAAGTGAAATGTCTCATGTCACAGATTTGACTTATGGCTTATGCTTTTTAGGAAACAGGAGGCTATATATTTAGACGTTGGGGGAAAATGTACCAAGAAATCAGCTGAAAAAAACAGGGTTCTCAAAAGCACATAGGCACAGGAGATACAGGTACTGCAGGCTGCAGGGAGGCTTCTGCTCTTGGGTACGTTAAGGTGTATCTGGAGTAATTTCACTGACTGATTTTCCTGGCCATAGTCATGTAATTTATGTCACGGATGTAAGTCCTATGCTCTTAAGAGGGAGACCCTGAAAAAAAATCTCACAGAGCTTTGTAGGGAAATCCATTGAATGAGTTGCTCAGATGAATCTTGTATTTTTAGTGGAAAGAAAATAAGCATTTCTAGGATTCCTGAGTGACAGCTGAGATGATTTGTGTCCAGAAAGCAAATGTATGCCCTTCTGGCACTGCTGAAAGAGAACGTAAGGAGTACTAAAGGCTGAGAGCATACTCGTTCTGCAGGTGAGTGGAGCTGTGCTGGAGGAAAGCCAAAAGGGAGAGGTCTGGGGCAAAGCAGAGCAAGGGGATTCAGCTACAGGTAAAAATGCCAAGACAGACTTGTCTAAATGTGCTTTTAGCTTAATTGACTCTAGAGACAGCTAGGTCCCCCTGCTTGTTCATGAGATATACAGCTGCAAAAATTCATAGTCATGGGTTCTTTGGACAGGATAGCTTGTACAATGCACCGGGCAACACTTAATCATTTTCAGTCAAGGGCCGCTAAAATGACCAGCAGCTTCAGTGCCACTGTTTGCTCTGGAGATGGTGTGATGCTGTGACATCTTTGTCTTGCATTACCATGTGGTTATGGGGAAGGTGTAGGAACCCTTTATATACATGTAAGTAGATATAGTGTCTATGTGTATATATACATATATATAATGTATGTATACCCACATTAAAAATACTATTTATATAGTGATATATAGTGATATATAGTGCTAGTTTCTAGCCACACAGCATGTTATTTGGCTTCATTAATAAATGCATAGAGAATGACCTGTGCCATTTGGTAAAAACTGTTTAAGAGCATTGTGAACACTGTTAATTTATTCTGTGGTTTGAATTTCTCTTCATATTTGGGTTACATTTAGGTGAAGGTAGGAGAGTCATGCCTGCTTACATTATGTAAGCTTCATTATCCCTAATAAAGAGTCTAACCCAAAATTCATTATGAGGATATCCCCAGTGATGAAGAGGTATTTGTCCTTGGATGCAAACTGGCTTTAGCTGATTTTTAAATGCCTTTGTCTATGCAGTGACTTCTTGACAGACGTTTTTCTGATGCCTCGTTGTGTCCTTCCATGTACTGAGATAAGACTTGGGTCCGTCCAAGGGCTCCGTGTTTCTACTCTTGTTCACCAGCCAGTTGCTTTCATGGATGGAAGGGGGATAGTAGCTTTTTCCCAACCTGTCATCTTTAACAGGGATGACTTTGGTAGTGCTCCACAGCTGCTGAAATACGTGTTATTTGACATTGCTCATTTTGTGACCAGAGACCATGGAAAGCTCTCAGAGGCAATCTTGGCTTTGTGATGCCCCAGTTCCCCCCCGGCCCTCTAACTCCATTTCTGAGACACTTCTGGTAGGTCCTGTTAAATATCAGAAGGAAAATACTCACTTTGCGTAAGATGTAAACAGGAACTGCGTGGTGGCCCCTCATTCAATTAGCTAATGGGTGTGAACCCAGTGAAATAAGTAAGAGCATGATGGTCCTTCCCTCTCCTCTTCTCCTCCATTTACACATTATCTCTGCTACACTGAATCACCGCGTTCCATCTCCTGTCTAATCCCACACAAACCCCTTGGTGGGGTGCAGTGCCGTAGTCACATCTTGCCGGTGTGCACAGCTGGGAAGCACAGCTGGAAGACAGCAAAGCATTTCCCTTCGGGTCAGTGAAGGGCTTTGTTCGTCTAGACAAAGCACCCTTCACACGGGGAAATGAAAGGTGGTGCGAGTCTGTTAGAGCTTTTTAGGTGCAAACTTGACCACAGCCAAAGTGGAGGGTGAATTAACTAATTAACGTTGAGCTTGACGTTAGGAGGTCAGTCTCGGATAGCCTGTGAGGGATTCCCCTGCGTAGATGGGGTGGTTGGAGTATCTTCACTGACCACGTTTAACTCCAGTCTGCACCACTGCCTGCAGGGTGATGGCAACTGCTTGTTGCCCTCTGCTGCTGGTCGGTTATGGCTTGCAAAGTCGTGTCGATTAAAAACCCACCCTGCTAATGTCTTTGTGGTGGTGGGTACATTAGTTTCTGTAATCAATTCCTTTTTCTGCTATTAGTTAAGCAATACCCCATGGGAGGTAACAGTGGCTTAGATATTCTGGTATTTTAACACTAAGGCAAAATATGGAAGATAGGGAGATTGGTAGTAAAAATATGAAAAAAACCCAGTTTTGGCTTCAGGAGGTGCCTGTACGATGTCTTCCTAGAAGTCTCCTCGTGTGTTGGCTTCACACTCTGAATAGATCTTCCTGAAGTCAGAGGGTAACACACAAAAGCACACCAGGCCTGTTTCTCTTCTGATTTTCTCTTAAATCATTTGTAGCAGCACAAAGTGACTGTAAAATTCTGCCTTTGATGTGCACAGCTTGGAGGTTTTCCTCTGGGAGTCAAGAAAAGCCTATACTACTCAGCAGCTCACTGGAACAGCAGCATTTTATGCTCCTTATGCTCAGGTTTCAAACATCAGTATAAAGTTACAAGGCTGTGGAGGAACAGGTTGCAATTCCAGGACAGAAGAGGAAGGGGCTGAGCACGTCCCACAGGGCGGTTCGCATCTTCTGCCAGCCCAGTTGTTTGCAGGGATGTGTTGTGAATTTATTTAATGAAATGATACAGGTTAAAAATAGTCCTCTAAAAAGGAGGTGGGGGAAGGGGAGAAATACAAAGTGCAAGAAGTTTTATTTCTTTTCTTTCCATAGATGCTATAAATCAGCAGGGAAGTCAGTTGCGTTTTTTTTTTCCTTCTGTCTTGCATCGTTAAAAAATCATCAGCCACTCCACTGAAATGGTTTGCAAAAGCCACTACTCCAGGGACAATTTCTGACTGAGAACAATAAAAAATTGGTAGATGCCAGGTTGGATTCATGTGTCAGCGGTTACTGAATTCAACTTAAGAGCTGTAAATGGAACCAATCATCATTTCTTAATGAGATATATGAGAACAAAGAATCACAATGCTTGAATAATCTGTCACATCTCTATCAATGCTGCTTAACCAATTATTCAGTTTGTTCAATGGTTTGACAAGGTAACATGACAAAATCAATTTACAAAGCAAATTAAATATAAATATGCAGTGCTTTTTTTCCCAGGAATGTAATTTTTAAAGCTTTATGTTTTTTATCCTTACGAACCCTACCCAGTCACCTGTTTTCAGTGGTACTGCTTGGATGAAGTCCTACGTGGCCCACAGTGACATTATTCACCAGATCATTTGTCATTTATCCATCTCGGGTCTAATGAGACTGTCGTCTGGGCCTTGGTAAAAATGAATGATGCATTGCTCTGATATACAGTGTAAGTATGTTTTTCACTTAGTGCTAAGGCTCTGTTTTTTGCAGAGTTCTTAAGGAAGCCTGGCCCTCAGCCCTTATTAACACTTAATGTAAATCTTTCTGAATATTTTATTCATTTGGCAGGGAATGTAGGAGAAACTTGGTATGAGTTCCCTAGGAGCTAAATAACAAGCATTGTACGTGGAGGTGGTATGATCATCTATTTTAATACCACACCTTTCATCATATTGCAGCAGACTGGGACAGTCCCGTCCCTGTTTGTAGCGACAGGTATCGGCAAACCACCGATAACCACAAGTTACAGGGACCGTTGCAGTGGACACTAAATGCCATCTTCAGCAGCAGGTGTTCACTGGTCTTACCCTTTTCTTCTATAAAGGAATCCCCATACTTCGAATGTGCTCAAGTAGCGTGGTGTAATGAAGCTGTGGCACAGGAGAGATTATTTTCCCCCCCTATGAAATGTTTGCACCTCTCATCTTCTCCATGGGGAACTCAAGGATGTAAGATTTTTGTTCCCTGTACAAACAAATCTGGGATTCCCTCAGTCCATTTGTGTTTTATATAGTCTACAAGATGCTATTGGTGTACCTGGCTGCATATCTCATTATGCTTCTAACATTGTATGTCACCTCTCAACAGAGCTGTCGTAAACAGCTTTTAGGGAATTGTGAGCACTTTTCTTTTTATTTCAGACAAGGTGACAGGGTTCCCAGCAGCCTTTTAAACGTACCAGAGGATTGTGCCATGGTAGAGAATAGTATTTCTTAACTTATCATTGCCATATGACTCCCATTACTATAATTTCTGAGCAAATCACAGTCCTTACAAAATCTGTGATAGTGAAAACTCGTATGCTTATATTTTTGCTACATTTATGCATGACATATGGACTTCCGGTATCTGGTTACTCAGTTTCTGCTCAACATCTTGTATTTTCTGGGGACTGTTGAAGAATCTGAATACCTACAGTATTTCCTTATCTATTATTGGTGTTGCTGCAGCCTTTATCTTGTGGTTTGCTGGCTAACTGTCAAATACTCATGGCTTCATTAAGAAACAGATGTACAAGTCTACACTTTGTTTTTGTAGCTGCACTTTTGACATACTGTAAATGTCCTTAATTGATTTTGTTCAGGATAATACCATCTGCTGGCATCTGTTTCTTCTGTGGCTTTTGCTGAATACTTGTGTGTATCATGGTCTATAAGGACAAATTACAGAGTTTCAGCAAGGCATTATGTCAATTTTTTTTCTGAAATAAATGAGAGCAGAGTTTGAACATTGGATGACCTTATATCTAAATAATTTAATATCTAGATTAATACAGTTTATTCCAAAAAGCATGTTTCAGGCAAGAGGCAGGCCCTGTGTCCATGTTAGTCTCTCTTAATTTATTGTTGGTGTGTCTGCAAATGTATCAGAGCTCCCATACTGGGGGAAAAGCAGCCTTTGGGTTTATATTTGGCTGTCCTTGGTCACGGAGGGATGCGGAATAAACTTTTAGATCTGCCTGAAGCCTTGACATGAAACTCTGTCTAACAAACAGTCAAGATAAGTCATCTTTAAACATCACTTACTGTATCTGTAAGGTTGATGGGCTTCTTGTCAGCTTTTAACATAGCCAAGCGTGTTCTGATATGAAGCTTTTGGTAGCAAAAGCAGCACTGGATGCGATATCTGCTGAGGATGCAAGTAGGAAAATATGTGCTGTTTCCTGAGAGTCCAGAACAAAATCCTCCTTTTTCTGTAGCCCAGTGTCATGTTGGGTTTAGCTCTCCATCCTCAGCTCAGTCCTTTTTATTAGATGGCATTTATGGTAGATTTTACTGCAGTTGCCATGTCTGTGTCTGAACTGTGAAATGCAATAGAAATTCCATTTCCTGGCACTCTCGGTCTCTGGTCATGACAAGTGCAGGCAAGTGTCAAAAAGTATCTAGGTCAGGATTTATCTGTAGTGGCCTAACTCTGCTCCCAATAAAAATAGCGAAAGTTGGCCTTTGATGTCAATGAGACAGCATTAAACCATTTTTGAGATGCTTATGAAGCCTTTACCTCTCTCTGCACCACTCACATGCGGCGGCAACAGGGAGGAGAAGTGGGGTCGTGCAGGGAAATGCGAGTCCTCCAAATACCATTGAAGGCAGGGAGATGGGCGTACTTAGTGTTTTAATAGAAATGGGTCACTGGTCTGAAATACCTGGTGTCCCAGCCGGGATGGATTGTCCTTGAGCTGGAGTGATCTTTGTGGTACTTCATATGGGGAGGATTCAGTAGAAAGCTTAAATACAGAGACTCTTCCTGGCTGTGCATGTGTATTAGAGCTCACATGAAGGTGATTGCAAAAGCACAGGTTCTCCTTTTACTTTGCCAACCAGTTTCTTTGGCCCAGTGTCCTTGCTGTTGCTGTTCTCCCACTTACTGATATCCCCAGTCTTGGTACCCCCGTATTGGTACCCGCTCAGGAGTCGGACTTTGTAAAGTCATGAGCTTTGGAGATGATGTGGACTAGTGGTAGAGGCATTTATTGGGTGGAAGAGCACTAGACAACGATTGGGGAGACTTGGGTTTCATTTTTGACTGTGCCACTGGCTTTTTTTATGACCTTGGAAAAGTTGCAGCACCTCGCTGGCCTGGTTTCCCCATCTGTCAAACAGTCACCGACCTACTTTGTAACTCACTTTGAGATCTAACTAATCAAAGCTTGCTATGCGAGATGTTCAAAATGTACTGTGTAAGGTGTTGTTTTCGTCATGGTAATATGGCAAGAATCTCCCCTGTTTTATCTAAGTATGTTGGGAACTCGGCTGCAATGCTTGTGTTTTGCAGATGATGCTTTGTGTGGGACATGCTTCTGCAAGAACCTGCTCCCTTTCCTAAAAATACCACTGCCTCCAAAAAGAGGTGGACAGCCCCACCTCAAAAACACTAGAAATGGGACAAGGGAGTAAACGCAACTGAAATACATTTTGTTTTCTGAGACTGTTATTATCTTTCAGTGTGCTGGGAATCCCAGCAGGGCAGAAAGACCTTCCAGAAATGTCTCTGAGCTCTCAACTCCAGCCAGCTGATGGGTTTTCCAGTATTGGTTTGCCAGTGGATGGACATTAGGGAGACAACTGGAAGGAACTGTAAAGCTGTGAGGCAGTTTTCCCCTCCTGTGCAATCCAGGTTATAAGTGGGTGTCAGAAAATAACAGCAGTTTTAGCATCATGCTGCCAACGGACTGGGATTTGCAGAGCGGTGGATAAGGATTTGTGCTGCCCTGAAGAGCCCCCTGGTGATACGACAATGTGGTCTTGCCTCAAAGATACATCTGTAGCATTAGTGATGTGTTAGTAATCTCTTAATTATAATTTTTTTAATGTCTAACTATGTTCATGCCTCTTGAAAATCAGTTCAGTAACTGAAGTCAGTGTGGCGAGGAGCCACGGTGACCCTGAAGTGATAAGTTTTTTGAAACACCTTCAAAAAACAATTAAAGTAATTGGAGGAATGTCTTCATTTCCATGTCTTCATGGTGAAAAAAGTGGTATCTGTGAGATGCAACAGGAATAGAGTTGTGTTCCCAGTCACTGCAGTGTTACTGTTTTAAAAAGCCATTTTGTAGGCAGAGTGCATTCAGTTTTTTCCTCTGATTCTGGAAAAAAAGTAAAGTTAGTGCATAAATTGGAAAGCAGGCTTTCATTTAAGCTCCATGATTTAGATCTGGTGAAGGCTGCTGCTGTAGAGCATTTGGCATTCATCAGAAAAATCTCCAAGTCTAAACAGTTTTATTATGCAAAGTTATATAGTTGGAAGGTAAAACACTCTGTCTTTTTCCACTTTGAAGAACAGTGCCAGCTGATGGATGTCCTGTCAGATTTCTCATAAGCTTGCAGGAAAGGTGAATAGCTGTAGGTCTCACTCTTCAACCTATGGCTGCTATTAATGAGGAGTCCCAGGGGAAAAGGATGCTTAGCCAGGCTGAGGGTGGGAGAGCAACCATGCTCAAGAAACCATGTGGTTATTCTCAAATAATGTGTTGCGCAAATCGAGAGTTAGCAAAGCATTGACATCTTCATGAATTAAGGTCCCGATATTTGGATCTTTCCATTCAGATTTTATTAGCACAGCTTTATACTTCTTACAAGACACTTCCACCACTCCACTAACAAAGTGTACAACGACTGCACTTTCACATGAGTGTAGAGATTTTCCTGAAGTGAATTTTCCTTAGTGATTTAGGGAAAATCACAGTTCAATAAAACATTTATTAAAGCGTCACCCTGTTTAGTGCGTGATTAATTTGCTTATGCATACTGCCATGTGTGGTTATTCCCAAGCACACGCTAAAGTTGTATTAGAGATGTGAAGTCAAAGCGACTTCAGCAGGAGCTGAAATATTAAGCACTCAATTGCTTTTTTGTTAGGTATGAACTGCAGAAAGGTGACCAAGAACAGTCCTCCTGAGTGATTGTCCTCTCTATTTCTGTACATTTCTACATAATGCGAGGGACCAGGTTTGCAATCCCACCCAGAGTTCACCGCAGCAGCCCTAAAAGCCCATGGGTTTTTTGGGTGAGAGACCTCTCTAGCCACTCCAGCTGAGTAGGATGGGAGGTGCGGGTCAGACCTCAGCCTTGCCGGGACACTGATGCCAACAGGAATCACCACCGGTTTGCCCAAACGGGGCAGCCTGAGCCATGGGGACGGTGTTGCAGAAGCCGCCGCAGCGGGTGGGGACGCCTGGCCCTGGGTGTCCTGCACCCACCCAGCGCTGAGCCACAACGAGCATGAATCAGAGCCCTGTTAAGCCATTTTGTAAGACATCACTGCAGAAGTATCTTGGCAGGGTGAGAAGGAAAAAACTATTTAGCTTAGCATGCTGTTGATGCACCATAAATATTTTTCTCGATTCCATAAAAACTGCGATAAGGCAATACCAGCCTTCGTGCAATGCCCTTTAAAATGCAGTAAGAAGACTCAGTATATTGATAGGTTCCTATTTAATCAAGCAGTCCTTTAAAAATAAAATAAACCCTGAATGCTCAGAAAAATAACTTTCCTCCATCACAGGCAAAGGAGATGTGATGTTTTTTATTTTTGGACAGCTTTAGCTTTTCTGGGAAGAGGACTGTAACAGAAAGAATAACCCAAGGCAATAAATTGGGCCTTGAACAAAAACAATTTCTTGCATGTAATTGGTTTTATTCTCATCTGAGGCTGTGCTTTAGGTGGACTGTATAAAACTTGGTGGTCTTTCAAAATCTTGAGAAAATACAAGAAAGGACACATTATCTCTTCACCTTGTACATTGCAGGATCTGCAGAGATTGTGAGAAGTACTGCTTTTTCAGACAAATCTGCTGTTTCCCAGGAATTACTGTTTTTTTTAAAGGCAGTAAAGAGCCTGGTGGGATTCACTGCACCTGCAAGGATTGCGTGCATTTGCCTAAATTTAGGCATTCAGTGTCATTTGGGATGTCCCAGGGTATCTGAAACAGCCACATGAAGCTGGCAGGGGTGACACTGGATGTGCTGGAGATGGGCACCCTGTGGGAGCTGAAAGTCGGGTGGAATAGCAGACAGGGTCTTAAATGGCATTAAATGGCATATAGGTACGGTGTATACCTACAGGCAGCTCAGTAGTGTCCCGGGACACTGACATTTAGGTCCTGAGACGAATGGAAGAGCAGAGTCCTGCGTGACTGAGGGGGCTGGTGGAAACACCTCCTCATCTGAAACCAGTCCAAGGCTGACATAGACCAAGAGTCGTTGCATCAGGGTGGGGGAGCTGATCTACTGGTTTGAGGCGGACCGAGCTGGGCGAACGCTGTTCATGATATAAACACTGCCATGAGGGTTTTTTCCTGCCGGTTCATAGTTTTAGAGGTGAGAGTAAACATTTAATAGCTCTGGTGCTCAGTTCCAGTTCATTAATTCATCTGAAATTAGGCCAAATTTACCTCTAACTGGGCCACCTTGGTCAACAGCCAACTTGAAAATGTAGGTGTGTGATTTGTCTGTATTCACCCATGAGAAAACTGGTTGTGTTTCATGTTTCTGATCTTGCAGCACGTTGCTGGGACTATTGCTAGGCAATTAAATTCATCGCAGTTTAGCTTGTGCAGGATTGGGTCCCAGGGATGGGATGGGTATAGCAGCTTCTTCATTCTCAGTTGGATCCAGTCCTTTTACTGCATGTAAATCTTCCATTAAATAACACCGGCAAAAGTCGAAATTATTTCGATTGGGTCTAATTTTATGCTCTTCACTTTTTTTTGCTTCACTTGCCAGATTTCCAATTATCTCTGGAAACTTAAGATGACCTTTTTCAGTCCTCCAAGGGTGGCAGTAGCACTGTTCTTTCTCCCTGGATTTGGCACAAATAAGACATTCCTTTAATGTTGGTCATTTACAAATAAGCTCTTGCAAGGAAAAAGTAAAACCACATGCATCCCCACTTGTACCACTTGGGCTGTTTTCCTGAAAAACCTCTGTTGTGAGAATTTCATACTGGGTTTGTAGCCCAGCAGGGAACCTGTGTGATCCACCACTTCTGCTCTGCAAAAGCAGCATCCACAGTAATTAAACATTAACTCTACCTATGCTTGAAAATAGCTGTCATCATTACTCTTTGCAGTTGTGAGATTATTTTTGTGTGTGTGCGTACTGATTTTAAGCTTTTAAAGCACACGCTTACTCTTTATCTCAGTTGGTATTTACACTGAAAGGTGATTTGGATCCTGCGATTTCACGTCAATGTGGCCAATCTGCTTGAAATTACTTCTGGGTCATTATGCAGAAAACCAGGAATTTTTTGCTCCTGGTTTTAGTGGGTGATGGAAGAGCCTGTTTTCTGCCTTCACATGGTAAAATCGGCAAGAGCAGAGACTCAGCCAGCTGAGCACGGCTTCGGCCGGGTGTTTCTTTAGGGAAATGTGGGTTGTTGGCGGAGGTGCAGGCGGGTGGGAAATGGAAACTCCAGCTCTGTAGCGGGGCTCTCTTCAGCCCCATTTTCTCTGATCCATCCTCTAGCTGGCAAAATCTCCCTCCCTCTGTGGTGAAGGGATGGTCAAGCACGGGAGCGATGGCTGGTTTTGGTCGCCTGGTGCCCCGTTGGCTTTGAAGTTGTGTTACTGCTGTCCCTCTCTTGCGTGAAGCCTTGGTGCACTGGTATTACGGTGCCTGGGGTTTGTGGATGGTTGGGGGCCACAGGGCGAGAGCACACAAGAACTGGAAAAACAAAGTAGGAGAGTGGGGGAAATATGAGTCATAGCTGGATGTGCTGAGTTTAAGTTGCTTCTTAGGTGGCTTTAAAGGAAAATCACTGCATAAAATGGTTTTGTGGCCTGAGGAAAAAAAAAGGAAAAAATAAAAAAAAAGGGGAGGAGGGGAATAAAAAAAAAGGAAAAAAAGAAAAAAAAGGGAAAAAAAGGCAAAAAGACGTTTGATCATTCCTGGATTACAGAAAAGTGAGAAGCACTGATCAGCATCCTCATTTCCAGGGCTGTGCAAGCTCTGACCATGTCATTAGATGGTTTCCAGTTCAGGGCTGGCTGATGTCCAGCTGGCGGCGAGCGCGGCCGAAAGATTTCCCATCTGTCTATGAAACACCGCGTAGATGCACCGCACGCCAGTTGAGCACAAACTCCTCGCTTTACAGCACAGCCCGCTCTTCAAAGGAGAAAAAAAAAAATAATCCTGAAAGACTAGAGGAAAAGCTCTGCCAAAACACAGCATTTGAACCCTGTAGCAGAGGTTGTGGTTGTGGACCCATGGGTCCTTCTCTCCATAGCCCAAGCTTGGCCCTCCCTGAGGCATTTTTGGGGGAAGTTTAATTCTCATAACATGGGGCTGGGGGGCAGGGACAGCTCAGACACAGGCATCTTTTAAGCAGTAGCAGCTGAAACAAAGAAATGAAGTTATTTTCCAGGTTCAGCAGCAACCGCTGAGCACTTTCCATACCTTCTGCTCCCCTGTCTGGGTAGGAAGATTTCCTTCAAGTCTGGGAAACTTGTGTAGTGCAAGTGTCAGGCTGCGTACCCTGGAGAATTTGTGATGATTAAGTCCAAAGAAGAGGCTGTTGGTGGAGTGAGGCTGCTGAAGGCTTCTGTAATACTTAACGAGACAGATGTGAAGAGATGAACTGTTTTTGCAGGCATGATGGCATTAGAGGCTGCAAAATCCAGTCTGCTCCTGATTCCCCTGACGTTAGTGAGCAACATGGGAAGACAATGGGATCTACGGGTATCTCCTGTGCGGCAGTCTTTAAAAAATACCAAGTAATTTTCACCATCCGTCAGTGCTTGCCTCTTGCCATATTTTGTATTTCTTTCCTGGGCCAAGACCAACTGTATGAGGTTCAACGAGGCCAAGTGCCGGGTCCTGCGCTTGGGTCGCAACAACCCCACGCAACGCTACAGGTTTGGGGAAGAGTGGCTGGAAAGCTGCCTGGAGGAAAAGGACCTGGGGGTGTTGGTCGACAGCCGGCTGTGTATGAGCCAGCAGTGTGCCCAGGTGGCCAAAAAGGCCAACAGCATCCTGGTTTATATCAGAAATAGTGTGGCCAGCAGGAGCAGGGCAGTGGTCGTCCCCCTGTACTTGGCACTGGTGAGGCTGCACCTCAAGTCCTGTGTTCAGTTTTGGGCCCCTCACTACAAGAAAGACCTTGAGGTGCTGGAGCGTGTCCAGAGAAGGGCAACGAAGCTGGTGAAGGGTCTGGAGAGCAAGTCCTGTGAGGACCACCTGAGGGAATGGGGGTATCTTAGCCTGGAGAAGAGGAGGCTCAAGGGAGACCTTATCACTCTCTAGAACTGAAAGGAGGTTGTAGCCAGGTGGAGGTTGGTCTCTTCTCCCAAGTAACTAGTGATAGGATGAGAGGAAACGGCCTGAAGTTGCACCAGGGGAGGTTTAGATTGGGTATTAGCAAAAACTTCTTACTTGACAGGGTTATCAAGCTCTGGAACAGGCTGCCCAGGGAAGTGATGGAGCCACCATCCCTGGAGATATTTAAGAGACGTGTAGATGCGGCGCTTTAGGGACATGGTTTAGCGGTGGACTTGGCAGTGCTAGGTTAAGGGTTGGACTCGATCTGAAACGACTTTCCCAACCTAAATGATTTTACAGTCCTATGTTTCTATGATTCCCGCACAGGCGTGCTGAGCTGTCGGGGGTCGGGGGCCGGCGCTTCGGCGGTGATTTGCTGCGCGTCTCCCCTTGACCGGCAGGCAGCCCTCGGGAGGGCGATCGCCTCCCTCAGCTGCACGAGAGCCAGAAACACGCTGGTTTTCTGAGGTTTTGATTTTTAACCTGACCGGCAACAGCAGGGATTGAATTATCTTCTCGGGGAGAAGGCGGCTTCGTGCACCAGCCGCGGCGCTGCGAGCAGCTGTGACTGCCTGACCCTGAGACAACTTAGCTCCGGTGCCTCTGCTGAGAAGTCAGATCTGGTTCATCTGGATCTGGTTGTAGGCTCAGTTTAATTAATCTTTTCTTCAAAGCAGATTAAATTGATTGCTTTGCAAAAAAAAAAAAAAAAAAAAAAAAATTCCCCTTTGCATTTTTTTTTTCGGTAGCCAGCTGGTCAAAAAGAGAAATTAGGTGGATTCAGATGGTTTTTACTTTTAAATCTTTATTCAAAAAACTCCAGTCTATCGGGTATGAATGAAGAGACTGTAGCATAGACTGTCCCCTTTTTTTAATGATCCTAGCATGACATGTCCTGCAAAAGGAGAAGCAATAATGGAAATAAAAATTTGCTTTGCAACCCAGTAAATGAAGAGGGATGACTACAGCTCAGAACCACTCCATCCTCTCTATGGAAGGCCCTAAACAGACCAAATATAACGAGTTAAATTTCCATTTGGGACGTGTGTGTGTGCACTCTGTCTGCTGTGCTGAGAATATCCTCTGCACCTGGGATGTGATGGATTTACTACACTTGTCTGGAGTCAGGGTTTCATGTGCTGGATGAAATTGTACATTTATTTTTTTTAATGGATGCATGTGAGCTGCATGTGTGGAGTTCATACTGACCAGGTCTTCTGGGATTCTGGATGTCCCAAAAGTCCTGCACAAATTACCAGTTCTCTTTTCTTGCACCTAGACAAAATTTCCAGACAGAAAAGAGGATCTTTGTGGGGAAAGTCATGGTGGAAATAACCTAAACCTGGAGTGGTGATCAGTGAATTTGGGCAGGGTGAATATTTTTGTTAAGTTTTGGCCTGGGTAAAAATTGGTTTTGAGGTGTATTATTTTACCTGGTTTGTTTAATCTTTTTTTTTTTAAACCTTCATGAGTGCTGCAAAATTAAAATGTTGTTTTGAAAAGGGAGAATTTGGGGGTTTTTTTTGAAAAAAACTGATCTTTTTACACCAACTGAAACTAGTTCTGATGGCTTCTAAACTGTATGGTCTAATGAATGTAATAGTAATTTTTTTTACCCTGCAACTGTTCTGAATTTTTTTTCCATCTGATATCTGAGGATAAAGAACAGAATATTCCTTTTTTTTCAAAACTGCTTTGAAATCCACATTAAAAAGTCCTGGGCAAGTGCTGTCTGCTGTTGTTCACTGCAAGGAGGGATTCTGCAGGAGAGCTCCTTGCTATGGAAACTTGATGGCCATTTATGTTAAGTTTCCATTTCCAGGTAACTTGCAAAGGGTTGATAGACGATTAGGAGATCTTTTGAATAATAAATAAAATAGCCAGGTGGAAATTATGTCAACATCGTGCTAGCAGCAGCCAGCTGTAACCACCTGTAATCCATCCTATAGATGCATGCATTACCATTAGTAATACGTATTGGCCAGGCAGCAGTGGGAATATGGACGTGCTACGGGGGGTGATCTCCCACCACGAGAAGCTGGCAAAGACCAGTTTTCCCTGCGTGGCCGCTTGATCTCTTGCAGCATATGTGAGTGTAGCAGAGTGGATTCCCTGTCCTCTGCGATTTGTGCCACCTTCAGCTAACAGAAATGGCCCAGGGAGTTACCAGGGGTTTCCATATTGACAGGGATATACATGGCTAGGCATAAATGGATGAATTTATTCTCTTGTCTATACCTAGAGGGTCTACACCCGTGCTACGCAGGGGTAAGGTTGAAATCCAGATTGCAGCTTATGGCTGACCACCTCCTTTTGCAGCAGCGCTGGTGCCCCGTCTCCCTGTCGAGCACCCATCGAGCCACATCTGCTCTCCGTGCGAATCCTCTCTTACAGCCTGAGAGGAGGCATCACGGAGCCGTCGGACAGGGCTGCCGTCACGGTTCCCTTCTGAAGGCTGGGCCGGGCTGGCTTTTTGGTGGAAGATGAAGCAAAGAGTCGCGAAGGACTTTGGGGTGCTGCAGAGAGCTTTTATTCCCCATTTGGTGATGTTTCCTTCACCCAGCGCACCCAGGCTTTGCACAAGCATCCCCCGAGCAAGCACATAGCTTTTCCCCCAAGCACCGAGACCCCCGACGTGAGGGTTAATCCTTCCCTGCCAGAGGTCAGCAGCAGCTGGTTGTACTTGGGACCCCCCCGGGGGTACCCGAATCCAAACCTCCCCTGGGAAGAAAACATGCCTGGGAGTCAGCCTGAGGCTTATGAGAGCTAAAGATAAAAGAGCAAAAGTTCACAGTGGAAAAAGGACTTGCATGACTAAGGGCTGTCTGCTGCCCATAGTTTCCTACCGTGATAACTGGAGGGTGGGCTAATCCGGGGCAGAGATGGAGGAGAACACGAGGGGAAACGCAGGAACCGGAGCCGGGACATGACATCATTGTGTTTTCTTTCCTTGTGTTGCTTAGAGCATGTGGCTATGTTTATCTGAAAACCTCATCACAGCCTATGTAATTTGAGCTCAGTTTTAGGGATTTAGCATGTTTTGGAAGCCACATATTAAGAATACGATTTATCCATGTAATGTTTTCCTATTTTTGTGGGACACAGACAAAAGTGTGAGTGCGGGAGCTTTATGTTGAGGAAATAATTCAAATTAGTATAACTATCTGTAAATCTGGGTGGAAAGTCCTTTTTGTCGGCAATGCAAAAGTACCAGCTAAAAGGGTTCGCCCTGGCACTTTTTAAGTTCCAGACCCGCATGGGTTCCAAGGAATTTTAGTCTCCTGTTTGATTTGGAAGGGATTTTATAAGCCTAAAAGCCTGTGCTCGCTATTTGGGGTGCACATTGGTGTCTCAGCTGCTCCCCGTGCCGGAGTGTGGCTGCATTTCAGATTGGGTAGAAATGACCAAGGAGATGGTAATGGGGTGTTGAGTTTAGAGCTGGCTACGAAACATTTGTGAGGAGCGGTGTGAGCTGTGTGCCACTGGGCTTGCTGCTGCACGAGGGACAAATTCTGCTCTCGGTTGCGCAGGCATAACTTTGGCTAGTTTCTGAAACATGAGCATCTAATCTCACTGTGGCTTATTGACTTCAATGGAGTTTATTCTTTTAATTTTTCCAGCGGTGTAAGTGAAAGCAGAATTTGGCCAGAAGCCACGATAGTGCTGCATTGGCAAACAGAGGGAGTGAAATGTGCAGAAGCAAACCCATTGCAGGGCGGTTTCAAGTTTTGTGATACCCAAAAACACAGTTACGGGTCCATGTTTCTCGTTCTCCAGGATCACTAGAAGGGACCCATCCCTCCCCAGCGTGGACTCAACCTGCAGGACCACGTGTAGAAACGAAGAGTCTGGGGCCTTATTCCCAATTTCATACCAACTCTTTCTCCATCCTGAGCTATGCACATTGAGTTGATAAGATAGGCTGCATTGTCAAGCGCTTCTTGATGGGACACATGCTTATTCTATCGAGGATGATAAAGACCAAACGAGAAGGAATGGGCAAAGCCGTCGTTCCTGTGCAGAAAGGCAGCGTGTGACCGCTGGCTCGTGGCGACACGTTCTGAGTCCAGCAGCGGAGGCAGCCGCCTGGGCTTTCCGAAGAGCGGTAGCTGTGGTCTTTGGCAAGAAAAGATTTTCTCCCTCATGCCATCCTCCTAAATTTCCCCTTTTTAACGCAGATCAAAGAGGTTAAAAGATGTGATGAAGCATGAAGCTGTGCTTGTAGCTGTAACGGGAAGGAAGTTGTCTATGTATGCATGAGCAAGTGAGAGGGGAGGGGAAGGTGAGGACCTGACCGTGCACATAATTTCCTAGCTATTTCTGTTGCTATTTCTGTATTAATTCCATTGCCACTGCAGTCTCAGTAGCATTTTCTCTCCCCTTTCCTTGTTCCTGGCAGCAGCCTCCACCACGTGCTGTGGAGGGAGGCACAGAAAGCAGACGTGTGGGGTGTGATCCCTCCCCACCATACCTTACTGCAGGTCCTTTCTGATTTCTTATGCTTCAAAGACTGGCTTAAGCCCTTAATGTGACCTTTAATATACATTCAAAAGATGTTTAATCATTAGCTGTAACTCCGCTTAGTCTTGTTATCTGTATAAATGCCCAGTAGTATCATACAGTACTATCAAGTTGGACATATATTTAATTAGCTCATGCTTTATATTTGATCTGCTGGGTTTTAATCCAGCAGATGCTGTTAGCTGAGCGGCGTTTTTGACTTGGATGTGGTCTCCCTCTCTTACTGCAAATACAATGTGCTTATACTCATTGAACATATTGTAAACCATGCATACACGTACAATGTGGATGTGCTTTTTGGGTGCACGGCACGTGGAGAACAAGGGGAGGCACCTGTAAGAGTGGGCCTTGGCTGCTCTCTGGGCTCTGTTTAACTGGTAGTCTTGCACTTGGAAGAGATTTCCTTTATTTGGCAGCCTCTGCTCTTTCGTACTGTTCCAATTTGTTTTCAACACAGCCTGAATGCAACTGAATGGCCTCTTTTATTTCTATGTAAAAAAATGTTTGGTTTACATGCCTCCTGAGGATTAGGCAGTGAATTAAAAGCAAGTGGTTTTAGAGAATCACAAATAATGCTTTAACCTCCCTCCCCACTGAAACCAATGAATGACTCTCTAAATAAACAGATTTTCCCCTGTATACATTGGGCTGGAACAAGACGAGAGTCTTTCCCCCAGCTGCCCCCCTCCAGACGTGGCTGGACCCCGGTGGCACGTGAGAGTTATTGTGTGTTCACCAGCGGCAGAGTTCATCCTCCCTAGTGATGGGGAGCTGCCGAATTACTTCACACACAGGTCGCCTGGTCATCTGGGTAGGTTTTATCTTAAGTTGCATAAAGAGTTTAGAACAAGACTGTTCCTCTGTGGCTCTTTGACTATTTTTAGCTAATCTCTGTGACTTCCCTACAGCTCTGTTCCCCCTAATGCAGCTTATACTAATAGGCAGAGACAGTCACTGGGGACGTTAATGACTTGTCTGTTGAGGTCTGTCACTTGCTGGCGACTTATGGAGTCAGGTTGTTGTGTTTCTCCCCAGAGCGCTTCAAGATCCTTTATCTGAGCCTCTCTCTCTTGTCTCACTGGGATTGCTATAGAGATTTTAGTTGCAGGTGCGTGTCCTGAAACATGGAGTGTTCTGCATGGTTTGATAAAGTTGTTTCTTTACCTCCTCACACGTGCTTTGTAGAGCCACTTGATGAGCAGAATTAAAAAAACTGACTCCTCTGATATCCAAGGACTCTGTTAGGAGAGAACCAAGCATGTCTTGTATCGTGAGGGTTTAAGTCTGTATGGATTATATGATGGGTGACAAAAATATTGTGAGGAGAGGTGCTGACAGTTTGGATGATGTAAGTCTTGTAGTTCCTGTGTTACTGCATTTCTCTTAAAGGGTCTGTCAACAATGCCCAGACTTTTGGACAATTTCCCTTCAGTCAGGTTTTCCTTTTACATTAGCCATCGCAACATGCTGTTTGGGAGAGCGTCTTGGGAAGAGCTGAGGGATGCTGTAACTCAGTCACTCTTAAACACGCTGGATTTTCTGAATGAATAATGCTGATTTTTTATTTTTTTATTTTTTTTTTAAATGAAGAAGTCATGGGTGCCTGTCAGAGAGGTTTCCTTCATGTTAGGAGGAACTCAGGCACCTGGCGGATGCAGCACAAAATTGTCATGGGTGAGCAGGCGACTACCTAGAGTCTCTGTTTTCGGTCTCCGTTGCCACAGTAACTTGCGGTCCTGCTGCCCACTTAACACTGCTTAATTTGATTGCAAAGACCAGGCCTTCAAAGGGAGGCTGTGCTTATGGGTTGAAACTGGGAGACCGTTGACGAGAGCTTCCCCTACCATCCGACTCAGGGAGCAGATAGTCAGCCTGTGGTCTATAACTATGCCATATTTGACAACTTTATAAACCTATGGCAAAGCCAGGTTTCTGCCCTCCGGCTCTGATACCCAGATTAAGTGGTTCAGCTATTCTGTATATTCTACGTAGTCTGTTCAAGTTGTACTTGGATATATCCTAGTGGTTAATTTCTGTCGTGTTAGGCCTATTTTTCCCTCTCCTCCTGGAAAGACAGTAGAAAACCAAGTTGAACTGATACAGAATTGATTAAAATCGAGTACAGAGCTATTGTCTTATACTGCATTTGGTGGCTGTAGATATTCAGAAAATGTAGAATAATATACCCACTCTAAATTGTCTTCCTTCTTGGATAAGTATGTTAAGTAGCAATAACCATTTTAAATCTGCCTGACTTTTAGGGAAGTTTGAATATGAATCCAGAAAGTGGCTTTGAATTAGACAGGATAGCTCTTCTGTTGGGTCTAAATGTGAATCCAGATCTAAGCCTTGGGACTTTAGTCCTGTGTCTAACCATAATGGTTGCTAAAGAGATGAAAGAACATAGTAATAGAAGAAATAACTGCATGAGAAACCCAGATTGTTGCAATTACAGGGCCAGTAAGGTGAAAAGGGGATGTTGGTATGGCGTTTTGCCTTGCTGCAGGAGCCTTCAGGAGAGCAGGATGCTCTGCTGGTGTGGGGGGACCTCACCTCTCAGGTGTCTCCTCCCCTCCACGTGAGCATCTTCTTGTACCAACAGTGTTCCAATAGCAGAGGGGATCTCCCGGGGCTGGAAGAAGCAAGTGGTGGCAGTGATAGATACTGCTATCAGATGTGGAGGGAGCTGGGTTTGACACACCTGAGAAGATTGCCATGCTAGGTGAGTTCCTGCTGGATGCAGGGGAGGAGGAGATCGTGTGTGCTAGTCCTGGGGACATGGTGGGGCAGGGGAGGGATGTTCTGCAGGATAAATTCAGGTTGCTACATGGGAAAGTGAAGTCCAGGATCTCCATGGTAGTACTGTCTGAGATAGTGCCAATACCACATGTGAATTTGGAGAGGTGGGCAAAGATCTGCAGTCTTAGTGCCTGGATGAGATGGTGCAGAGAAGCAGAGGTACTCTTTGGGCCTTCAGGAACTGCAGGACTTCTGGGGACAGAAAGAAGCTGTAGATGGGCCATATCTTTGTCAAAACAGAGTAAGATTTGGAGCAAGGCTGCTGACACTGAAAAATAAAAGGGTCATAGACAAGCATTCAAACTGGGAGCTGGAAGAAGGTGCAGAGAAGCGCCTGGCTTGGGACTGGTGCAACCTGTGAGCTGGATGTGGTTGATGCTCAGTGCACGTTCGGAAAGTCCAGGAGGGCTGCACAGAGCAAATTAACATTAGAGTTAATGGGAAAGGCAGATCAGACTGCCTGCAAAAGCAGTTGAGTGACATGCACAGTATTATGTGCTGGAGTGAAGACAGAACATACAAGTGCTCATACCCCAGTGCTGGAGCCTGAAAAAATCAGTTAGGGGAACCAGAGCGCTTGGTGTCAGTTGAGAACCATGGTATAGCAGGTACCCCAGGGACCTGGTGGAAAGGAGATAATTGGAGGGATGCAGTGTTGCCAAGCTACCAGCTTTATAGGAGTGCTGGAGTAGGATGTATAGGCGGAGGAGTGACAGTGCAAGCGAAGGATAATACAAAGTGCAGCAGCATAGAAGTGTAACAGGAAAAGAGAAGCACTATAGTATTCTCGTGGGTGGAAATCCTGACTCTAATAATAAGTGTAGTACTAGGATTGTACTACTGACACACTCCCCCTCCCCTCCAACCAGGAAATATTAAGTGAGATTAAAGAAGCTGCAAATTTAGGACAGGTGTTAATAGGAGGAGATTTCAACTATCCATACATAGACTGGGTCAATGCCTCATCAGGATGAGATGTAGCGAGAAAGTTTTGGGTGGACTAAATAGTTACTTCCTAGAACAGTTAATCCTAGATCCTGTAAGAAAAGATGCTATTCTGGATTTGGCCTGGAGTGGTGCGCAGGACCTGGTCCAAGAGGCATTAGCAGGAGAGCTCACTGGTAGTGAGTACAATACAATTAGATTTAACATTGCAGCGGGAAAAAGCAGGGCACATAAATTCTGTATGTGGATGTTTGGTTTCAAGAGAGGGACAAGGTAAATATGAGGGAGACTTTAAAAGGAGCAGTTCAAAAAAGCAAGAAACCTGCTTGCAGCCTGGAGGCTGTTAATAATAGCGTATTAGAAGCTAAGATAAAATGTGTGCTGCAATTCGAAAAGAAAAAAAATTGTCCCCAGATCTCCTGCACACTCAGTAGGAAAGTTAAACAGCATATAACAGGAGATGGTTGGCATCTGAGAAATGGAAAGCTTGCTCGAATTAAGGGAATGGGAAAGGCTGTAAAATATTGCAGGTCGAGTGTAAACAGAAAATTGAGTTTGCAGATGAAGCCAGGCTCCTTTGGGTAGTCAGATGCCACAGGGATGCTGAGGAACTGCAGAAAGACCTCATAAAAATGACTGAGTGTCAAAAAGGGGGCACACGAGCTTCAGTGTAGATAAATGTAAGGTAATCCATCAAGGGAAGATTAGACCATGCCTTCATGATGCTGAACTCAAGAACCGGGAGTTACAGCTTGGGAGAGAGATTTGGAGTCCCGGTTGGCAGTCGTTTGGAATCTCCTGCTCCATGTGCAGTGACATCCAAAAAAGCAAACCAACCCCTGCACGTGGTCAGGGAGGGTGCCAAGTACAAGATGTAGGTGTCATATTGCCGCTGTAGGAAGCCTTGGTGTACCCGTGCTGGGGCAATGCTGTGTGCAGTTCAGGATGGAGGTAGAGAAGGTCCAGAGAAGAGCAGCTAAAATGACTAAAGGGATGGAGCAGCTCCTTATGAGGAGAGACTGCATGGGCTGGGTCTTCAGCCATAAAGCAAAGGGAGAGGGCAGGTAGGGGGTATGTTGCAACTAGCAGGTGGTTGGATTAATATCCAGTGATTTTAATCCAACTGAAAAGGAGGTATCCAGTTGAAAGTAAGAAAGAAAATAAAGTAATACAGCTGAAAGAAGGTATTTTTTGTACTTGGCAGGTAGTGAGCTTCTGGAGTACGTTGCCTCAGGGGGTGGTGAACCTGCTAATATCAGAAGGTTCAAGAGGGAATTCATTGACAACAGGTCTATGATACAAGGAGTACAGGGATATTCTTGGAAATGTCCCTAACCAAAAAATATGGGTACTACAAGAGTAAGAGTGGAAGAGACTGAAGGTAGAGGCCAGGCTCACCTGCTCTCCCTGAAGAGCACCTCTGCTGGGGACAGTCCTGGCCTGGATGAACCACTGATCTCACCCAATATGACATTTTTTTTATTTTCCTAATGTGAAACCCTCCCCTTGATGGCATTTCTGGATCTGTGTGCTATCTTCTGCTCTGATAACTTCTGAAGCTGTATCATTCCAAGCGAAGGGCATCTTTTTAAGAATGCAGAAATCTACTGATTATAAAGGAAAACAGTCAAAAGGGGTACATGGGGAGGTGCACGAAGCTTCTGTAATCTGTGACTAGCCAGCAGCCAGTCTTTATCTAAAAATCAAACTACTAGATGATGGCAGCTGTTGAGGCCTTGCAGCATAATTTGCCTTCGCATCAGCTTTACTTTACACAACGATCCCATGCAAATTAAAATGTTGCTGCCCTTATTTCCCTAAAGGACAGAAAGGAAATGAGGATGGAGGTGGTTGGAGAAATGCTGTGAAAAGAGCCCTATTTATTGATATGAGAAGGACAGAGCATCTAGGACAGTGTGGAGGTAAATGCAACACCCCAGGTACAGTGGATGTAGTGTGTGGAAAGGGTAGAGTGAGAAAGAAGTTCATGGGGAGGGAGTCACAGAGCCCTGGTGTGGGGCTGATGGCAGGAAAGCAAGAGGCACGTACGATGAGGGTAATGCTACATTTGTAGAAGCCAGTATGGTGTCCATTTAGGTCCATTTACTCCCACACTAGACTATAGTGCATACATACCGTATATGTGGTTGTGTAGTAAAGGGGCATTAACTGATTCCTTAATAAATCAGGATTTTGGTACCATGCTGACTTGGTGCTCTAGAGACTCCTAAAACAAACTGTTTTGATGCTCAGTCAAATCTGAAAAGCAAACATATGAATCCTGCCTAATGCCAAAGCCATTAGAAATCCGCCCACCCCAAAACTAATTTTAATACAGATAGGAAAGCAATTTCCTGATGAGAAAGCTCTTAATAGAGAGTGCTAATAGCGAACAGCAAGGAGAGGATTGTGGGCTCTGGTGCAGTTTAGCAACCATGCTGGGAAGCGAAAGGTGACCCGTGTTATGAAGGGTTGTCCACAGTGGCTAGGGTGGGGACGGCATTTCAGGATGACCAAGACCAAGCTATGGAAGAGACCCCTTTGCTTTGTGGCTGTGGAGATGGTGGATGGCCTCAGTGGTTGCTTGTCACGTAGAGCGGGAGAGTAGCAGCACTCCTGGCCGTTGCTGGTGTGATGCTTGGAGGTCCTTGGCCAACCGGTGCAAGGGAGAAAGAGTAGGTGTGGGCATGGGTGCACTTTTATCAGTGTTGTAAAGTTCTGAAATGCTTTTCCAGGCAAGAAGCATCTCATTTCCCACTTGGCTGTCCCTGGCCTGGATCAGAGGACTTGGAGCCCACCAGGCCAAGCAGCTGGGGATGGAAAGCCTCCAGGAAACTCAGCATTTTCCCTTGGCTTCCCCTGTTGTTTTTACTTTCCTCCTCTCAGTTTGCAGCCATTTGTATTGGCAACCCTCACTCCCTGCGAGGGCTGAGGTGCTGAGGTTGGGAATATCCTTAGAGCCTGTAGGAGTCCAAATTTGATGCTCCCATCTCCATTGGGGAGGCAAGAAGCGTCCTAACTCCCTGTAACCTGCATGGTGTGGCTGACCTCGAGCTCCAGGTCTGTGGTATCTGGCTGCCTGTAGACCTTTGTCAGCTGTCTGGTTTTCAGTGGAAGCCCTCCTGTAAGAGTCAGCTTGCTTATAATGAACTAATGAGTCATGCAAGTGTGGAATTTCTTTCTGCTTTACCTTAGGATGGGGTTGTCGCATAAGCAGACTCCACAACTTTGGCCCGATGAGGCCCTGGTTTGCTCTGGCATCAATTCTTCTCCCACGGGGACCTTCATTTTTGTGTGCTTTCCTGAGCTGCCCTGAGAAATGCACACAAAAATACAGCTCCCATGGGAGCAGAGAGGATTCCCTGTCTGCTGCTGGTGGCTCCCGCATGGCTGTGCCTGGACCCATCTTCTCCACACACCGCAGGGCAGCCATGCTCCGTTGTAGCTTGCCCCCCTGTAGCCTCTGTGGGTCAATCTGTGCGTTGTGGGTGGATGAACCCTGTGGTGGGTGCCTCTCATCCCATGATGGAAATAACACCAGGGCCTCGCTCTTAAGAACATGTCATGGTGTCTCTATTGCTGGAGACAGCTGTGTGAATGAGAGTTTGAAGAGCACAGCGTGCATCAAATCTAGGACCCGTGTTCGGCTCTGGTAGGGAGGGGGAGGCTGGTTTGCTTTTCACCGTGGGGATGGGGTCCTCTACTCACCCCAGGAGCCATTCCTGTGCAAATCTCCCCATGTCTGCAGAGGTCACCCCACCACGGCTCCGTGGAGAGCTGCAGGCTCTGCCTCAAAAGCAGGGGATGCAGCAAATGATGTAAGCCCCCATCTTCTAACCATGGAGAAGGATTATCACCCTCCAGAAAGCAATGTGTCGCAGTATCTACTTGTATAGAGCCTTCCACTGTGGATGGTCCTTACTCATCTAATTTCACTTTTGGAGGTGGTTCTGTCATGACTTCTCAGGGCCAGGTTTTGGCTGACTTGGAAGTTGGTAATGGCTCCACCATGTATTCAGCTGGACACACTGAGAAAAGGCCTGGTGGGACTGAAGATTTCACCTGAGCTAGGAGCACCAACAGGAATCCATAGGACTTGTACTCTGAAATCCTGTGGGGAATACAGCAAATCTCAGTTTCTTTATGCCTTGGTACCCAGACTGTAAAATGAAATGGTACCTCTGGCCCAGGTGCAGTGGGTAGGGATAGAGTGGCAGGGACTGTTTAATTAATTGGTAGTCCCTTAAGACTACAGAGGAACCACATGTAGCGACACCGAGTTGGAAACATGATTGTAGGATCTGGAATTGAATCTGATTGAATTGAATATGACACCAGTCCCAGACTATCTACAGGACTTGCTTTGTCCAGCATGTAAATTCAGCCCAGTGTGCTGGAGGCAGATGTTTAACACCACCCTCCTTATCTCTGGGTTGTGACAGGAGATGAAAAACTTCATCTCCCAATGGAAGAACAAGGAAAGTTTAATTAGGCAAATGATAATGACCTGCACTTGGTTTCCCCAAGACAGGACAGCCTGGTGCCAGCCAGCATAGCCCTTCCATTCCCCGTGGAGCTGAGTGGATTTACACAAAGCCAGAAGCTTGAAACGGGCATTCAGTAGAGGAAGCGTTACATAGGATCTTGGAAGAAAAGTATTTTCTGCCCTTTTTAGAAAAAGAAACTCAACCGTGCTGTTTTGTGCAACACAAGTTGTGCCATACCAAGCCTGAGCTTTGCTCAGCCCTGGGGCTTGTGGTGGGAGATAGGCACACAGAAAAGTCCTGGAGTCTCCATCACTCACTGTGTGGCTTTGCTGAGCGTTTCCCCTGCTGACTGCAACCACAGGTCTGGCAGACCTTCACCTGAACGGTGGTTGATAAGCTTAGGTCCCCGAGGATGGATGTATTTCATAAACGAGAAGACAGCGGTATCTCCAAAGGCAGGAGGATCTCCAGGGATCCCTCTGTCCATCCCTATAAGGTGGGTTTAAATTCCCCCTCCAACTTGGCCTTGGCCCCCCCAGATAGATTTCTTTGCCGAACCTATTAAAAGCCAGATTAAGATCTCTTGCAGAGGTCATTTAGCAAACAGTGAGACAAATTGGCCGTTCTCTAAGGAATACTTGTTTTCCTCTCAATCCTCAAAACAATCTGGAGAATGTGTTTGGAGTCAGCCCGTTTCTGAACTTAACCCTCTCGTCCCCAGCAAAAGTAGTCGGCGCGCTGCCCTCGTGCCTGGGATGGGGTGAGCTGGACCCCAGCCCTGAATTCCCGAGCTGAGTTGATTTTCTGGAGCACATAGAAGGGTTTGTGTTGTGTGTGGGGGGGTATGCCATGACGAGAGGGTGACTAAACCCGACGGGTGTGCGCTTACGTAAACTTGCATCAGCCTGTACGTTGTGTGTAAAGCACAGGGATGACTCAAAGGCAGGAGCTGCAGTGGCACGTAAAGTCTGCTGGCTGGCGGTGATCGACAGCCTGGGGCAAAGGATCGGCGTTGGGTCTTTTTGGGTGTTCCCATCATCTGCCGTGGGTGCTGGGGGGTGCCGGCTTCTCCCGCATGGAGGCATTAGGGAGCAGGGGGGTTTAGTACCGATCCTCTGGGGCTGCAAACGAGCCAACCAGGGAGTCAGCATGAGGTGGAAATCCAGTATTGTATATGTGGGCTGTTGAAATGCAAAACAGCTGATAGGAAGGTGAGTCCTGTATCTCTGTGGCGGTGAGTCCGACACTAGCCACAGGAGGTGAGATCATGTTTAGATGTAATGATAAAGGCTGGACTACAAGCAGAACTCAGCTGTGAGCCCTGTTGACCTTAGAATGCAGCCCAAAAACCTAGACCAAAACACTTTGGACCACTGAGAAAGATTTTGCTGGTAAGACTCCTCTCTATCAAAAAAAAAAAAAAGAAAGAAAAGAAGAGAACGTTTTATTTGGGACTCAGTGCATTCTTTATGGCAATCCTCAATATTCAGACTCATGGCTTCAAAATTGCAAGATGTAAAAAAAAAAATTAAATTTTTAATACTCAAATTAACTTTCTAGGTTATGGAACTTAGGTTTCTGTGCTTTAAATTTTTTGCAGTGGAGATCAGATGCTTATTTGAAAAAAAGAAAAGAAAGCAGCACCCCTTCCCACTTCCCCCCCCCCCCCCCCATTCAGAAAGCCGCGCTGGATGGCTGGCTCTGGGAGCCAGGACATTCAGAGAACGACCAGGAATCACAGGAGCGGGCAGTGCTGGTGCTGCCTCAAATCCCCTGGTAATAAACACACTGACTAAAACCAGATGGTAAAAGTGCATTTTTACAATGTTTTATGTGGACTAATGATTTCAATAAACATTTTTCTCATTTGTATATGTTCGGGGCAGCATTTGCACGATGTCTAAGAAAACTCACTGGGCTTTCTGTGGCTTTCTAGGTGGCTGCGCTTGAAGGTTCAGTTTGTTTGATCTGCCTCAACCCCTTCTAATATTTGTCACTTGTATTATCCACAAGACTGCAGTGAGACAGTGGTTGCTGATCCCTGAGGGGTCTGGTTTTCCCTTGATGTGTCTGTAACTCCTTTCATAATAATAATAAGAGTTATTTGTACATACGGAGGGGATTAATTAATGACCTGCGATGCAGAATCCACCGGGGCACGGCTCTCCAGCGACTACCATTATGTGCTGTGCTGCGGGGATTTCTCGAGTGCTTTGGAGACGTGCCTTCATTAAGTTTCAGTGTGTGGCAAAAACAAGTATCACCGCCCTTGTTTCACGATGGGAAAACTGAATCGTTCCTCATTTGGTGCATAAATAACGTGAGGTGCTGCAAAGTAAAGCAATTTATTGTACCTACAGTCAGGGTGCTGTGGTTCAGGCAGTCACCTTTCCTCAGCTGTGTGCTCTTGTAGGGGCCATGGGTGTCCTCTTAACGGGGGGGAGGCAATTGCTGGGAAATGAGCTTAGCCTGAGAGGAGAGGTGATTACGCTGACATAGGTGAGGTTACGTGCGCACACGTTTCCCGTGACTTTGCTTATGAGGTTATTTGGAACGCGAGTGTTTCTAAGCCTCCGGTGTGGGATGCGGGAACTGGGCTGGTGGCACGCTCAGGTCCATGAGGTTAGGGCTCAAGCCCATGCACATGTCCGTGCTTTCCCAAAACTGTCAGGAAACGGTAGGAGCAGTTACCGAGGGAGAGCGTGGCAGCATGAAGGCTTTGCTAAGCCCTCATTACGTCAAGGAGTACTCCCACTTATTGTGCAGTGTCTGTGCTGGTATTTATACCTCTGGTCACCACATTGCATGCCCCAGCTTCCCTTCAGCCCGATGTAAAGCCCTCGTCCCGGGGCTTACTCTGAGGGTGGTATATAGCATCTGAGAATGACTCATGCAACTGCTGTATAGCACATCTACTCCTGGCCAGATGTAAAATTAAACACACGCTTTTAGTGTTATCTTGACCTAGACTAATGTTGCTATTCTGGGGTTTTATGTCAGAGGCACAAAAATCCTGGAAATCACTGATGGAAAAGACCTATGAGATCATCCCTTCCACCCACAGGATTGTTCCCTGCAAAATATTCTCCATCGTTTTGTCCAAAGCAGTCAAAATTTGCTCAAGTGAGGAGGATCCTACTGCTTCCCCAGGGGGACTCTTACATCTTCCAGTGTGCCAGGGAGGACTCGTTCATCCCCCATCCACAGTCCAAAGTTAATTTTACTCACTTTAAACCTGCCTGTCCAAGTTCAAATCCCCGAGACTGTTCCTGCTCTTCCTGCTGTGCATACCCAGCACAGCACAAGAACGAGGTGACACCCTGTGAGTTGAGCGCTGGCTGCTCAGCTGTAATGGGATGAGTTTGCAATCAGCCCTCAAATAATTGTCCAGGGGCTCCCTGGCTGTATCGCTGTCACAAGGGTGCTGTAGGATAGCAAGCTTCATATCCCAGGGCTGCATCTTCTCCTTCCCTCTGAGGCACAAACCTCCCACAGGGCATTTTTTATTTCGTTGAAATATCTCACTTGCTGCTTCACGGGATGTACAAACCCAGACTGATAGCCCAGTTGTGTTTCCTATCAAAGAAAAAGGCAAAATTCCCACTGAATGGGAGCCGGCTGCAATAAGTGGGTAGTAGCTACCTGATGGACAAGAGCTGGATTAAACCATCTCAATGTGCTCAGGCTCCTGGGCAGGGGTGCTGGGGACACCAACCCTTTCATCAAACCTTGTCATGTCTGAGATGCTGCAAGCCATTAACAGCCTCTGCTAACAAGTACTGTCAGATCATCGAGAGGTCTGTTTGTGACATGAAAGGCAATTGCAAGAAAGAAAAAAAAAAAAAGTCCCCACATAACAGATTTTATAGATAAGTTGGAAAAGAAAATAATCTCTGTCTGCAGGGTGGGGACTTTGTGTGCCAGCTCCCTGCTTCGGCCCGGCTGTATGCCCCATCTCTCCCTCGTGTCCCCCCGGGAGTGGAAATGGAAACCTGCGCTGAGCTCTGGCAGTACAAGTGGATACCAGCGAAAGTTTCTTGCCAGTACTTAGCAGGAGCCAGCTCTTGCTTCACTGCAGCAGTTAAAAACGTCAATGCACCGAGCCTGTACAGCCCTCCTGGCACCAACTGAATAGGTATTTGTGGTCTGGGTTTTTTTGCACGGGGGTCATTTTCTTCCTGGGCTTCTGAGCACTCGTCTGTGAGACATGAAATTGCCTGACCCCAAAGCTCATCCCTGGGCTGGTGAGATCCGTAAGCTTGCAGTGAGCAATATTTTCCTCCTTTATACATGGAGGAGTCTTCAGACTGCAATCACTCAGCAGCCAGCAATTTTCAGCTGTCTTTCCTTTATGTTTTCAGTGGGATTTGAACATCTTTGGAAAGTGTAAATTTACAGCCAAGCGTCACAAAATGAGGCCTCGCTCTGTGATCTTCCTTGGGCAAGCTTTGTGTAGACAACACAGTCGCCGTGTCTGAGGAGCTACGATGGTTAACGGGATGCTCTGCGGGACCCATCCAAGATGCCCGGGATGGCTCCAGGCTGCCCACAAGGGATGTGCCAGGTTGTTCAGTGCCATAGCCTGTGTGCACACCGAGGGGATCTTTTGCCTGCCAGCAGATCCTAGGTAAACTGAAATCCCGGAGCTTTGTGCGGGGCTGGTGCAGCCCCTCTCAACCCTTACAGGATGCTGACGGACAAGTGCTAGGAGGAAGGAGAAGGTCCTCATGTCCCTGGACAAGTCTGGGGCGAAGAGGTGTAGAGTAAAAAGTGTCTTTCAGAAAACCACCTCTTGCTCCTCCTCTGGATCCAGTATTTTAACTGAAATCTGCTTGTCCTACCTGCAATCCCCAGGACTTAGCTCTACCTTCCTCCCATAGAGCTGCCTCCTACTAGCAATATTCCCCCATCTCACTCCCATTAATCTTCCCATATTCATCTGACTTTCTCTTGTCTTATTTCTTTTGCTCTGTTTGCATTTATTTGCCCTGCAGATTCTTCAGGCCAGTGGCTGTCTCTATGAAGCATGTAGTGAATGTCCAGTAGAATTTCAGGGTGTAGTTTTTTTCAGAGTACGCAAAAAATGGCAATTCCAACCCTATAGGCTGCTTTTACAAGTTGTTCCCCATTTGACTCGAACCAACTTTTAAAAATAAAATGAATTCCTGTAACAAAAGAATATAAACCTCAGTTCTCATCAGAGTCTGGCTCTATAATAACTGGAAAATATGGGAAAAATATGCAAAAATTCTGTTCTTCTCCATATCAAGCACAAACAGTTGGAGCATATTGGGTTATTTTTCATCATTGCCAGGCTCTGCGGTGCCTACATCCATTTCTTACCACCCACAAAAGCTGCTTTCAGAGTAACCAGGCTGAGTCATTAGTGTCCTTAGCCGCAAATTTTGCTCTTTGAGCTTCCAGCTGCTTCTTTGCGTCGCGCATTTGTGCCGATTCACTGAAGCGTGGATCGTTTGTTTTATCGATACCTCCATGGGACAAAGGACCGAGTCAAAGGGAGCCCGGGGTTGGGGTATCGAACCTTTTGTCTCTCAAATCATTGCAGCGTGCCCTGGGCTGGCAGGGGACAGCAGCTGTCCCAAGCTGATGGCCTTTTGTGCAGCAACGATTTGGAGGTCACAACTGTGCTCGTAGCAGTCGGACATTCGTGCTGCAAAAAACTCACCGCCGGAGCTGGTAGCGGAAGGCCATATGGAAGATGCTTTACCGCTGCCAGCCATGCAGTAGGTCAGCACAGGGCCTTGCTTTCCAGGCTAGAAGCAGCATGCATCTGTGGGAAAAATGGGGCTGGTTCTCTCTCCTGTGCCCGGCGGACAGGCTCGCTGCCTGTAGTACCATGCAGACAGTCTTTTGCAATGGCATTATAAATTCTGGACCAATTATTCTTGCTTCACTCATGCAAAATTCAGAGAAATCGACTGTCAGAGCAAAGCTCTTCCTCATTTCCTGCCTTGCGTTCATTTCCAACTAACAGTGGAACCACGAAATCTCTTGAGTTTTATTATAAAATTACTAAACAACCAAGAGGCTGAGCCCTTGCCTTAAGTGGAAGCCTCAGTGCAGCCTCAGCTCCAAAGCCGCTCTCCACTTTTGCAATTATCCATTTACAGTAAATAAGAGAATATGATATAATGGACTCACAGATATATTGCTGTTAATTATTGTCGGTACTGTAGAGGGAGCTGATATTTTGCTCTCTTGTTGGAGGTGCTCTACAACAGTGCAAACCAGAGTGCTTACAGCTTGAACAAGGTCAGCTGAGTACCTGGGGAAGACCTTGATGTTCTCCCAAGGCCATTAATTACATCCATTTGAGTATAACGGAGGAATGAGTCGACCACAAACCCACCGAAGCCTGAGGACAACAGGCTGTTCATTATGCACAACTCTTCACTGGGGCGCGTGCACCAGAATTCCTCCTTTTATTCGCTTTCTGAGTTTCCATGAGCTGCTTTCTACCAGCAAAAGTCCCTTTTGGCGTAACATAACTGTACTGAAAGAGCACCAAATCCTCTTGTTGTGAGTCTGTACTGCAAATGCAGGGTTTGCTTTGGAGGCTGACCAGGAACATTTCTTGTCTGCACGGAGAATTTCCCCTTACTGAGGGTTTCACACTTTTGGGAATGCTGATGCCCCTGGGGGCTCTGGCGCTGTGGAGACAACGCCAGCATTTGGGGGATCGCAAAGGGAGCAGGGTCTTGATTGTAAACCATTGCTTCAAGCCCTGATAATTCGCGGGCTTTAAGGGCTTGTCCATGCCACAGACCCAAGTGTTGCAGAACTACCAGTCTCACCAGTGCCCCAGACTGGTTGGCTTATGGCCCCCAGAAGGGTTTGCAAGGTCGGGCACCCACACAAGGTGATGTAGCTGAACTGCATCTGGAGCAAACTAATTTGGGGTACCTTTGTGTCCTGCTTGGCTGGATCCCACGCCAGCCCTGGCTCAGACCTTCCTCAGGTCTTCTGCAGAACAGGTCGTATCCTGTAGCTCACTTGAGCGAAAGCAGTCGAAATTTGGCCTTTAACCTCAGAGCAGGTGGGTGTTTTTTCACAGCAGTGATGTGGCTGAGGCATTGGGGTAAGGATTGGTTGACCCCAGGGATTTGTAGTAGCAACTAAAAGATAAACCTGTGCAGTTCTTTACCATTTGAGCTAAACAGCTAAGATCTCCGAACAGCATTCCCATATCCCGTTGTCTGAGCGCACATAAGGGCCATAAGACATGATCTCAGCAGTGGATTGCTTTGCTGTACAATCCCTCCTTGCTGTTTCACAACCTGGTCTTTTTTGTACAGACTAATAGAAGCATTTGTTTGCAGAAGCAAGAAACTGCTGTCTCTCTGCCACATACTTCTAATGAATAGGGGAATGAGAGGTATAATCTGATTGTTTAAGGGAAAAAAATAGAGTATAAGTATAGGCAGAAGAGATGGTCAGCCACAGAGAAGAGGGATCATTTGCAGTGTGATGCTTTGTATAAATGAAATACTCAGATAGTTCCTGCAAACCAGCGGCATATATGGATGATTAATAACAATAACATGCCAGTTCCAGTTGGCAGGAGATGCTCTTCAGCGTTGGCACGTAAGTGCTGAGAGCTGAGCAATTGCGAATTTTGCGTATTGTGTGGGTACAAAATCAAGATGTGGTTCTGCAGCTCCAGCATGTGAAAGAGGCACAAGGGTTATCAGAACGAAACCCATCTTCTTTCTTTTGGCTACATTGTTTAAAGAGGATAGACTTTATTAAGGTTGAAGGCATTGATTAGGTGCTAGAAGGTGTTAGCTTTATTGCTGTTTCTCGCAATGATTCCTTGCATTCCCGTGTCCTAAAAATATGACTGTTCGTTGCCTCTATTTCCATGCCAATAAAATGGGGATCACAACATCACTTATCTCACAAGAGTATTATGAGCTTGAGTGAATTAATATTTCTGAAGCACTCTGATGGTAGGTGCAAAATCTTTTCATAAGAGCTCATGATTCCAGCTAGAAAACAGTTTTGTGCTGTGAATGCTGAGGTTAGGCAAGTGTGAAGCCAATTTAGCATCCAAATGCTCTGGGCCTTGATGCAACACCAGATAATCTGCGAATTCAGGTCCTTGATGCTGAGTGGTTAATCAGGATCAGACTCTGCCACGCGCTTGCTGAAACCAATAGGACTGTGTGCATAATAATACAATGCTGATCAAAAATCATGGTAGATGCATGTTCTATGAATGACTTTTTATGCACTTCCTAGATGTCTTGAAAGACACAACTAATTCCTCAGGCTTTATCAACAGGAACTTTTTTTTCTGGGAGAATCTCTTATTTGCTGATTGGAAGCTTTACCCTAAAAAAAATAGCAATCGCGTCACGAGTTGTGGATGTGGAATTCATCACAGTGTTAGCACTGCAGCAAAAGCTATTTTGCTGTTTGAAAGTTGAAGTTCTTCACAAGGCCCACGTGTTTATGATGACTAATTTCCCACTCTTATCTAACAGTTACTTAATCTAAGAGTTCCCAGTGGGATAAATGGAACAGGAATGAGGGCGATGGTTTGCAGCTGTCAAGGTGAAAAGAGAGAAAATACCCACATATTGCACTAGGCGGGCTCTTAAAAAATGTACTAGCTTTGCCAGGAAAGATAAGGGTCTCTCTAGCTGCAAAGTTTCCGTGAAAGATACTGTAAAAGCTGCAAAAAATGGAAAAATGGTCATCTAGACTGTGCCTTGGGAATGGTCCCCAGTCTGTGCCACTGCTGCTTCATGCCACTGGTACTCACAGTCTTACTGACACAGGCATAGCTCGTCAGCCTCAGTTCCCTCTGAAGAACAATGGTAAAAGCGCATCCCTGTATCCTTTGGGATGCTTTGGTGCTGGGCTGGTGGCAGTCATGAAGATGTGCACAGAAACACTGGGGTTATGTGACCGTGGATATTCAGGGATCTAAGGCAACAAGCGTGTTTCTGGATATTGCTCTTTTCCCCTAAACCCATTGCATCCCACTTGGGAAGAGCAGGGAACCACAGTATAAATGCAACCTACTTGTACAAATAACTCTGATTGCGGCTCCGAGGGGTGTGACGCTGCAAAAGGGAATGTTACAGCTCCCTAATCGGACAGTTTTCTCTTAGCTCTGGCCCTACTACGGTGGTCTGGGAACCTCTAGAGACTTAAGATTAGATTCATCTGCCCAAGCATGGGCAGATTCCTATGTGAGATCTTGGGTTCCCTTTGGGGAGGGTCAGAGGCAGCAAGTCCGTCATGGGTCCGATTTTCCACCCTAACAGGGGTAGTTGGGATGGGTCAGATAGGTGCCTTTTTCTCTGTTGAATAATACAACGTGAGCTCAGGGGACGAGGTGTGCCATAGGTTTGCACACAGTTAATGTGTCTTGCAGCTGCCATGGGGTCGACACGCTCAGGGCTCATTATCTTGAGGGCATGATGGTTGTCCTTAAAACCCAGCGCTCAACTACTGCTTAATCCCATGGACACTCAAGCTTCTCTTGGTGGATATAAATGAATTACCCCAAGTTCTGCTGTCAGCTAATGAGTTGCCCTCACTCCAGCTGAATCCTCAGGGGTTCCTGAATTAACTTTTAAATTAAGCAGAGGAGTAGGGTGTGATATTGTGCCTATCATTGATCATGTTAGGTGCTGTCTTTCCTTCACTCCTAGCTCTTTAAAATGGATTGGGATTGTCAAACCTATGTTCCTGGAGCGAGGCACATCGATAACTGGTGTTTGTGTGGGTATGTAGGGCTAAATGTGGGTTTCTCATTAAACAAAGTTGAAAATTTTAGCTCAAGAGTCACAGACAAAGTGTGGCAGCCTCAAGAATAGCATTTGAATCTGCAAAGACCCAGCATGAGCTACAAGACTGCTTGGTGTTACACTGTGTCTCTGGATGTACTTTTATAGAGTACCTCACGCTGAAAATTTAATTAATCAGAGAAGGGTTATCACATTTCCAGGCTGACTGAATTATTTTTTAGTGAAAAAATGTGTGTTTAAAAGTCTAAATGCTTCTGTTACAATGACTAATTATCTCCAGAAAATTGAAAGCACACAAGAAATTATCAAGAAAGTACATTTAGACATCATCTGTCTTCCTAAAAACACTTGTGTGGATGTATTAAGAAGAATATTATTGCAGCATAGATGTTGGCCATTTGGAGTATATTTTTCTGCCTCCTCTTTAAGTGCATTCTCGCTACAGGTTTTTTTGATACAGTGTCTGAATGGATTAAAGATTTATTGAATTTTTTAACTGGAATGATTCTCTGGAGAAGATTGATTTCCTTGCTGCCTCAGATTCAGTTTAATTTTTGTGTTACCTACGAAATAATGAGAAATATACATCAAAGTAATGGGGAGAAGCAATGGCACAGAGCACTGGCAGCATGTCACAACGCGTGGGTCAACAAGGAGTCTCACCTCTTGTATTTATGAACTGTGACGGTATCGCAGGGATCGCAGCTTGCAGAAGCAAACCGGTTGCCAAAGCCAGAACTAGTGGAGCATACACCCAGCCACTTATAAATCTGTGTACTCTTATTCTTTATTAACTGAGGATCAGGGTTTATTAGCTAGATAGGACTTGATGATGACATACATACCTTGTAAAAAAGAAAGAAGCATATGGTGAAACTCGATAGCTTTACATTAGGCAAAATGTAGATGGGACTTTTACAATCCAGCATGGGTTTAGAAAAGTAACATTTACCACTGCTCAGAGCATCCTTAGGTTTTTAAATGGGAATTTAGCAATGGATTAGCCCTGTGTCAGTCATTTCCAACAGACTGAAAATTACAGAAAGGAAATAAAGAGCATCCGGTTGTTCTTTCTTAGGAAACGATGCAAAACCAAAGCAAGAAATGGACCAAAGGAATCCCAGGCAAAGAAAAAAAGATCAATTATGTAGATTACACAGGATGCACAGAGAAATCAGCAAATGTGTATTTGATGACCACTTTCCTGGCTGACACAAGGCAGAGCTAGCACTGTAAACACTACTTCCTGAGAAAGAACCAAATCTTTGTAGCAGAGAGCAATAGAAGTTTACACCATCGCTGGACCAGCGTGGAAGAGAGAGCAAGGGGATAGAAACAAGTGCTTGAGAATAGCACGTTTTTAAGCCAGCCTTACTCTAGGAGCCAGTGTGCCATTGAACTAAATCCTCTAAGCTTTGTAAAACTTCTGTCCACTAAAATCTTTGGCTCATTATGCAGGGCTCAATCTCACGGGCTGAATTAAATCCATTTATAGTAGCTTTGGAGGAGATCTGGATTGGGTGGAATGCCTTTAGCAAGCACACTGAATGTTAATAACCAGCCCAATGAAGCCTGTCCAAACAGTTAGCCAAAGAAAAAAACCAGCAAAATGAAAAATAAAGTACCTATTCCTCCTGCCTTTGCACATGCAAGAAGTCCTAGGTTCAGCCCTGCATCGATCCTTGTGTATGCTCTCAGAGTCAAGGACCTGAGTCACATGTCTGAGTGTAGCAAGACCAAGTGAAATTTATTCTTAGAATGAATATTATCTTTTCTTTTCTAAACATTTCCAAGACTAAGAAAAGAACTTTTGTTGCCCTGGTATAACTTTCAAGCCAGGTACTCCCCTAGTGTTCTCAGTGCCTGCATCCAGCATGTTCAGATATGCTTATATATAAAAAAATGGAGAGAAGGGAAAAGAAATCACTGTTCAGACACATTAATGGTCACACATAAAAGAGTAAGTGGATGTTGTGAATTATTCTCACATTTTTTTTCTAATCGTTAAGAAAGTCTGCACTGATGCCAGTAATAAATAAAACCCAACTGAGCACATTTTGGAATTACTGTGGAGCTTTTCATCAACAGAAAAAGCCTAGCCCTGCTACTGTAATTACATGATGCATAACACGGTTGTCTTACCCTTCTTTCTCCTTATATGAACAACGACGACTCTGTCACGCTCACTGTATTAAAACAACTAATATCTCCAAATAATTACTTGGTGCTAATCATGCTCTTAAAAAATATTTATTCCAAATAATGGCACCTCTTTATCATCGGCGCTGCAAATGAAGATGCATTACTTTCTGGAGAGCAGCACCATCAACTTTCATCATGTCCTCCCGACACAGCGAGTCCTGACATCCCTAATGCGCTGCGTGAACTTTCATTGAAAGCCTAAACAGGCTTTAGAGAGATGCTGCAGCTGTTCTGAATTGCAGTGAGTGAAGAGGGCTCCACAGCCACCGGTTGCTCTCTTCAAAGCCTTCCTTTCTCAGCAGAGGAGATCTTTTATCTGATTGTGTATTTACAGTTGCCTGGCACACTGTCACTGTTTCTTGGTGTTAGTTTTCAACATTCACCACCCAAACGTAGACCCTAGAGAAGGGGCAGAAAAATGATTCACTTCAATAGCTGGTAGATCGAAGGTTGCAGGAATGAACAAAAGGCTTTTGGGGGAAGATTTGCCCGGATTGGTCCTTGTTTAAGACGTCTAGTGCTGTGTTTGGTTTAGGATAAAAAAAATGGTGCAGCTTCTGGCTTGTGACCAGAAGTTGCTATGTTACCACAGTTTAGCAACTCGCCGTTATCAGCTATATGGTGGCTTCAGGATTTATCTGGCTGGTTTCAGTTCCCATTTTGGGAGGAGAAGTGAGCACGCACAGCTGGTTACTGCAGCTCAGCCATGTCTCCCCAGGCAGTAAGTCCCTCACTTCTGGGTGTACATCTGTGCCCTAGGATTGCCATAGGGAAAACACCCATTTTGGGCTCCCCAAATGTCTGCGTCCCCCTAAAACATTGATTAACTCAGGGACCGCTAAGGGGCTGGAGCACATGGTGCACCAGGAGATGTTGAGAAGACCGGTTTTGTTCAGCCTGGAGAAGAGATGACTCAAGGAAGACCTTTTTGCTGTCTATAAGCACCTAATGGGAGGGTGTAGAGAAGATGGGGCTTGACTCTTCTCAGAGGTGTGTGGTGACAGGACTAGAGGCAACAGGCACAAGTTGTGACATGGGAAATTCCAGTTAGATGGAGGAAAAACTTTTTTACTGTGAATGTGATAAAATGCTGGTGGGGGTTGCCCAGAGTGTCGGGGGGATCTCCACCTCGGCAATGTTCAAAATTTGGCTGGACATGGCCCTGAGCTGCATGATCTAGTTGGATGGGCTTTGCGTGGTGGGGTAGACTGGAGACCTCTAGGTGTTCCTCCCGACTCAAACTGCTCCGTGATTAGTAACAAATCCCACTGAAGACTCAAAACCCAGGAGGTGAATAAACTATTATCTCTTGTCGGTTCCCTCACCTTGTGTGGTGGGGCTGGGCTCGTGATGTGGACAGTGCTGTCTAGGTTAGGGTAGATGTGGGTGCCTCGGAGGCAGATGGGGGCCACAGATGGGGTGAGGAACGACCTGGCACCATACCTGCACCGGGGCAGGACCTTCGGGTCAGAGGCTGGATGGGCTGGGAAGAGGTCGATGAGCCCTACTGTGAGCTGAGGGGGACACTGACTCCACTGAAGCCACAGGTGATGGGTTTTTATCGGCTATTCAACCAGCCCAGACCTGGCATTTTGTGCTTCCTTGGAAACTTCACGTAGCCGAAGGATGCTGTGCTTTCTGGCTTCTTTTGATCACCGCTCCTCGAACCCCAGCCCTCGAGCTGGCCTCCAGCTGCCACCCTGCACACCAGCATGCTGCTTAATGTCACAGCGTTTTACTGACACCCCACCAGTGGAGCCACACGGGCTTTCCAGCCCCCACCGCCGAGCCTGACAGGACCTGTCAGCTGCTTCCCCAACACTCCTGCCCGTTTCAGCCGCTTCAGGCTCCTGCCTCTTATGGATGTGGTTCGGTGCAGAGACCTCAGAGCTTGGCATGGAGAGACACGAGCTAAATTTACCCCATTTTTTTTAATAAGTTCAGAGCTTTCTATACCAAAGGTGAAACTTCTCTCCTTGCTGGAAGTGCCACCTTCTGTGTCCTGCTATGGGCTTGTGAAAATGTGCCCAGGAAAGCAATACCGGAGGCAAAATGGGGGAGGCTCTCAATGAAGCCTGGAGCATCTCTTTGGAGTCAGTGTGTTGCTCATTTGCTCTCAGACTAAAGAAAGAACCTGTGGTTAAAACGGCACTGAAGTAAGCAGATGTTTTCTGGACAGGCTCTTAAAGACCTTCAAAAGCAGCTAAGCATTAGGGAATTTTCACATTTTGGAAATGCGATCAGTTCATTTGGGTGCTTAACCATCCACTCACCCTCAGCTAAGTGCTCCAAAATATTCAGCATGTATGCTCTTGTCTACTTGCTTTATGTCTACTTTTATTATCTCCTTTTGCTGCTTCATAGCAGGTGTGAAGAGATATACAGCTAGTGTTTTCAAAAGCAAAAGTACTTACCATGATACTTTATTTCTGGAGTTTTGACACTAGCTTTATTTTAAAATCTCAAAACACTATGTGGGCACAAAACAGTTAAACCTAAAAAAAATGTATTTGGGATCGGAAAGACATGTAGCTTTAGATCGAGGTCGTGCATTTACTTACGACCAAGATCAGTGGGGAAAATGGTGGGCAAAAAAAATATTTTGAAATTTTTCCTCCCTTTCCACTGCACCTGTATTTTTTGCCTCTCCCTTTTGAATCCCAAACCCAGTCTTACCTTGCTCCCCCAAAGTGAATGTGTCCTGTCCTCCCGCCTGGGCTGTCCTGTGCTTGTGGTGGGTCCCTGGCCTCACATCAGCATAGTGAAGCTCCAGCACACCAAGGAGCAGAGTGTCCTGACTTTGGGCAGATTTCTTCCTATCCCCGGGGGAAGTTTTTTCACATTTCCCAACTAATTCTCTGGAGCCCTGAAGAGGAGCACCCATTGTTCCTATTGAGAGGAAAAAAATAAATCATTGTTCAGCTTGCTAGTAAAAATGCTACCCAGCAAAACAGCCCTGATCTGAAGTCGTCTGTCAAGAAGCTATTGGTTTTCACCTAACCCTCATTTCTTCAAAGATGCTTTCCTCAACTTACCGGACCCACTTGTTCTTCAGACAGGTCAGCTGAAAATGTGCTGGGTGTCCCCAAAATGCAAGAGCTTTTTCTGGGCCTGACAGTGGGCAGTTCATTATCCTTCCCAAAAACAAAAGGGCAGGGGGGTTATTTGAGCTGCATAGCACCGAAGGGAGCGGAGGCTGTGGGCATTAAGTAGAATTTGTAAGAGCAATTTGGGTGAGAGATGGGGCTGGCTAGCAAAGATCTGGTAGAAAACCACTCAGGCTTTCTGTTAGACATTAAAGATTCCCAATTTTATGAACTTTGCTGGAGTCATGCTAGCAAAGTGAAATGCATTTCCCGGCATAACCCAGGAGATTTCAGTTTAATGGCTGCAGCAGATCTCTGCCTGCAGAGGTGAACGTTGGAACCTGGGACTGGAGCTGGGCACAGCAAGTGTCTGTCTTTTAGAGGTTTTCTGCTCTCTTAAAGGCTACCTGGAAAAGACAAATGCTGGTTGTACTTCACTATTGCTATAACAGGAGGATAAAGAAGGAAAGTGGAGGAGAACAATCCAAAAGCAGAGGGGAGTAGGATCAGGGAATGGGGTGGTGTTAATCGTTCTCCTTCATGTCTGGGATGGAGTGACCCCATTGCCCATAAATCTCAGGGTGCCACAGCACTCTAGTAATAGACTCTGTCTCAGGCAGTAAGACAAATGGATTTGAGGAATGCTTTAACACTTCCTTGGCTTCAGACCAATGTTTTGCGTAGTTCTGTATTTTCCAGTGTTTCACTGATGGGGCTGGAGGACGTGGCTTCTGGGTAGGCTAAGGCCAAATCCCCATCTGCCCAGAGTTAATGAGTGACGTGGGATCGGAAAGGTTGGCAGGGAGAGGTGGATTGGAGCCAACTTCTCCTGTTGTTGATTTTGAAGTGGTGGGAGGGTAGTGTGGGCGCTTGGCAGAAGTTGGATTTCAGTAACATGGTCTGTGATGTGACTCTAGTTGACTAGCCAAGATCATCCTCCTAAGACTGTTATCTGGAGGGATTGGTAGCCAGTATAACACTGGCTAGACCAGGTGGCGCTTGGCCCTGGGCAAGCATTTTCCAAAGTCTTCACCTTGGATTCACCCTATGGCTTCAATCAACCTCAGACAGATAGATGGCAAACAGGAACGCTGAACAGGTAGGAGACATACGGAGCATGGCTGAAGACCCCATCAGTCACCCATAAACTTGCTTGTGTGGCATCATGATGGTTGATCACAGTCTTCACGCCCCAACAGTGCCATATCCATACTCATTTGGGGTGAAATGGGATCGTTCCTGGGCAGCATGAAGGTTGGTTGGCCTCGGCTGTTTTTCAGAAGATTTTGCTGTTTATAGGCTTGTTGTTGGTGATAATCCTGGCACTGTGGAAGGCACAGGGAGATGTAGGGTTTGCCAGTAGTATTCTACATTGCTGTGCTTTGAATAGGGAGGAAAACTACCAGACACATAATTAATTCCTAATATTACGCTATGAAGCTTTTTGCTGCTTGCCGCCCTGTGGATGTAATTAGTCATGGGATCTCTTTTTTGGATGTAATTACACCATTAAGCATACTTTCACTTCAACCGCAAAAATGCATGGTTGGACTCCATAATTACACCACTTAATGATATTACATAATTCTACGTAAGAGTATAGGAAGCAAACAATGTATGGCTCAGACTCCCTCTGACTCGCTGCTGCTTTGATCTTCAAAACGGCCTCTGGGAGTGCAAACTCCGCGTCCTGCGACTGGGTGAGTCAAGCTTGGAGAAGCCTTTTTCTGCCCAAAAGCACTTCCACTGAGTGTGGTAAGGCCCCTCGTGTTCATAACTAATTGAAGTGTCAGGGCTTAAGTCACTGGCTACGATGTTTTTAGGTTTGTGGAGGTTGTTAGTGGTTTGGTGACTCGTCATAGCCCAGTAGCTGTTGGGGTTGGTGTCCCCAAAGAAGGGAGGACTTTAGGGTCAGCCTGGTGAGGGACCAGAAATGTAAATAGACAGTGTGGAGGGGAAGACCAGGAGTATAACTGCAATGTGAGAGCATGGCCTTGGCAGATTGGTGGAGCTTTTCATGGGGACTGGACTGGCTGGAGACAAGTGCCTGTCCTTGGCTGTCCTTGACCCCTGTAACTACAGGTCTTGAAGTGGGTGGCACATCAATGTAGAAGGGATGACAACTTCAGAGCATGTCTAAAAGATGTTTCCTGCATGGCCTCAGTGCCCTTCTCATTGGACGGTGTCACCCATCCATAGATGGCACCATCCCTGGTGGCCCCAGCGAGAACACCAAGGATGGATGAGGGAGATGTGCCCACAACAGGAGCTGGGTGCCATCAGTAAATAGTGGTGGCTGCTGCCCACCCAATGAAGAGTGCTTCCCCAGCGTTGCTCATCTGGCTTAGGGACGTGGAGCGATAAAGGTGGGATACAGCCTGTTCAGTGTGGCTTTCACCCATAGCCATCTCCTCCTGGATTAAAATCTCTTTGCTTGCATTTTCAATGTTTTATAGGTTTGCAATTTGTTTTTACTGCTTGCTTGAAAAAACAAAGAAAGCGAAATTGTGTTTATTGTGTTTTTTTAGTTGAAAGAATGAAATGATGAGGCCAGTCTTAAAAATCCAAAACAATCAAAACCAAACAACACAAGCTTGGGAGCTGCACAAGTGGCTCACTTCCTCTGGGTTTCTAAATAAGTACACATCCATGAGATATGTTTTTGTTCCCGTTTCTTCTATACACAACATTGCGGAAGCTTTAAGTAAAATCTATCCCTAAATAGGCACCCCTGGGACGTGCAGCTGCCAAAACAAAACTCAGGCAACAAAACTGGGCTCGTGTCCTGCAAACAATTTATCCTGTTATCTTTCTTCTTTCTCTTTAATCCCCTCCATTTAGTTTTCTTGACACTTTTTTTAAGCAATAATGTGCCTGGCCAGTGTCTCATACTCACTCTTTCGGAGACTGCAGTCACGTCTGTACCAGGTCAGGGTTTCTGGGAACGCCTGGGTGAGCTGCCCCATGCCCTGCCCTGGGTAAATGCTCCAGCTGTAGGGATGGCTGGAGGGTTGGACCTCCACGGGACTGTCAGCCAAGGTGTAAGTTAGTTTTGTGTTTGCTGGTGGCTTATCCTGGGTCTCTCTCACAATTACTCTGATGATACCTTTTTGGGAAACGGTGTAATGAAGGGTGTATTTGGGCTCGTACGATTAAATTGCATATAGTTTTGTGAAAAAGCAAAGCTGGAAGTAAAACTTTGCAATGACAGCATCAACATACTGCATTTCCAGTATCTGTCTGCGTGGTTACTAGAAGGACAGTTGAGGAACTTCTAAATTAGTCAACTCTGTCTCCTTGTAAAACCACATGATTCCCTTTTCTAAGTTACAATACTCTGCATTTAGGCATCATGTAATCATCTGCCCTTCTCACACATGAGCAAAATAAATGTCTGCTTATACAGGATCACCCTTTTTATTTGAAAGAAAACTTTATCTACTGCTACTATTTAAGGGCCTACGTAACTTGTCTGTAACGGGATATAGATGTCTTAAAAGCATAAGAATACTCTTTTTCACCTTTCAAGAAAATATACTTTGTAGAAATGCTTGAATTTAAAGCAGATGTTTTCTGAAGCCTATTGCCTTCTTTATCTTGTCATGGAAAGGGTTACACTGCATGCCTCACATCTCAGAAAGCAGCACATGGTAATGGACTTTTTATAGGCTGAGGAGACACTAATTCTGAATTTAGGGCCAATCTAATATTATTCATGATAATGTTTTCTCCATCTGCATTTTTATTGTTGGTTCGGTAACCTCTTTGTTCTCTATTTGATTCTCTGAAATTGCCCACAGAATAGTAGTTTGTTAAAGACCAGAGCTCCACGTCTGGCAGCAGTCAAGGAGTTTGGAGACAGGAGCTGATCTCTGCCATCAAATAAAGCATAGACAAGAAGTTTCTTCTGTTTGGAGGAGCAGATGAAGGGCACAGAAGAGGCTGTGCTACCCCAGCTGGTGCCCTCTGAAGTACTGGTGTGGCAATTGGGACCCCTCTTGGTGCAGCTCCCCTTCAGTTGCTGAAAAAAAATAGTCTGATGGTTCTTTCCTGCTCCCTGGCAGCAGTGCCAGGATGGAGGTGTGTAGTTCATGGTTGTGTACTTGGTTGTGCATATGGTGAACTGAGAGTCACGTGCACTCAGTAGTGTCAGAGGTGGAAAACGTAGTACAAAACGTGCTACTCTGCTGTAGACGATGGCTGCAGTTTGGGAGCGTCTGTCAAAATTCACAATGGAAAATCATTTAGCAGCTTTAGGAGTCCTCTTTGCCTGATTTTCACTGAAAAAGGACCTAATTTTGTGTGCACTAGCAATACTGACTGGCAGGTTTCCAACTTAGCAATGTGAGCCTGTGAACATTTTGCCTCTGCTTCTGCTCTTTGCGCTGGCTCCGCATTGAATACACCATCCAGTTCATGCCCTGTGTCTGCTGCAAAAAGTCTTTTCTGGAGTCAGGACCATTGCATATAGGATTTTCCCAGGATGTGTATTAAAAGCATGGAATTTGTTGCTGCAATTTATCAGATCTCATCTCTTTCCAAATTAAATGAAAAACTTCATGCTTTGGCTTGGCACTTTTTGGCAATGTCATCATGCTGCCATAGAAATGTATACAAAGCTGGGCAAAGAAGCAGGGCTGGAAGCAATAAACCTCCTGCATACCCTGCAGTCTGGAGGGGAAGAAGGTGACTGCTGTTTGCCAGAGGGATCATGAGATGAAATCTGTTCTGTGTGTTTGTATGTACCAAAAGTGCGTGGATGAGCATCGCGTATGACAATATATGGAAACATCAACAGTAGCTGTTCTGCTCTGTTGGAGATATATGGCCACAAATCCAAAAGAACAGCACTTTACCGTGGCACTAGTGAAGTTGTGAATGTGTGGCAAAATTCTGGGGTGTCTAAACTCTCAGCTTGCAAATATTTTGCAAAACTGAGAATAGTGATAGTAGGTGGTGTTAAAAAATCTATATTTTCTCCTGTAATAGCATATATGCAGGTTCCTCTCTAAAACACCCAAGCCCCTCAGTGGAACCAGCGGTTATGTAAAAAAAAGCAAAAGGAAACTTTAAGCAGGTCTCAGAGCAAGAAGCATTAGTGATATTTAGAACTTTTCTCTTGCAGTAAGTTGCATCCATGTTGGCTTTTCTTGAGAATTGGGTTCCCCTCTCTAGTGTCCTAGATACCATTTGTAGATGACTGTGCAGATGTGAGCCAAGGGCATGGCATGTAGCCCATAGTTTCAGCATGTACAATTATGTCTCTCAGTTATTAAACTGGATACTGATCTAAGCATAGCTTATTTTCCAATAGATGAAAAAAACTTAAGTGCGATCTCTTCCACGTGAGTTACCTTTACGGTATCTCTTTCCACCCCCCCCCCCCCCCCCCCCCGCTTATAAATGTGTAATTTCCTGAAAAAATTTCCCCTACACATTTATTTTTAGGCTTGTGTTTGTTTACCAGAATCTGTCTGAAGCCTGGCTAGATAGCAATTCAATATCCATTCATTGATTTCCTAGCTCTCATTAGCTTAAATACTTACTCAAAGCAGAGGGTAAGGAGGTCTTCATCTTTTATTTTAAGAGCATTTGGTTTTAAGATGGCCTTTTGTGATCTGTTATATCTGAATCAATTTAAAAAGGGACCATTTATATTATCATACTTTTTAATGTTTACTTTTCGGCCTGAGCATCTGGTTGTTTCTGTTTTATAGTACTTTGAAACGGAAACTAAGTTAGATACAGAAATTAATGAGCTCACTGATCATTTGCCAAAGAAAACATGACATAGAAGATCCATGTAACAAATTAACCCCAAGACTTCCCTGAGAAATGCCCTTTCCTTTATCAGAAATAACAGAAGTGGAACAACCTAATGATTAAGCTTATTATTTTGTTTTTGAGGGGGTCACTGTGCTTTTTGGAAGGCAGCATGATCTAAGGCATCATTAGTAAACCCTGAATGCTGTTCCCAGAATTGATCTTAAATGTCCTCTATTAAGTTATTTCAATTTTCTAAGCCTCTGGTTTGCATCTAAAACTCATCTTTTTGTTATAAAATGCTTTGAGACTCATAGGAAAGTGCTCTAGAAGAGCCCAAATGAGAACATTTGTGTTGGTAGCATGACTCGAGCCATGCTTCAGCCTTCTGTATCTTCTCGGGCAGGGAACACATTCCCTATACAGTCCATATAGCTAAGCAATACATTTTATCCTGATTGGTTGTCATAGCATACTAGCGTCTGGCTTTTCTTACTGCCAAGGCAAGATTTCAGGGACAAAGAGAGTCAATTAGCAATGCATTTCTCTAGAGGCAGAGACTACTCCTATGTAGAAAGGTCCAAGAAGAAGAATTGGACACTGAAAGTGGAGAAAAGTAGTACTAGAAAGGCTTGGTTTTTTGTTTTTTGGTTTTTGTTTTTTTTTTTTGTTTGTTTTTAAAGTTGGCTCTTATTTAAATTTGAGACAGAAATGAGAAAAACTTTGAAGGAAAGAAATTAGAAAGAGGATATAAAAGTGTTGCAGTCACCACTTTGCATGGTTTTAACACAAACCTTTCTAATTATCTTAAACTTTCCAATGAAGAAAAAGCATTTTTCATGGGGGCACACCCAGACAGCAAAAGTGTCTTGATCTGCTCTGTAATTTCAGTGGGTCTGACTGAAAGCCCAGTGGTCAGCAAACACGTTTCATTTCCCAACTCCAGTCAGCTGGCTAAAAGAAAATGCTTTCTCTGGGGGCTACACAAATGAATTATTACACAGTTATAGAAAGTATTTGTTACTATTATACAGTTAAATAAATTATTAAAGTTTTGAAAACTTAGCTTCACAGGACAGATTTAAAATCATGTCTCCACCTCCAGTTTGGCCAGAGACCCAGCGGAATTACCGAGGCCGAGGCAGGCAGTGCCTTGTGGTTACCCTCCATTTGCCCACCTATAGCTCTTGGTGGTGCAAACGCAATACTTATCGATGCCTAGACAAATGCTTTTAAAAATGGACTCTTGAGTGTAAATCTAGGGGCATGTCCACATACTATCAGTATATTTGATCTTCAGGTCCCAAAATGCAAATATCTTTACTGCTAGAGCTCCCAGCTCTCTGTCCTTCCCTCCTCTCCCCTTCTCCTCTGCCCGTTTCTGTCTGGAAATGATTGGAAAGGGGTTGCTTTGTGTCTCCCAGCCTGGGCATTACACGGGGTGGTACGCAGAGCCTCAGTGACTGGTGGGCTATAAAAAGCATCTTAAATATCCTGTGAGTTACACCTTGTAGCGAGGCCGAAGCTTTAATATGGACCTAATGGTAGATCAGGAGACATCTTTGGATTGAGGCTTGCAGTGTAGCTATCTTGGTGGTGTTCAGTCCAAAAGAAGTGTGTTTTCTGTAAAGAAGTATAAAAGATTGCCCTCAGACCCGAGGCTCAGGTTGTCGTCATTCAAGATGCTGCGTCAGCGTATCGGGGAGCTTGTACGGCAGCTGTCCTCCCTGACATCTGTTTGCTGCAAAGTACAAAGGAAAGGAAAGGTGAGCAGATTGTGAAGGTACTTCTGCAGAAGGGGTATACATGATTTTTTGGTATTATGAAAATTACAAAGGTCAGGCTGCAAGTGAGAATAATTTATCACAAAAATTCTGCAGTAAACAGCTAGCCAGAATACATAAAATTTCACTGGAGGAAGATTTATTGAAGCAGCATGTTTTTTACTGGGAAAATATAATTGCAAATAAATGCAGTACTCTATAAAATATTAGAAGGGCAGCATGGCATGCTTCCAGCTTTCAGTGCTGAAGTCTGATGAACAAATATTTGAACAGGGAAGGGGGAGGGAAGGGAGAAGAAAAGATCCATAGCATTTGCATGGGCAGATGATTTTCAGCTTGCAGTTGTTATGTTTCAGTGGGGAACTGGTAGTGTCAGTTGTTTAGAAAATACTGTTGACACAGAAATGTGGGACTTTAAGGAGTAAAACTTGAGTTCTTATCGTGCCAACTCATCCTGTGATGCTGTCAGTCATCAGCAGCTGAGCAGAGCTTTGCTGAGGATATTGTTTGCTTTGTTTTTATTTTTCATCCTGGAACCCTACTTTATTTATCTTTATGTCTTTCTTCAGCTTCATAGTAAGAAACAGTCATTGAATAGCAAAAGCAAATGGAGAAGCCGGGTGTCCCAGCCTCCTCTCCACCGCTCCATGTCCCAGCAGCTGCCACATATTATAATTATTCATTTCTTTCTGTAGCACTTGTGGTACTTCACAAAGCACCTGAGCAGGGACTGCCTCTGGGCTGGCAGATGGGTTATTTAGGCTCCTGGCCCCGCTAGGCTGATTCTCATGTAAATCTTTCCTTCAAAGGAGCTGCTCGTGTGAATGGCAGTTATTGATGTGAGGAAAGGCAAAGTCCGCCCATAAATAATGAGCCAAGTATAATGCAGCAAGAACAAATCTGTTTATGTATTTTGCATGAGATAGTCACTGGATTCAAGTCAAACCGAACAAAAAAGATCATCTGCGGATCAGGGACTGGGACAATCTGCGGATCAGGGACTGGGACCAGCATTGATTCCTCCCAAGCTGCCAGGTAGGCTTTGTCTCCAATGCTCAGCATCTGAGTTCTCAGAAGAGGGATGAAGAATTCTGCTGCCATAGCACTGCCTTCGTGGTGATTAGGAAGCTCCCCAGAGAGGTTTGGGTGTGAATCCCTCAAGCTGGGGAAATTGGTCTTCCACTGGTGGTGTGAGTGGTCTGGTGGCATTCACTCGCCTGCTGCAGACATCTCAGTTACTTGTCCGAGTCTAAGCAGATTGTGTTTATGTGGTCAATGGGGAAAGAGAGGTACCCACCGTGGTTAATTCCTCAGTCCTTCCTTAAAATAGGAAGGACTTATTCCGTGGCATAGACTAGGTGCCCAACTTTAGACATCTGCCCTTGAGAACTGAATCCCAACCTCCATATTAGTATCAAGGGTAAAATGGGTAGGAAGGGACCTCAGGAGGTCTCTCATCCAACCTCCTGCTCAAACGAGGATCAATTCTGAAATCAGACCAGCTTGCTCAAGCCTTGATCCTGTTGGGTCTTAACAGCTGGAGACTGCCCAGCCTCTCTGGGCAGCCTGCTTCATCCGAACCTGTACTTCATTTGAGTATTTCCAATAGTCTGCAGTCCCTCATAAGACTTATCTTGAGGCCACCTCTTATGTGAATCCCACAGATTTATATGCACAGGTCAGGGGACTCGGTTTTGGTGGTGGCTCCTCTGGGCATGCCCAGTGGCAGAACCAAGGTGACATAGTTTTTGCCAGGATGTGTAGGTTCAGGTGGCATTTCAGGTGGTAAAAGAGGTTAGACTGTGTTTCTTGGATCTCTGCTACTCCGCTGCTTAGTCATCACTGTTCTGTTTGGTTTGCACTTTAAGCACTAAAGTTCAGGAAGTGTTTTGGGGTGAACGGAGATTTTTAAGTGCAGCACGGACTGCTTCGAGAGAGTTTGTATTTTTTCATGCTGATGCCAGAAGAATTGGGTCTTGTCCAGGGAAGTGTTCCAGAAAAGAGTCCTTTTGGGTTCTTTCAAAAAGTGATTTCAGTGCTTGGTAAGAATCACCTCTAAAGGTCTCTTCTCATGCATATTCTGTGTGTGCAGCTTCACTGCAAAGTGTCAATGAGTGCAAACTTTAGAGCTCTCCCTTCCTCCTTTAGGAATTATCTGTACAGGAAGAAAAAAGGAAAGAAATAATGAATTTTAGTTCACAGAGAACTCGTCAGGAAACTTAAAAGCAAGAGTCTGGGCAAAGAAATACTCTTTGGATTCTTTCTGTTCACTGCTTGACTTCTGAGATTTTAAGGTTCAGGATTTCAAAGCTTTTTCCATATTCAATTGAGTAATTGAGAATTTCTGCTTTCTTTCCTTCCTTTCTGAAGCAACAGCGCAGCAGGATGGTGTGGAGAAAAATCCGTCTCTCCTGAGCCTTAACCTAAGCCCCAGTCCTGCTATTTCATAATGATGAGACATCCCTCATAGCCTCATTTGCAGCTTCTACAGAGGGCAAAACCTACCCCTGAGTATTAGCAGTTGTAAACTGTCCACTTGCATCTATCTGTTCCTTCTGCGTCTCTCAGTAAGATATTATAATTTAGGAGTGATGTGGGAGCCTACGGGTGTTATTCTTGAGATTGACTTGCTCCCGTGGTGGCATTTTGATCTTGTCGCCCAGAGAAAGCTCCATGGCTGCAGAGATTTATTGCTGTGCCAAATCTCAGCTGGATGTAGAGTAATCGGCAGCAATCCCAGCTTTACCTTCTTCAGGGAGAGAGACCAAAGGAGAGATGCTGCTTGGCCTGGGATTGTTCAAGGAACCACTTTGAACCTGCAAATCTTCTTTGAGAAATGAGCTTTGGAGTTGACTGTGTGGGAGGTGAGTCTGGAGTAGCCAAAAAGCCCCACATAACAAAGCAGTGCGTGTATCAGGACAGAGAGTAGAGCAATTGCTGGAGGTTTTGGTACTACGCAGAGGACCTGGTTCATCTCCAATGAAGATCTCTTGCCACCTACCTGTCCATTAGGCCACAGATGGGGCCATCCACAAGGGCTGAAGTGATAACGGGCTAAATGTATCTATGGTGGTTTTGTATTCTTTTGAAATGACTTAAAATATCATCCATATATACATTTTATATCATTGCTTTGCTGTTAATGAGTATTTTGAAATGCAGCATGCTATTATACGAGTCTATAAATCCATGTATCTATGTAGTCTATATATATATAAACTGGTACTGGAAAACATAAGACAATGTTAGCTGTTGGAGTGTACTGTCACACCAGATTGTCTTCCCTTTCTTGCCCTGTATGTTTTATTTCACTGGCCTTGCAATGGGGAGCGCCTGGGCTCTGGGAGCGTGGCTGTTCCTGGCTGAGACAGCTGAGACCTGACCAGGACCTAGGGGTGCCCTGTGCTCTGGGTCCCGATTTCGGCTGTTCTTTGAAAGTCCCATATCTCCAGGTGCATTTGGAGGTGTTGGATCAGCCCCCAGTCGTTGGGACCTGGAAAAATGTTTGGCTTCAGACCTAAACTTTCTGTGGCTCCAGTTGTGCCTCTTAAGTCTGCATTTGGTGAATGAAGTTCCGTGGAGTGTCCTCTGGTTCAGCTACTGACACATTTTGAGCCTGATTGCTTCCAGTTTCTTTGGGGACAGGCTTGTGCTTTCTGGAAGGAGTAGTCAGGAGCAGAGATGGATCCGCAGTCCTCAACTACCAGACACCCATCATCAGAGCCATCGCAAGCTCTCCTCGCAGGCCACCCGTCAGTCACAGGGGTAGGATCAGAGCTAGTTTGGATGGTCCTGAACTGGCTTTATAGCGACTAGCTTGGTCCCACTTGTGCTGTAGGTGAGGCAGACCAGGTCTGATCACCGGGTTTGCAAGCCCTCCTGTAACCTGGCTCGTCGCAAAGCCCCTATCCACCTAGCTAAAGTGCTGCAGACGTGCCTCAAAGCAAGACTCAGTTCCCCTTTGGCTTACCTGAATGTCTGCGTTGGGTCTGAGTAGCTGCCGTCGTGCGGAGCCCATGGAAAAGCTTCTCTTTTGACCGTCACATCCTCTGCTGGGCGCAGCTCTGAAGTTACCCTGGGTGTTTTCACCGTGCGGCTTAGTGGCCTGTGAGGGTTTTGCTTGGGACCGTGCTTTTGGCTCCAACCGAACTTCCTTCCTCAGGGCGAGGATTGAAGACACGAACCCATGCGTGCACCTTTATATGAGGGCTGTTGGGATTTTGTTTCCCGCAGTGGTGGGAAATGATGCCTTTGAAGGGGAAGACTGACGGGAGCTAAAACCGCCACTAAAACCACAGCGAGCGCTTTGCCACGGCAGGCAGATACGGGAGCCCCAAATGGAAGGTGGGGATCACCAGCCCTGAGATGCAGCTTTCAGGAAGGAAGCAGAGCCCCAGCCTGCCCTAGCCACACGTTTTTGTGATAAATGGCCGGCAGTGGTCTCGGTGTACTTTTAATAGCAAATCTTGTCTCCTTTGCATGGATGTAGCAAGCCCGGGGATGTCTGGAATTGCTGCAGTTTGGCTGTGTGATAATAAGGAGCAGCTCTGCCCTCGGGAGCCCTGTGCTCTGGCATTTCTCTGCGTTGAGCTTTTGGTTCCCCCTTGAACTGCCGCGTTGGCAGAGGTGGGTGTCACCGAAGTGGCATTTTCTGCAAAGAGCAGGAGGCTGCAAGCTGCTGTCTAATAACCGCAGCCGTATCAAACCTGCACGGCCACGTACCATAAAACAGGAGCTCGTTTTTGCCTGCCGTGGGGTGCTGACGGGACTTGGGTGCGCTGCTCTCGGAGCAGCCACCCCCCCAGGGGCAAGGAGAGGAGCCCGTGTCCCAGTGTGGCTCCCAGTGGGAATTCTACTTACTTGGGCTTGTGGAGGGGCAAGAATTTAGCACTATGTGTTTCTCCAGAGTTTGGTTTCTTATCGGGCTTGGTGTAGCATCCCGGGTGGAAAATGATGTGGGGAGGGCGCTGGGGACTAGCAGTGGCAGCCAGTGTGTCGGGCCACATGAGGGGAAGAAGTGTCATGCAAAGAAGGAGGAACGGGCATTTGTGACTGTGATAAGCAAAAATAGTGCAGTCCCAGGGGAGAAGCTGTTCAGCAACCTTTAGGGAAGCCAGACTTCTTTGGCAAGCAGGAGCATTGTAGGAAGGTGAAGACAAATTTATCTGTGAATCGGGTGATTTTATTGGGGTTATATGAAGGATAATATTGTCCCTGTGGCATAAGCCCTTTAGGATGGAAGATTCTTTCAAGTGCTTGGTACTAAGAACAGTGAATGTTTTCTAAACCTCAGTTTTTAGCTGGGTTTTTGTTAGAAATGAAAACGAATACAAATTTTTCTCAGAAAAGTTTGTTAAAAGTCTAGTGAGTTTTTCTTCTCTATATATAGTCAAAATGTTTAGAATAAAAAATGTTATCAAGAACTATCCATTTTTCATATAAAGGTTTGTGGAAGGTACTCCTAAGCCTGCTTCAATGCTGTTCTGCAATAACCTATCCATTTACTTCAGAAGCTTCACTGATTAATTTCATAGTTACACTCATTTCCCTTCTTGGCTAGCCCCATATTTAATTATTTTTAATAACATATTATTCAATATCTTATTATTACTCTTCATCTTTCCAGGGATGACAGAAACAGAGAAATTTGTGCTGGGCATTTTGACGTACATGATGGAAACATAGTAGATAGATATTTTTCTTCAAGAATATTACTGCTTACATATGTCTGTGTGTATTCCTTGCAAATTTAACTCAAATTAAAGTAGTGCACGGAGAGCCACATGAAATGAAAGCCCATTGCTGTAAATACTTGTGAAAGGAGAATCTGTGTCACAAAGAGCTTTCAGCACCAGACCGAGGGCAAACTGCTGAGGTCCTGCCAACAACCTGTAACCTAATGGAATTTGGAGCCAGGTCTCTTGAGTTCAGTCTTCCAACCACAAGACCATCCTTCACTTCCCAACGTGGTGATTTAAAACGTTAGGCCAGTTTTTCCTAATTGCTGAGCATCCAGCAGTTCCCAATAAGAAGAGGCACTGCATGGTCATTCATTTTTTAAAAGGAGAAAAAAACCGAATATAACCTTCGTGGTGCTATTGTGATCATTTCCAGCATACTTTCTCAGGTACAAGTCAGTGGGTTTTTGTTAATGAAGTACATCTCTCTGTTGTACTTATATCCCCTTAGAAGCTGCTTTTTCTTTTACAAGCTCATCTCTGATATTGTGCCTTGGGGCTATATCCTGCAGACAGGCTCAGACAGTGCTCCCCTCCAAGTCATATCACATAATGACTCGTGAATGAAAGATATTTCAGATCAAGGAAAACAGGAAAGTTCAGTGCAAAAAAAAGAATAGCACAGCTCTTACTAATTCTTTTCATTCCCTGAACTCCAAGGGATTTTGGAAGGAAACTGTTCATTTATGCATGTTCTGCAGATGGGGAACCACCCAGAAGGTCCAGAATCTCTCAGCAAAACAAGAGTGAATCAGAACTAGGTTGTGGGTCTCAAATCTCCTGGTCAGTCTCTTACCATGCCATTTTCCAAAATTATTATTATCTAACAGAAGTTTACATGGTTATTTTTGGTGGGATTTTTTTTCCTGAGTGAACACTATACATTTTGATCATTCAGTTTTCCCAGTGAGTTTACCAAAGACATGTGTTGGAAGATGGGACTTTTTTTAACCAGGGCAACTAGACAAATATCTGTCATTGAGAGGATGTTATTGGTGGAGTGTCAGAGGTAGGGAGAATATTTTACACCTTGGGACAGAGTGAAGTATCAGTGTCCCAGGGCATACTTCAGCCCAAACACGTGTCCCAAGTATATCAAACGGTTGTGCCAAACTGATAAGGCCTGAAAGTTGGCCAGGAAAGCTATTTCATACTACGGATATTGCATAAGGACACACTGGCTTCTTATTTATGAGGATGTATATAAAATCTGAATTCTGTTCTCTGGTCCGTGGTTGTTTAAAGGAACTAAGGGAAAGAGGGTGTAAGGCATCCTTTTTTTTTTCTTTTGTACTCATTTATCTGCAGAAGAGAAGGCATTGCCCCGTGTGTCCCTCGTATCTGGCTTGCTCGGTATTTCTGGGGGCTTGGCTGCATGCAGCCCTGAGTGCTTTGCTAATTCTGACAGAGCACAATCTGTTTAAGATAACGAGTTAAGGAAGCTGGATGTTCATACTTGCACTTGTTTGCTGTGTAGGACTGTAGAAAATAAAAAGGGTCGTCAGCTGCCGGGTTAACTTTGGGTTCTCTTGCTTCTCCGTGGCCAAGACATGCTTACTGGTACACAGACCGTGTACCTGCAGATGCTGCTTTCAAACAGGTCTTAACTTTTTTCCAGGCTCTAGATCATTGCTTATCTCCTTGTAACCCTGTTCAGTCCCATACAAGCTAGTGCTTGGTAGGAGAGAAAGGAAAAGGAGACACCTTTGCGTCAGCTTCTGCAGCCATTCTTCATGTTTTCGTCATGTTTGTATCATTGGTAATTGAGAAACATTGGTGTCTTCTTCAGCCGTGAATATTCACTGATTGACGGGGTTTCTCCTCATTTGTGCTTCTGTTTGTCCATGTGTGTGAAAGGAAGACCAGGATTAAATTGACCACCTGAATTTTCTGAGGAAATTGGTAGCATTGGGTGATTCCAGTTTGGGGCACCGAGGTCTTTAATGGGGCCTTAATTGGGAGGATGGATGGTTGGGGCTGTGGTGGCTCAGGGCTTTGTGCTTATCTCATGTAGCAAGTGAGCATTCAGAGTTGTGCTGTTATCTTTCTTCCTGTTTTTATCTTCCCTCCACCAACTTTCACTATTGCATGCTTTGAAATAGTTGTTCTTACACCATCCAAAGAAAGAGAAAAAAATAAAAATAAAACCTGACCTCTACTATCCTTAAGACATTTTGCAGCTTCTGAAACTGGCTGATCACTGCCAGGGGTCACAACATGCCTGGTGGAGAGAGGAAGGAAGTGAAGTTAATAACATAATAGGTAAAAACTCATTTTCGTGCTCAACAGATGATTCACAGGAGTCATGGCCCTGGACAGTCTGACATACCTGCTCAGCTCATCAGAAAGTTATGGTAAATTGGAAAAAAATAGTGTTAGTAACATGGTGAACATGGTCTAAGGCTTGCAGTGGGACTTCAGATTTTCCTTCCAGATTTTTCAGTACATGGCATTGTACAAGCTAACTCAAATTAATTTCAAAAGCAGACCGATGCAGAATCCGATGCAAAAACTGGTGTTATGGCAGGGTTGGAGGGAGTTCTGTGAGTATGGTTTGCTTTGCTATTAGTCCGTTTACTAATTTTGAGTAAAATGATCAAATTTGGGTTTATGTTGATTTGGCAGCATCTACCCAGCAACGAAAATTGGTTGAACAGCTAAAACAACTCGAGATAGGCAGACCAGGGCATCTTTTCTATGTAATCAAACCACGTGTTGCGAGGAATTTGACCCAGGAGAGTTTATTTTACGTCTCTTTTTGGTAGGCTCCTGAGGTTGCATTCTCTGAGCTGGGAGTTGTGTGGAAGTGTCACAGGGAATGATAGCTTGCTTCAGAATTAATTATGGTGAGATAAGGGTTGTGAAATAGAGCTGTTCCTCTTGGAGCTGTCAGCGCCTCCCTCATGCTTGTTTGATGGTCGTGTTGCTTTTTGTGGATGCCAGCGGCATCCCCCGTTATTAAAGCCACTTTGTGATTTGTACCATCTACTCAGGGTATAGAGAAATCTTGGTCTACTTGATGACATTGAGATCCAGTATTTCTGTGCCATACTGTGAGTATTTTCTCCATCTGCACTTTTGTTGGAAATGGTTGAGGTCTGCTATGTTCTGAATATTATCTGTGAATTTCTCTGAACGAGGACTGAGAAGACCTCACGAGTTTGTGGCTTCCATAGGATAAATCCAGCCAGGATCTCACAAATCGACAAAAAATGGTCACCCAATAGGTCTTGCTGACTTAGTCTTTCTGAAGGAGTGTGTTGGAAAAGTTGTTTTACTGAAGTGACTCCTTGATTGCTCCCACATAAGCAGCTGGTTTCGAATTAGTTACTAAAAGTAATGGGGTGGTGGGAAGAACAATACTTCAATCTGACAGATTTGGAAGTTACGTGATTTTAATGGTTTGAAGAGTGTCACCTATTAACAGGTATTGAATAGCTTAAAGAAATAATGTGGTGAGAAAGCTATAGGCTAAAAAGGTGAAATTGGTGTCTATAATTATTTTTATTGTGCAGCCCCATCACCTCAGGCGTGAACCTATTTTCCTTCCTCATGAGGCTCACTGTCCCTGCTGTATTTGGGATTTAATGTAGGCTCTGGTAGTAATATGGGATGTTTGGTCTGTCTGTGCCATCAGTTAAACTAAATAATATTTGCCTTCTTTTGCAAAACGCATTGAGATATAGGAAGAAAAAAAATCTGAGAGCAAATCAAAGTACTATCAATTATGGTTGTTTTATTTAGTGTTTTATTGATTTAATGCCATCTTATTGTTAGCTTCAAAGATTCCCAGGGTGAGTTCCTAGAAATTCAGTATCTTCAAGAGGAAGAAAATTCACAGAGGACTAAGTAGTAGAAAAAGAAAAGAGTCTCTGAGATTGGATCTTATTAAAGGAGATGATAGAAAAGAGTCTTATACATCTTTCAAAGTGTAAATCATACTTAGGGTACACATCTGAAGCTAATGCAATTAGGCATAATGTGAGATTAATATACTTGTTTCAGATTATCTTATAATCAACCTTTAATGAAAGCACTTGGTCCAAAACCAGATAAATGATAAAGATGAGCGATGAGAAGGAGAAAGTGCTTGAAGTGAGTGAAGTAATAATAGTCTCCATTTCTACTTGACTCCAGATGAGACAGTCTTCACTGGGTGTCCCGTTTTACAGATGGAAGAACTGAGGCAAGGGTGAAAGAGATTTTGCTTTTCATCTGTATCCTCACTGGTGTCTGCATAGGATGAGCATGACTTGGGCTCTTTTCTAGGGTTTAGAAGAAAGGAGGTGCCGAGGTATGAATCATGCAACCATCCCTCACCAACTGTTGGTATCGTGTATATTGTCAAATGGGTGAAGAACGATGCTATTTGATGACAGCCTTTAGGTTTATCCTTTTGTGATTCAGATGTGATTGAGTTTCACTTATTAAAGTAAACATAATTTTGACAAATCTAGGCAGTTACAACTCCTCTGTGAGATAGGATGCATTAAAGTTTTCATTGTTACCAAATGAAGGAGATGTGAATATGACTGAATTTTACAAACACTAGCCCCACTGTTATATATGCATGTATCAATATATATGTGTACACACACACATTTGCAAAAAAATAATAAATTTGCAAAATGCTTTTCTGCTCTTGTGGCCAAGCAACAGCCTCATTTTCTGACATTTCAAGTTACATTAAGAGAACACTGGCTTCTGAAATTAGACTTCCATGGATTTTGCCACAGGAAATCTTTCTCACTAGGAGTATTGGTCTCACTGTCCTTTAAAAAATGTTTTTTTGAAAGTAAATGTCCTGTGCAAATATTTCTCTATTTTGCTGATTTGATGAGCCATTAATTCAGTGACCTGCTGAAATAATCTTATTATAGTGATGACTTTAGGGTTTTTCTGGACTGTCAGTTGATAGTTTGATTGCACTGATTCTGTATGCAGGATCAGAGAACAACAGAATCAATTTTATTCCAAATCTGGCTGCTTCTAGTAGCTTTTTTTCAATTTTAAGATTGTGTAATACTGGAGGTAAAGATAGACTGCATAAATTGGTCTTCAGCTTGGCCAAATACTTAGACACATTGTTTTCCCTTTGACTTTAATATATAGCTTTGAAATCGTCTAAATTCCTGGTCTCCTTTGCTGTCTTGTTGTAGGACATCAATATACATTTAGTATTGTGTGACTAGAGAAGTCCTCACCATGTCACAGTTGTTAACCAAATTTGTTTCAGGATGGGAATGTCCACAGGGCAAAGCTACCACCTCCAGGAGGACAAGTTGCCATCTCTGTCCAAGGTGTCTGCAAAGGGACTAAGTATTAAGCAGGCAGAGAAAACTGACTTTTACGGTTGCCAAAAGAGGTTTGAGGCTCACCCCAGGGGCAGCAGGAAGCTGTTGCTGCCTCTCACCACTGCTGTGACGGGCTCACAGACCTTGTCCGAGTACTTGATCTAGTCCTGAGACCTTGTCAGTCTTAAGGCAGGAAGAAATAAGAGCAGGGATGGGAGGATGATGTTAACTGTGCCTTTGTGCCCTGTTCGGAGGGTCTGGCATACAAGACCTATGTGGGTAGATGGGAAATGATTCCAGTAAAGAATTCAAAAATATGCTTTAGAAGTTAATTGAGCTCTTTGTTCATCTAACCAAAGGCTAGACCTTGAGGGCTTGCTGTGAGTTTTTCAGAGGCATGCAAGGAATAATAGAGGATTCTTCGGTCCATCAGATACGTCTCCAAGACAATTTCTTGCGATGCTGAAGTTACACATATCCAGAAGCAAAATACAGATTTCGACATGGTCATTCATCACTGGACACAAAATAAATAAATAATGTGTTGGATCAGACATGCCCTGAGAGACGTATGTTACTTCAGTGTGAGATTAATTCAAGGAGGAGGTTTGATGTCCAGCTGTACAGACTATCTTCATGGTCTTTATACCTATGTTCATTAATGAATGTTTAGCTCTGCTGAGATGGTCCTGCATGTTGGAAGATCAAGTGTTTTGTGACTTTTTCTTTCCGGCTTTCTGGTTTGTAGCCTGTTCATTCACCTAGATGGTGTTCCCGAGAGTGAGTCCCCCTTTCTGGGTGGGTTTACCCCATCTGGGGTTCCTTGCCTGTAGCTCCTTTTTCTTCCTTCATTCTCTCCCTTGCAAATGCACTCATGCTCATGTTTCTTCCTTTCTAATCGCCTCTATACAGGTAAATTCTGGACCTTATGGTATCTTTCATATGAAGGTTGGGCTTTTGTTATTCTGGAGAAATCACCCATGTGATTTTTCACTAGGATGGAAAAACTCAAATACAGCTCTCTCTTCTTTAAATAACTGTTTATGAAATGAGGTGCACACCAAACAGCAGGGTTGATTGATAACTTCAATTCCTTGTCTGTTGCTTTTGGGCTTTTCATACATATTGCTTGCTTATTTAGTGGTTACTTCCTAGTTGGTCCAGTCAGCCTGAGGGTCTGGCAATTTAATTCTTGAAATCCTGTTCCTATAGCATATGTGCATCACCATGTTGCGGAAGCCTTGCAAACATGGAATGTTTGCCCATCTCTTTTCTTCAGCCTGTCACTTAGAGTCACTGGCTTTCTCGTCAGTTTTGTTCCCATATACGAGAATGTATCTCAAGGTACACCGTGTGCACTCTCACATATGGATTTGGGTTTTGGATGTCATGGGCATCCTAAAATCAAAGCAGACATTGTCTGCAGAGAACACCTGTAGTTCCTTATTCTGCTCCTATTTGATGTTATTTCTAATTCTGGTTAATTATTTAATCTGTCTATTTGAATCAAGGCAAATGGGTTTAGGAAGCTGTGCTAGCTGCTGTAATTTTTCGGAGATGTAAAAGGAAGCAGTAGTTTCCATCTGCCAACTGAACAAACCAATGTGATTCTTCTAATCTTTTGACATTTACCGAGAAGTAACTAATTATATCGCTCAGTACAAATTAATATTACATCATCACGTTTATCCATCTGTATTTCAGAGAAATGCATCTTTACAGAAAGAATGGAATAATGTAATTAAGAATAACCAAGTACACTGACGTGAATTTGCCTTTGGTTGAACGCTTCTTGCTTGAGGTTTAATGAAACTTGCTTAGTCTAAAAATGGCTTATAAAATTAACTGGGGCCAAATTCATCCCTCGGCTGTATGGCTAATTGATCCGGCAGGTTAGACTTCAGCGTATAGCTGCTAGCACATGGGCTTGTACCTACCAGTGAGCTTCAGATGGAGTCCTGTAGAGCAAAAGACACTCTGAAATCATCAGTTTATGATTTTTTCTGAAACAAATATTGCAGCTCTCCCCATCCATCCAGAGTGGGGCAAATAGACCTAAATGCCAATGCTCAAACTTGATCACAGCCCCTTCAGCAGAACACAGAACTGGAGGCTGTCAGACAATGTGACTGAGAACTAATTGTGCTCGTCGAGTGAGTGATTCCCAGAACTGGGTTTTCCTCTGTCTCTCTGTGATGCGTTCATCTTTCAGATATGCATCACTATGGGAAAAGTTCATGTTTCTGCGGCTGCAAATGGCTGGTAGCCTAGCTAGGGGAGACAGCCCCAGGTTGCTGGATGATGCTGTGCAAAGTCTTCATCAGCATCCCGGGGCTTGCCCTCCTGAGCGGTGCAGGCAGGGGGGCCTCGGGAGGGTCACAGTGGCTGCATACTCAAATCTGGGTCTAAGCGATTGCCAGCCCTGCAGGAGGACCCATATTTTTGAGAATACTAGCCAGCATTAACTCCCTTTTCCATATGGGTTTGCTTTCTTTGCTTCCAAAGTGCAAATTTTGCGGCGAGGAAGGATGGGTCAGCAGCTGAACACGGCTGATCTCCTTTAGCACCAGCCTTGGACAAGGACGTGCCCTGTACCTGGTCTGGGTTTGCAGCCACTGTGGTCTTGGTGTGCATGTTCACAGCTGGGGCTGGTCCTAAGAAGGGTGGGGAGTGAGACTTTGTTTCTGTATTTCAGGGAGATTCTCCAAGGGGAGAAATGCACACATCTGAAAAGAAGGGAATACTGTTCACTTGTAAATAAGCAAAGAGAATCAGCCTCGTCTAAATGCTGTGTGAAGTCCTCTGCACTGCCAGTGGCTCAGGCGGTGCCTATTTCATATGCATTTATTTATTGTTATTGTTTTCTGTTATTATGTGCTACGTTACTTCTGCTGCCATAGCACCTAGAAAACACGGTTCTTTCTCCTCCAGAGTAAATGCATTAAAGCAGATGCGATTTATCCCCCAAGTGTGATGAGGGAGGACCACGCACCAGCTGCCATCACCTGGATGAGCAGCATTTGTGCCATCTCTTTGCAGCCTTAGCATACACCGAGGGCCTTCTCTGCTCAGATGGGGCCACAGTTTAAGATGGACCAGAAAGCATGTAAAAAGTCACATATATTATCTCAGCTTCTAGTGAATGTGCCTTTTTCCTTTTATAGAGTTTTCTTGGAATTGGAGGCTTTTTTCTAGTTGTGAACATCAATTATCCCACCAGCTTCAGTTAGCAGCTTTGATTTAGACCTATGAGCTTGTTCTCATAACTAATCAAAGCTTTTAATAACACTAGCTATAGTGACGCCTTTGTAACTTTGCTAAAAATTACCTAACACCTGACAAGAGTTTTGTTGTATTAACTTGAATAGTGACAGGATTTATCCAGTCAGTAGCCAGCCATTCTCTAAAGAATCATTTTACTTTGGATGTCTACCCGTTTTTCAAATGCCTAATGTTTCCGTGTTTTCCTCTGTCATTTGTGAGTAACTTTATTGCATGTTCTGCACTACAGAAAAATCAAATTGGAGGTCTTTATCATACAGTGCTTGCAATTAAAATGAAAGGACCAGACATAATGAGAGCTGGCAACAGTCTGTGGAGGGTTATGTAGAGACACAGCACAAGAAGAGACAGATATTCGTTCTTGAGAGAGGATTTTTTTACAAATAGTACAATTTGTGTTATGCCAAAGTCTGAATTAGGAGCATGTAGCTGCAACCAGTGATGGGATCAAGTGGGCCAAGTGCATATTAACATGTATATTAACAAGACATATGAACTGGGTGGACGTCTTGGTCCTTCAAATTCAATAGATGTTTTGTCCCTGACTTCAGTACAGTCTTTATTTACTCTACTACTTTTAAGGAGAGGATGATTTTGCCCGTGCCAGTCTAGTGCGTGCGGCCAGGAGGATAGGTGTGTATTCTGGGGCTCTTCTGGAAGGCTGCTACCTCTTGATTTAGAGAGGCAAACATCTCCCAAGCCCAGCGATTGCATCGCATTCATTCCGGGGATTAATTGCCTTAATTCAGTAACAATCACATCTGGAGTTTACTCTGTGAACCACCCCTTGGGAGAAATAACCTCACTGTATCTTCCTCCTTTTCATCATGCTGTTGAGATTTTAAACATCTCGTGGAGGGACTGTGTGTTTGTACAAGCCCTGAAGTGCCTGAGCTCTGGTTTTGGTTGAGCCCTCCAAGTATGATCGTACAGTGATTAGTCCCCATTGCAGGTGTGTTGTCATGCCATGACGTGCACCGAGCTTCACGGGAGAGCCTTGGGAGCTGTGTCTGCTGCTTGCGGAGGTGAACACAGCAAAGCCGGCGTCAGGTTTTCACTGATGATTTCAGTGAGTTTTCAATTCACTTTTTGTCTCAATTTGAAATGAAAATTTTTAAGAAAACAATTTTTTTTTTTTGCCTTTTTTCCTCTGAAGCCCCTACTATTCATAGGTAAAACAAGATCTTGAAAGTTTTCTTCCGTTTCTGAATACTCCCCCAAACATGCGGCATGTACCGCTGCCCAGGGAAGCACAGCCCTCAACCCACACCTGCTGGAAAACATAAGGGGCTTTAAGACCCAGTCTGGCCCAAAGTTTCTCAAATCAGGGTAAACTGAGCCTGGATGAAGGATTTTTTGTTTGCTTTGCATGTTCTCTCCTGCATCAGTTTTGCAGCAGAAATGAAGAAATTAATTCCTGTCCTGTGTGCTTGAAATTTTAGCCCTGCTTACACAGCTGGGGTCATGTTTGGCACAAGCAGTAATTGGATGTCTTCCTGGGCACTGCCCAAGATACACCGTGGAGCTCTTCTGGAATAAACTGCAGTGCAATGTATATTTAATACCTTTACCTTTCAGTTAGGTATTGAAAACAATATGTCAAGTTGAAAGGCAAATAAAAAACTTTGTGTAAATATGCCCTAGAGGTAGGTTGATTGAACTGTATATTTTTTTTTATTCCTGGTGTCTTGTGAGAAAAGTCTTTGTTGGAGAGTTGGTGCACTGCTAGATTTTATAACAAGGTTCCAACAGAAATTGTAACACAGAAATAAGTGTGGACGGGGGTTTTCTTTTTGGTTTATTTCAATTCAGCTCAGGTTCTGTCTTTTAACTACACACTTTCTTATAAGAGTTTTATATAAAGATTCCTGACCATTTCACGTTAGCTTTTAGGAATGTCTCTCTGCTAATGCCCAGCATCTTTCTTACTGTTGTCACCAGTGGGTTAAGTGTTGGTGGCAAACTCCCACCTTCTTCCACAGACCCTGAATTTCAGTACGCTCTTCAAATATTGATTACGGATTGGATACCAGCACTGTGGTTTTGCTCATTTTATACCACTAGAATTGCTGAGAAATTATGGCTGTACATGTAATATTAGATTTTGCTTATTTTTGCAGATGGTCTCCCATCTACCAGGGAGATGTTGGGCCCCCTGAGTGAAAGGGGAAAGAAAAGGAAACAGATCATGAGCTGCTGATGTTTTGCACTTACATGTTGATTATAAGGAGCTGCAGCATAAAAGAAATTCAGATGTTAAATCTAACACTGTAGACAAGTCAAGTCTCAGAGTTAAAAAAACCCGTCATCCAGTCTTACCGGAATCACAAAAATCTCCCTAAAAATAGCAACATTATGTAAAAATTCGGTTCTTGGTTTTGAGCCTTTAGGGTGTACTTGAGCCATGCAATCAAACTGTTCCCTGTAACCCTGAAGGCTAACAGATACCAAAATAAAACAAAATAAAAATGAAAACTGAGCCACAGCATTACTCATGTCTTTATAAGCTCAGACCTCACAAAAAAAGCCCGCAAATACCCAAAGACTGAGGACAGACTTACGATACTTGGCAATATCATTACTGTGAGTACAGGAAAAGCAGAGAGTGAAGCTGTCTAGAAATTGATGGTGAACTTCGGTTGTCTGGACTGAAATGTGCAAGAAGAAAACCAAGGGCATTATTAATGATAAGAAAATGAGTCTCTTACAAATTCTTTCTTTTTTTTTCTTTAAATATATAGTTTAAGGTGCCATTTGGAACTTAGGATGGAAAACTTATTTTATTTTTGAAGATATATTCTTTCCAACTTGACAGTGCCCTTTTCAATAATTCAATGAGATCGGTGAGCAGAAAAAAGGAGCTGGAGTGAGTCAACTTTGCAGCTCTGCGATGAGTGAGTGGCACTGCAGCCTCAACATAGATAATAGAAGGGAGAACGAAAGAGTGGGGAAGAGAGTCTGAAAATGAATAAACTTGCTGAAACATTCCTTAGTGACAGACCTATGGAGCAAAGAGACATATTATCTCTCTTTCTCCCTTTGCATGAGGAAATTATGCCTTGAAAATAGCCAGAAAAAAATTCATCATGTAGAGTGTTATATTTGCCTCTTGGATTTACTTTAATATTTCTTTGGCCAATTTTCCTGTGGGAAACACAGACACCAAACTTAATTTGACCCATGTTCTACTTGGTTTTTTTTCTGTTCTAAAAGTGTCCTTTCTTCTTTCTTCTTCAGAAAATAAGGGAAGGGAGAGCAGCACGTGACCTCAGTTGTTGGTATGAAATATGACAGGGTAAGCAACGGTACTAAAACAAGAAAGTCCCCTTTTTCTCCTTCTAGGCACCAAAAAAGCTCACATTTTCATGCAAACCATATATTTTAGGATTATCTCTAATTGGGATGTACTGGACTGCGAGGTTTTAACCACAGACTCTTAGAATTCACTAAACTGATCAAAGGGGAGGTCTTCACCAGCAAATCCGTGTCTCCTGGGCCCATCTCTAATTGCACACAGAAAGAGGGTGGAAAAAATAAGCGGCTTCTCTCCTCTTGCCCAGCATGGATCAGTGTGGGAACTTGAACTCAGGTCCCCAGCAGCTGACAGAAGTAGGAACTTTTCCCCGAATTGTCGGTTTGTGGAAAACCCTCTGGTTCGCTGTCGTGTCCCGCTCCGGGGCAGGTTTATAGGGCTGTCAGATATTGGCTGATCCCATAAGTCCTGCCAAGGTGGAAGTATTTTTGGTTAATGCCAGAGCTTTTCATTCTAAGTATTTAATAGCTCTCCTGCTGATGTTACATGTCAGAGCTGGGGACTGCAACTGGCTTCCCTGATCATAAAGTGACATAAATGAGAAAACTGCTTTTATGTGACAGAGAGTGTGTTTCTCTGGCTTACTGTGCGGTGGCGGACACGCTTTCCAGTGAGCACATTAGCATTGCTTGCACACAAACAGAACCTGGAAGGACTTGAAACGATAGACTCAGCCAAGGCAATGGTTTGCCGCGCAAGTGATTGCACTGCTGAAATCCGCCTCCCGGTTAGGGATTCAGCGTTTCATTTCGAGGAAGGCCCTCGCACGCTTCGCACCCAGTGCTGACTCCAGGATATGGCAATATGGGCAGGAGGCACATGGGGGCTAAAGTCATCTACAGTGATGAACCCATGGAAGCAGAAATTTGGAGTAATGTCTCCGAATGAGTTCAGATTTTCCCTTCACCTCTCACTGAGGTCAGTGATTTGTTAAAAAGGGTGGCTGGAACAGAGCATGCTGGCACTATCAGAGATGTGAAACGAACTTTTCTTTTTCTGAGAATAATCGCAGGTGTTTTCTTTAAAGCAGGACGGAGAAGCACAGTGTCAAGAGTGCTGCTGGCAGTGTGCTCATGGGGATGAAGGGCTATAGTGTGTCCTACCCTATTTCCCCTGCCGTAACGTAAAGCATTACATCAGCAGGGATTAGAACACACCAAGGGATTTCAAAGGATAGAAAGACCCATCCTGGAGGAATAAGCCAATATTTAAGTAATGAGGGTTAGTACAAAGCTTTGCCAGGGCCAGGGTACTCTGTTACAGCCCTATGGCAATGCTCTTACATCTTCCTCTGAGAGTGGACGTAAACCAGTGTCACAGGCATCACACAGCACTTGCTGGACTAGATCTACCTTCTCAATGGATATCTTGTATATTGGGCATCAGAAAATCTGTTGAGAGGGAGAAGAGGGAGATCATCAGCTGGTGTAAAGCTGACCGGATCCATTAACATCAACGGCATGCAGCTGGTGCCAGCTGAGGCACTTGCTTATATGGCTTTTCTCTGCAGAGCTGCAGTGGGTTGCTTGGCTGAGAGCTGGCAGGGGATGGAAATAGCCATCACGCTGTGTGTATGAGACAGGGTCTTGCCTAAGTGCGATGGGTCACTGCACGGGTGGGCACACAACGGTCCCAGTGTACCCTCGTACCCAGGATGCCCCTGAATTGCTGATCCTGGGAGGTCAGGAGAGTGAATCAGGTGAAGGATCTCTCCATATTTTCTCTCTTTCTTATGCTTTTTACGCAAATGTTTGTTACAAGCCAGGGGGGCGTTTTGCTAGACTGCCCTTCGGTCTGACCCAGCGTGGTGCATCTTCTCTTCTTCCACGCAGGCAGGTTGTTAAGCAGGTCTGTAATTTCCACGGTAGATGGACAAAAGGGAAGACACTGAACTCGCTTTGTCTGTCTTGCTCTGCTTCGTTTAACGTCTCTGGCTGTGTGTGTAAGCGGCGCAGTGCTCCCCTTGCAGGGCGAATGCACATCGAGGTGGTCTCCATTAGCGCAGGGTACGGCCAAGAGGGCAAACCCTTTGCAGAGTAACTCCTTGTGTGTAGCATTTAGAGATAAACTTGAAATACGAAGGGCTTGAAATCCGCAGAGTATTAGTTTCTTGATGATTGCATTTGTGCGGCTAAATGATTAGAAATGCAGGCTGAGATTTTTCTGGCCGACAAGCGGTGACATCTCACGGGGCTGGTTCCAAGCCTGGCTGTGGTCGCCTGGGGCGCGGCGTGGGATCAGGAGCCCTGCGCTAGGCACGCAGAGCTGGGCCGCCAGCCACCGGCATATTTGGTGTGATGCTATTGAGAATTAGACAGCAGGAAAGTTTAAACGTGGGGTTGTTTGTTAATGCCTGCTTGGAGCAGAGGTTCTTGTGTCCATCCCTGGTTTGCAGCTTGGAAGCCCTTGCTGAAACGTGGGTGGGTCCGTGCGGATAGCGTGGGGTGCACCAGCGTGACTGTGTGGAAGTGAAAGGATGTCCATGCTGCAGTAATATCCATAATGTTGGGGCCATAGAGAAAATGTTGGTACCTAAAGCAATCTGCCTCTTTTTTCCTCAGTACTTTTCCCATTCTTCCCCACATGGCTTGCAGGGTTGACATGGGATGAGTATTGTCAAACCAGGAAAAGGCAACTCCCTGATCCAGCTGTGGCTGCAACCAGTGCTGTGATTTTTGCCTGCAGCAGATCGGGATGGCTGACGGGCAGTTCTTGTTGATTTGTGTCTATCGCCTGAACCCAGGATGCTCCATGCAGCTCCACCTTCCCCATTTCCCTGACCGGCGCTCCAGGCGCCTGCCCTCTTTTCATGTTTTATGGCACTTGGGATCAGCTGTATAAAAGGACAAGATAGTTTGAAAGCAGCAGCTTTGGCAATTCAGAGCTTGGTACGAGCTGATTTTTCCTCCCGCAAAACAAAATTTTTCTGGTTCAGAACTAGCTCAGATATCTCTGCAGTTGCTCTGCTGATGATATACAAGAGGGACAGAATTCTGCCCACTCTCACTTAGTTGGACTGACTATGCAAAGAGAATGGGGGGAAAAATGAACAAATCTTGATATTTTTATTCCTCCCCCTGCCCTGGAGGTGTTTTATAGAATGCAAAGAATGAGCAGGTTCATGGAATAAGGAGGTGCTTTTACAGATGCTTTTCTAAAGAGCTACACTTGAAGTGTTTTGTTTAGATTTTAAATGTCAAGTCAGTCCTACTGGTTAATTGAGATTTAAATGTTAAATAGGTTCCCAAACAGGCACAGACGGTGCAATGTCCTGTCTGATATTAAATCTGCTACTCAGCTACCTATACCCTTCCATTTAAATGGCCCAAAATCAAGCACATGTAAAATTTGGAAGGGTTGCATTAAAGGATTGCCTGCATTCCCTCATCCTCTCTGTTAAGTACTTAATTATTTTTGTTACCTTCATTGGTAAGTGGGAACTGCTCTGTGTCTGATGTGGGTAATTTTTCATTGTATTGTGCTTCCAAATTGACATTTATAAATTAAACAGCAGTGTACCATCCCAGAGAGAGCACCATTGTGGTACAATTAGAAATGTAATTGCACAGAGTCACCTGGGAGGCCACTGGGATGGGGAAGGCATCGCAGATATTAGAGACAGGGATGACATAGGTAACACCGATGTGCAGAAAACTCGCCCAGACAATCCCATTAGGATCGCACTCACCAGTTTGCTCTGGGGAGGGAGGGTGGAAAAGGCATTAGGGAGCCAAGTGCAGGGCCTGCTTTTGTTGAACTTGAACGAGATTTTTTTTCTGTTTGACTTCACCCCAAGGAACATATCGATTCTTAATGTAGAAATCTTAGATGCCTTATGCTAGGTATGGAGAAAACACTGGAAAGAGCAATTAATTTCTCTCCTCCCGCATGCTGAGACCTATTACTTGGGCAAGTCCTCAGAGGGGACAGGTTTTTGGGTCCCTGAAGACCCACACTTCGACCTCGTCCCCTCCCAGGTGGGACGCTCTCCCAGATACCGTCGCAAAGGACTGAGCTTTCCGGGTTGAATCGAGTCAGATCCGAGCTTGGAGAACTTGGCAGGGGAAACCGTATGCTCCCTAAGCTCACCGGAGTTGTGTTTACTTCTGCTTTTGTCACTCAGGTTGGCTTGCAGCCTCCTTTCAGATGTGATTATCATCCTAATTGGCCCTAATGAGAACTACACATGCAGAGGAAAGGGGATAATGTGTGTTCCTCCCCGCAGTCTTGTTCTATTTCCAAATTACAAGTAACAGGAAAAAAAGATGTCTCTTCATATATATATATACATACACTCTGCATTGCTGTTGCTCTCATCATAACCTTCAACCCCTGAATGTGTTTCAGATGGGATTTTTTAGCTTCTTTAGGCACATGAGGCTGAAAAAAAAAATTATGGGGGATATTGGGGGTTATTTTTCCCTTCCTGAATCGGTGTTAAGAGTAAACAGGCAACTCCGGAGGCATAAAGCTTCCTGCTGGTGACTGCTCCAGGTCTCTCCCTGGTGCTGCCAGCGCTCATCAGCCCTGCCGTGGGAAAGGCAAACTCCCGTGTGAAGCCACCCGGGTGTTTGCGGCTCCCCGGCAGCCCTGCTGTTGCAAGGGACCGCTCTCCCTCCGCACTTGTGGGTTTTGCAGCGTGTGACTGGGTCGAATCTATCCAATTTGTTTCTCGCTGGGTAAACAGTGCCGGGTAACGTGCCAGGGACTGCTGACACAGGCTGCGTTTGAACGAGTGACCTTCTGGGGAAAGGGGCCCTCAGCGGTTTTATGATTAACATTTTAATGGCGTGCTATCAGGGAACTTTTTTTTTTTTTCCCAAGGAACAAATACCCGGAAAAACGCATGTCTTAACTGCTTCTCCGGTTGGAGTTGTCACTGCGTATTTGTTAGGTGTGCTGGAGGCTGTCCAGGCTCGGGTAGGGAAGAAGAGGTTTCCCTGGAGCTCACTGAGGTCCTCCCTTATTGCTGGGAAGGGAAAAAACTGCTTGCTGATTATACCTCCTGTGCTTTCTGCTTAACTAGATAAATGACACTGTGGACACTTATTAGTTCAGGCTGTCGTGATTTACTGGATGATGCGTGGAGGGATGCCTGTAGTTTATTGGGGTTGCATCCTATTTTGGGGCTGGGATTGACAGGGCAGCGCACAGCCTGGGCGTTGCTTGAGCTGTCAGAACAGACCTTGAGCTGCCTTGCTAAGCTGGGGGGAAATTAGGTGCCATCCTTCATATTTACGTGCCATCTTGGGAGCAGGGGTCTGCTCTGGGCATAGGTGACACGTGGAGCAGCAGCCAGAGACCATCATTTAGCCCCACCATTTACCCTGGGTGTGTGCTGAGACTGAGAAGCGTGAAAATGGACGTGGTGGAGCTCATCCTGGGGGACAGGAGTGGACCTCCAAAAGGTAGCAGATACCTCCCTAAACCACCTTCTAGGTAACAGCAGGAGCAGCAAATGGGTAGCTTTCTAAGGGTTCCTGCCCCTCCTCAGGGCAGCAAAATTCAGTCTGGCTTATATTGCCAAGAAGCTTTGGATTGATTCTGTCCTTAGCTGATGTGACTCAGCGTACCATAAATCAGTATAGCTCCATCAGCACAGTAACTCAGGTAAGTACCAGGAAAGGACCTGGCCCACAGATAACATAGAAATAATATAGAAAGCTGGGGATGAATAATTTCAGAATATAAATGTAGTCACAGTAGTAGTAATAATAATAATATTTTCCCTAGTGGGAGAAAAATAGACCTTTCATGGTTGTTGTGCCTGGAGCTATTAAATATGGATGAGACAGATGAAATGCTGCTTCTCCTATTACACAGAAATGAATAAACAGTAATTCTCAATCACTATATGCATCTCGGGCTTAAAAAATCGACAAAAACAAGTTAAATATGAACACCTGCTAACATTCGTGTATGATAAATGCTACTCTGAGGCTTTTGTCAACAAAGAGAAAAGATTTGCTTCCTTATAAAGACTCTGATGGCAGTGCAACCACAGTGTATTTACACTGCTGAAGTTAGGAAAATAGGTTCACTGTCAAACATGGGGGTCCAATAAACAAGTTTACTAAACTGTCAGACTCACTGGGTTGACGATACTGCTGGTTTACTGCAGATTTAGTAGCGTGTGATGTAGAAAGCAAGAAACACTTCTGAAATTTTAAATTGTCGTGGCAAGGTGGGAGGGAGTGATGCCAGCTTTTAGTAATCTCTTTTCCAGGAAAGAACTAAGCTTTAGCCCTTATCGTGGATGATATGCATGTGGGGACAGCAGTCTGCGATACTGGAGGAGGGGATGGTTAAAGCAAAACGTCTAGGATGAAAACAGGCTGTGTCTGCAGTGTGATCTGGCAGCACGTGAAGGTGGTCTTCCAGTTCAGTAATGGGTGTTAGACTGGGAGGACCGCTTTACGCCCTCCCTGCCCTAGTTCCCACATATTTCATACGTGTGATGGCACTGCCTCATCCCATAAGGATGTTGTAAGGATAAATGTATGAGAAATTTTCAGGGTTTGGGCTATTCTAGCTCAAGCGATGCAAAGGAAACTGTTACATGCCATTTAAGATGTTAGAACTAAGTCTTGGGGTGTAAGCTTTAGTTTAATTAGCAGTAGCTACCTTCTAATCCTGCAAGAAAGAGACTGTTATCTGCAGTGGCAATAAAGGGCCTATCATAAGGTTCACTTAAAGCAAGAATAAAGGAGGACAGGGGTTATATTTATTCCAGAGAGATCAGTCCAAGAAGATTACAAAGGCTGTTTTCTCCATGGGTATGTGATGCACCTTTCAAAGCTGTGTTTTCCCTGGACATCTCGTGATAATTCTCTGCTGGTTTAATTCCTGTGAAGGCAGAGGTTGTCTTTACTACTAGATGTCCTGGCTGGGTTACTTAGGTGAAAATAGTCTTGGAATTAGACAGTATTTTACATGCACTTCTCCTTGCTTTTTGCCATGGGTTAACCCTGAAGAAGTTCCCATTAGTCTCAGTGATGGGCTTAACTCTCCATGCATTTTGCGTGCCCATTTTTTCCCATGAGCTGCTGTTGGCTGCTGCTGGCTCCACTGCATTAACTGACCGTAAGAACCGCTGTACTGGGTCAGACCAAAAATGCAGTTCATCCAGTGCCCCATCCTTGCAGCTGATGCCAGATGCCTGGGGAGGAAAGTATAGGTCAGCATTTAACAGTAAAATAATTATTGTAATGCTGTGAGTACTCCCCTAGCCTTCAGTGAGATGTGTGCAGGCATTTTTCGAGACACAAATGGGGTCTTTAGTGGTCTGGGATGAATTTTATCACCAGTATTTTTCCAGTTGTTTTCTGAATCCTTGTTAATATACATTGTGTCCTATGGAAAGAAGCTGGATGAAGTGTTTTGAAGTGGGTCCTTGCTACCCTCATGTGCTGTCCCCTCACCCTTGTGTTGGAAGGGACAGCGATCACCTTCCCTGCTCCACTCGGAGCTTTATTCTGACCCCTCAGTTGTCCCTTCCAGGCTGAAAAGTCCCAACTGATTCAGTAATTCCTCCTAATGGGGCTGTTTCACAGTTTTGATCATCCCTGGTGCCCTCTGTGGTTCTGCCATCTCCTGCAGGCAAGGGAGAAGGATCCCAACAGCACGAAGCAGTCAGGGTGTGGCAAACGGCTTTCTTAGTAATCCCTAACGCTGGATATTAAATGGATTTACTGTTCATTCCTTGCTGTTTTCTGTCTTTTAACCAGTTCTTTATCCATGTAAGAAGCTTCTCCTATCCCCTAACGGCTCGTCTGCTCAGAGATCCTGCGTTGAGGCACCCTGCTGAAATCTGAGTAAACTACATCAGCAGGGTTTTCTCATCTGCACACATGTTGACCCTTCCAGAGTACTCCAGTACGTTTATGAGGCCTGGCTTTCCTTCTCAAAAGCAGTATTAGCTTTTCCTCAATCTATCATATTCTTCCAGGTGTTCAGTAATTCTGTCTTTTGCCAGAGGGATATTCTTCATCATAGTTTTTACTGACCTGCTGATGTCAGATTTACTAATCTGGAGTTCCCTGTAATTCCTGAATTGTTCCTTTGAATCCTTTTTAAAAAATCGTGTCATGTAAGCTGCCTTCTAATTTTTGGGTACCCATAAAGCTTTAAGGGAGAGACTTTAGCCCATGTTTAGAGCTCCAGTAGTTTCACGCCTAAGTTCCCCTAGAATGGTTGGGTCAGTCCAGCCTATAAGCCCTTTTACCAACTTTGTAAATAAGGTTTCCAGTGCAAGAACCTCCCTGAACCTCTCTGCAGTGGGCATGAATGCCAAAAAAGTAATTTTTTTGCTATAGCCGTGTGGGTTTATTCATGCTGCTTCTCTACTTGATTGCTTCCTGGTCCATCAGCTATCTGGCACACTTCTGGCTTCTGATATGTGCAAAATAGCCTTTATTGAATTTCCTGCCTGGTGCAACCTGTTCTTCAGTTGCTTTTTCCTGCCTTTTGAAGTTTTTATATTTTACCCACTTGAACTTAAAATCCATTTTTGTTTCCTGATTTGGACACACAACTTCTGATTTTGAGGATGCTGTCTTACTTCTCACAGTTTCTCTTGCCCAGCTGCTTGCCCTGCCAGACTTCTCTGTTTCTAGAGTTTCTTTGGATGGGGTATATATTTGTTCTGAGTTTCAAGCACTGATGTTTTTAAACAGTCCTTATGCTTCCTGCAAGTTTTAACTCTCCTGGTTCTGTCTCCTAGGGCCTTCTCACTTCTTGTTTAACAAGTTTCCTCCTTTTTATAATTCTTCTTTCAAAATTAAACATGACACTGACAATTTAGCACAGTATAAGAGGTTACACCTCCTTTCCTAAGAATTTTGGTTTTGTGTCACGTGTATCCTACTACAGGTCGAGAGTTTCTTGCCATGGAGAGTGAAGGGGAATCCAGTTCTTGCGGACTCATTTTGCTCATCGTTTCTAGCACCAGTCTCTAGTACTGGTTTAAAAACCATTCAGTATATTTGTGATTAAAACCCATTATGTGACATGGGAAAGCAGTTGGTTACTTAGCATATTTAAAATGTGTTTTACTAGAGTTATGGAAAGAAATTATCGAGCAGCAAATGTAAAATGAACAAACAAGAACTGCTTTCTCATATAATTTGTACTCAGTGGAGCTGAATTCTACAGGAGACTGTGAAATTCAAAGTCTAAATGGGTTGAAGAAAATGGATTCTACAGATTAGTAGAGGATAGGTAGCTAAGACATGATGGGTCAGTGCAACTGCCACTTGAATAGAGATCCCTTTTCTGGATCACTGACTGTTGGAGGCTAGGGAGATAAACGGGGTGGGGGGAAGTCTTGTGCTGCATAAGCTCCATTTCTTACACTCTTTCTTTAAATAACTGTTAATGGCTGTTACTAAAGAAAGGACCCTGCACTGGGGAGACCCTGTTGCTTAACCCTGTTGACCATTTTTTGCCTTCTTCATGTCCTCCTTTAATCAGGTAAAAAGGATACATTTCGTGAGCAAGCCATGTGAGTTTACATTTCAGGATCCTCAAGTATCCATTCCCTTGGAGTGAGTTCTCATTCACTTAGAAATGGAAATATTTTAATGGGGAAAGGACTTTGTTTCAAAGAGAGCATAAACTTTCTAATCAAAAAAGGCTCTTGCTCATAGCAGAAGGCAGAACTTTTTTGCAAGGAAGTATCATGCTTTTTCTGCTATTCCAACAGTTTCACATATATCTTTTTGACCTGTCATGTTTTAAAGGACTCAGAGCTTATTTCTTCATAGTGAACCTCCCCATCTGATCGTGGTGAGGAGACACTGTCTCATTTTGATCTATTCCTAAAATGACCCTAGGGATTGTCTTGTGCGCTTGCTGTCAGGATTAAGTGTCCAACCCTTCCTCCCCTCCAAGCCCTTTCAATGACAATAAACAGAAGCTCCCCAGGAGGCCAAATTTCTGGAATCTTTCTAGCCTTTTTTTTTTTTCTTTAATCAACTTTTAACCTGTTTTGAATACTCTGCAGCCCATCTCTTCTGTGGGCTGGTGTACCAACCACAGAACATCTGTACCACACACAACTTGTGGCAGTTTTTACCAGCTGGACCAGGCTCAGCTTAGTTCCTCAACTCTCTGCCGGCGGCCTGCTGCTTGCAGTATTTCTGGGAATTGTCTCTCAGATAACCTTCACAGTGCATTGGAAGAGAGATTCCTGCAATCCTGCCCGTTCCTTGTCACTCTGCCAGTGTTCTCGTGCAATCCTTCTGGGGGACTTTGATCTTCCGCGGTGCATGTCACCTGGGAGGATAATATGATGCTTCCTTTTTATTCGTGTTTGAAATTATGCAACAGATTCCAAAGAAACACAGAAATGATTGCTGTCAGGTTTGAAGAGCTGTGTTCCCTTCTCCCCACCCTCATCCAGCTCATCGAGCATGTTGCGGTACTGCTCAGACCTGCCGTCCGAGGTCTGGGCTGGGTTATCGGGACACGCATAAAGGCGGAGAGGCGCGGTGGTGGCAATTGTCAATGTGTGCGTAGCGTGTCAACCTGAGATGGAAATGAGTTCTGAGAAATTTCATTTTTAAAAATAGGTAGGGCGTGTGGCAGTCATCTCCTAGGAAACTCGTCATTGTGTTATGAGACTATAATGTGCTATGATTACATTTCAGATAAAGGGTATCAGTGTCGCTGTCAGATCGTTTCTGCTGAAGTTTTCCAACACAGAAGGTCATCCCTATGCAGCAGTTGACTTTGGTGTTTGTGAGCTGGTTGGGGCACTGAGATGATTCCTCCTGTGCTGTTGCTCACCGGAGAATGGGAGGTGAAGACTCAGGCACGAGTAGCCCGGCACCAGCATGTGTTTGCACTGTGTGCTGAAGCTGCGGGCAGTTGGAGTCTATCACTGTTCTGGTGAGTCAGGTGAAGTTCAGTAGCAGCAGCTTGCCTACGCAGATCTGGAGGTCTTCAGTCTTCATCTCCTTACCAGCAGCGTTGGTAAATAGATTGCTGATTGTCTCCTATGAAGACTAAACCAGTTGCTATTAAATGAGGCTATTTTTTTTTAAAGCCTTTTTATGGATGATATGACAGAGATATCAATGCCTGTCTCACTGCTGATGGCTTCCATGGCCCAGTCCCAACTCTTTGGGTGGGGAGGTCTGTCCTCCTTTCAGATGAAACGCAGGAAGCACCAGCACCTTTTCTCTGCTGTGATTCTCTAACGGGCTCAGCTGCTTTGGTGCAGGTCTGCCATGCTGGAGGGACTCCTTCCCTCACGATGCTCTCTTCTACCATCACAGGGGCAAGGCAGCAGAAGGCAAGGATGGCTCCCATCCTCAGGGGATGGGATTGCTGCATGTGTCACTGTCCTGCTCTGCTGTTAAAAGCATGGGAGAAATCCAGAGGGTGTCTTTTGCCAGGCCTTGTATGCTCCCTCCTTCATCTGGGTCAATGCTTAGGCTGGACATGGTTTGGATGGAAGCTGGTGCAGCTTCTGGTTCCTTACATCTCCTGGGGAATTTCCTTTTGGCCAATCCCAGTATAACTCTGCGACATCAAAAAATGTTCCTTCAGAGCGCTGTAGAGGCTCATGACAATAAGTTTATGGGGGGAAAGTTGTGCTGGTGCTGCATCTATTTTGTGAATAACACCAGTAGTCTCAACACAGCACCTTAAACACGGAGCTACGGAGAAATTCCTCATCAACAGAAGCTGAAAGGAAAACTTTTTTTGCCCTGAGATTTGAGTGAGAATGACTGAGGCTTGCACACGTGAAAAGTGTGTGGCAGTTCTTTTTGCAGAAGTATCTGTGAGTTTCAGAAGTGCCTGGTAACTTCTGTATACAGTTACACTGAAATAAACTTTGCCGAAATGTTTATTTTCAAGCTTGCCGGTTACTAGGCAAACCAGTTTGCTAAGATTTCTTAGTGTACCTAAGCTCAGACATGAAACTGCATGTGGATACATGAGTGAAGAGGCTGGGGAGTAGGAAAGCAAATACTCTTCTAGTGTTTTAAGAGGTGGCCATTGGAAGTAAGGCTGCAGATGGAGCTCTGGATATCCTGCAGTGTCTTTTCCTATCAGAGCTCAGTTCTGAGCTACAAAACAATTTGTATTCCATTATACTGAATTGTGTGTCTCTATCTTTCTTTTTTTCTAATTCTAAGCTACGACTTGGAGTGGGCGAGGATACAAAATACACATAATTTTTATTCCAAATATTTAAAACAGATATGCAGGACTGGCTGGCTGGCTAACAACAGGATGAGAACAAGCCAATTAGAGTTTCATAGTGGCACAGAAGGGCTCTTACACAATGGGAATTGTTCAGCTGTGCTTGTTACAGCTCTGAACCCTGTGGCCTCCTCTTTTGGTGGCTGCTCATCATGTTCATGGGGAGTGCTTCCTGACTGGGGCTGTAGATTGGGTCTAAAGGATTAAGCTAGAAAAGGCAGATCCTAGGAGATGTGCCTTGGTTTCATGGTCTGATTTAACTAATGTAAGGACAAACCTTAGAATAGGCAGGAACCGTGCTGTGATCATGGGCATAGAAGACTTACAAGTCCTAATTCTACTTTTGTTTTGAATATGTTGTTATTCTGCATACTGAGGTCCTATGAGTTGGGGAGGAGATTTGTCTGCTTTAGCCTTCAAAGTGTCCACACTGTGGACATCTTCATCTCTCCCCCTAGGGTCCCTTTGCCCTCAGTGAAGATCAAGAGATGCGTTTAGGGTGCGATTCATCTGACCAGTGTTGGATAGTTACCCCAGCACTGCTGTACTGGTTATCTCTTGGCTGTAACGGGAGCCTTGCGGGAATAACTTAGATGTCAACAATACCCATGTAGATGTGTTCAGAGGACTTTCATTCTGGGTGGTCAGACTCTGGTTTCTCTTGAAGCAAGACCAGATCCTAAGGCTGGAAGTCATCTAACATAATTGCAGCTGCCTGACGGGCGTCTCGGCATTAATGTCTGGGCGTCTCAGATGATCTCTTTGACCAGAGTCAGGCAGCAAATGGAGCAGGGGATTTTGGGGTGACAGGGTTTAAGGATTCCTACAGAGTCATAGCGTGCTGCCCTCAATGTATTTTTGGATGGGATGTAATCATCTGTTGGAGATGTTTGTCTGAGTACAAAAGGAGTGTGCACTTTTAGATTATGCAAAGTGCCCAGCTTTTAAAAAATTAAGGTTAAATAATTTTTAAGGTCCATGTGGTTCCTGTTCCTCAGGTCCCTCATCTGTAGAATGGGCAATACAGTTTGAGGCAAGGTTAGTGTTTCAAAATCACAGGTCAAGTAGTACAATTGTTTGCTTATGATCACTGAGGAAGACCACCAGAACTGATACTTTGGCTTTGTTTTGTAAAGAGATAAATGCCACTGGAAGGAATGAGGTGCTGTGCAGACTTTTGTAACTTGTATTTGTGAAGGTCCAGACACCTTTAGGCAAAAGTGCTGACTAAAGGGGAATGTCCCATGGTTTAGACACAACTGCAAAGTTATTTGATCTTTAGGCAGTTGCTAGTTTCATCTTAACTAAAGATCTTCTCTTTAGAAGGAACATAGGAATTGTTGCAAGCAAAACTATAGGGTCTGCACTACCTTTGCTTTGCTTTGAAAGATGCAATGTTGTCTAGTTGTTCCTTAATTGATCCAGCCTCTTGGAGAGTGCCATGGTGTGCCAGATCTTTTCTTAAGTTTCCATGTGGAGGAAGAAGAAATGTGCTTCTTCAAATTGGTATAATCTGCTTTATATGGCCACATAAGATCTCCAGCAATCAGATGTGTTGTAATAGACCCTGCATATATCAGTGTCAGAACAGGGAAACTCTTTGAAAAAAATTATGGAGATCACTTATGCCTCAAGAAAGGTTTGAGGTCATTATTAGAAGAAGAAAGGTTATTACCTTCTGAGGATGCTGCCATCAGATAAACCCCGGAATACAATGAGCTCCTTTTGTCTTGTAAGATAAAAGTGGAAGAAAGGTAGTTAAATATTCATTTTGGAAAGAAAGTGATCATCAGTGGAGAAAATAAACTGCTTAACAGCTCATTTGTGAAGTGTATAATGGAGGGAAGAGCTCAATACAGAAAGCTGTATGTTTTGCTCTTGATTCTGGATAGCTTTTCTGTGATTGCCACGGAGGATGTAATGTAAATGTAATAGCCTTTAAAGACAATACTTTCCTTTCTAATAGGGGTCAGGATTAATCAGAAAGGAGAAAACAGTTCAGGAAAGAAGAGGACTGTAATAATGAACATGACTGGGGATCTGCGCCGGGCTAGTTTCCCTTTTTAGCATCCATGCATCACTGTCTCAGAACAGACTGCATAGCATCCTATTGAATTAGCATACACCAGGCAGCTAAAACAAATTAGTTCATCTCAGAAAAGGAAGAGATTCTGCAGAAACTTTTCCTTTTGGGCTTAATTTCTGTGCTTTATGTGGTTTATTCATCTTTGAACCTCAGTTTTATGACGCTGAAGCCCGTATTGCTCGCTTTGCTCTGCACGTAATGGCTTTTCTTGCCTGGGAGTCTCCTTGGCCGTGTGTTTCGGTGCCTTCACCCTGCTGGTGTATGAGTTGGAGTGCCCCAAGCACTGCGGGATTTCCCATCTGCATGGCTGGAAGCCATCCCAGCAGCGCTCCGCTCTCCTGCCTGCGTTGTAACACAGGTCTCAAACTTGGTGTTTCCCTCCTGGCCCTCAAAATGGGAGCTGAGCTGGCTGGGTGGTGGTGGTGGGCAGGGAGAAGTGCTCGGGGCGCAAGGGAGCCATGCGGCACCTTTGCTGATGCCTCACAACGTCATGTTTGAAGGAAGGGAAGAGAGTTTCTTGGTGACAAGGGGTGCTGGTGGTGTGTGCTATGCCCTGCTGTGAGCTTGAAATTCATGCTGAAGTGAAGAACTGATTCCAACTACAGAATGGTTTAAATGGTTTCCAGCGATTTTTCCTTGGGTGAAAATGATTGTTGCCCACTAAAGAGGTGGTTGTGTTCTGGTGAAGGTGGTCCAGGGGAAGAGGCAGGGGTGTGAAGGAAACCACCTTGACTATATTGTCATAATTTCATGCTTGATAATGCACAACTTTAAATTGGTGTTTTCTGGCTTCATAGAAGTCTCTCTCCTCTAAGTAGCTTTCCTTTAAGTAGCTGACATGGGTTTTCAGTCTTACTTCTAGGTTTTTGTTTGTGTGGGTTTTGTGTTTTTTTTCCCTGAGAGTATAAAATATTGAGTAGCTAAAAGAAGAAATGATAAGCCTCAAATTGGCATTAAAATTCTTGCAGTTGACTTTGGTGACAAAAACTGTCAAAACACTAAGCTGTTGTTGTAATTGTAGATAATAGTATCCCCAAAAATGGAAGTTAAATCCAAACAAATTCAAACACTTTTGGTGACTACAGAAGATGAAAGCTTTGTGCTGCTCATTCTATTGCAGCAAGTCACCCTGTAAGGGTGGGAGAAAACCAAACTGGTTTATAAGGAGGGGAAAGAAGAAGCTCTACCTGCAGTATGATATTGTTGGGTGTCTCTGTTATGGTTGTGGCTATAAGTCCCAGCAGAGATCTGTGTATTGATGGGGTTCCTCTCTCCCAAAAATTATGTTAGAGGGGGAGCAACAAGGTGGCTGGAGAGATGAAGTCTGGAGCTGGGGATGTGCTGCCCATCCCTGGCCGTCGTGACTCCTGGGCTCCTCTCGCACTGTGGGGAAGCGGCTGCTCATCGGAAGACCCCAATGGTCTCAATGTACCTTCTAGCTTGGATGAAATGCTGAGGGTATTGGCAGGGGGAAATGGCTCAGGGCACAGAGAAACATGTCAGTGGTCCAGATAGGAGCTCCTTGCTACAGGAACCCCCAGCAAAGAGTATTTTTGCCCCTTGCCATTGTTGTTTGAGTGTCCGTCAGGCTACAGCGACACTATTTTGGCACAGTTGGAAGTGTCGTTCGTCATCTGTAATGGGTAACAGCAGCCCCAGCCCTGGGCATCGGGCATCTCTGCAGGGATGGGGGACATTATTGTGGGTCAGGATCAGGATCACCCCTGGGGAGGGGAACCAGGGCCACGTCTGGTGTTACAGCAGACACTCACCAGGCCCCAAGGCAGAAAACAGCATTTCCAGTTGTGGCTGGGTGGCTTAGTAGAAGTTAAATGAGTAGCGACGCTAAAAATACTGGTGTTGATACAGGAATCCTGGTTGTTCTGCCCTTGCCCAGGCGGAGGAAGCATTGCCATAGAAGGGGCTGCAGGGTTGGGACTGTGTGTTTGATGAATGAAAACAGCTAGAAAAAGCATTTGTCCTCCAAAGAATAGATGGCTGCAACTGGATTAGGAAGTGTGTTTCTTTCCCCGTAAATTTCTGTTCAGCTCTTGGGAATGTGTAGGGATATTTGACTTCTGTACCACATGTAACCGTCCCCAAAGCCTTCTCCTTTGCTTGTGACTGGGTAAAAACACCCTCTGCACTTGAGCGTCGTTAACGTTGCATTCAGATGTCACTGAGCTATGGCAAATTTCATTGTAAATTCATTTTCACGCAGACTTCAGGACATTCATGGACATGACTTTGGAGTGAAAAACTTTATTTCTAGCCTTAGTTTAGGTTTATGTTGGGATGGGTCTGGAATTTGGGAGAGTGAGCACATGTGTGCAGAAATGACTGAGTAGAAAATTTAATAAAAAGAAATAGAACATGACTTGTGCAGAAAAATGGCTTAGTAGAAAAATATTTTGCAGAACCAGAATCTCCCTGGTATGTGCTGGCTACATAGAGCTCTACCTCATCTCACAGTTAACTCATTGAGGTCCATGGGAAAAGCTGTGAAAATGCCAGAGAAGATTTTTTTTCTTACATACTTGCCTTTGCAGTTCAAACTCACCTTTCTTTGGGGAGTCAAGGAGCAGAATTGGTGTGTGGTTGCCAAAGCCACGCTACAGAAATGACCTTCTTTGATTTGGTTGGTCTCGCTTTGATTCAGTCAGTCTCCCATCTCAGGGTGATCTTCACTGTGAACATGGTATATTTTTCAAATGAGTGTTCGCTTTTTTTTTCCCCCATGGTTTGGCTGGGGCAAAGTACACACAGAAAGCCAACTGTATCATAATTAAGATCATTAGCTATACATAGCCCGAAGATGTGAAATCTGTTTCCTGACTATGTCTGTTGATTTAGTATGACAGAGCACCTGCTAATGCAGCGGAAAACTGCTCAACATGGAGGTCTCTGCAAATGGAAAAATTAACTTTTATCCCTCCATCAATTCTTTGTCTTCATTTTGTCAGTATTTTTGTGACAGCAACTTTTTCAATGAATGAGAACAGATTTGTTGTCACAGTGTATGTTGTTCATTGTATTTCAGAAATTAAGTGTTCCTATTAAATCATAGTTCAAACAGATGAAGGAAAAAGTTATTTGTCCTTTATTTTTCTTTGATCTGCAGGATAGCCTAGCCTTGCAGCTATTGTTTTCTAATAGAAAATCCAGTCTGTTTGGGTACGAATGCCATTCATATTCCAATGTTAACCTTGAAATCCTAATCTTCAAGTCTAGATTAAAGAAAATAGCTGGATGAGAAATAATTTAGATGAATTAAAGCTATAAAAGATTGGCATCTCATAGGATGCTGCTTGGTCCAGACATGTGCAAAGGGGTGAGGAGTCAGATCATCTCAACTACCCTCTAGAATTCGCCATTATCTCAATGTCACTCATCAAGTCATTTAACCTCTCTTTTTTTCTCTTACGTTGTTCTTAATTCATATAAAAATTATCTAGATCATAAAATTATTCCATGCCTTAATTAGAAGTTTGAAAAGAGTCAGTCCTCTAGGGTAAAAGATAACATGGTCAAAACTTTCAAAAATAGGTTGTTGCAACACACGTATTTCAGCAGCTGAAGTTGGTTTAATTTTACAGAAGTTTCTTGCTTACCCATTTCCACTGCTGCCCTACTTCCTCAAAACCGTGATGCTTTTTTTTATTTGTTTGCTATAATTTCCAGGCAGGACAAGGAAATCTCCTGAAGGGTTTTGAAGCCCCTCTTCAGAGAGACGAAGGCTGGATCCCCAAGCATGTTGGAAAGGTTGGAGATACCTCTTTCCCAGCTGAAGGGAATGGGACATCCCAACCATTGCAGACACTGTTAAAACCATAACTTTTAATCAGTTAACCTCTTATCCCTATTTTTTTTTTTAAATCTCTATCGGAGTGCAAAAATACTTTTTGGATTGTACTTTCAGGGGTGGGGAGGAGAATAAAACCCGCTCAAATATTTTCACAAACACCTTCCTTAGTATTTTACAGAATAAAAAATACCCTTGTTTATGTGTGTCCTTTGCAGAAATTGTGTTTTTCCATGCATGAAATTTCAGATAAAACCTCATAATTCAAAATACTCTATTGACCAAGAAGTTTCTGAATCTCTTTCTGGCTTGGTGCAATGACCATAGAAATACTGGCATATGGGTTGCAAATGAGAGGTCTTGGGAACACTATGTCATTACAGAGATCGTGCAGTACCTCCTAGGAGAGGTGGGGTTTTAATCCAGAGCCCTGTCTGAGCTGCAGACATGTAGCATTCTGGTTGTTCAACATCTCCTGTATTGTTTTTTTTTTTCCTTTTTTTATCATGTGACACTGCTTGATGATGCTTAATGGAAGCCATGTCCTTTTCACAAAAAGTCCTGTCACTTTGATGGTGTAAAATGCAACATTTTCCAAACCCAAACATCTTAATAGAACTTTGTGCACAATTAATTTTTAACCCTCAGTAAAGAATTGTAATAAATTCTTAGAGATAAATTTCTTCCTTCATCAATGTCTTGGTTTTAAAGGCCACATTAATTATTTTGGGGGAAAAAATCTTCTTTAGCAAGCCTGCCAAGTGGGTAGTTCTGGAGAACTTTTTTGAGGGGGCAGAGAATTTGCTGTAGGTTATATTGCTGTTAGCAAGAAAACGAGCAGCCTTGTCTTTCAGACTTTCTCTCTGGTATTTATCTTTTCATGCATGAGTCAAGAGGGGTTTAGTGGGGGCTGGACTGGATCGTTAAGGGTAGATAAATTCAACTGTGTGTTTGAAATTATGATAACTGCTTGCCCATCTATTCACTATTATTTCTGATTCTCCCCTGACTCCAGCAGACCCCGGGAGTGTCTCTGCTGCCTTTTCCTTGCTGATGCTCCCTGCTACCATTTCTTTCTTCTTGCCCTATACCGTTCATTCCTCTCAGTCTGTGTTTAACTCTTTGATCCCTATCTGCAGCTGCTCCCTCCCTTCTCTTTCCTTCCAGCACTTCTCTTTTTTTTTTGTCCCTTGACTTGTTGCTTTCCTCCCCAGCCCCGTTGCCCTGTGAACACAGGAGCATATATAATAATGCACAGGATAGCGTAGGCTGCCTTCCCTCCTGCCTTCCCGGCAGATCCACCCCAGTGCTCCCCCCTCGTTGCCCAGGGGCTCTTCCCAGCACCAGCAATTTCATGCCATGGCCTCATATAAAACTCAGTGTGTAAAAAAAAAAAAAAAAAAAAAAAAAAAAAAAAAAAAAGGCACTCTGTCAGTGCTCAGGGTTGACGTGTGAGCGAATGCTTTAGCTGAGGTTCAGCTTTTTTCATGCTTTAATGAGAAAGGTCATTAAGGAGATATGGAATTGGGTTTTATGAGTATCTGAGAGCTCCCCCCAAAATTTCATTTAAATTCACAGAGGCTGTTTCCAACCATTGAACCCCATGGCTGTCCTGGTAAGTGGAGAAAGAAATCCAGCAAAATGGTGAAGCCAACTGAAATAGAGGCGTTTCCCAAAGCTGGCTTTATGGTGTAGAGGGATATAAAGGGATTTCCTTTATTTTGTTGTCTGAGAACAGCAATGAAATCCAGATTGGGATGGGAGCTCTCTGTGTTTTTATAATATCGTAAACGCTGGGAAACCTATGTGATCAGTAAACGACCGGTATGAATATGCTGCTTTTAACAGCATTTAACTGAAGGCAAAAAGCTTGTTCAAGACACAGCCGGAGTGAAGTGCGGTGTTGAAAGCTTAAGCAGATGGGGCTTAAGGGGTTCATGAAATGTAGCTGGGAGCAGTCCTGTGAGTTTCTGAGCACCCTGGTCTGCAACCAAAGCTGATAAGCACTGAGAGGTCTTAGGGCTTTCCAGTAAAAGGATTTTATTGCAGTTCTGGTCTGGCTGTCCCAAGCATGAGGTTCAGGATGAAAACCCTATTTGGTGAATCGAATGACTAGGACTGTTGATAATAGGAAAGCAAAGAATAGGTCTTTAAAAACACTTTGGGTGGCTCGATTGCGCAAGCCATTAGGATCAGTTGTGTGGACTCTTAAGTTGCAGCCTGTGATGCTCTGACGTGCCATGGGAGATTATACACAAAGCAGAAAACAGTGAATCGTTCCTGTACTTAGAGTGGCGTAAATGTGGTCAGAGTCTGTCCTTTTTGGGAAAAATGAGACAAAACATTCTTGGTTCAGAGGGTCACTGCCACATGTAGACAAGCTGTCAAACATCTGCCGTAACAGTTTGCAAAAGTCTCTTTTCATCCGTTCCTAAACTTCCCGTCGCCATTTCCCTATTGCTGCTGGCTACAAAAGCATTCCTGGGTAAACAGGCACTTTCTTTCCAAAGCAGCAGCCTCTTCCTTTTGTTTATCCGCTTATCCACAGGTTTAATGATTCACTCGGTCATTTTGCAACTCGGGAACCGTTGGTGAGGTCACAGCTGCTTGGTTGTGTCATCAAAGTGCGTGACTTCAAAAGGAAGCGCCTGGCCAGGAAAGGAAAGGCTTCTGTTTATCCGCAAACATCTAGATAAGCAGCAGTTGGGCGGAATGAAAGTCAGAGAAAGTTGGTGGTAGCCAAATGAAGCTGTGGTCAAACATTAATGTTTTAAGAGCAGACTGGAGCGTGGTTGGGTTTGCTCAGCCTGCTCCTGAGCTCTTTTCATGGAGAGCTATGTAGAAGGGCAGAATATCTACTGATGGGGGGGGGGGGAATGAAAGAAAGTGTCCGGCCTGTTTTTATTTTGTATAAATATAATATGATCCTTCAGCTGGTGGATCTTCCAGCTGTGATCCCGTTAGACAAGTCCTTGGCTCTGATGTCTGTCGGACAAAGCAGGTGCTTCAGGAGGAGGTTTTGGTGAATAGGAGCAAAGATTTGCTGTTCCTCATCAGGCCAATGCTGTCTTGCCCAGTACCTCGCTGCTAAACCAGTAACGAGCCCTGGAACATGAGGGTGGCCCCAATATGCCAGAGCAAAGGTCTGTTCAGACCAGCGTTGTCTGTCTGAATGTTGCTCAAATGCTCAGAAAACCGTGTGAGAACAGAAAAAAAGTTTACGTAGCACGGACTGTAACGTTTTCCTGGCTTCTCCCCAGTAAGGTCCAGATGCTTTGGAGGAAGTGATGAGAGTGCAAGAAATAATACGCTGTTGTGGAATAACCTAATGAAGGAGAGGCACTGCCCACTCTTGGCAATTAGCGACTGGCTGCTGTGATGAAGTTTCTTTATTTGTGTAATCCTCTCTGGGGTAACTGTAGGGAGGCTGCCGGTAAGGCTGATGTTTGGACTTGTGATTTAATCCGATTCTTTGGCTTTAGCGATTACACACACAGCGGTTTGTGTTGTGGAACAACTCGGTGTACATAGAGAAATTCTGACGCTGCTTCCCTGCCTGAGTCAGGGTTGAGCCAACGGTGAGGAGATGCTCTGGGCTGCCAGGGAGGACCAAAGTGAAGGCCCTGACCTCTTGTGGTCACTGAGGAACTGGGAGCACTCTTGGCACTGGTGCGGCACTTAGTCCTAGGGACTTTGTGCTGCTGTGTGATTTAAACCTCCAAAAACCTCGGGAAGGGGAGAAGTACGTTGTCCATCAAATCCGCAGCCAGACTATGTGGTCTGTGCCCCGGTGTGCAGAAATGGTACTTTTTGATTTTCGAGCTTTGCTCATACCTCTGCTGGACTATGGTTCTTTATTAAAATTGTTATATTTGGTAAGCCTTTAACGTTTTGCGTGAGTGTGAATGTCTGCATATGTTTGTAAAGGCAAAGAAAGATGCTCGTAATGCCGTTGCTGTGATTAGCAAGAGCAGCTTTCAAAAGGCACCAGAAGAACTATATTCAGGGGTTATGTTTCAGTTAACAGCTTCCAAAGAAAAGGCACCAGTTAAAACTGGGGGTTTTCTTTTCTTCTTTCAGGGGTGCATTCTCCGAAGTTGTTTTGGCTGAAGAGAGAGCGAGTGGGAAACTCTTTGCAGTCAAGTGCATTCCCAAGAAGGCACTGAAGGGAAAGGAAAGCAGCATAGAGAATGAAATTGCAGTCCTGAGAAAGTAAGTATCAGACCTTCATTTCTGTTTCTTCACTTCAGTTAGACTCTTGCATTTAAGGAGCAGGAACAGTGATTGACAAGCGTGACTGACAGGTTGTTCAGTCCATCACAGACAGACAACATCAACTGAGTTTAAATGATGCTGAAAATGTTTTGAGAAATGCTCTGGTTTTCTTTTGTGTTAATATAGCCAGATGACTGCAAAGCGGGAAAGAAGAGGAGCTAGGCTGGAATAAAGCCTATGATGCCATAAAAAGACCTTATCCACTAATAACATCAGCAGTTGGGTCACTGGCTTTGAGGAGAGCAAGAGCAGGGTTATAATTTCCAAGTGCTTAAAACAGTCTGTATACTAATTGCTCTAAAACTATGGCATGCTATTAATTGTTGTAGGAGATGGTGGTAACTTGTACCATGGAGAAGTACCTCTGCCGCTTCTGGAAGTGATTTTCCAGGGCAACTTCTATTTTATCAGGGTTGTTCATGGTGTGTATTTTTTCCTGACCATGGAGGGAATACATGGATAAGAAAAAGTCAGCTCACAACTGCCGTGAATTCAGTGTAGTCATTAGAGACTTGATTCTTACCTCTTCCTCGTCTTGTGCCCTGGAGGTGGGTTTCAGAGACACTTGGATCTGAACTCGTCACCCTTGACTTTCTTTCTAGGAAATGGGAAGAGATTGGTCACTTTAGGATTCATCCATGTAACTTGTTTTAAACTTCTAAAAGTACCTTCTCATTGAATTAAAAGTAGTACAATTATGTAGAAGTCTACATTGGACTAAGGCACTCTGATTCCTACTGCACTGCTGCCTAGTGGGACTTCTTGCCATCAGCTTCTACATGACCAAGAGCTGCGGCTGATCATCTGGGCACCATGTGACAAAACTGACCTTAAATCTTTAAAACTAACTAGATGCTTCTAAACTAAATGCTCAGACAGCCTAAGCCAAAGGAGCAGGTTCAAGGGCAAACTCAGCCATCTCAGTAAGCAGAGGGGATCCTTTTCACTGGAGGGCCATAAGTGGGGCTCCAAACAGCTACAAGAATTTGTTGCAGTTGCCTTCCCATTGCTGGACCCGTATCAGGTCAGTACAATGTAAAGCCAGTGATAAACGCAGCGTGTTGTCTTGCTGTGTAGTGCTATTGAGAACCTGTCGTAAAGCTCAACCGTTGCCATCTCCATAACCAGGTAATAATGGCCAACAACTGGCAGCTTGAAACAGTCTTTGGCTATATGGGTTTGTCTGCTGATACTCGTGTGTGGGTATAAGAGCGGCAATACTGGCATGCAGTAAGGATTGCCTTGCGTCAGCCTTGAACCTAAGCTATTACAGCAGAGAAATCATTTAGGTTATTTCTTGCTTCTGTGTTGTGAAATGCTTCTGTTCCCTGCAAACAATTTCCTGAGAAACCAGGAGGCAGCACCCAGGCTGTGCTATTCCAGCTGCAAGGGCAGGAGAGTGAGTGGGCAGAAAATTCCTTAATTTCATACAATTAGATCTACTCGGTCTCCTGTCCTATGCACATTAGGACCTTAAGAGAGATTTTTCCTTTTTTATCTCCTGATGTCTTCTACTTAGCTGTTGCCAATACAAACTTTGCATGTCATTGTATCTATTCTGAAAATAGACATCTTTGCTAGCAGACACAGTATTGAATTTGTATGTGCCACCAAGGAAACGCTTAGAAAATAACAAACTGGATCTGCCTACAGTTGAGGAGAGGGGATATCAACCTGTTTCCCTGTTCAGTGAATTCTCTGCTTCAAAAGCTGTCAGCAAAAAGAGATTTGAGGTAGGTGGAGTGGATCCTGAGCAGCTGTTGCTAAGCTCCAAAGGTATCTCAGTGTCCTTGCTTTTGTTTCTGGTAGCTTAATACTGAGTGGGGATGGCTAGTTTGTGTGTTGTCTAATTAGCGGGTAGGATGCCGGGGCCCTGGGCTGCCCTGCATGGCTGTGAGGTGCCACAGCCTTAACGTGCCATGTACCAAACCGCCACTTCTGAAGGGGATGTGCCCAGAGGATGCCTGGCAGGAGGAATTGGTCCCTGTTCCCTGAGAAGAAGGTGTAGAACCGCAGAGGACAGATGCAAAGCAAATATAAGTACGCGCGTGTGTTGATCCTGGTCTCCCTTTCTGGTTTTGCATTATGCCTTTGGGGGGTGCTTAAATTCCGGTGGGATACAAGTCCCAGAGGATGCTCTGCCTAGCTGAAATGCAAGCAAACTCTGTGTGATCCTTTAGAGAAAGATCTCTTGCCTGACAGGGGACTTTCTCCTCCTATATTCAATCAGTAGATTTTTGTCTTCCTCCTGATGAGGTATTTGCTTTCTGGCAGACGTCTGCTGAGTGCTGAGAAACGCAACTCTTCTTGAGTTCCCCTGGTTGTACGTCAAACGGGGTTCTACTGGGGAATCCTGAATATACTCCCTGCAGCCTCTGCCAGCTCTCACGTGAACTGTTCACGCCCCTGTGTGTGGTGAGCAGGTTTTTAGGGACAGTCAAAGATTGTGCTGGCCGTGTCCAGGACTGGTACACACAAGTATCACATATACTTTGTACCCTCAGGCTGCCCTGGTGGAGGTTTGTCCCACGGGCAGTCCTGCCAAATCATCCGGATCTGGCAGAATCAATATGGAAAAGGGTTTGAATGATGTCATGTGTTGAAGTCACATTTTAAATAAGGTTTTTTTAAATTCAGGATTAAATGTCTGTGCATGGAGTACTATAGTAGAACCTGGTGATAAGAGCATGAATCCAATGACCAAAACCCTTGGGTCCCCTCTCACTTCTGCTGCTGACTTCCTGCGTGACCTTCTGTCACAATATTTATTTATTGTCTGTGCAACAGCCTTTATTCAAAACGCTTTCAAATCAAAAGTTTTACCTGCAGTTCATTTTGCAGTCCTTTCTCGTATCAGCAGACCCAAGAGGGTGGGTGCAAGAAAGGAGGTTTCTGGGCTGGGCTTTTAGCATGAAACTATTGCAGCGTCCTGTCAGTCCTTCTGTGTGTCTCAGCTAAAAAGCTGTTGGAAGTATTAATCAAATGTTCTGTGTTGGGGAAGGTCAGCGGTCCCCATGTGAAGTATATGGAAGGTAGGAGATTTTCTCTCTCTGTCTGCGGGCTTGGATGCTCTTGCTGCCAAAACAAAATGACACATTTTAGAAGCGATGTTCTGCTAACAGAGGAGCGAGCTGCCAGCCAACTGATCTGCATGTTTGTGTGAGTGCCAGAGTGAATCATGCATACTCCATCATTTTATTTTTCCAGCCATGGCCAACAAATCTGTTCTTAAAAAAGAAAAAAGGCGGAAGAGCCGTTAAGTCAATATTTACGCCTAGCAACCTTAACAGGGTTCTTCCAATATGGACTCTTTTGTGTCCCGTGGAAATCCATGGCAACATTCCCCGAAAACTCGGATGGGTGGGGACGGAGTGGGAAGGAGCTCGCTGTTGAGTGCAGCGCTGGGAAAGACTAAGTCTGCAGTTAATCCAGGAGCCTAAGCCTGACAAAGTGTTTAAGCATGTGCCTAATTTTAGACGGTTATTTGTTCCAGTGAAATCGGTGAGTAGGTTGAGCTCACTTTGCTGAGCTCAGGCCTAAAGGGATGCTTCAGAGCAGGGTGAAATTCTGATAGGCACCTGTGTTCGGTACTGCATCAGGAGGGGAGTTTTCTTAATGGCTTTGATTAGTGCCCAGATGATGCACTGGTGCACAAGGATTGCTGTTTCTTCTAATTGTGTGCTGACTGCCTGTAGCTGGACACAGGGCAAAGTCTTAGAATCATAGACTGGTTTGGGTTGGAAGGGACCTTAAAGACCATCTAGTCCCAACCCCCCTGCCATGGGCAGGGACACCTTCCACCAGACCAGGTTGCTCCAAGCCCCATCCAACCTGGCCTTGAACACTGCCAGGGATGGGGCAGCCACAACCTCTCTGGGAAACCTGTACCAGCGCCTCACCAACCTCACAGGGAAGAACTTCTTCCTTACATCTGACCTAAATCTACCCTCTTTCAGTTTAAGGCCGTTACCCCTTGTCTTATCACTACCTGCCCATGTAAAACATCACTCTCCAGCTTTCTTATAGGACCCCCTTTAGGTACTGGCAGGCTGCTATAAGGTCTCCCCGGAGCCTTCTCTTCTCCAGGCTGAACAACCCCAACTCTCTCAGCCTGTCCTCATAGGAGAGCTGTTCCATCCCTCTGATCATTTTTGTGTCCCTCCTCTGGACCCGCTCCAACAGGTCCATGTCTTTCCTTGCTGAGGACCCCAGAGCTGGACGCAGTACTGCAGGGGGGGTCTCACCAGAGCGGAGCTGAGGGGCAGAATCCCCTCCCTCGACCTGCTGGCCACGCTGCTTTCGATGCAGCCTAGGATACGGTTGGCTTTCTGGGCTGCAAGCGCATCTCATCTCATCACAAAATCAGGTGAGAAGCTGACCTGCATAATTTTTAGGCTTTAAACTTTATTTCTTTTGCAGAAACATGCTATGGTTTAGAATCTGTTTGAGGAAGAAAACTGGATCTCTAGGACAGGACTATCACAGCTCTGGTAACTAACTGGCTGTGGAGAACAACAGCACGTGGTTGCCTTCATGTGACAGAAACTTTTCCTGACCTGAGATGTAGGGTATTTCATAACCTGCTCTGAAAGCAACCGTTTTCTGGTTTTGAGCAGAAAGGTAAATGCAATCCTTTCCACTGTTTGCTGTAGAACAGAGGAAATTTCTTCCACTTATGGCAATTATGCAGGTGTGAACATGCTGAAAGATGAGTCGTCTGTCAGACGGGTTCCTGGAGGCAGTAGGCGGTGCGAAGAGTTGGACTGCAGAAAAGCACCAGTCTGAGGTTCTAGTTAAACAGAAAAAAAACCAACCTTGTAAGAGTCAGAGGGAGAAAAATATGTCTGATTTGTTTTCTTTTTTTTCTTGGCTACACCACTATTTATCACAAGAAACTTTCTAGCTGCCTGGGTAATACCTGCACAATCATACAGATTCAGTGCTGAGTCAGAGCAAAGCAAGGGGAGGAACAATAAACTGTGTGTAGCCCTGCACCCAGGTGTATTGATTACTCAATAGCTGTAATGTGCACAAATAAGTGTCTTGTTAAGCAAATACTGTTTAGCTAGCAAATCATACTCTGCTTTAGCTAGTTTCTGCTGAACAGGGATTTTAAAAATCATTTATAAACTATTTAGGTATCTCCTACTCTCACCCCCTCCTCTTTACTCCTCTGGGAGAGGCACCGTTAAATTCCTTATTACAAATCAGAGCCATGCCTGATTGTGGATTGAAGCCATTTTTCCTGTTAAACAACGTGATCGAACTGTTTCTAGCAGGTCAGCTAAAATTCTGCCGGTGCTTTCCATTCCCATTTCCTCAGAAGACGGAGGGGGACGACTGGTTGTTCAGACAGTGATTCATGCCCAGGCGGCTGCCTTGCTCCTTATATGCCTGCACCTACAGCCAGGAGTTGCTGCTATAATAAGGAGCAGGGAGGGATGGGGGGAGGCATCCTTCTGCAAAGTCTGCGAGGTCAGGGCTGTACCCATCTCAAAACTAAACAGAAAACGGCAATGAAAAGTTTTCCTGAAGTGGGTGAAAGCGTGCATGTTCCTGCTCTCCCGTAAATCAGATGATGGTCAAAGGGGCCCCTTGCTCCATCCCAGGAGGTAGCACCATTCCTGACATTAAAGAGGACACCCTTGATAACAAATGTGGAAAATCACCCCTTCTCAAGATTTACAGGAAGACTAAAAGGGTAATTTAAAAAATGGTACCTTTTTGCTCCTTTTCAGTAGCCCACTGACAAACTCCCCCTAAAACCTCTCTGTCCCAGATTCTTGTCTCTGTAAGGACTCATCCCTTGGGGGCTAACCCGATAGCCTCTAAGAAGATTAATCCAAATTTAGTTTTGAAACCCATTAGTTACCTGTTACTAAACTCTTCTCTGCAATTTAACTTGGAATCAAAGGCTACATTAATTCTGAATAAAATTGGCTATGCAGAGGTTTGAGGTGCCCCAACATAAATTTGGACATTTAATTAATTCAGATGAACGTTCCTGAGTGACTTTGTGGGACAGACCCATCTATTCAAGCCACGGCTGTCTCTGGGTCAAAAAAACAGCCCTTGCTGGCCTGGATGGTCCCATACTCCAGTTTCCCAGTCTGGAGGCTCTGCTGGTGCCCACTAATACTCTCCTATGGTAATTATTTTTCTGTGCAAGGTCATGCAGCTGGGGTACAGGGACAGCTGAATTGAAGAGGAGATACTCTGATCCTGTGTTGATAAGTGCTAACATAAAAGTGATGGTAATTAGATCATGTAGCTGATGTACAGAAAGCTGTGGGATTGGGTTTAAGGGGTTAATGACTAATTACCTCTTTACACCCCAGCAGTAAGAGCTCTTTTTCCTGTAAAGAAATGAGTGGGATGGTTAGGAAAGGAAAAAATAAAAAAAGCACTCGGTGTCTCTGTCTGTCAGGTAACATTATTTCTCTGAAGCTTTGCTTATCCTATAGACAAAACAGGCTTGCGGCTTTTTTTTTTTTCCCTTCTGTAAATAATGGTGAGAAGATAGGCTGCCTCAGCAAGAATTGAAGAGACAGCTGGTTGTTATATTAAGTAATCACTTTCAGAGAAAGCTTTTATGTAGATTTACTTGTTAAAACCTGGCTTGCTCATGCCATTGCAGTTGCACTGGGGTGACAGAAGGCTGACTCTGCCCTCCCCGCACGACCGTCCTCCAAGCCTTGCCAACTACAAGATCCAGGGCATCCCAAAAGCTGGCTCCCCAGCGGGGTCCCGCAGCCCCGAGGATGGCTCGGGGTGCCTGGGCGCGCAGCTACCAGTTAGGGGGTGATACTCAGTGGTACCAGGAATGGTGTTGATGTCAGTAGTGGAAGAGTAGGGCCCTTCCAAGGAGATGTTTGTTGGCATCCTGCATGGATACGCTTCGTCATTGCCTCTGTGGATCTTCTGGGCTGACCTGGGTGCCTGGTGTGCCTTGGAGCCACCCTCACTGCTGGGCACTACCGCAGGCATCCCGGCTAGGGAGGCAGGTTAGGGATGGGAAGGAGCCAAGGAGCTACAAAACCCTTCAGGGTAGGGGGACAGTTGGGCATGCCTGGAGGCTGACATCAGCTTTAGACCATGAGATCATCTCCTGAATCAAGGAGATGCAGACTAGATGAATTGCCCTTCTCGGGTTTCAGGCAAAAGTGAATCTGACCCTGCGTATGTGGGTATGGCACAGGACAGCTCTGCCTTGGCTCTAGCAGTTGACTTCTTGTTAAGCAAATTATTTTGCCGCAAAGAATTCATGCGAGTGAAAAAAATGTGAAACCCGAAACAAAGCTGACACCGTTTTTGATCACCGAGATGCTAGAAACTTTGCAGGGGAAGACTTTGCAGCCAGGACTGCCTGGATTGTGTTTCATGCTAGATTAGATGTAAGCAGATGTAGGGAAGCAGATCAAGGCATCTTAAAAATCCTAAAATACATTAAATGAGAGAGAAAAATCCCCTCTGAAATAAGTAAACACAAACAAAATCCTTTGTATCTTCTCTGGTCTTATACAGTTTCATTTACATGCGGTGTGTTCTGTAATAGCTTTAGTGACGGTATGCGGCATTTCTGTGTTTCCGTCTGCCTTCGCGCTGTGCATATGCAGACAGTTGTGTTCCTTCAAGTAGGTTATAGTGTGATAAGTCATTTCGCTGTAATTACTGGGTGACAATGCAGATGTCCTCTCTTCTGGGCAGCAATGGTTTACCAAATCTCCCTTCCGTAACTGGTGTTCTTCAAGGTCACCCCATACCCTGACTCAACTCAAAAAATGGCATACCCATGCTGGGAGGAGAGCGCAGGTCAGAGGGGATGAAAGCACATCGTCGCTCAGAGCTCCAGCTTGGAAAATAATTCGATGTGTTGTGGAAGAAACAGCTGCTTTCTGAAATAGTTGCTCTAAGATGCTTTCAAATTAGCAGAATGGGTTTTTCAGCCTTGGCTGGAGTCTGCTTCTGTGCCAGATGTGTGTTTTATGTGGACCCCACCTCTCCTGTGCATAGCTGGAATAACAAAGCTGGGGTCCTTTCAGAGCTCCTAGCTAAAGAACAAGAATATATACTCTGTTTTCCAGTATTTATTACTCATGAAGATGGTTACAATTGTGTTTCATTGGTACAAGTATCTGATTATATGCGCCGTTGTCGGTTACCTAAAATGAAAGAATTGTTAAGATGCATAAAGACTCTTTAATAAGATCTAACAGTTTGATACGTGACTCAGCTTTATATCTGGATGCATAAGGTCTGTCTTTGTTACACCCATATGTTTAAAGCTGAGAGTTACCTAATTTGCAAGCACATGCCTTTGTTTTGGGATTACGGAGCTCACAGAAGCTAAAGTGGGTTAGTTTTTGCATGGGAGGACATGCAGCTGTGAGACTATCCCAAACCACAGTAGGCGTGGGCAGTTACAGGTTGCAATGGCTCTTTCAAAGCAGTGCTACAACATACTGTTTAGAAGATGCAGTGTTTTGTGGGTGGTGCAGTAGTAGTAGGGAAAGCATTTTCACAAGTGCTTGCAGCCCAGACCTTCAAGGCTGTGTTGGTGCCGAAAAGCTGCTGAAGATGTAGTCCTAGATGGCTTCGTTAGGCAAAATACTTCCTTTTCTGTTTTTTCTTTTTTTTCTCACCAATAAGGTAATAGGTAATCTGGAATATTTTGTCCAAAACTAGGGTTTTTTTTCCATTAAAGTCCTTTCTTCATTTGGAAAAAGTATAAAAGGCTGCTTAAAGGTCTCATGGCATTAGTAAAGTGAAGACGTCCTTGTCAAAATATCAACATATTGTATTTTGCCTGTGTTCTCTAACTCGATCTTGAAATATTAACTGGAGAAATTAAGTGTTTCGTATTAAGCTGTTGTGATGCACTGTTGGGAGCCAGTTAGTTTTTAACCACAAGATGACCACATTTTGATGACGGGTAAGTTATTTACATGCACAGTCCAAGCACCTCAGTGGATATTCCTTTATCTTACTTTCACGCTATTAAAATCCATTGCATTAACTCAGAAAACACTGGAGTATCTGAGTGGTGAATTAGAATTATAATTTGTGAAGCACTGCATAAAGGAAAACAAGTAAATGCAAGGTAGGGTTCATCTGGCCAGCTGGAAGCATCCTCAAGGTACGCAGCTGCATCCGAGCTCAAATCTGACTTGCTGTGGAAATCATCAAATATACATTTCTAAGTGGATCAGAATGTACAGGGAGGAAAAAAAAGTATTCCAAAAATGTCAGTTCAAGAAGGTAGAAACAGAAATCTTATCTGAAATGTCAGTTTTCGTGAGCACTCCTTGTCCAAAGCAGTTGTTTGCTCTTAGCTGCATGCTAAAATGCTTTATGAATGCAAGTTGCTGTATTTTTGGCCTCCGTTATATGACATTAGACCAGTAATGTTATCAGTGGGCAAGTTTTTGTGATGTGTGACTCCAGCATGAATTTAAAACAGCTCCGTTGGCAACTTCTACCTCCTGTTTTCATTTATAGAAGATGAATCACAATTACATTTTGTGTCTCATTAAGGTCATGATTCTAGGTGTCTTGAACCAGAGGGGGGCTGGCTTTGACCATAATAAAATGGAAAAATATTTGCACTCCATTCCACTTTCAACTGCGCCAGCTTAAACCTAACAGCAACGTCTGTGTCTGGAATATATCCAACATATCCTGAACTGACAGCTGCATAAATTAATTAGTATTTGGCCAACTAAGTCTGCAGTTGTCATCTGTAATACCTATTGATTCACTCTTATAATGCTTACTCATACAACACTTTGTTTGTGTTCAGTAGAAGGTTTGAAAAAAAAAAAGTAAAAAAAAGTTAAATCTGTCAGTATGGACTTTGTCTTTTAACAAAGACAGACATACAAGATGCTCATTTAGTCTGTGGTCTGCCCTAGTGCTCAGTTTGACCAAGGAAATGGTGATGACAATTTTGTTCCAAATTAAGCATTGATTTTTTTTTTTAAATCAGAAATTCTAATTTTTTAATATTGCCTTATGTTCATAAGTCATTGGCTTAATCAGAATAGATTGTTTTTATTCTGAATTAAAAGTGGCCATACTAGGGGATCGTGCTTCTGCAACTATAGGACTTTAAACCTATTAATAAAATCAGTTTTCAAAGTAAAGCCTAATATCTTCCTTGATTGCATCCATGTTTCTATGTGTCTGGCTATCAGAGACATCTGGCTATATTGCCCAGTTCTTAAATCTCTGTAAGTGCAGAAACCTGTGGTTTAGTTTTAATATTGATGATTTGTATTAGTAAGTGGACTATGAAATCATTTCCCTAAGGATATGTGACAGCTAGATTTTACTTTGCCAAATATTTTATCAAATTAAAATTATGGAATATTATATTAAACAGGAATGCTATTGCCTCCTTTACTTTCCCATTAATTTTTTTTTTCGGGGAGAGTAGACATGGGTGAATTCAAGCTTTCTTAGAGACAGTACACTCTTTTTTTGAAGGCATTGAAAAATAAAAATAGCAGAATTGATTTCTTTTTCTTAAAAGTTTGTTCAATAACTTTGAGAAGGGATATTAGCAGGAAGCTTCAGCAAATAATCTAATATCTATTATAGCTCTATACTGAATCCAAAACAACTGACAAATGCATAGCAGTGAAGTGTGCCAGATCTGTTTTTGCACACCAGCACTGACTCCTTCTGAGATGAGTCCAAAATTTCTATATATAATCTGTTTGGTTCCCACCAAATAGAATAACAGCCTGCTTCAAATATCTTCATACCTTTGTGATTGATATCTCTTGTCTTGACTGACACGCCAGGGATTAAACTGGGACCTTTTTGGACTTACACATATATATCTTTACAGCTTCAGCTAAGCAGCCATTCCCTGCAGGCAACTGGAACGGATTCAGACGTCGGTGGACTGGGCACCGAGTGCAACAGTTAACTCATGCCAAAATGCTTGTTTGAAAAACACACATCAGCGTGGGGTTGTTTTTCAGCTGTTTAAGACTTTTTTTTTCCCCTCCACCAAAAGCAGAAGAGTCCACGTGCAGCAGCAGTAGTTGGTGTAATACATGTTGACAAGAAGCATCTCTCCAGAGCAAAGCAATCTGGTCACTCCCATGTCTGCTCTAAGCTTGGTAATTAGAACAGAAAAAAGGGGCTGTTCACAACTTTGCTCTTAAAAGGGATAATAGGGGATTTCTAACTGAAACCAAAGAGGAAAGGGCTTTTTCATTATTTTTTAAATGCTCCCTTATGTGAGTCACAACAAACATGTGGATATGGCAGGATCCACAAAGATGTAGCTTTTATTGGCATTTATATAGGAATGCCACTTCTTCCCTTTCTATGTTACTGTAATAGCGTTGGCTGTCTGCTTTTATATTTACTACAAGTGGGTTGGTGGGAGGGAAGTTGAAAACTTTGGTGAAGTTTGAAACTTTTCCTTCTGTGTTTTTTGGGCACGTGAGAAAATTGCCGTTGAGTGGAGCTGCTGCGTGTCCCGCAGTGTTTATGTCTTGAAGGCATCGTCCTTGCCATTTATGGTGTACAAAACACGCATCCAAGCCATGTGGCATCAGCATGGGTAAACCAGCGCTCGTCGTTAACAAATAGACATGGGTAATATGATCTAATGCTATTCTGGTCAATAGGAAAATTCAAAGTCGTTGAACTTGGTTACATGACTCTTCGAGGCTCCCTTGAGAATCTCAGCCCAAAGTAAAAGTGGAAAGAAAGCCTAAGCTGAGGTCGCCCATGAGGGTTACAGGACTTTGTCTTGTGCAGTCATGCAATGTGGACTCAGGGCTTTATACATAGCAGACGTGCTGCACAGCCTCCTTTCCTGGTTTCCAGTGCCTCCTGAATTGCTGTATCCAAAAACAAGGGCCATAGCCCATGTGTGTAGCTTTACTCTTCCAAAGGTAGTTACTCCAGCTCCATGCTCTCGTAACTCAGGCACAGCTAAACCAACACGGGATACTGGCTTTCCTGTAGGGACACTCTCCGCTGTCTCTGGATGATGGGTGGGAACAGTGGGTGTTTTATGGTGTTACTGCTGATTTCGGCTGCCCTGGCTGAGGCCAGACTTTCACCCTGCCGAGGGGGAATCTGCCAGGGACTGGCCACGTCTCCTCTCCTCCCTCAATATAGCCCTTGTAGGAACAAGGGAATCCAAAAGGCCACTTCTGTGAGAGGACAGGGAACGTAGTCTGCATCTTACAAAGTGGGGGTTTCTCCTGCTGGGTTTGCTGCTGGCATTAAGTTGGTTTTCCTTCTAGAAACTGAAAGACCAGGCACAGAGTTCACCACCAAATTTCACCCCAAAAGGATGGGGTTGGCACAGAGAGATTTTCTCCCCTCTTGGCTCTGATTTACTATTAGGGCCTTGAATTAGTGACTTTGTTTAAAATTCCTTCTTTCATTAGAAGCATATGTTTCTGATTTTCTTTCTTATGATGACATAGTTTGCACTCTTACCCGAGAGCTGTTTTCTTAATAGGACCAACTATATTTGGAATCACTCTGAATTGCTCTTGAAATGGAAGATTGATGTCAGTATTTCTGGTAATTTTTCACTGTTTTTCTTTCCCTGTCGTGAGTATTAAATAACTTCAAGTTGGGAACACCTATACCACTTTAACATAATTTGATTTTTTTTATTTTAGTGCTGTATATGCTCCTAGGGTAGCTGATGTAGGTAAACATATTAGCAGGATGATTTGTGGAAGATTTAGTAAATAACAGAAAGGGTATGTCAGTGAGTGCAGAGGGTTTTGTTTTGCATCAATTTACACACAGGGAAATCTTCTAAGCTTTAGACACCTGCTCCTGTGTTGACTGTTACATCCATGTCTCAGGGAGACTTGAGTGGCATTTTTAAAAGCCTCCGCACAGGAGAGGTATCTGGATCTCATTGAAATCCCCTGTCCAGGGGACATTAGAAGACCTCATGGGTTTTGTTAGTCAGCTATATAATTTCCTATGTCATGATTATGCCTACAGCATCCATGTGGGAGATGACTGCTGTCTGCTCTTGGGGGCTGGTCATACGTAGTGCATCGCTGTCCTTCCAGACCTTCTCTGTCTTGGACTACAAACCAAGAAATGTCAGTCCTATCGCCCAGGACCCAGTTGCTGGGTCTGCCTTCGTTAGCACTTCGATCGCTCTCAGCATCAGCCCCAGCTTTCTGCTCACCTGAAGGCAGCAGGTTAGAAGTAATGCATACCCTGGAGCATCTCAAAATACAGGGCTTACACTCTCTTTAGTATAGATTGCATTTTTGATCCAATTTACATGTCAGGACACGTAAATGGTATGTGACACGTAAGGGTAAACTGAAAAATAATGGTAGCAAATTCGGCTTAGTTAACAGCACTCACAGGTGCTTTAGTCAGCACGTGGCCATACGCATCTCAGAAGCCTCCCCGTGTTGGGTCTTCTTCACCCCATGGAGCAGTTTATCTCCAGTAGGCAAGGTGAAGGGAGTATCTTCAGCGCGAGGGTAGCTAGCCTGCCCTCCATCATGCCTCCCCTGTCCTTTCGAGAGAGACGGGTCTGGTGTGAGGGGGAGCACTCAACTCAGTATGATGCTGGTCTTGGTCTTGCACCATCTTGGAAACTTCTTTAAGACTCTCTTGTAAAAAAGCAATACACCTTTTTCAAGAAAAAAACAGGACTCGCACTGTCCAAAGGTTTGGGCTCATTTTGGACTAGACTTCGGGTTTAGGCAAGCCCTCTCTTTAAACTCTTGTGTTTAATTCTGGAAGGAGAAAGTCACTCACCTGATCTGACCTTCTGCATCAAGTGGGCTGTGTTATTTCAGCTGTTTATGCTATGTGGATCTTGATAACTGGATTTGGCTAATGCGTAGTGGTTAGAAAGGTAGCCAGGCTTCGTGGGAGTCTCCTGCTTATTCACTAGAACTGCAAAAGCATCCCCTATACTCCTTCCAAAAAAATACTCTGTTATTCCCATTTGTCTGGGAATTTGTCTGGGTTTAACTTCTACTTACTTGTGGGTGTGTTTCTCGATGTATTAAAAAATCTGGTGTTTCTCTCTTTTTCTGCCTATATAGGTACTTGTTTTGTGTAATCTGTCTGGTTTTACTAAGCAGAATTGAGTAAGGTTCTTCTTTATAGACACCCTTTGGCACTTGGAGAATCATTTGGTCATTCCTCATGTGTACTCTATAGCTAGAAGTGTTTTCATGGTATATAGTGATTTATGGGGAGCATGGTGGGAGAAAAAAAAATGCATTTTCAGACTGGAGTAATCCTGAAAAGAGTATGTGATTTGGTAATAATCCTGGCGATAATCCAGATTTTATCTTCATTAATTAAGTAATTGCCCTTGTGAGGCTTGGTTAACTGAGAGGTAGGAAGAGCTGATTTTAGGAGTACACTGACGCCGTGGGGGTGAGACATGGCAGGGACCCATAGCCAAGGACATAAAATCTCTGGAAATAGGGCAAAAGGAGGGGGTTTGGTGGGGAAATCAGCTCCCTGACTGCTGTGGGTGATTTGTTTCTTGTTTTTAGGAAAATGAAAGAGCATAAACCCAAGAGCTTATTCTGGAAATGGCTTTATAATAATGGTTTTCAGCCATTGGAATAGGCAGGTACTTTAATTTTTTCCAGTGGCAGGGCCAGCTCCTGCACAGCTATTTAATTTGAAACTCATGGATGATGGATTCACTTTTTTAGTTATCCTTTACAAACCCTTTGAACCCCACCGATCCCCAAGGGTCTGCACTCTCCAGGGTGGAAACCACCCCTCTGAAGCATGGAGGAATGAAAAGAAACTGGGAAAACCCACAGGAGAAAGCAGAAGCTGACTGTGGCAGGTTAAAACTAATACAGGGGAGCCATGCTGGATGCCTTCAGTAGCAGTACAGTTGTGAAGGAGTTAGTATTGGATACGATTTTCAGGAAATCCCTGTATATTAACTTTTTTTTTCCCTAGTAAGTACTCAAGCTCACAGCATTTTTAATCAGCCTCGCAGGAATCTCAGCCAGTCCTTGCCCATTCCTGTGCTGTGGCCACTCTACGAGGGAGAAGATGGTGTTAAGGGATGTTGGTGTCACTGAGAGTGTGGGTGTCTGTGGTTTTGTTCTTGGTCTTGGCCACCGTTTCCCTTCTCCAACATGGAGGAACAAGCTCAGAAAAGAGGATAATTCTGAGCCTGTTCCAGACTAAACTTTTCATTTGAGGGTTCTAAAAGAACATCTCTTCCCTGAACCTCCTCCTGCAGCCACATGTGCCCCAGGGTTTGTTCGGTGGTGGCAGAGCCCCGCTGAAATAACATTTTTGAAGCAAAATCGTAACCGTTGCTGAGTTATATAAATATCACTACTTGGCACTGTTATACAGAGCCAAAAGTATTGCTGGGAGAAAGCAGTTAATTAAAAACTGCTTTGCAGCGCTGTGCTTTTCCTTGTATTAAAAAATAAAGCAGAGCATCATGAGCAGTTGGTCTTGCTGTTTACAAAACAGTTTTCCCCACACTTTCTCCTCTTTACTTTTGATAATGTAGAGGAATGATACTGCTGATCAACAAAGGTGCTCAGAGTCTGCTATGGTGGGACCAGAAGCTTTTCCATAGCTCTGCCAAGAGGACTTTTTTGTCCTATAGCACAGAAAAAAATGCTTCTCACTTGGGATCATTACACTTGTAGTAATCCACCCTTCCCTAGGAGGCATAACACACGCACATTACTCTAAATAGAAAATATTTAGAGTGTCATATTTAAACATGACACATGGCCACATGGATGCTTTTATGATTGAGTAATCCAGGAGAAAGGGGGAAGAACAGAGGAGGTATGGAAGCAAGACGAAAACATTCAAGAAAAAATTTTCACCAACTTGGATGCTGAAAGAGTTCCAAACAGTTAATTCCTGCTGCATTTTTTTGTGCTCCTCACTTAAAATAGAAAAAAAACCTGAAAGTGTTCTCAAATGTTAGGAATGTGAATGAGAACTGTGAACCCCTTCACAAACTTGCAGCTTGTTTGAATTCGCCTTTAGTATTTCATAGATAGTGGAATTTTACAGGTAAGCTCTAAAAGCTATAAAAAGCCAAGTGAAATTATGTGCCAGATCATTCTTGCACTCGAGGAAGTGGTTTCCAAATGCCATCAGAGGTGCATCCCTACAGCTGAGACTCAAGGCCAGATGCTGGCCATAGTCATGGCTGGAAAAAGATTTGAAAATACATGGACAAGGGCTCTAACCTTGCCAGTGTTTATTGCCTGAGTCCAAACAAAATCAAACAGGGATCAATAAGTACTCAGGGCTGCAGAAATGGGCGTGCAGGCGCTCGTACCACGGGCTAACCCAGGTCCATTTTGCCCAATGTGCATGACGCAGGTATGGCAACCTGCTGCTTGAACCAGCGCTTCCCCCTCCTCTTTGTTCTGCGGCGAGATGCCCACGAGGATTTGTGTCGATCTGAGAAAGCTAGTTTTGTGTGTAAGTTGTCTCGTACAGAGCACAGTGTGTACCATGTATTACAAAATAGATTTCTCTGTAAACGATGCTGACCTTTACCATGGTGCAGTCTGCTTGAAAAGAATGCCCTGAGGAGACATACTCCACCGAGTAGACAACACTGTGATTTCTGTAATTTGCGTGTGGTATTTCTAACTGAGGAAAGGCTAAGCCATTTCAGTGCTGTCATTCCCCACCAGATACCTTAACACCTTCTTGTCCAGGCTCTGGCTGGTAATTCTGCTCTAAGCCAAATTATTTCGGTAGGGCTGGATGTGTAGAGTGTAGTTGTCCCACGAAGAACTCCAGTATTTTTGCTGTTTCTTTTGGTTGGAGTTAATGGGGTTCCTCACAGAACTGACTTCTCTGCTGTGAGCAGAAAGGCCCCATGCAAGCTGTCATTGATGTGACGTGCACTGTGGTATGGACCATGTTATAAACCCATTTGTGTGTGCATCTTAGCCTCAAAGGAATATCTTTAACCATCATGGTTCATAGCTGTCTCTCATCATGGTATTTTGGCACTGTGTTTGCAACACTGCAAACAAAGAAGTACAAAAAAATCCTTCTCTGCCTGTGAAGAGGTGGAAGCATTTTCTGAAGGTCTGTGGGAAAACCGTTTGTGAAGAAACAGGTCTTTCAGCAGATCTGATGGTGGCAAGGATATGGGTATTGGTAGAAATCATTTGGATTGTGGTGGTGCTTGAGGGCCCATCCTGGACTAAAATCCTTTAAGAGTAATTCCTGTAGAAAAACAAAACATTACTTTGCCTGGACACGTACTGTGTCCCCTCCTGCTCTCCTTCAAGAAGTTCTTCCAGAATGTTGGGTCAGCCTTTGAGATGTCTTTTCTCCTTCCCCCTTGGACCTGTTAAACCTGTTGTGTCTGAGTTCCATTGCTGAAATAACCAAGTCTGGTAGAAAGGTGGATCTTCCCTGGGATAACATAAGCTTAACTTAGTGTAAGAGTTTTTTAGATTAGTACTAAAACCTGTTCTTGGATGCCCTGCAGAGCAGGGGACCGGCACAGGATGAAATGCTGTGGTGTGATGCAGCACACGGATGTTTGATCGACCCATGGTGAGAAAGAAACTAGGCAGTGAGCCCAGTTTCTTTGTGAACTCTTTGGTCAGAGACAGGCAAGGCAAATATCCTCAGTGAGAGTCAAGATGGTGATCAAGTCTTTTTTCTTCCTTTCTGGAAACTGGAAACGGTCCCACCTCGCTCAAGACATCATTGCAGTAGGATGCCTGCCCTCAAATGGTTAAGTGCTGATGCTTGTCTGAGGTATTTCCCTCTTCTGGGGAATGTGTTAAGCACTAAATGATGCATAAGCCCCGCTGGAGGGAAGTGTTACAGTCTTTATGAAACTGTACACAGACTATTTATTTTTCACTGATGATTTTATTTTGGTAGCCAGGTGTGGTTCCAGGCTAACTTGACATGCTAAGCAGGTCCTGAAGCAAAGCAGTAATTTGCGTTCCTCTAAACAAACACATCCTCTAATTACTGTTTTAAAGGTGATCTCACATAGGAAGAAGCAATAGCAAATAATTGTATAGGGTGGGACACATGTCAAACTGGCACTGGAGTGAACAAAATATCTTGAAGTTGTAACGACTTGTCTTTATACTTGGCATGCTGCTTTGCTTGCCCCAGATTTAGTAAGATCTTAAGTGTGATATTTCCCTGGAGAGATTGTTATCTCAGGGATCAGTGTCTGTCCAAATTGCAAAAAAGGTCTTTTTCTCATAAGTTGGCCTCTGCTTTATGTTTTTTGCTTTTATTCTTTGCTTTTTCCCATGCATATTTTAACAGGTGAGCGCTTGTAATGTCAGCTGGGGACTGAACAGGGTTCTCCTTTGGTAAAGACACAAGATGCTATAGCCTAAGTTAGGAGAGCGCATCTCTGCAGGAAGGGTTGTCATAGGCTCTTAACAACCACACATGGGGTACAGAGGGGGATCCAGAACACGCACTTATCAAAGAGTTGTATCTTGAGGAATGCGCAATCAAGACAAGCCAAAATCTCTTAGTAATTAAGATTGCAGTCAACTTTCATTATGAAGCCCAACTTTTGATCCTCTCTTCTCCCCTTGGTCACGGCTTGCAAAGTTTAATTGGCCTCAAAGATGACATATTTATTTTGAAATAGGCTGTTTTGATTTATGCAGAGTGAAAAGGAAATTAATCCAATTTGGGTTTAGTGAGAGACCACTAGACAAGTTGGCATTTGTTGAACACATCTGTGTGTTTTTCTGAAGTTGCCATCCCCTAACTTTACCATGCCACCAGCAGCAATGCTGGGTGAGTTATGGGCCCTGGGCAATGTCATTCTCTGCTCTCCTCCATGAGGGATAATAATGACAGGAGCTTCAATTTCAACTTACTTTTTTCTTCCATGTGTTGACTAGCAGAGTTAGAAGATCTCCCATACAGTATGTTGGAGATGATGGCTGTATAATTACTCTACATTATTTATTGTCTCTAAGAATTCCCCAAATGCTCTTTATGCTTTCACTTTTTAAAAAAACCCTGAAATTATTTAATCAAAAATCAGTTACATTATTAAATGAAATTGCCTTCTAGTTATCTAGGTTCAGGTTGTTTCCCTCTTATTTGTATGAACCTTTTCTGTCATTTCTGTTACGCATTTTGTGTATTATAAACCCCTCTTCCTCAGACTCTGAGAGGAAAGCAATGTGCCTGGAAAAAGCAACCTGTTAGAAAACATCCCAGCATTCAAGATCTCTGCAGTCCATGTTAGTAACAGAGAAAGAATAAAGATTTCATCAAAAGTCCCTGTCATCTGGTTGTTGTTCCACGTTTCAACAAAACACGTGGAATATTACCACTGACTGCAGCCACAACATGTCATGGCAATGTGTCCGGGAATGGGCCACATGTACCGACACTTGAGATACCGACCCAGACAGGTACTCAGCAAAGAGCACAGGGATATAAAGAACAGAGGAGGGGAAAAAAGACTTTTTTAATCTCTACTGCACTGTATGGATCAGCACAGTTCACCACCAGAAACCTGTTTAAATTTCAGAAAACAAACACTTGTTTAAATAATTTCCTTCCATTAGAATTCAGTCAGAGGCTTCTTTGTTCAGACTCTTCCGAGGTGGTTATTTATTCTTCATCCAAAATATTTTAGTTCCATCAGAGTGAACTGTAGCATGCTTTAGGTAGCAATAACTTGAGTTTGCACAGAAAAACACTGAGGCCTCTGTAATGGCAGTAAACGGTGACTTTAACAAATGCACATTTCCTTTTCTAAGTGGGATTGCTTGTGTTATGGCAAGAATTATATGCAGACTGAGGGATGTAGCTGTTGTTTGTATGAATATCATGCACAGCTGAGTGTACATATTTGATATGATCCTGTCTGACTCCAAGGAGATAAATGAAATTAAGTTCTCAGAAGGGAAGTAATTAGACCATGAAACAATGGCAAAGATAAGGGACTATGGGAGAAAATGTCCTTGAATAAACAGGGAGTGGAGGGAGCTTTTAGTGCAGAAATACAGGTTTCTTTAGCTCTCAATAGATTAGCAAAGCTAAGACTTCTCAAAATTAAAATAAGAACCAAAAAGTCTGCTACAGATCTGACAATCCTGGCTTTGGGAAGAGAAGGGACAGATTGGTTGGGGAACAGTGTTGTCGAGAAATCTCCATCAGAGGGAGATGCTGGAAGGAAGGTCTTCAAGGTGGGTTAGATCCAGGCTTCAGCCTTTTCTTTTGCATGCCACAGACCTTTTGGGAAATAAATAGTGAGGTTGTTTCCTACAATCAGTGGCCGTAGAAAAAAAGCTGAGAGGTGCCAAAAGTAGAGGGACCATCTGTGTGAAGGTGCCGGGAAAACAAAGACTCTGCACACTAAAGTCGTGGGGCAAGAGGCCAACAGCCTTCAACCCGGAGAGAGGTGGGAGAAGTGAAAGAAGTGCTTGGCAAAGTGTGCTGGCTGTTGACATGAATTTATTTCTTCTAAAACCGAGCAAATTCCCAGCCCTGAAACCTGCCTTTGTACTGACTGAGACAACAGATTTTTTATTGTTTCACCTGACCTTTAGTTAAACAAATAATAAATGCTACCACAAGGAAATACTGGCTCACCTTTCTTTCAAATTATCTAATAGCATAACTTGTTTGTTTGGAGAATCAGGCTCTAAATCTCTTCCTAGTTACATTAGTTTTACATTTGTTTAATATTTTTTACTTCAACAAGGTGGTTTCTGAATTAAAATCTAACTGGATGTAATCAGCTATTAGCATGAGCAGCTTGCAAACAGTGCCAGTGGGATGCTGAAGGTTTTTTATGTGGATCAGCCAGAGCATCTGGAAACTCGCAATTGTGAGAAGCAATGGCATACTTTCTGTACAAATGCCTGAAAGTAGCTGTTGTACCATCTTAGGTTCACGTGAGCCGTGGATCCCTAAAGAGATGGATATTGCTTGGTTTTCCGTTGGATGAAAGATGGCATCACGGTTGGCACTATGCATGGGAGGGATCCTCTTTATCAGTGTATTTAATCATACTGAATCCTTAGAAGTTACTTAAGTGAAAAATATGTCTTAGTCTTAAAAAATGAATTGATACTGTAAATGTGTAACAGTCCCCATTTCAAGGGCAATCACCTGGAAATCATGGGTCTCCGCATTAGAAATCCATGAGTATTTGACTAAAAAAAATCAGGCTGTGGGTGAGATTTCTCAAAATCGTTGGGAGTGGCTGGTTGTGCCAAGGGCCTGAGAAATAGGCACTTCTGCATCAATTCTGGACCATGATTTGAAGCTCAGTAAAGAAAATGGCCTCTTGATTTCAACTGCTGGCCTCACTCCCTGCTATGGATGGACACTTCACCCACAACACCACTCAGCCTGTTTATAAAATGGTGAAAAGTGAATCCTGTTGGAAATGGAGGATTAATGTAGTCAAGGGGCTGCAGTGAGCAGAGAGAGTGTACGCACATCTGTCCTCTCGTTTTATGCTGCAAACCATCACCACGACGTCTGAGTAATGCATCAGCTAGATTAGGTCTAGATTAGTTTGCCGGGTCTCTGGCAAACTTAATGGAGGTGTTACCTTGCTTTTGGGGTTATAAAATGCACTTGACACACATGCCAGTTTGATGTTTGGCAGCTAATTTTAGATTTCTATGTTTGAAAGTTCTTTTTAATATTTTTTGTGGGTGACCTGGGTAAGCAAGAAAGCAAGGAGATGTTTTAGTCTTGGAAGAGGTTAGCAGCATTTGCTAGAGTGTCATGTTCTAGTTTTTTCTAACCACCTTTAGAAACACTTTTCAGGGCTAATGTCCTTAGCAGACAGATACACAGCGAACTCTGGAACTAGGAAGCGTTTTACGCAGTGGGTGGATTCATCCTGGGAGGCAGCTGACAGAGTTATTTTCAGAAGGCAAACTCCTTCCTCGGGGTTTCTGCAAGGGAGAGGAAGTTTTCAAAAGGAGCTGCGCTCACAGTCTGCTGAGTCAGCATATCCTCTGCTTAGGCCCTGTTCCCAGCTGGCATATCCCTCTCGATGGGTGCTGAGAGAGGTCTCAGTTCATTTCCAGGCCTGCAGTCCCCTCCCTTAGTGAATTTTTCCACTTTCAAGGCACCATTTCTACTTTAATCAACTGAAAGTTGAGTTCCTTTGGACCATTAGACATCTGTGTTCTTCCTCCCAGGAGGACTGTTACTCTGGCAAAAAAAGAGATGGAGGTTGTTTATCTGCAGAGCTCTTTGGCCAAGTCCCACCTTCAAACTGTAGCATTGTTATTTGGAAGGAAAAGAAAACCCCGAGAGCCAGGGTAGGATACAGATTGCCTTAACGTGGTCCAAGGCCTGCGGAAATGATCCGCAAAGAAAGCTAGGAGCCTGGGAGCAGCCCTCCAGAAAGTCAAAATGTTGCACGGAGATTTGCCTAGAAGTAGGCAAGGCAGTGCCTGAGCTCCTGTCCTTCTCTGGAGCTCGGAGACCTACCTCCAGGCAGTACCTTAGCAGCCTCTGTTCATCCTGGAGCCAGACCCTACAGCCCTTTCTGGAGGTGGGTATCTAGCTGAGAGGGGCTTACTGCCTGTGGTTGTGCTCTCCCTGCCTGGTGGGGATGCATGGCCAGGTGATGAGACACCTGACAGTTCAGAAGTCCCATCTCCTGGGTGGCTTTGCCACTTGCCACCGGGCTAGTGAACCTCCTGGGTTTAGGTGTTTTCATAGAATCATAGAACAGTTTGGGTTGAAAGAGACCTTAAAGACCATCTAGTTCCAATCCCCCTGCCATGGGCAGGGACACCTTCCACCAGACCAGGTTGCTCCAAGCCCCATCCAACCTGGCCTTGAACACTGCCAGGGATGGGGCAGCCACAGCCTCTCTGGGCAACCTGTGCCAGCGCCTCACCACCCTCACAGGGAAGAACTTCTTCCTTACATCTGACCTAAATCTACCCTCTTTCAGTTTAAGGCCATTACCCCTTGTCCTATCACTACCTGCCCTTGTAAAACATCACTCTCCAGCTTTCTTATAGGACCCCCTTTAGGTGCTGGAAGGCTGCTATAAGGTCTCCCCGGAGCCTTCTCTTCTCCAGGCTAAACAACCCCAACTCTCTCAGCCTGTCCCCATAGCAGAGGTGCTCCAGCCCTCTGATCATCTTCATGGCCCTCCTCTGGACCTGCTTGAGCAGGTCCATGTATTCCTTATGTTGGGGGCCCCAGAGCTGGACACAGTACTGCAGGTGGGGTCTCACCAGAGCAGAGTAGAGGGGCAGAATCACCTCCCTCGACCTGCTGGCCATGCTTCTTTTGATGCAGCCCAGGATGTGATTGGCTTTCTGGGCTGCAAACACGCATTGCCAGGTCATGTTTCATTTTTCATCCACTAATACCCCCAAGTACTTCTCCGCAAGGCTGCTCTCAATCCACTCATCACCCAGACTGCTTTTGTGCTTGGGATTCCCCTGACCCATGTGCAGGACCTTGCACTTGGCCTTGTTGAACTTCATGAGGTTCGCACAGTCCCACCTCTCCAGCCTGTCAAGGTCCCTCTGGATGGCATCCCTTCCCTCCAGCGTGTCGACCGCAGCACACAGCTTGGTGTCGTTGGCAAACTTGCTGAGGGTGCACTCAATCCCACTGTCCATGTCGCCAACAAAGATGTTAAACAGCACCGGTCCCAATACTGATCGCTGAGGAACACCACTCGTCACTGGTCTCCACTCGGACATCGAGCCATTGACCACAACTCTTTGAGTGCGACCATCCAGCCAATTCCTTACCCACCGAGTGGTCCGTCCATCAAATCTGTGTCTCTCCAATTTAGAGACAAGGATGTCGTGCAGGACAGTGTCAAACGCTTTGCTCAAGTCCAGGTAGATGATGTCCTTTGCTCTTCCCTTATCCACCACCGCTGTAACCCCATTGTAGAAGGCCACCAAATTTGTCAGGCACAATTTACCCTTAGTGGAGCCATGTTGGCTGTCACCAATCACCTCCTTATTTTCCATGTGCCCTAGCAGAGATTCCAGGAGGATCTGCTCCATGCTCTTGCCAGGCACAGAGGTGAGACTGACTGTCCTGTAGTTCCCTGGGTCTTCCTTTTTTCCCTTTTTAAAAACGGGGGTTATGTTTCCCCTTTCCCAGTCAGTGGGAACTTCCCCAGACTGCCATGACTTCTCAAATATGATGGCTAGTGGCTTAGCCACTTCATTCACCAGTTCCTTCAGGACCCTCAGATGCATCTCATCAGGTCCCATGAACTTGTGCACCTTCAAGTTCCTTAGATGGTCTCAGACCTGATCTTCTCCTACAGCGGGTGGTTCTTCGTTCTCCCATTCTGCCATCGACTTCTGTGACTTGGGTGGTGTGGCTGGAGCACTTGCTGGTGAAGGCTGAGGCAAAAAAGTCATTGAGTACCTCAGCTTTCTCCATATCCCCAGGTCTCCTGTTTCCTTCCAGAGAGGGCCTGCATTTTGTCTAGTCTTCCTTTTACCACCAACGTACCTATAGAAGCTTTTCTTGTTGCCCTTGACGTCCCTGGCCAGATTTAATTCTATCAGGGTTTTGGCTTTCCTAACCTGATCCCTGGCTGCTCAGATGATTTCTCTGTATTCCTCCCAGGCTACCTGTCCTTGCTTCCACCCTCTGTAGGCTTCCTTTTTGTGTTTGAGTTTGAGGAGCTCCTTGTTCATCCACGCAGGCCTCCTGGCATTTTTGCCTACCTTCCTCTTTGTTGGGTTGCATCGCTCCTGAGCTTGGAGGAGGTGAGCCTTGAATATTAACCAGCTTTCTTGGGCCCCTCTTCCCTCCAGGGCTTTATCCCATGGTGCTCTACCAAGCAGATCACTGAAGAAGCCAAAGTCTGCTCTCCTCAAGTCCAGGGTAGCGAGCTTGCTGTGTGCCCTCCTTGCTGCCCTAATTTCACCCCTTCCTAATGAAAGTGGCACCGGGAGTGCAGGATTCAAGGGTCAGAAGGAGACCGTGCCATAGCGTGATCACCTAGTTGGGACCTGAAGCAGGGAGATCTCTGTTCTGCTCTGCTCCACGGCTGTCCTCTGCCTTATAGGCATTGGATTAGCAGCAGAAAGATTCCTCATAGCTGTTCAAACGTGGTGCAAAAAGAGTTCATGCCACACGGGAACATGTGGTATGAGAGACAGATGCAGGCAGATGAGAGAGCACAAGGAATCAGGGAGATCATTAGAATCATAGCATGGTTTGTGTTGGAAGGGACCTTTTAGATCATCTAGTCCATCCTCCCTGCCATGGGCAGGGACATACAAGACTTGCCAAAGCATCTTGTCATCTTTAGGAAAGGCTTTTAGGAGCCTAGAAGAGTTTTGAGGAGGGCTTTGGTGATGGTCACCCCGAAGATAAGGAGCAGCTCCAAAATGTGTGGGCATCCAGTGCCTGTAACAGGCAGCACAAAGGTACTCGGCTGAAAATCTAGTTCTTCTCTTGATGAGCATCACCACCTTGTTAGGGGTGAGAAATGAGTATTCAGTGCGATAGGTAAGATGGGGATAGGCTAAGAAGGTCCTTAAAGATGGAGATGAATGTGTTATGTTTCAGGGAATAGATAGCGTAAAACCAATAGATAGTGCATAGATGCGCACAGTCGAAAACATGGACTAGGAAATGTGCTTTGCTGCAGTATGAGTGAATGAAATAGGCCAGAGAGGAGGAGATTGCAGTAACTGAAATGTGCACACTTGGGACTCTTCCCTTCCCTTTCTCTTACTCCTGATTGCTCCCCTGAGCAGGGTCTCACAGACAGCACAAATGAAAGCACAAGCCTTTGGAAGCCGTATGTGACCCGTTGTCATTACACAGCATGGCTGGCACAAATAGCAGCCACAGAGATGACTTGTATATGCGAGACAGCCTGCCACGGAGAAGAAAAGAGCTTTCCACCTTCAGGTGGGCTTCTGACAAAGAGTAAATGGATGGGGAGGAGGCAGGTGAAACCAGAGGAGAAAATAAGACATAAAAACAAAAGCAAAAATGCAAACAAAACAGGAGGCGCTGAGTAACAATTAGACTAGTGCGAGATTAACGGTGTTTTAACCATTCATGCTGAGTGATTAAGTGCTGTGAGATTTGACGACTGATTGTCTACTCAGAAGTGTATTTATGCTTGTCAAAAGCAAGATGACACGTTAGAAACAGAGCCTCACCTTCCCTACCTCTATCTGGTGTTTGTCAAGCATAATTCAACAGTCTGTATTAATCAAAATTGTAACAGTGAATTGTGTCTGAATTAAGTACACGCATGACTGATGCAATACCAATTAATTGCTCAGCAGATTTTGTACATGAAATTATGACTATGTGACTTTACCGGTATTACAGACGTGATTTCAGGTCACTGAAACCTGTCTACCCCTTGGGGAGTCTGCTTCTCCCTTGGCTTGTACGTTGTGGTGTCATCACAACCGGCTCAGGGGCACCACACCAGCATGGTGTGGACCAGCTCAGGTGTGAAAAAGGACACAAGGTTTGGTCATCCTGTCATCTAACTTTAGATATCTACAGGTATATGTCCTTAGAGTAAGAACTGCCATTCTTCTGCCCATTCAAACCCACTGGTTCCACTTGGTTCTATCCTTCAGAACGATATCTAAGGTGACAGATATTCCCTGGTGTCTGGTGTCTCTGGAGGTTTCTGGCTGGTTTCTTGACAGTAAGTTTGTGCCTCTTGATGCTCCTATTAGTTGGCGTGAAGTCACACAAGGAAGCCCAAAAGTATTTTGGAAATGTGGATTCATGATTTTTTTTCCCTAAATAGTTCCAAAGTATTTTTCGTAACGTTTGCTGGTAGCTTGCGCCAGCCTGAAGCCTGAGCATGTTTCCATGCTAACTCTTTGAAATCCTCATAACCTCTTCAACAAATTCCATTGGCTTTGCGAGCCTTCGTTTTTGCTCCTAGCTCAAAGGTGGGTTCTTTTAAAGTGTGAGAAGAGTGTTTCCAGTCACACTTCAGAGATATGTGAGTGGGGAGAAATGTACTTTTTTCCCTATGCTTGGTTTGAAGGTAATGATTTCATAATGGAAAATGGTTGAAGTTAGGAAGTTAATAGAAACTCAGAGCTGAAGCATTAACTCAGCAGGTAGCTTCCTCTCTCTTATGGTCCTATTGAGAATGCGCAAATGTCCTCCTGACTGGAGGAAATAATTATAAGCATCAAATATGTTGTTATTTTAAAATCCCACCAGAACACAGAGTAACATGGGAATGCAGTAATATACAAGTTGAAGTATAACTAGGTGGATATAGCAGTAAAACAGGGTAAAAGACTAGAACGGGATGCCTGTCAGGATGCAACTCCGATGCAATTTGGAGTTAAACTTCAAGGGGCATTGCGCAGGACAGTGTGAAACATGAGAAGACACATAATTGATATGGACCTGTGCAATTCTAGGTTTTAAGCTTAGGCACAAATTAGAAATTGTATAGGAACATCTGTGCCTGTATTTGTGTTGCATTTGGAATTAAGATGTTCTGCAAATTTTGTTCCAAATCCAGCTCTTGAGAGATCACCAGATCGCAGATGATAAGACCCGTGAGAATGTGTACATTCATCTGGAAGTGAACTTCTAACCTCTTAAGTTTGTGATGCTAATCACATCACCGATTACTTTCCCAGCAGTTTTTACTTGTTGTGCTCAGCATTTATGAAGCGCTAATATATTTGCAGTTTGTGACAAGACATTGAATTTATTGACACCGCATAAAGCTGAGATAATGATAAAAAAGAGGTAGGTTTGATGACTGTTTCATGATGTGTCATAAATGAATGCATTGTTCCAGTTAAGCAGACAATAGGCAGGAGTGGATGCTATAAAATCACACCCCTTGCTTTGTAGCTCCTTTTTTCATGTGGGAGAAGCCAAGCATTGAGTAGCCTCAAAGGCTGAGCTGGAGAACACCTTCTTCCCAAACACGTGCTCCACTCAGTTCAAAACTGATGCACCCCTTGTGAAGCAAGATTTGTTGTATTAGGGGTCCTCTAGCATCATCCTGACAAGCTCTATTGGCAGATGTGCTTTAAAACGGATACAGCTTAAATGTATTAATTCAGTATTATTTGCGGTGAGCAACACAGCTTTTAGCACAGCAGAGGAGAGGGTGGTGTTACCAGAATGCCCTGTGTCCATCTGCATTTAGTAGCATTTATTTTAGACTTCATCTAATAGCTACCTTTCATTCTAAATACCTTGAATTAATTAGATGTATTGCTTAGGAAAAAATGAGTCACTGTGTGTGACTTGTATGTGTGACTTGGCTGCATAAAATATTAGAAATCTATATCACAGTAGTTTATAAGTCAGTTGGTTAGAAAACATTCTCTTGAATGCCATGAAACAACCCACTTTTTCATACTGATTTCTTCTTAGCTGAGTGAACAAAACCAAGGAATTGACAAAGATAAATCTGCTGTCATTGTCCTTTGAAATACTTTTATAAACTCTTATTTTCAAAGTATTTTCATTCCCATTTTTGCTTCATCGTGACATGCAAAAAGTCAATGGGCTGTGGTAAAACCTAGAATAATGGAAAAATAACCCACATGCCATTGTAATATTGCTCTTTAGCCCTACTGTTCCTACAATTAGACATGCAGTTATTTTACATGAAGGATTTGCTGTCTTTTAACATTAATTACTGCTTATGACATTAATATTCTGCTTGTTACTGTCTGAAGTATTGGCAGTGTTAACCTCCATGCTCTGGAGCAGGACAGTGCCGCAGTGACATATTTAAAAAACATAAATTCCATCTGCAGTGGTTATTAGGGGTTTAAAACTATGGAAAGATTCCAGTCTTCCAGCCCTTTAGTGCCTGTATCACCTTTAGAAATCATTTAGAGATATATTTTTAAGATATTTAGCTATCTGAAGATACCCGGGAGGATGTTTGAAAGTGCTTTGATGCTTAGTTACTGTAGGAAGTTACTTGCATCATAAGGCACCTAATAATCTTTGAAGTCTGGTCCTTGGCTACTAAGTGGGTGTTTTTAAAAATTATACTTCCACGCCATGGGAAAAGAGGGAACTGCAATTTAAAGTATTCTTTACTGGGCAAGTGGCTGCAAGTGTAGACCTGGCTTCTGGTTTAATCTCCTCTGTTACCTTCCCAAAGGCACTCTGGGGATATTTGTGAATCCAGGTTTCTCTCTCCTAAAAATAGAAACCTATACATAGGGTCCCTGTGCTCCACAGTAATACAAGTAGCAGGAATAAATGAACTTCAACACTATTTAATTTTTAATTAGGCCCCCTTTATCATATCCTTTGTAAAACTGGGGAGATTAACTTTCTCAAACTTATTCTCACCTGGTTAAAAACCAATTAACTGTTATACACAGGCCAAATGTATCCTTATTAGCAAGAATTCCTGCTAATTATATTGTTCTGGTTAAGTGACTTTTCTGCCACTTGGTGTGTCAAGTTCAGGTTTACTTTGGACTCTGCAGAGATGCTGCCAAGATTTGAATCCAGCCAAGTGAGAACCCCAGCAGTCTTGCCTGATTAAAGATTTCGAGATTAGGCCCAGCTGAATTATGCCACAATTAGTTCTGCCCACTGCTGGGAGTTTTCTTTCTCTTCCAGCCCTTTGCTTCTTTCCTGAAGACCACGTGCGAAGCAAGCCCAATAGCAGTGGAAGTATTTTTGTCTCCGGTATCTGGGAAGATTGAAAATAAAACAAGCTTGAACATCAATAGCCTTCACTTAAGCTTTAAAATGGCAGGTTCGGTTACGGAGGACTGAAGCTGTATTTTCTTCTGTCATTACTAGCTGTGCAGAGGAGTGGCTCCAGGACAGTCAGTAGTCTCACTGCTTTCGCACAGGTGTCAGGAGAAGTGAGTCTGCCTTTGAATTTGGCTTTCTCCACGCTGTGATTGAGGACAGTAACTCATAATGAACACGGAGAGGTGCGGTCGTCCTCCGAGATCAATCCCCCGCTGTGCAGAGCTTTCCCACTTACTCTCTTATGGTATAGGGTGTATATGACTCACCCGAGGGCTATTGGCACTTCCCACAGGCAACTGGGGGAGCAGTCTTCTGTGTAGGAGTGTCCTAATACAGTCATGATGAAACGTGGAAACCTGCCTAGCCTCTTACTTATCCTTCTGTCTTTCTCAATAAATAAAATAAATTGGCTGGATGGGAAGGAGGGGGTTTTCTGGCAGGTTGCTGCTGCTGAGCTTGTCATGCGGCTCGTCCCTGCAGACCAAGCGTTTGAGTCAGACCGCCGCCGAGGTGACAGCTAAGGATTGCCCAGGACCCTTTAGGGAGCTGTGCTCCAGCATCCTCATCTGCGGGGCTTCACTGGTCCCTGGGCACGTGGCCCTGGGGCCAGCCAGGTGGGCAGGGTGCAGGCAGGCACAGCTGGTGCACAGTGGTCCTAATGCCACAAACACATCGAGACTTGATCAAGACTCAAAACCACGCATGCTAGGAGAAGCGAAGTGGTTATTATCGTACCCCCTGCGCCCATGGGATCAATCTCTCCCACCGCTTTTGGTGAGCGTTTGCTGTTCCTCGCTGTAGGAGACAACTGCAGCTGGGAAAATCTGACGCTGTTGGCCTCTAGCATGGCACCGAGGAACTGTAGTGGGCTTTAATTATCAAGTGCACGCTCAAGCTGATGGGACTAAATCAAGGCTTGTGATTTTCTAGGCAACGATATGCGGTAGCCCAATTTGCAGAGCTGAGCATGCGAAGGACTCGTCAACTTCACTGGGGGGAAACAAGTTTATGCTCAGGATGGCATTTGTGTTTGGTTGCCCATTTGCTTTTCCACTTCTCTTGTGGAGAAAATGCAGTTTTGAGGCATAAACCTCTTTGTAGATGACTGTAGAGCATAGCCCTGCTTCATGCTGTGAGCCGAAGTGTCCTTTTGGTTACATTGCTGTTCTCTGAGTACATAAACGATCTCCATCTTTGTACCGTCACTTGTCCTTATCGTCGGCAGTATGGGTCCACCTCATCCATAGCTAGGGTAACCAAATAGCTAAAGATCCTGTACGAGCCACAGCTGGGAGTCCCAGCTCGGTCACATCTCCTGGGCAATAGCTATGTTTATTTCCCATATGGTGGAATGAAATAGTTTTGTTACATCTTTGAGTCCTGTGCTTGTCCAAATAGCCAGTTATCCATGTTTTTGTGTAACTTAGCTATACAGGTGTGTGGGTGGTATAACATTCACCCTTCATTAGTATGCGTTCAAACCAATGAAGGAGATAATGGTAGACAACAACATCCCTGTGTCTGTGTCAAATGGGTATTTCACGGATGGCAGAGCTTTCTTTTCAGAAGTGTGGTATCTGCTGCCAGGTTTCAGATATAACTGAATGTATGTGTACATACTGCACTCATCTGAGAACTAGGAGGCTACAAAAAGAGCATTATACCAGTTATTAATCTCTTCATTCACTGTAAACTAATAAGAGCTGCTCATTTTGTGAGGCAAGGTACAGGGATAGTGTAGCAGCCAGATCACCCTTCCAAGAGTGTCGGTATTCCTCTTTAGGGAAATGTTTTTCAAGGGTTTTGCAAATAGAGCCTCCTTTTTTGTTCATCTGTCATTGCATGAAACCCTTTAGAGCAACCCACCTCAGGTGCTCGCCACCTTTAACTGCACGTAGCTCCTCACATCTCCCAGGCAAGGGAGTGGGAATCAGCTATAATTACTGGCTGCACATGTAAATCCACACTCCTCCACACTGGAAAAACAGGGCTGCTGCCAACAACTAAAAGATGGTTCACTGTTTTTGGCTGAGATAAATCCTTGCAGCCACTACTTTTATCTTTTTCACCTTTAATGATTAATTAATCATTAATATTTGTTTTGATGTGTTTCAAATTAAACAGTCTGGAGGTTTTTGCTCAAGCTTTGCAAGGCTTTTTGAACGCTGCCAGTTGGGATCCACTACTTGGAAACTTGTTCTGATGGCTTGGTCTGCTTCTTGTGGAAATCAGGGATACTCCTGAAATCAGGGATGGCACTGACAGGGGGATATTCCTGTTGCCTTAAGAGGGCTGCAGGTTCTACTGTAGGAATCCAAGCATTTCAGAAGGCTATTTGGTCCTAGTCTTCCTGCTGGAGCTGTGAGTTATTGTAATAGAAGACCCGGAACTTGAATTCCTTTTTTTTAAAGGATACTGAGCAGCCTTGACATGAAAATGCTTGAGACAAGCAGACACAAGCTCAGCACCTAACTCCTGGTATGCAGTCTAGGGATCCCTCATTTTTATTCTCAAAATGCCTATATTAATTCGTTACATTTGTGGGGGATTATAAAGTTCCACCGGTGCCTAGCAAAAACCCATGCATCTGTGCTGGAGATCTTCAGCCATTGTCTGAGCTCTGTTGTGATCTGGTTACAAGGCAGAACAGAGCATAACCTCAGCCTGTGTCCTGGGGAAGCAACGAGGCCGTGGGCTCACTTTTATGGACCCAGCAGCATGCCCGGCACAACAGCTGGAGTTAGCTATTTTTTCAGTAATGGTGAGGATGCTGCATCCAGCATCCCTTTTGCCCCATGCCTGATGGCTAGAAAGTACCTCCAGGAGGAAAATACATGTACTCTGGGCCTGAGGGGGTTCATACATCTCTCTACTCTTCCCAGGAGGGAACCAAACTATTTTTTAAGATGAGCAAACAGTCCCCTCTTCTTCAAGCTGCACTGCTGTGCAGAGTGGTGCAGGAAGGCATGCAACCACACAGACTGCAAATGTCTCTGGCAGTGAAGGGGCCAGACCAGTCTCTGCTCACAGGATCTGGAGAAATTAGAAATGAAGACAAGGATTATACTGCTAGGGAGTATAACACAAGGTAGGGCGTGGATCAGAAATTGCGAGGTGTACGTGGGTAGGTTTTGTCACAATCAGTTAGCGTTACAGCTGCTTAACTACGCAGCTCAGGTTTCCAGCTGCGAAATGTCTCCAACTTGACATTATCACCGTGAAATCTCATGAGAATATTTTATGAACGTGGTATGTAAGGCTGGCATTTGCAATAGAAGACATGCAGTGCTGGGCAAGAAAGGCCATTGAAATTGTTGGAAAGATATCTGGGTCTTCCCCCTTGGGTAACTGGAGATCACAGAGGTGATGGGTAGGATCTGAAAGATGAAATGGAGAGAAGTCAAGTTGTATAAGCATGAGACAAGGTCTCCTGACACCTCCCCATCCTTTCTCCTCCGCGTGGTGGGTTATACACCCACGTAAGCCCCAGAGGAGGCAGCTGCATTGATAGCAGAATCACTCAGCAATGTGCTAGGGCAGCAGCAGAGGACAAATCCCATCCTGGCTCATTTCTTTGCCTAGAGAAAATTACATGCCAAATTGAAGTGTTAAGTCCTGAAATAACTAAACTGGCAAAAAAATGTTAATTTTAAAATCATCACCATCTTCTAAGGCTAATAGAAGCGGGTCTTTTGGTGGGCATCTGTCTCTCTCCCAAATTTTGGCTGCCCCTGCTTCCTTTGAATGCCTGCTCTGAGCCACTTGCTACCAGCACTGGGGCTTTTTATCACAGTCTCCTCTTCAGTCACAGCTGAGGGAAGGTATATGAAGTGATTCATTCCTCCACATTTGCCTCTGTGTCCCATCTAGGACATCCAGGGTCTTTCTCTTCTAGCCAGTTTTTCCAAGCAGGCAGGACTGTATGAAGATGTTTCCTACCCGCTCCAATTAACCTGACAGGAGTATAGAGATCTTAAAGATATTAGTAAAGACGCTAATTTCCTTAATGTGTTGTGAGCAGTCTGTGGTTTGGAGACCACATGTGACCCCAAAGTTCAACTCCTTGGCCTTCCAGCCACAGAGATGTAGCTAATCTGGCCAGGCAATCAACACATGGGCACTGAACCATCTGGCTTTGAGCTGGAATTAGCTCTCCCTTACCCAGTCGTTAGATCTGGCCAGGCAATCAACATATGGGCACTGAACCATCTGGCTTCGAGCTGGAATTAGCTCTCCCTTGCCCAGTCGTTAGATCAAGCAAGGTGTGATGGGCAACGTGGGTGGGAACAAAAGGTATCGCGGTGGTAGGAGATCAGGGGTCAAAAACACCGTCTGGCCATGAGACATAGCACCATTTCTATCTTTCTGCTCATAAATACGCGTTCTCTTTCATTTTTAATGCAAGGGAATATTCAATACTGAATCCAGTAAACCTCCTCCAGCTCTTTGCAATAAGCAAATTAAGGATATAACTTCAAAAAAACCCCAGCAATCTAAATGCAGTAAGAGAGAAATAGCAGATGTTTTGGCTTTGTAAGCTCTGTAGATCCACCTTTGCTGAGAACAACTGACATCTGCCCGGTTTTGTCCACATCTCTGCTCAGTGTCTAGTTGAGGTTTCGCTAACTTTCACATTATTTGCATGTGTGTTTGTGAGCGAGAGAGAGCGAGACTGCTGATCTGAGATGGTGGAGACCAAAGCCCTTTCTGTAGCTACAGAAGCTGTCACCACTGCAGTACCACGTAACGTGTTGGCTGCGGCGTGGAGGAACGGTGCACGGGATATGAAGTAGTAGAAATTAATCTCAGTGCCATTAAACTTTCCACCTTTCTTCTAAAGCTGTCTCCAAAGTTGTCCATTTCAGGGAAGGGTGGTTGACGTGGTGACATGAATCTGGTAGTCTTTTATTTACCATGGGCTGCCGAACCCTCAGATGATACTAATCCAAGGGTACTATCCCCATGTTGGCACGGGCATTTTTAAATGTATGATCTTCCAACCTGGAACTTGACTATTGTGTGCAAAAGAAAATATAATCAACCAACCTCCTTTTTTTCTCTCTGCAAACTTTACTGCAAGCAGCCCCAACCTATGCAGTTCCTGCTTGCTTCTTGTGAACTGCCTGGGGCCACCTCTCGTGGCTGCTCGAAGTCATCGTACAGTGCTGTAGTAGACTATTTGCTGACTATGCAATGGTGGTATAAAAGTCATTCCTGTTGAGTGGCCTGAAATCATCAAGGAGACAAAAGGTTTCAGTCTGAGACATAAAATCCCACAAGATAGTTTGTGCCCTGTTTAAGGGGGAAAGGTCTGCTATAAAGTCACCTTTTACAAAATACAAGATATCAGAGAGTTGATGGATGAGAAAGAACGGATAACTACCAACCGTGCAAAAAAAAAAAAAAGCTTACATTTCTTCTTTTCACACCAGAAAGTCCATGTGGGAGGGAAACCTGGACGATGGGAAAAGTGTCATGCTGAACTCTGCTCACGCAAATTATTAGTGAAGCTATATGGGGAACATCCATCTGTAAAATACCTGTCCTGGAGGATGTTTGGCGGCTACGGGATAAGAAAGGGAGGGGGTAGAGTTAGAGATGTGGTACCTCACATCATTCATGTCTGGTTGATTTTCAAAGGTCCAAATTATAAGAGGCCTTGCATGAAGGTAAGGCACTGCAAGTCCCATGGACAGCATCAGTATTTGAAGTTATTCCAGACCAGGAGCGGTGGGCAGAGCTCTGCTGCAGTCAGCCAGGCATTTCCAGGACAGCCGTCGGTTTCTTTCCCTGTACCAACCCTTGCCACCTTTTTTACCCTGTTCACCTCTTAGCAGACTTGTCATCTTTTCCCCCTGGGAGCAGGCTGGTTTGTTCCCGTGAGTTCTCACATCATTATGAGCCATCCTGAAGACTTTTTGGTAGTTTTCTTTCATGTGGAAAGCAATCTGATATGGTCACTCTGTGTGAATATGTGTGAGACTATTCTAATATCTGTTGAAATTATTGGCTTGTTTCAACTGCATAAGACAGCTGAGCAGAGGTAAGTTTCTAGTGTCCTCCAGACCAGAAGCTGTGATTTAAACAATTCCCTTGGCCAACTAGTAAATTCATCAAGCCCAGTAACCCCCATGCTGCTGGCAAAACCTCTGCAGGGTATATGTTGAAATAATGGAACATTTATTCACAAAGACATTTGGTTACTCAAAGCTACAAATCCTTAAAGGCTCGGGCTTTGTTAGTTCTGGCTTTCACAAAATTATTTATGCTTTCTTGTGGCATTTTATCCATGACATGTGCTGTTCATGGAGGTGCAGCATTAAATGTCATGTCTTGCAAATGTAACACTCTGACTCAGAAAGAGTTGTTACGGAGGGAACCTGCCCTACTTAAATGGCTCTCATGTTTGCCCAAGGTTTTTGTACAGTGTTCTTCTAACGGATCTGCGTTTTCAGTGTTAAATATGATAGATGTTAATATAAGTGATTCAATCATAGTTTACAGCATGCTTTTGCAGCTGGGGTATTTAACATGCTCTCCTGGCAGCTCGGCAGCTAAAGCAACAGCAAAATCTGATTCCTCTGCTTTTATCTGTGCAGAGTGCTACCCCTCTAATTAATGATCCGTGGCAATATGTAATGAGTTTACTTTCAGCTCTTTGGCCTCTGGGATGGTCAGAAGCTGGCAGAGATGTACAGGAAGCTCAGTCATTAAAGGATTTAGTTTCCCTTATTGTACATCAACTTCTGTATTTTAATCCTTTGCTTCTTAAAAGCAATCTCCAGCCAAAGCCCATGGAATATATTGGTGGCGGTTTGTTTTTTGGTTTTGGTTGGGTTTTTTTTTTTGGGGGGGGGGGGGGAATGTTGAAGTGAGTTTTGCCCATTAGGGCTAGTTTTGGACCTATGGGGCTTGTGCCCTTCTGGTGACAGCAAGTAGGACGTGGTGGCCCTGTGCTGGCCAGTGGCGAGCGTGGATTTTAGCATCGCTGGAGTGCCATGCCATGCACTCATCACTACTCCGACGCTGCAGCACACCCAGTTTGGCCTGATGGAAACTGTCGTGCAGGGCCAAATGCCACTCCTGGTCAAGTCGGGTCTTGTTTCGGGGACGGGTTTGAGCTCCTTCGGAGGCAGACGTTTCTGTGTTTCAGCAGCACTGAATGCTGCAGCAGTCGGGGAAAAATGACAATTCCCCTATCAACGCTCTTGTGCAACAGCTCCACAGCAAGCAAAGGGGAGCAGCCTGTGCTGGGTGCTCTGCCGCAGATGAAACGCTCTCTCATCAGCTCTTGTTTGCACAGCTGCTGCGCTCGGAAAAGTCACCCAAAGCCGTCGGTTGCCCAGTTCAGTTTGCTGCTCTAAGCCTTGGCTAGCGATTTGCTCATATGTTAAAATATTGCTTAGGTGCTATGTTGCCTCCATTCATTTGTGTTGTTGACACCTTTGTAACAGCACATGGGCAGAATCATAGACCTGAAAGGCTGGAGGGGAAACCTGATAATTTGCATGGTTGCATCAAGCCTTGTAGCTCGTGTCTGCCTGTGGCACGGCATTCAAACCAGTACTGCTCTGGAAATGGTGAATCCATCCTTTCTTTTCTGAGTTTCTTACCAGGATTAGTTACTCTTCATGATCTTCTTTATGCTTAAATTTGCCTGTTTCTCACTTCTAGATTTATTTTCCTCTTTGTCCCCTGGATTGCAGCACCTCATGGGCCTTGTAGGGTGAAGAGTCCTGAGTGAATTGGTTAAAGTATTAGCCTCCCTTTATTTGTATTTTTATTTCTAGACATCTTCTTTCTATCAAATGGCCTCAGAATATTCCTGAAAATGAACAAAGCAACAGCGGCCGGAGGTGGCACCTGCCTGTCGTGTCACAGGTGGGGGGATTTGCAGGGACACATCAGGGTGTCAGAGATGTGAGCAGTACCTGAGGTTTGCCAGGAAGGAGGGAGAGCATTAGGGAAAACAGCAAGCGTGACGAAGGAGAGGTTAAAACGGTGGTAAGGCAGATTTCCTCAGCTGGGTCTTCCCTTGTTCATAACAATTTCTGTAATCGGATCTAATATGCTTTAACCAAGCCCATGTTTTAATGTTCACTTTGGGGGCTTTTTTTCTTTCTTCAGAAACAATTAATGGGAACTGCTGTCACCCCAGTCCATGTCCCGTCTGCTATAGCCAGAATGTTGCACCATCACGTACCGCAACAACATTGATGCGTTGCTTTGCGCAGAGTTAATCCAGGGCAGTGTGGGAGCCACAGTTTGGGAAGGGGGGAGACCGGAGAGGGAGGGTGCAGAAGTGGGGTTAAGATCCTCTCACCGAGATGGGAAGGAGAAGGGATTGGAATAATATGGCCCATTGGTTAAGATAATACTCTGGGGTTGGGGGATCTGGTTTCTTGGCCCCCTCTGCTGCCTCCTCTCATGTGATTACAGAAGCACTTCTAACTTTTCTGCATGCTGCTTCCCCTTTTGCAAAAAGAGAGCAGCACCTTTTAAAAAAATAAATCCTGGCAGATCTTGAGGAGATCAGATAGTCCGGTGAGTATTTCTGCTAAGCGAGATCACTGGTGGGGCTGCGTGGACGCATTTGGAGGCTTAGCAGAATGAATCCTCTGAACCTTTGAGATTCACTTGGCGCTTCTAGAGGGGGATAAAAGAGGAGTTAATTAAGTCATTCCCAAATCCCTCCTGATCCGTGACCATCAAGTAGCTGCCGTTGCACAGTGCTTTCCTCAACTCTCCATGTACCCGAGCATCCGTGCATGCCAAAAGTGTCTGGCTGTTACCAGCAGGTCTAGTACCGCTGACCTCCTCGCAGAGGAGTGGGACAAACTTGTCCCAATCCCCGTTGGCTCTTGTGGTATCGACAAAATGCTGTGACGATACCATAACTGATTTCCCGATTAGTGATGAACAGTATTCAGCCCTGAAGGGTTAATTATTGTGTATCAGGGCTGTAGGCGATTGCTCGCCCATGCTATAAAGTAAGGAGCGTGCTAATTTCTAATTTCTGCAGAGGAGCGGGTGGCTGCTGCTGGCTGCAGTGACCTCTGCTGGGAAGCCCACGGCTGCTCTGGTCCAGCTTCAGCAACACAACCTGCAACTTGATCTAAACAGCAGGTTTCTCCCCAAGTGATTTCCATCGATTTTTTTATTTTTTTTTTTTTCATTTTGAATTCCATTTTCCTTTAAATAGCTTGTCATTTGGGAGTCCATCTGAGTAGAGAAATGCTGTGCAGGACAAGCTGCTTCATTTGCAGCTGTGCAATGTGCACTTTACCAGGAATATTATGCACTGTGTAACTGCATGATTAAGGCTGAACTGGTCTTGCAGAGGCTGAGAGAAAGTGAAAAAAAAGTGCCTTCTTCCCATCTAAGCAAGCCCCTCAAGTGCAGCAGCCGCCAGCGGTTGGGGTGGCTGGTGTGCACAGGCGTCACTTCCCAAAGGGACATCTTCTTCCAAATACCCTCATCCCTATGGAAGTGGCTCCCTTTGTACTTTGCGGATGATTCAGCTTCTGCTGCCGCCTTCCAGATTACACTTTATTTTTGCTGTCTCCCTGAATCCCACGTGCTCATGTCCTGCATCTGATTTCAAAGAGGGGCAGATTGGCCCGATGCAGAGGACCCCACAGGAGTAGGACTAAACCCTTTCTGCCCCCTTCGCTTCAGAACTGAGCAAGTTCATCTGCCTGCAGAGAGCCCAGCGGCACGGTGCCCATTTGCTTTGCAAATCAGAAAGGGGAGAGGGTCTTGCGGCAACCCTCAGCGTGCAGCGTTGCATGTCTGATGAGCTCTTTTCTGGCTTCTGCCTCCCTGGCTGCTCATCTTCGTGGGTAACCCACCCGTTTTAGCCACGTGCGTGACAGTTTGATGTTGCTGGCAGCTGTCTCAGAGAGGGTTAGGTTGGTTTGGAGAACCTCTGAGGTTCTCAAAAATAGAAATGCAGAGCATTAATATGTGTATGGTAAAAAATGTACTGCAGACTAAGTTGGAGGCTTTAAACAGATAACACTATGGTGGGTTATTTGTTTTGAAACTGCCTTGACCACGAAGGTAGGAGGTACACAAATGATCACGTGAATGTGCATGTGCATAAAGGAAAATGGAAAATACATATAATAATTTTCATTAAAAGTGACTAATTGCTTGAACTGTCATTTGTAGCGTACCTTCAGCTCAATTAAACAAGGCAAAACCACCCTTGTCCTAACTGTAACCCTCAAGGGACCAGGCACTAGACTTGCACAACAAAATAAATGCTTCCAAACATGTGCTGTGCAAAGCCAAGGGGCTGGTGTATTGGTTTCCTGTTGTCAATATTAAGCACTTGATTTGTGATGCAGTCTACCTGGAAATTTTGCTAAAATATCATGGGATTTTCCAGATACTTATGTAGAGTGACAAGCCTACTCATGTATTTGTTGCTCTGACATGCTGTAGTGCATTATATTTGAGTTCGCTTATTGCTGATGTTAAATTTCCTGTGTGTGAAGGTCCTTATATGAATGCAGCTTTTGATGATTGATTATGGGTGTAAATTCAGGTCAGTCATAATCTTTCCACTGAATTCAGAAGAAACTGGATTAGTCTGCGTTCTTACGGGAAAGATCCTGCTGGGTGCAGGGGACCTTCTGCTCTCAGCATCTTCACACAGACGTTAGGGCACTTGGGACCACTGAGGATGAGGTTCTGACACGTGATTAAGCATCTTAATTAAGCTACTTGAACCTTGAAACATGTAGAGAGTTTTGCATTTGATGACAAAGCACTTTTACTTTCTTTCTGAATGTGTCCATCTGTTGTTTAACGAGTGGCCTCTGCTTAGCATTTCCCAGCTTTCTCTTGCTCTTAAAATGATTGTCTGCAATTGGTGTAATTAATATTCTGCCCCTGGGGTTGTACTGGTAGTCTCTTCAGGGTTTGCACAGGTTAAATGTATCCTTTGGAAATTATTTGTAAGCATTTAAGGAGCAAACCCAGAGGGGCATTGCTCTAGTAGTTAATTAGATGTACGCTTGTAGAGATGATTTTTCTCTTTAAAGCTAGCATTTTTGACAAGAGGCTTAGTGCGAATGATCATTGGGAATGGTGAGGATGTCAAAACCCCATGAAGACGCTTGGAGCCGTTGCACAGAAAGCGCACGGTGCTTAATAACGCTGCGGGGAAATTTGGGCGTCCAGACCAGGTGTAACATCGAAGCAGGGTGAATTGGGTGGGAAGGAGCGTGGGGCTGTCGTACGGCTGCTGCCTACCTGTGGTAGCTTCTGTGCGGGGGCTAATCCCTGCCTTCTCCCTGCCAGCCCACAGCCTGCCTCCATCGCTCCCTCGCACCCTGCTCTGCTGCTGGCCCGAGACTTCAACCTCCAACCAACCATCTTCATTCATCTGACAGGGGAACTGTAAACCTCTAATGCCCCACATACCTAACCCTTAAACATTTTGGCTTCAGAGAGGATTGAAGGAATTTTCTGTGAGTCATAACAGTATCCTGGGCTGTGAAGCACTCCTGAGTGTTTACTTTGGTCAAAACTGTATTTTATGATGTTGAATAAAGCACTGACAAGTAGTGTCTAACTAAAAATAGCTTTATGTTTTGCAGCTACTTAAAAAAAAATAAAAATCACTATTTCATCTTATTTTATCTTGTGGTTTTTCAGGATCAAGCATGAAAATATAGTTGCCCTGGAAGACATCTATGAGAGTCCAAACCATTTATATCTGGTCATGCAATTGTAAGTACTGAACCTAATGAAGTCTTTGTGTCAAAATTGCCAACTCTTCTTGTTCTGGTTTTGTTCTTTAACTCAAAAGATGGGATACTTGAGAGGTGTTTGTCTTGTGTGCTACAGTCTGCAAAATCCCCAGCAGGTGGTTAAAAATGAGTCTTCAGGTGTGATGGGCTGGGTTGTTGTGAAATCGGGAGCTAAGGTGTTTTGTGAATAGTCTCACCCAAATCAAACCAGAGTGAAGAGATGTTAAAGGAATCAGAACTGGCTCCGTACATATGGAATTGCTACAGTTTAGTTCTCTGTGACTCAACAGATACCTGCTCTGTACTGAGCAAGAGGTGACCTGAGATGCCACCACGTGCATGGGTACATGGGCGCTGGATTTGCAAGAAAGCATCATCCTTGTCTCAGTGGAAGCAGTAGCTCATACTGTTGTTCCTTGACACGTCTCTCTCACCAGAGCCCCTCTTCTTGCCCTTTTTCCCCCTCAGAGCCTGAGAAGATCAGGATCCCATCAGGTACATGGTACGCTGTGGCCTGGTTGCATCCACCCGGCAAGGAGGAGGGAAGTGACAGGCAGATGCTCATACTGCTTTCCCTCCCCGCCCCCCTTTCTGAAATCAATTACAAATCATGATTTGAAGGTAAAATTTCCTCTTACCAGCTCTAGTCTCTCTCTTTTCAATTATGAGGTCACCTCAAACAAGAGCACAGCAGATAGGCAGGGCAGAGGGATAAATCACAGCTGGGAAGAGCCAGATGTGCCATAGAGAAACCTGAAGCTTCTGACAGAGGCAGCTCTGGGGTGAAATACCCCACGGGAAACCCTTGGGGACTATGCCGGTCCCTTGTCTGTTGGTAACATCCAGGCATGGAGATGTCGTTAGAAGCTGTTCTGATGGCAGTGTGGGAAGAATAGTGCCCTGTACATTTTTAATCTGTTTTTGTAGCCCTACATTTCAGCCCAGAGTGCTGCAAAAGGACTTGCACAGGAACATTAGTGTCATACCAATTCCAACAAACCAGCTGGGTTGTGGGAAGTACTAATTTTGTGATCAGTTGATTTACAAATCCTTATTTTTGTTTAATCTCTTTAGAAAAAAAATTAATCAATGTTACTCCTTCTTATTATTAGCTTGTTTAATGTAGCGTAACCTTCACTTTTCTAAATTTCTTACATCCAGATCACTGGGTTATCTGAAATGTAGATCTGTAAGCATAGGTGACACTGAATATATATTAGTATAAATTTCTACTTGCTCACAATTCAACACTTGCTAGGAATTATCCTTTCTGTTACCGCTGTATTTGTAAACCCAGCCAACTAATTTTCCAAGGGCCAAGCATTTAGCTATTCCAGAGGGACACAGCATCACTGATGCCCACCGGAGTGGGATGCCCGGCTGAAGTCAGCAGTCGGGAACCCATCCGCAGTGTTCGGGGTGGCAGCTCTGAGCACTCCCCAGCCCCAAGGAAGAGCTGTGCCTTGTGTTACGAGGTAGACCGAGACACCCTGCGTACAAAGGCATTGAACTGAATCTGCAAGGGAGTGGGATGGATGCTTTTTATCATTCCGCTTAAGAAAAAGCAGGAAAAATCCTCCAAAACTACAGGGTTGTTTTATTCGAATATGGGCACACACTTGCATGCAATCAAGTGACAGCACTGTAACAAACACCCACTCACACAGAGAGCCCGTGTGACAAACCTCGTGTGTGTGCATGCTCTTAATCTGCCTCAGCTATGGGGTACAGCACGTTAGCTTAAGCTTATTTTATTAAAGTCATTTGATGTTGTGCCAAGCTGTTGCTCTCAGCCCCCCTTGCTGCTGTGAATCAGACAAGGCCGTGTAGTCCTCTGCTCTGCACAGAGTATTTCCAGGGAATAACCTTTCTGTGCTTTCTTGGAAAAGAGTTGTGTTATCCCAAGGTGGAGAGGACAAGGTGGTCAGGTACTCCCCCTCGTTGCTGCCGATGTTGCATTAAGGATGGTGCAACCTCCGCGCTGCCTCTGAATTTTCATCGATGATTGGGATTGGGATCAATTGGCATCAACAGTTGGGCAGCAACTCTGCGAAGTCCAGAAGACTCAAAATCAATTCCGCATGCCTCCTCTCCTGGTTTCCGTCTGGGAGAAGGCATGTACAGATAATCTCTTGTTTCCAAGGTAACTCCAACTTGTTGATACAATAGCTGTGAACCATTGCACGGCATGAGGTATCTATTTGTTTACATCTCTGCCCTATTTATTATTAGATTCCTTGTGGGTTTTTTAGCTTCTCATTTTTCTGTTTTTCCCCTAAACAAGGCAACAGTTGCCTACACTTAAAACTGGGATTTGATGTGAAGTGGAAGGGGTTCTGATCAAGCAGCTTTCAGGAAGCAGCCTTTAGATTAAAAAAAAGGGGGGGTAAAATTAGGGCCCCTCCAAAATCAGTATCATAGGCACAACAAATCTCAAATCCATATGCCCTTCTCCCTGGCTCATTGCTTGCTAAGTGGGCACTAACTAATGTTTCCCAAGGGAGAGTTTTTTGTTGCCTGGATGGCATTTTCATTACCAGCCTTCAAAGCACTTCTTGCAATGTTGAGGAAAATTCACGTTATAGCCCCTGAGCACCTCGCAGCACCTCTGTGCGAGAAGGCTTTTGGAGGTAGACCGAGCCTCCCTGTTTCTGTTTGCTCTCTGGTACCTCTACTTTTATTTGAAAGCCATGCTTGTTAGCAGGCCAGCTTGAAAGATAAATATTGCACCTCATTTATTCTGTCAAAGATATGGGCAAGCGCAGGTGTCAATGTCTGTGCTGGAGTTGGCAGGAAGGGAGGTGAAGAGGTGGCTGTCCGTGTCTACTTGACACTTAATTTATTCCTGCCGGTCCCTCTGGGAGCTCTTCCCAGGGTTACATAGCTGTTGGTGAATCTGTCCTGTGTGTTCCCTGGCACATTCATGGGGAAATCTAATCTCTGGCTTTGGTTTCACCACCTTGTTTTCACATACATTGTATACAAGCCATCGTAAAACCGTTCAAACTGGCACAGTCCTCTTAGTGCAAGGCAGAGCAGAAGTCGAGCTTGGAGATCCCCAGATTTGACAACTCGGAATTTCACCTGCTGTTTCAAAGAATTAACCTGTTCCGTAGAAATGGCTGGGCCATTTTTTCTTTATTTATTTTCCCCAAATACAGGATATTCAAACCCAGTGACTCTAAGTTTGGCAACGTTATGGACAACTCCGTGCTGTCTTTTGCTCCAAGCAGTATTGCTCAGCTTTGGCATGAGGCGGAATTACCGGTGCAGCTGCAAAGCAGAATACAGATGTAGGATAATCGCTGACTCTCCTATGATGATTCTGCTAAAATTCTGCAGGCACTATAGAAAAGTATTGTAGAGCATTTAGATTTTGTCATATTTCCATTAGGATGATGTGCTTTCAAACCAAGAAAACACCTGCCCCTTTCCAAACTTGGATTTCCTATAGTACTGTTAAGACCTACACAGGCAACAAAGACAAACACCAAAATACTCTGAAAGTTTCATTCCTTCTGGATGCTGGTTGAGATTTCCCCAGAGGATATTGTAGAAGACAGGGGCAAATAAAGTGCTTTCGGAAATAGTTTTATTGAATTATGTCTCTGTATGATGGTAAGCTTTGTTCATGAGCATTTACAGGATTTTTGGTTGCTGTTGGTGCCACTTGGTAAGAATTACCCTGCTGTATCTTCTAAGCTATCTGCCTTGCTTCACTTCATCAGTATAGGGAAATATCCTGATAACCTATTGTGGTTAGCATTGTCAGATACTAATATTTCATTGGCATAATTGGCCTCTTTGAGTATTGGTGATTCATTATATGCATGCTGGAAAATCATACATAAATATGGATTTACATGAACACATCTTTTCCATCTGAGCGTTACGGGACCTTTTGCAAATGCTGTTTCTGAACGTACTACCTGGTCAGGTTGGAGCAGAATCCCAAAACTCGACTCTAATTTCATCCGTATTGTTCGCCGGCATCGAAGTTTGGTTTCCCGCAGATTTGTGTGCACCCTGCGCTAGTCAAAGCCACAGGAGCTGGAGCTGTTGCCTTTCCAAAAGGGTATGGGGCCACATTAAAAACAGATGAAGACGTTAATTTCCTTGTTCTTCTTTATTCATCCATATTTGCTTAAAATATGTAGGAACTGAATATTTTTGCTGTCTATCTCTACTCTTCTGTCAAAGTTGGTTGAAGTTCACCCAGTGGGGAAGAAGTTACTAAGGGCTGGCAAACTGGGATGGAGAGACATTGCCTCACCGCCTTTGGAAAACAGGCTAAAAATAGGTCTAAAAGGCACCTCCAAAACTGACGGAATTAATCTGCCTGTCCCAGGGCAGTATATGCTGCCTGTACTGGCCGATCAGCCTTAGCAGATTTTTTTCTAACCTGTTGTTAAAAATCACCAGTCGCACGCTCCCCAGGGAATCAACACCATTGCTTAACGTCCTTATGGGTCCGGAGCATTTCCTAATAACTAAGTCTTCCAGGCTGCAGTTTTAACCTGCTATGCTGGAAGTCTTATTGCTGTAATTCCTCCTGAAGGTAACGAGACTGTTCAAATGGGGAAAGGTTACAGGAGCAGGCCCTGGAAAGCTAGGTAAGTAATGATCAAACTTGAACACCCACCTCTGAGTTTCTCTGCACTTTTTTTCACAACCAAGAATAGTGCCAAATCCAGAGGAATTCCTATTAATACCAGGATCTAGTTAAAGAAAATGAAAACCCTACTGCCAGTCTGGTGTAGCTTTCCACCTCTTTGGGGGGGCTGTTCTCCCGAAGCGTGCGTCTGATCCTCTTGGTAGGAGGGCTGCTTTACCCGGCTCCTGTCAGCTCGTGCTTCTGATTCTCCAAGGAAACCAGAGTATCTCCGCTGCATGAGGTCCTTTGAGGCTTTGATGTCTCTGCTGAGAACAAGCTTTTAGGGTGAGCAGCCCGATTCAGCCAACCCTGAAATGCTTCCTCCTACCTTTGCAAAAAAAACCAGCCCAAACTGCGCCTAAACCCCTGACCTTGGGGTTTTTCCAGCTTGGCATCTTAACTCTGCTGAATTATTCAGATGATTTCTATCACAGAAAAGCCAAGATGACGAGGGCTCTTTCCTGCCGGGTGCAAGTCACGCACCGAGGAGAACCCTGCCCAGAAGTTTGCAGGCTGAGGGTCCCAGTGTCCCATTCCTGCCGTTTATCAGCTCTCCCCCACCACACGCAAGCTCCTCACAACCCTCTAATGGCTTGGGATGCAGCTCAAACAGGCGGGTGCCTACCTGCAGTGAAATCTGCAGAAGTTTTTATTATGGCTGAAACTACGCTGCTTGTGATTTAGCCTTTCACCTGTATGTTTTGCAAATAAGTAAGCGGAGCGCTAAGCCGTGATTAAGTGCTGAATTCCCTTTGTTTCCCGAAAGCCCAATGCCTGAGCGCACTCCGAGAGCAGCCGAGCATGGACAGGGTGTGCAAGTGACATTTCAATGAAAATATTCAGCCTCTGAGAAAAGCAACAGACAATGGAGGGAAGTGCCGTGTTTGCCAGGTTCCTTAAGGAGTCTAGCAAGGATGCACTGTGTTACAAAACAGCGATACACACGCCAAGCCTCTATCGCATCAGGATGCTAATTAAAGCAAAACATGGATCTGCCACACCGCATTCTTTAGGTGAGGTTTATTCCCATACTCAGGTTTTTTGTGCATGTAAAGCATTATGCAAAAGAGAGAAGGAAGCATCTCTGCATTCACAGAGGGATTTATATGAATGATAAAAGCAAGCTGGATTCTTTAGCAGCAGAAAATACTTGTGTCCAAGCATCTGAGAGAAGCCCCTCAGCATCACCTTTTTCTGCAGATGGTATGTTTATTAACATTATTAGTAAGAACAGTAATGGTAACAGAAGAAACACCACCAGTAATGAAGAACACTGGAGCTGATGACCGTGGGCCAGAGGATTCAGTTTGTTTCATGGTACAGGATGGGAGATCAGCTGTACACCCACAGACTCTGCTCTTCTTTATTTCCAATGCTCCTGGCCTGGATGAGGTGTCTCAAAAGGGCCAGCCCGAATTAGTGTCTGGCACCCATTGAAAATACACTGGGTCTATGTCAAAAGCCTTGGATCCCACGCATCCTGCACCTCCTCGCGCTGCACAGGAATAAGATGTGTGGTAGCTGGATGGATCTCATGGGGTTTATTGGCTAGGACACTTAATGGGTGGGCCAAGGAAAGACCTGTTCCTAATTCCTGGTCAAGCAAATATACATGAATTTTGTATTAATCAGTTACTGGATAAATTGATCACTTGGTTTTGTTTTGGTTTGGGGGTTTTTTTGAGCAAATGCTACTTAAGAACTACAGCACTGGGAAGGCTGGTGCACATCTGGGCATGCCAGGAAGGAGCCTGCGAGGTGCCAAGGGAGCTTTGCTTGGACTTTGGTGCAGCTGAGCAGGGACTTAGGGGCTCTAGTTAGGCAAGACTTCATTTCCTTACAGCTTGTGGAGTGAAAAATCAGTGCTTTGGGCAAAGCAACCTTGAGTCTGCAGTGGAACAAGAAATGGCACTAACTACACCCTGTGGCTGAAAACAGTCTTTTGCTGTTCTTCTGTGGACAAGAGTTTTTTGAGCTGGGCGGAGGGTGCTATAGAAGGCACAGCTCTCCAGGGATGGATCCAGCTGGTGAGCGTGGAAAGCAAAGTGGGACAGCAGCATCAGGGTTGAGCATGTGTGACACGACTGGGAGCGTCAGACCACGATCGTGGGAGAAGTGCTCAGGAAAATGAATCCTGGGCCCATCACAGCCTCCAGTGTGGACATATTGCAGACGTGGGCCCAAACTGCAGAGCTGGGATGTTAAAATTTTAAAATTGCTCTTACTATTTGAGCACGTGCAATACAGGTTTTGGTTCCAGCCTGTTTCTAGTGCTTAATGCAGTCAGAGCATGGTCTACCAGTATAGCTCAAAAAAAAAGATTAAAAAAAATCATTCTTTATCGAAGTCTTTGAAGGCATATTGACAGAACAACACAGGCCACCCTGTGAAAAAAGGCTGAAGGAGTTAATCTCACTGTACCTCAGTATTTTCCCACTAGAGATTTGCAAGCTGTTGACCACAAAATAAACTGACCCCTGGCATCATGCCCCTGGGAACTGGGTAGCAGCTATTAATCCAGCATCAATTTCACATCTTTTTCTTTGGGGAAAAAGATCACCTTACCTTACCTTACAATATTACATCAGTTGGGTTATGCTGGTGAGTGTTTGATACGAAGGAGTGTCTCCCCTTTTCCAGTGGCTGAGAGGTTATAAGCAGACTAGGAGAGGTTAATGTTGGGGTAGAGATCAGAGCATGGGCAGATTTGTTGGTAACAGATTAATAGACCATGGATTGATCACCAAGATGATTTTTAGACACCTGTAATTGTGTGGATTGTGTATGATCCTGAAAGTGTGAATGGGCTCATTGGACGGTTCTAGCTGCCCTCAGCACTTTGGGGTTTCTTCTTTTTTCTGGCTACGGCAGGACTTTTGGTAGCTCCTACTCCCCGTGTCCTCTCCAAACACAGCACCATCTCCTGAGAACAGCACTGAACAGCAGCCCTGTTGCTTCCTTGTGCTGTTTTATGTGTAAGGATTTCAGCTGTGGCCAGGAGCAGGCGTTTTAGAGTCCATGGGCATCAGTCCAGCCTTCCTACAGCAACACAGGAATGGCAAGGATCTTCTTCATCTTGGGGACCATAAAAGACTTTCTCGTGATGATTTCCAAAACCACTTATAGGCAGTCACCTTCATCGGGTGTAGATGACTATCAACATCCTTGCCTCAAAGCCTGCATTCGTTATCGGTAGCTTACTCTTGGAGTGTCCCAGTACGGACTCATTAGCAAGGCAACACTGAGGGGGGTTTTCAATCAAAGTGCAATGCTACATCTGATGGAGAGTGATTTTTTTTTTCCGCTGTAGCCTTGGGAATATAGAGATAATGGAGAAACACTTCCACATTTTCACTGAAGAGACAGCATTACCATGTTGTTTGCTTTTACAGAAATGTGAACAGTTGAGATGAGAATAGATTTTTTCTTTAAGATATCTATTGTTGCGAAGCTGCTGTTGTCAATAAGGAAAACAAGAGGTTTGGCCAAAATTCCAAATAAACCTTGTTCTAACATATTATTCTTTAAAGTTACAGAAAGATTTGAAGGTCTCATAAATGAGGCAAGCATATCTGATTATTTTCCTATTCTGGTGAGTACAGTAAACAAGTACTTTCTGAAGGTTATTTGATGCAATGGCCGGTCCCCAGCCAGGGCTGGTACCAAATCCTTAGGGTAAGAGTACGTGCCTTGATTGTTTTTTTACAGCAATAAATTTTGGCAGCCTCTACTTGAGTTTCTTCCTTGAGCCCACCAGCAGTTCCCTTGCTAATTCCCCAATTAGGGCTCCCTGTTGCAGCTGGGTACAAGGGCGTATATGCCTGTATTCTATAGCTTGGTCTGGTGTAGGCAATTTGTGGGGCAGCAATATATATCTGCCAGTAATCCTGTATAATATCACTGCTTCCCTGAGAGCAGCAGTGAGTCCTTTCTTTCCGAACAACAGGCAGGTGGCTATTTACAGCCCTAGCAATTTTCTCTCCATTTTGTTGGCTTTGGATAACCATCTCCTTCCTTTCATGCCTTGCCCAGAAGTTTCATTGCTGGTTACTTGATGTTCGTGTAGTCACTGAATGAGTCTTTTACATTTAGTTCTGCATCTCTCAGTATCTGGTAATTTACGCTGTGGTGCACTGAAATCAATTAAATAGCTGGTGTTTAATTCAGGAGGAAGGGGCTTTGCAGCAAGGCAGATAATAAATGTTAAATCCATATATGCCACAGTATGAGAATTCATTATGATACGGTAGGATCCCTCTCAGGCATGATGTGGAGGCATTCTGATTAAATGGTTACACTCATTTAAACAGAAAAGGACTTTCATAACAACTTGGAAAGCTTTGAAGTGAAATAACATAGCATTGAAGCAAGATGCAAAATGAACATTGATGTTCACAAGTCCGTTCTTTACATGGTGAAACCATTAGTAAAAGCTGGTTTTCCCTCTTGAGTTTTCTTCTGGAGGAAAGTTGTACAGACTGTGGTGAAGGAGACAGTAACAGGCTCATGAGTGTTACATGTCAGTGTGTACCAGAAGACAGTTAATGAATTTGTGGCAAAAAAATAGGCTCAATTTCCCGAGTATGCTCGTATCTCAGCTCCAACCTCTGTTCTAGGTACTACAGTCAGGTAGATTACTCTGGTCAAGAGTCTGTAAGCGACTCCAGAGTCAGTGTTGGGCTAACTTGCAGTTATATTTGTATTGTATTATCCGGATGCTCTGTGTACAACTTCCAGAAGAACCCATTAAGCAAGGCAATGATGAAGCTTTATTGTCCCATTCACATTCATGCTGAAAGAAAAGATCTCTTGCTTTGCATTTTGTCTGGTACTTGCCCCCAAAACTCTACGTAGGGCATATTTTTAAAGCCAGGGAGATTCATATAGTTTTCTGTGGCTGAGCTGGGGGTCAGGGCCCTAAACAGGATTGTGTAAAACCTAGAATTTTTAATGGAAATACAGGTTGCTGTTTGAAATCCTGTTTTGACTTCCTTTTGTAGTGCTGTGGTTACCTCTTCTTACAGAAACTATTTTCAGAGGACTGCAGAAGTTCTTGCCATAGTTTTCTGCTTTAAACATTCTCCCTGGAAAATTATTCAATGGAAAATAAATGTGGAGGGGTTTGTTTTTTTCTTTTTTTCTGAAACAGTGGTTAGGTCTGCTGTAGCCAAACTTTTACTTTTTTAAGCATTTTATAGAAAAAGAAAATACTGCTCCTGGTGAAGCCTTTCTTTGATGCATTTATAGAACATGTGCTCATTTCATTCTGATTCATGCCATGTGGTTATATCTTAGCCTGTAAAGGCCATTTTTTCCCCTTAAATTGGAGGAAAAGTGTGTTCAGAGACCCAAATACTTATGTCGTCCTTTCCCTTCTTCTCCAAGACAAAATTCCCATTTGGGGTTGTGTGTTCCTGGCTTAGCTATAAAAGAATTTCTCTATTAGAGTACTGAAGATGGTTTGGAGGAGTTTGGTGTTTATTCTGTCTGATTATTCTGTTGGTTAGTAGCATTTAACCACGCTGTAATTCTATTTTCTTCATCCCTAATTGATGATACTCTAAGGAGCACTGACATCCTTGGATGAGACATAGTGGAGCCTTTAAATGTCCGTATGTCCCTGAGGAAAGAAGATACCCCTCTCCAAAATGCATTGTAATGAAAAAGAAGTCAGAAATACCATTTGAAATCCACTGAAAGAGAGCTGAGATTTTAAGACCTACGTAAGCATACAAAGAGGCAGCATTACTAAAAACTGGGGTTGGTGTTCTTAATATGAAAAGCCAGTTAGCAAAATAAAATCCATGCAAATATTTATCTCTGCCTTAGGGTTTTTGCCATTGAAACTCCGCTGTGAGTCTCTTACAGCTCCAGAAAAGGGGTTATTCCTTTAGGAGCAAACAGAGCCAAGCATCCATCCTGCCATCATTATGAAGCTCCTTGTCATGACAGTGGTGTTAGATATACTCAGTCCTAAAGTTCATGGTCACCCTGTTGCATACCGTTACCCAGTGCCACTGGACAGAAGTGTAAACATAATTAAATGACACTGAGCAGAGAAGAGGGAAATTGCCTTGCTCTGCCTGCTCACCAGGCTTATCTGCAGGAATATTTATCTCACTGCAGCCCAGGGTCTTTTCCATCGATTAATGCTTGTTTCACTGTAAGCATGGGGCTGAAAGTGCTTCTGACGTTTTGCTTCTTGGGGCTGGAAACTCTCTGCCAGAAGCTTTTAAATTTGTTCTTTTCAGACAGTTTTGCAGCTGGATTTGCTATATAGAGGTTTTGCTTCACATTGGTGCTGTCTTGCCTAGCTTGAAGGGTGGCGAGGGAAATGTAGGTTAGCTTTCTGTCACTGAAGACTGGGTCATACTTTACACCAGACGAAATCTATTTTGAAAAGCAAATTTCCTGGGGAAAGGCATTTTATCTTGCGTCCTCTTCCCCCAGGAGCTTAACGTGATTGTAATTGGAGTCCCTTTCCTCGCTCTTGAGATGTGGCCACTCTCAGGGGAGTCACAGCAGCTCCTAGAAACAGCATATGGGACCATTTGGGGGAGAGACCATTCCTCTGCTGTGTATGGGCATTCACTTTATAACAGAGTGGGAGTGAGGAGAGCTGCCTGCAGGCAGGAGCAGGCAGGACTGCTGCCGGCGGCACTTCCCACTGAGCCGGAGAGAGGTGCTTTTGAACAGTCTCTCCTTTAATCCCGGCTCCACCTGAGCTGGATTAACTCAAGAAATTTGCTCATGCATTCATGGCTGCGTATGCTCAAAAGTTTAGTGCAAAAAGGCAACTGTTTGCACAACAGCACAGGCAAAAAACAAAGGGGGAGGAAAAGAAAAAAAATAAAATAACTGACGTCGCTGCTGTCTGTGCATTTAGCTGAAGGTCTAGAGCTGCTGTCTGGCCTGAATATCCTTTTCCTTGGAGTATGCTGTTAAATGTGACCAGGTGATAGTCACCTGTGTCAGCTTCTTTCCCGACCGCATGTCTGCTCTCAGCCCGCTCCACTTGCGTGTATCTTCATCCGAGGTGTTCTGCCTGCACAAGGTGTTTCGCTACAGGTTTCCCTTGTCACACAGGTGGATGCACCGCTCTCCAAAACTGCAGCAGCATAATGTGCCAGAGACATCCTAGAGGGGACAGTACTTGATATGCATCTCATATTCTGCTATAGGTCACCTAACGCCAGTCTGTACATTACAACCCTTTGGATGCTGGTGGGAGGCACAGGTATATTTTATTGCTCGGTTGCTTTTCCTGGTGCGTGACAGCCTCTGGCAAGGCAAATGACATCACGGTGTGCCTTTAACATCGTGAAGGACCACGGCAGATACCCATCGGCTGTTAACGAGTCAGGAAGGATTGCCTGGCTCCAAATTTCGGTACGCTGCTGTGTGCGCTGCCGGCGCAGCCCCCGGAGCAGGGGCTCCCGCTGCCACCGCAGGGACAGCGGCAGAGGAGACAGCTCACGGCTTGGAAGAGGAGGAGGGAGAAGCAGAAGCTGAGCCATATGGTAGGAAAAGTAGAAGCAGACACAGTATCTCAGTGGTAGGTGCTCATTAGACTGTCTCTGATGTGCTGGGAAGACTGAATGTATTCCGCTAGAGGAGTTGCAATGTTCTTCTGTAAGCTAAAAAATGTAGCAGTGCAGAGTGGGTAAGGGACAGGTGTCTTTATCTATGGAAAAATATTCTGGCCTGTTTACCAGCAGTGTGTAACAGGAACCAGAGGCTGAGGCTCTCCAGAGTCTTGCAAGAATGTTTTTGTGGTTAGAGCACACAGGTTGGAAATTCTTGAGCTCTTGTCTTACTCTGCCATTGATTTACATTGTGGTCTCAGATCATTTTGTCTTGTGATTTCTGTGCCCACAGAAAGGGAATACTTTCCTAATTAATTCTGGGTAAGATTAATTGGTTTGGGGTGGGTTTTTTTTTCTTCAAGTCAATGCTACTCTTCATGCAGTAAGTTGTTAAAAAAAATAAGAGTACTGGAAATCTGGCCTCTGGCATTGTCCATCAAGGAACACTGTGGTCTATCTGGGAATGAGTAAAAGCAAATTGGCTTGTTTGCTGGGACATATTGACTATTTTGAAAAACATATTCAAGTATGCCTTGATCCCTTCTGGTGTTTCCCTCGGTACCTCATGTTGTACAGTATCTGTGCACTGGCTTTATCCCTCCATCCCATCCACGTCTGTGCAGTAACCTATAGAGAACATAACCCAGGCTGCCTGAGGATCCTCATCACTGCCTGGATTTATTTAACCTTATGGCACACATATGTGGAAGTCTAAAGCAGCAGAGGTATGACATCCAAACTTAAAAATCCACTTACATAGAGCCAGGATTTCACCTACTGTGCACAGATGTGGGTGCAGCAAAATGCATCATACCAGCTATGGAGGGGCACAAAAAGAGGCATTAATTAAAACCTTGGTAAGGGAGAGCTATAAAACAGCAGTTTAAACCCAGGCTGGAGAGAAACTGAAAGCAGTATCCAGAATTTGAATATCCATCTCTTTATGCTTCGGATAGGTGGAAATGGTTATTGCAAATAAGGGGATGAAGGAGCACTGCATGCCTCGATCTCCATGGGGTCGAGGTGGGATGGGTGATTCGAAAATCCTCGGCGTGACCAGGTTCCTTCCAAGTCAGAAAGAAAGGCATGCTGGGTCTCTGCCTTGTTCACATGCAAAAAGTGAGCTCAAAGCGATGGATGCCCCAGGATGCATTGCAGTAACGAGTAAGATAACTAGTAATCAGCTCTATGTTTGAAATACCTATTGGCCTCAATAACAAACACCAAAAAGGGCCTTTGGAGGATTCTTGGGGGCATGAGAGCCTTAGACTTGATATATAAGCCTTCAAACTCACCGACCCTGCTGGGAAGGTTGTGTGGGTGTGCTCGGGCATCTTCTTCCCACTCTAGGGGGGTGGACATGAATGACTTTTTTGACTACCTCTATACCAGTAAATGCAAAAAGTCTGTATTGGTGCTATCCACTGGGCTATGTCCCGGCACTGGCCAGGAGGATGGCTGGCTAAAGGTGAACCAGCCTGGGCCAGCGTGCCGGCAGCCCTGACAACATGGGCGATTGTGGGGCAGAGCCCTGTTCCTGTTCAGGGACAGGCAGGGCACTGCCTCCGTGCCTCTTCTCCTCCTTTGGGAAGTGGAAATAACAGCCCTTTCTGCCATGTGTGAATGCTGTGAGGATAACTGTGTTAAACCGTATGAAGTTTTGAGACAATAGTATCAGTTTAGGCATGTAAGTGCCTCAGACAAATATATTGTGCAAACACCAAGTGGTTTAAAGTACAACTTTTGGCACGGTGATATTGCTTAAAGGCTAGTTTAGTTTGATTTCAAAGGGTTTCTTAAAATAACTAGTCTGAATCCTGCTCCCTCTCTGCAAAAATATGGAAATTGTCACCAAAAAAATATTAAAAAAAGAAATGCAAAGCAGCTAAAAGATTTCTCCTGGTTTGACTTTCTAGATTTCAGAACATGGACTTTCTAGACTTCAGAACATGGATGAACATCAGTTCATCCATTAAGCGTTGTTGGTCTGGCACTGGTACCGCTCGCTGTCCATCACCCTGCAGCACAAATCACTGCGGCAAGAGCTTCTTCCTGGAACACTTTTTTCAGAGCTTTCTGACTCAATTCAAACTTCAGCCTGTCTACAGTCTCACCACTGGCATGAACACAATGGTTTTAGAAGTACTTTGCAGAATTATATTCTGTGACTTAACTCCCACCTGGGGATGTCAGTCCTTATTTGGCCACAGGTACCTCTGCATGGTGATTAGGTCTCTCCCAAATACAGGATAAGGAGAAGAAGAAATGGGAGAGGGAACCTGGAGTGCCAGCAGGAGAATTAACTCTATGGCAGGAGAATTGACTCTGTCTTCAAGACACTCTGTTGTGTACCCTCAGTCATGCATACACCACGTCATGTGGTTGTTAAGGCAAAATTTACTTTCTGGCTGTTTACTTAATCTATAGCCTCTTGGTAGTAAATTATATTCATGGCCTCCGGGCCCTGGTCCTGTTGAATAGTTATTTGCAAGGCAAAGGAAATACGTACTGTTTTTATTCTATTTGGACTTTGAATGCATAAAATAGTCTTTTTTTCAGTCTGAACATACAAGTGCCCTTGAGAATGTGAATATCAACATTGCTTTCAGAAAACATGTTTTCTTTCCAATGCGTTACTTCTCATGTAATGACCCATTTTAGAGAATCCAACATTATTTATGTTTTTCAGAGAAATTCCTAAAACAAAAGGTATCCTACTTTCCTTCATATTGGATTCTCACTCAGTAGATAGCATCATATTCCAGTGCAACTCTGTCTTGTACAATTAAGCTGTGAAGCCTTTGCCTTGTAAAACTCATTGGTACAGAGAGATGGAAAGCAAACAGAATTGCTTGTAAGATTTTACTTCTGGCGGTATGTTCAGAATTTCTTTTGAAAATTCTAAAACTCTATTTTCTGATAAATCATTGAATCACAGAAGGGTTTGGGTCAGAAGGGACCTTTCAAAGATCATCTAGTCTACCCACTGCTGCCATTGGGCAGGTACATATTTCTCTAGACCAGGTTGCTCCAAGCCCCATCCAACCTGACCTTGAACACTTCCAGGGATGGGGCATCCGCAGCTTCTCTGGGCAACCTGCTCCAGTGCCTCACCACCCTCACAGTGAAGAACTTCTTCCTTCTATCTAGTCTAAATCTACCCTCTTTCAGTTTAAAACTATTGCCCCTTGTCCTGTCACTACAGGCCCTGGTAAAAAGTCTCTCTCCATCTTTCTTATAAGCCCTCTATATCTTGAAAGGCCTCAATAAGTTGTCCCTGGAGCCTTCTCTTCTCCAGGCTGAACAACCCCAACTCTCTCAGCCTGTCCTCATAGGGGAGGTGCTCCAGCCCTCTGATCATCTTCGTGTCCCTCCTCTGGACCCGCTCCAACAGGTCCATGTCTTTCCTGTACTGAAGACCCCAGAGCTGGACGCAGTACTGCAGGGGGGGGTCTCACCAGAGCGGAGCTGAGGGGCAGAATCCCCTCCCTCGACCCTCTGGCCACACTTCTTTTGATGCAGCCCAGGACACGGTTGGTTTTCTGGGCTGTGAGCGCACATTGCCGGCTCATGTCCAGCTTTTCATCCAGCAGTAACCCCCAAGTCCTTCTGTGTTGGTGAGCAACAGGTCCAGTAACACTCCTCTGGTTGAACTATCACCTGGATTAAAAAATTATCCTCAACGCACTCCAAAGGTCTCCTAGACTGCTTACAGCTTTCAGCTGCTTTTGCAGCAGATGTCAGAGTGGTTGAAGTCCCCCAGCAGGATCAGAGCCTGTGACCGTGGTGCATCCTGTAGTTGAAGTAAGGGCGCTTCATCCACATCCTCCTCTTGGTCGCGCAGTCTGTAGTAAACACCAGCCATGAAGTTTCCTTTTTTGGCTTGGCCTGTTCATCACTGGTTTTCAAAGACAGCTCTGTGCAGTCACTTCTTTTTTTTTTTTATATATATGAGGGCAACCCCGCTTCCTCTCCTTCCTTGCCTATCTATATAGATAAATAATGGATGACAAAATTTGTAATAGAAATGTCCTATTTTAGATACAAAGAACCCAAGTTTAACCAGCACCAGCAGCTAAATTTGACATAATGAGACTTGTCCAAAGCTCCTTCACCAGTTATTTCCTTTACTGGAGCAAAGCCTTTGCACCCTGGCTGGGCCACGGGATCTGCCTCTTCTTGGAGTTCCTCTGACATACATGACATATGCAAGATTTCCGTTTTAAGCCCAGTCTCTTAATTACTTGTCCGGGTGTGCGGTGGGGACTTTGCCTTGGCTCCCACAGAGTCAATGTGATGGTGTCAGGCCATGCAGGGCGTCCAGCCAGGCTTCTGCAAATGAATCATCTGAAGGACTGTTTTTGAAAGGTTGAGCTCTTGCATTTGATTCACTCTCCTTGGCGAGCTGAAAATAGTGTGTATTGTTCTCATAATCCTTAGCAACTTGAAAACTGCCATAAATTGAATACTTTTTAATCTTTACTTACAGCAAGAAAATAAGCTAATTCAGTTATTCCTGCAGTTACTTAGCTAATGCTAATTAACTGAGATTTTGATGGCTTTCTTTTTTTCAGCAGTTTTCTAAACATTTCACTGTTTCAATGAGTCCTTTACAACTCTGAGGCATAGTGAATAGACTTGTTTCTACTGTGTGCCTTAAGTCAAAGCAACATGTAAAAATATAACTGTCCAGGAAAAAAAGACCCACTCCCACAATCTGATTAATCATGGATTAACAAGATTTGTAATACCCTGGATATGTTTTTTTTGCAGGGAAGTTTTTTATGTTTGTGTCATAGGACAAAAATAAATTAAGGTGATGCTGAGAAGTGGTACTGCACATTGGTGGTACCACACATTGTTGGAGTTGTAGGGTACATACAGGACAGAGACTACAGACCTGCCAGACCTAACAATTATGGCCAAGACTGATCCCAAGGACTGTGAATTCCAGCTTTGGCTATTTTGAGTACTATTTTGAGCTGCACTTGCTTTATTTCCCCTGAAATCTGCTCCTCCTTGGTTGGGTTACAAGCAATTTGGTAAATGACTTACGTGTGGCCTGATAGATTGGTTGAAAGCCCTAGGTAGATAACTTCAGTCTGATACTAATTGCTTAAAGGTTTAAAGGCTGTAGTACATCTAGGAAGATCATCTCTCAAATGACCAGCACAAGTGGCCGCACATGTTGTGCGATGCAGAGGAAGGACCGTGTACGTGCCTGCATAATGGCAGATTTTGCCCTCAAAAACTAGGGAAAGGTTGTTCTGCATGGCTATTCTGTGGCTATGATGATCCAGTGCTTACCACCAGTTTGAGGAGGGGTTACAGTTGTATCTTGAAACCCTACTGACCCAGTGATTTCTGCCCTGATCTGGCTGCTGGGCTCAACTGTATTGAGCAAAGGCTTGCCTCTTGTATCAAAACTGCATTAAGCAATGGACTGAAGAAAATTAACAACCATTAAACCATCTGGGACCATTAGATAATCTCATTCCACATTCAATAAGGAGTTGCCTCCTCCTTTTACTGTACAAACCAAATGCCTCAAAGGGATCTTCAAGGACTGTGTGGAGGGACTGGAAGCCAGACAGAGAACAAACGGGACTAGTGGGATAAGGATGGGGGCGAGCAGCACTGACCCGCTTTCCGTGCCCAGCCGAGGAGTAGGTATTGGCTCTGACACTCCCTGGGGCTTTCTCAACACCGTGGAGTGCAGACACCGTGTGTCCATGCTCATGTCTAGGGGCACAACATGCTGTTGCTGAATTTAGCTAGAATTTTTCTGTTAACTTTGATAGGATCAGTCCCATAGGTGAAAGATTAAGTTTTGTCTCTGGATAAGGCTGTAATAACTGAAAAGATTTCAGCACTGCGTGGGATGGTAGAGTGCTTGTGATAAGCTAGGGAAGTAAAAAATACTTTGGCAAACAAAATTCCCAGATAAAATGTCTAGAGAAAGGGTGGGAATGGACCAAACCTGATGTTCACAGCAAAGAATTCTTCCCAGTCCTGGCTGGATTTGGTATGCTAAATAAAGAGGTAAGGGCCTTGGTCGTGACCCCTGGGCTAAGTGTCTAGGACAGATTTGCACCTACCCTGCTTATGATAAGTCTGCTTTACGTCTCAGGTGCATCTGCACCACAGAGCACTTGTCCCTTCGTCTCCTTGAGGCCCCAGATGGTGCCAGGATGGCCATCACACATGATGAATGCGCCGCTTGGCTTTTCTCAGTTCAGGTGTCTCACAGGACGTGAAGGACCATGTTGCAGTCCACCACAACAGTGCTTTTATAGCGTGACACTGAGGGTGTGAGCTGCATGACCTGCTGACCAGTGTGGGAAGCTGGGAGGTGTTGGAGAGAGATCTCATTTTAGTGATCCAAAACAGAGCCAGGGTGTGAGCTAGGAGGGGATCCATGGACCTCAGGCATTCAGGGCTTGAGTGCTTAAGCTCCTTTCCTGGCCTTCATTGACTTGGCATTTGTAGATGTGCCCTACATCTCCCTCCCAGCAGAAGGAGACCCCAAATCCTGAAATTGGACCTCCGTGGTCAGATCCTCAAGCAAACCCACACCCTCCTTGAGACGACCAGCGTGTCTCCCATCCCAGCCAATTTTAGGATTGGGGAGGGGGGGGGGTCTTAGGGCTGGTCTTGTTGTCTCTGGTCCTGGAGGCTGGGCTGGTTGCTACCATACCGGGGCAGAGAGGCCGTTGCCGATCCCAAGTTAAGCGTAGCAGCTGGTGGGTAGGAGTCGGCGCTAAGGCAGCATCTTGTGCTTCCCTGGCAGTGTGAAGAGCTGCTCGGCGGTGAGGGAGGGGAGGAGGGAGTATGTTGGGAGGAAGCTGTCACGGATCTGCCTCTCGTTGCCGCTCGCAGTCCTACGCTGGCTGAGTCAGAGCTGGCGGGAAAGGCAAGACACGCGGGTGGGCTCTGGGAAAAGTCCACGCTCAAAAAAACAGGTTTGTGAGGAAGAGGCAACCGGCGGGAGCCCTGGTCTAAGGGCTGCAAACCCGAAGGGCTGTGCCTGGTGTTACGGAGTGGGCGAGGGGGAGGAAGACTATGCTGGAAGGCTGCGGTGGGCAGGTGTTGGTGTGCTGTCTCACACCCCCAGGACCCGTGAATTTGTCAGCGTGGCTCCGTTGGGAGGCTCAGCCTTCAGCATGGACCAAGCCACTGCATTCGAGCTGCTGAGAGCAAGTGAGCAAGATGGTGCAACCTCCACCACAGCATCCAGCAAGTTTCCCTTCCTTACTGCCCTTCAGCCCTCGCATCGTGGGCTCACCGGCACTCACACGGCCATCCCGGCACATGCAAACACGCTTTTCATCAATAACACTTTTTAAAAGTTCTCCAGGAGCTACTTAAAATGTTCCATGCCATTCTCGGTTCAGATGTGCAAAGACAAACAGGGTGAGCTTTGAAATCAAGCTTATGTTCAGCAATAATCCAGAGAAGAATTAGCAAAGACTTCAAAGTTAAATTATCCAAGATAGGATGTCAAGCCATTGAATTTCAGTTTAGCAGCATGCCAAAATACTTCAAGATGTCTCTTATGATGTATTTCATTGTTTCTTATAATTTGAGTAGTAGGAAAGTGATTAAAAATAAGTCTGCATCCTTCTGTTTCTCTTTGATTCACTGTCTAAAAATTCAAGATGTTTAAAAAGGTATTTAAACTCATGCATTTAGGCTTCTGCAGTCATTTATTTTACTGTGCAGTTTGAAAGTCATTAAGTTAAGCAATTAAGGTCTAAGCAAAATTGCCACACACAAAAAAGGTTATTTGCATATGTTACTTACAGCATCCATTTCAAGCTGATTTCCCAGAGAGAAACGTGGGTCTTTCTGTTCCTTCCCCACAACTTTCCTAATAATTTTTGAAACATTGGATAATTTGAGATGTATCTGATGGAGGAGTGGAGTTCTTGGATGTAAGTGGATCCCTATGAGTTTTGTGATGGTATCTCCCTGATAAAGAGAAAGCCTATAAGTGCCTTCAACAGAGGGAAATACATATTCTTGTGAGTTTTGAAAGCGGTAGCATGTGCCCCATAAACAGCTCAGTGTTTCCCAGTGGCTGAAACAGAGAGGTGTTTCCTTTTCTAAGTATAGACTGGTTATTTTGAGGGCTTGACAGGGGAATGTAGAGTTTCATGCATCACCCACGATGTTTGAAAAAGCATTAGGATATTGAGACTATCTGTGACAAGAAGTACAGAAATGATTTAAGAGGCTGGCAGAAATGCCTGGGAAGAGTTTGAAAGAGCTCAAGAGGTTAGTTTGACCAAGCGATGATTAATATGGGATCTGCTATGCACAGTATCTGGTGGATGCAGACTGCTAGGGGAGAGAAGCTGGCTGCTGTTGGAAAACTGTGACAGACCTTTTCTGATGACTAACTTGGACTGCAGGTGTTAAAAAAGCCAGGAGATCAGTTTCTGCAGCTCTCTTAACCTGCAACAGCAAGTACAGCTCTGTAAACCCTTCTCTTTCTGGAGAAGAAACATCAGCAAGCACGCAGTCTAGGATAAACTATGCTCTGGAAGGACGTTTAGGTTAATAGCTTACGTGTGCATGTGGGACGTTGCTCAAAACCACTGAGTTTTTCCATATGCTCGGTGAGCTGTGATTCAGGCTCTTGCTGAGGTGGGGAGAAGGATGTATCCATTTTTTCAGGGAAAAGCAAATACCGTCTGCAGAAACTTCTGTTCAGCAAGAAATTCCAAAGAAAACTTTGGAGCTCATCTCTCCTGTGACATTAAGTTATGGTAATTTTAACATATTCTTTTGAATTTTAAAAGAGAGTTACATGTGCTCCGTAAACAGCTCAGCATTTCCCGGTGGCAGAGAAGAGAGGTGTTTGTGATTTTGGTACTAGCGATGGGGTTTCCATACACCCTCAGAAGGAGGAGAAGGAGATCCTGACCGAGTTTATGTTATAGCAGCAGTGGTGATTCCAGTGGCAGCTCACAGAGGAAGGGCAGGAGAATTTGGGAAGAGTCCCGCTGGGTGCAAGACCTTAGGAAACAGCCACCCGCCCAAAGGACGCCGAAGCTGAGGTTTCCATGGCGGTACTGGTTTTGAGACATTTACCTCAGAGCGGGGAGCAATGGTGTAAAAGTAAGAAAAGAATGAAAGAAAGTTATCCTCTGAATGAAGTGTGAACAGATCTGTCACTCAAAGCTGAGCAGGACAGAGAAGTGGGGAGCAATCCTGCAACTTCAGAGGAAACAAGGTCGATGGACAAAGCGATGCAAGAGTTTTTCTTCCCACTTCTGGCTTCTGCAGTTTGAAATTGCCTCTAATGCCAAGAAAATTAGAACAGTAACTGGCCAATATTGCAGATGCATTGGGTACGATCACGCGTGATCAGTAATGGGCCATATAATGAATTTCCTCCTGAAATTTTGCAGAGTACATTTTGTATTTTAGTGATGGAAAGCTGGACTCAGGTTGATTCTTCTCTGAAGAGCAAGAATTTTCTGAGTAACATTTATCATCAGGTTTTACCACATTTTATAAATGGCTTTCTTCTGTTTTCTTTTCCCAAATAGGAAAAATCACTCTGCAAAAGAAAATTATTTCAAGATCTACTCTGAATATAGAAACTACTTTTATGCAAACCTGAATATAAACTTAAGAGAAGAGACAAACTAAAAAAACCTCTTGAGATTATTACATCAATCTCAACGTTAATAAGCTGGAAAAGAATGCATTTTAGATTTTATATTAACTTCCTTCAAACTGAGAACCATTATTCCTTGCACTTCAGTTTCCATCCCATTAATTTATTAATAATTAAACACCTGAAAAATAAAAGATCTGTTATTTCTCATGTAACATCAATCTATAGATTTCTAATTAACCAGCCTTAAAGCACTGAGAAGCAGTTCCTCCAGCAACTGTTGCTACTACCAGCAAATTTTAGTGGCAGAGTTTAACGGTTTTTAAAATAGAGGTTAACTCTTTAAAATAGAGTTTAACTGTTGTTCTGTGCCAGAACAGAGACCAGAGGCCAACTGAGATTTTTCTTAGCACAAGGGCTACATCTAAGGTGCGAGCCTGGGAGCCTCTCCCAGCATCCTGAGCCCAGGTATGTGCTCCAGGTGGATCCCGGTTTGTGGGGAGATGCATCCCATCCTCTGCTGGTTGGAAAACCTAGGAGCATGGATGGGGAAGGATGCGTCTGTGCTCCCAGCCTGGCTATGGGGGATGCCACGATGCTCTGTGCTGGGAGCTTAGCAATGGCACGGATACATTGCTCCAGCCTTGGAGATCTCACAAGCCCTGGAGCTCATAGATGAGACAAACCGCGGAAGGCAACGTGAAAGCATTCGGAGGGGAAAAATGTGCTTTAGGGCACAGAAGCAGCCCGTGGTGGTGTGAAAAAAGAAACGCACAATTTTCAAAACCGAGTTTTGTCTGTTTCCAGGATGAAGCTGTCTTACCAGCTACTCTCCAACACTTCAGAAATCTCCTGTGGTTTGCTGGCAGAGAAGTTGTTAAAAATGTATTTCATCTCATGATCCTGCAAACACTTTCTGATGTAACTTTGCCGCCATAAATAATCCCCTACACAGGGAATTGAGAATCAAGTTCTCAAATTATAGCTCCCGATGCACCAAGTGCCTCTGACTAAAGAGATCTCAGTCCATGGAAAATATCCCTAGAAACTCTTTCCAGATCAATCAATATGCTCTTTCAGAGTAATTTTTTAAAAAAATTTCCTGGCTAATAACTGAAAGGACAGCTGTGTATATAGGGTGAAGCTGCAAAAGCTCTTTGGCGATCTCAAATTCTGCCTGCTAGAGTGGTACTGAGGCTCCTCCTGTGGGGATCACGGAGAAATACAAATGCTGAAAATACTGGAAGCGAGTAGAAAAAGTGGCTGAGGAGCAGGAGGAGGAACACCAACCGACCGGTGAAGGATGAAAGTCTTAGCAATGAATCACACTCTGTCCCTGCCAAAAGTAGAAAACAAAACCAGTATCTGTCCTCCCCTTGCTCCAAGGCTTCAGAAATTGCTGGTTTGTTTCTAGCTTTTCTCGTCTGTGCTTTTTTGTTGGAAGCGGTGGCACCGATTCAGGCTGAAACCAGGGTTCTATGGGTTTGGGGTTTTTTTCAGAGAAACCCAGGCAGGTTAATGATGGTGTTTGAGCTCTAGGAAAGCCGTAACATCCCAGGGTTCAGGCTTCGCTACCTTCCAGAGAGCAGCACAGCATTGCTTTGCCGAGGCTCAGGTGTAACTCCTGTCACCTTTTTGGGGAATGACACCTACTCTGTGTTTCTGGAGAGGACATACTGCCTCGTCACCATCTTTCCCCACTCTTAGTTAACACCTCTTCATAGTCCAAGAGGAGGTTTGCACAGTTACCAGTGAGACCTATGCAATGAAGCTCTGCAAAATTGGCTTTTCTCGGTACGGTTGAAAAAGCCAAGAACGTGGATTAGTTCGTCAGATAAACCCAGTAATACCAGTGGTGACCCTGCTCCAGATTGGGATTTATGATGAGAGTAGATTTATCATGGGAGTGGAATTACACATCCAATCTGGCCCTGCCTGAACTTCTGTTTAGGAGGTTCAGATCTGGGAATAAAACTTGCAGAGGCACGTCTGTGCAGGGATGGAGAGATAAGGGCACATCTATGCAGGAATAGAGAGATAAGGGCCGAATGCCAAGAGGGACTTGGGCATCCAAAATTACATTTAGCTGGAATATAAATGTTGACATCAAAGTTGTCATAATGAAGACTTTCACTCAGCTGCCGCTGTCCCTGAGGGTGGGAAGAGCTTCCTAAATTGCCTGTTGTTATTTGCTCCAGTCTCTGAACGCTAATGAGCAACTCGGCGCTAACCTAATTAGCCAAATTATCAAGTCCTTCCTCTGCTGAGCCCCGGAGGAGCTCGGTTTGGCAGCCAGACCGCGGCACACTTAACACGCACCAACATGGTTAGGTCCAACAGTAAATGGAGAGGCAGCTTCTGCTCGTTTGAGACCTCTGCCCCAGGAGATGGTGACCTCCACCCTTTCCATAGCAGCTTCCAGGATGGGTACCCTTCCAGAAACTGGTGATGGGGCTTTGATTCCTTCCTGGAAAAAATGGCAGGGGAATGCCTGAACGAGCTGTAATGCTTAGTTGCAGTATCTGCTTTTTTTCTTTATTTTTTCTTTTTGTTTTCTGAATTTCTAAAGCCACAGATATATTTCTCTTCCAAAACATATGAAGTCATGGGGGAAAATGGTGAAGCTTTCTAAGAAACAAAACACTGATTCCATAGAAATGCAACATCAACTTACTTAATACTTTTATTTTTCCATCATAGGGGAGATTTTTGTGAAACTTTATTCCATTTTGTTCTAAACTTGTAGAAAAGATACAAAAGATCAGAGAGCAAATGCATCATTCGTACTTTGTGGATGGCTCCCATTTACAAAGCAATGGCAAAAACTTGTCTGAAATTCTGTATACTTAAATTTTACTTTCACACATCTTACGATGCTTAATTTCTCTGCATTTATGCTCTGGGCCAGCCAATTTAGCTCAGCATCAGAGGACGTCAAGAGCCCAAGAGACGAATTTTAATTAGAAGGCCATCAAACCACCAGATGGCTCTCTGATGTCTTAAATCTCCACTTGGGTGAAATAAATTGACTTTTCACAAAAACAGTGCTAGAGTAAATTTTAAACAATGCCCCAAAGCTGAAACATAAAGTAGTTTAGCATAGTTGTGAGAATAATTTGTAGACTCTGAGGCATTCGTCGGAGTGTTTTATTAGTTTAATAAAAAGCATTAATGTCTGAATCACTGGTTGCTTTCGCACTATGCCCCATGATCTGTTCTCAGTATGGCTTTTGTTTAAAAATATCTTTAATGTTTGGGTTTAGTTGTACCAAATTACAGAAAATAAACAAAAAAAAAAGAATTAATTCTTCCCAATTCTCAGTTTCAGTGTTGTGTCCGTTACGAGAGCAGTGGCAATTTGTGGTCGGACCCCCCCGCAGTGCTGGCGGAGGTGGGATGGATATTTCCCAGGTGGGGTGATGAGGGCAGGGGGACGAGGTGACCTCCCCAAATCAGTGAGCTAGGAGCAGAGGTGGAGCACGGTACAGAAGCAGGGTTGTGAGATAAAATCTGAGCATCATCAGTACCCTAAAGCAGGAGAGGCCAGGAGGAAGAAGCTTTCATCACGGTCAAAGGGGAGAGCAGCACGGCAGAGAGGAGACCTGGGAAGTCTGTAATACCTGGCTCACTGTATTGGGACCCGCTGAAAGCACGCGTGCGTATTTTTTCTAGGTGGTTGCAGTCATCTTTCCTTGCAGCTGGGGTCCTTTGCAGAGTATCTGTGGGATCACATCTTTATCCCATGTCCCATCTGTTGCTTGAGGACCTTCAGGCCAAATTCAAAGCCCGTTTATAGTCAGGGGAGAAAATGCCTATTGACTGCAGTGATTCAGACCTCAGCATCTCACTGCTTTTTTCAGTATGAATATTGAAATTTGCCATCTCGCCTTGGTTTGTGGCTCGTGTGCCAGCGTGGACCAGGTGCCAGCAGAACTGCATCCTCCTGCACCAGAGCTGCTGCCCTGCAGGGTTTACATCTGCTGCTGCAGGAGGGAATATCCTAAACCACGGCTGACTGTTTGGCAGTGGGTTCAGCTGCCATATCTAGTTTGGCAGCTCACTCTGAGTTTCTAAATGATCTACATTTTTGTGCCTATAAATAACAACGGCAGCAAAAATCGTGACTATTGTTGTGCCGTCTGTCTCTGGAGCAAGCCCAGTCTTGTGATCTAACTGCTCCACCAAGGAGCTGCTGCTTTTTTGCATGCTCTCCATATATTGCAGTTCAACCTGATCTCCTGCCTGTGCTGCTGGGGGATCCTGGTGTCAGGGTGACCAAGAGGGATGCTGCAGAAAGCTGTGGGTCCCAGGGGGGTCCTACACTGCAGCTGCAACGCCATTGCCCCTTCAACATCTTGCCCCTTCAGCATCGCTGGGCTGGGTTTGTGGTGGTGTCTGCATCATCTATATGGGACATGCACACCATGGTCGTGCGATGGAGACATCAGCCTGTCAGAGACCCACCACCTGGAATCCCTTCTACTAGACCCCAGGGAGCTGGGAGGTCTGTTCTTGCAAGCCGAGGTGTTTTGGAATGTGTTTATTATTCTACAGAAAAATTGTCAGTCCATCATATTGTCAATACCTGCTTGAATCCGGAGACACTGCTGGGTGCGGGATGTGTTACTTAATTAACTCGTTCTTTCTGCTGGGTGACCATGTCCTTAAGGAAGCTGAACCATGGAAAAAAATTGTAATAATGCATCTTGGGTTTGCATCTTCAAACAGGGCTTTGGTCAGCTCCGAAAGTCAAGTTCAGCTAGTTTTGTGCCTGAGCTTTCAGCCTCAGGAGCGCTGGGAAATCAGGCATTGCCTTGCAGGAGGGTTGGGCACTTCCAGCCTCAGCGTTCAGGTGGCGACAATGAACATGGGCACTTCAGGTAGGACATTGCAGCATAACAACAACAATTATAAAAAAAAAAAACTCAAAATCATAAAAATATCAGCTCCATTTTCCCAATAAATAGTTTATTTTAACTGAGTATTATACAGAGGTGCTTTTAACATACTGGAATAGCACTTTAACAAAAAGCACTTTAACAAGGGGGGTTCAGCCTGGTGCTTAATAGCTACAAGGGGGGGAAACATTTGGCATTTCTGTTTTCCTAACCTCCTGAGAACACACCAGCAAGATTCCTCTTAATTGAACCCTTAAACTTTTAATGCAGTCCCTGGACTGATATGCATTTGCCATATGTTTTACTTAGCTGTTAAATGGTTGACTAAGGCCTTTACTTGGCCTGTTAAACTGAATTGATGACATTTTAATATTGCACAGGGAATACCACAGCCAAATAGAAAACAGACATCTGCGGTGCTGAGATGGGTCAATCCTGGTGCTGGGCAGAGGAGCTGGACGAGGGGAGCTGAGTTCTTGCAACCGGAGCAACATAAATAACACAGCAAGAGCAGGAGAGCGTTTTCAGCAGTGGCTTTGGATGTTTGTACCTGGTTATAACTCATGATTTAAGGGCTGTCTAAAAGCACTTCATAAATCATCAGCGTGAAATCTGTTTTCCATACTGGTCTGTAACAAATGGCTAAAGTGAATGTCTTCTTCCACTGCATAAATACACCTGGTTTGCCTGCCAGAGAGGTGGATGCGCTCTTTCTCTGCAAGACCAAACTTGGCTTGGTGATTTTTCAGTTAGTTATGGAAGACATGGGCTAAGATTACCATCTGCTAAAAGCATGTCAGGATGAATGTATTTCTTAAAGGGATGAATCTGGCTCCCTACAAAGGTTAAGGGAACAACTGATAGTAATTTTAATGGGCCCCATTACTGCTCTGTGACATTAGCATCAGTAAGGCAGTCACAGTGCTGAGTAAGTGTTATGGCACTGAGGGAGTCTTGAGTTATTTTCTGAGCAGTGGAACATTTTCAGAAGGAAGTATGGAAAACACCCTGTGGTTTAGGGCACTTTCCAAGAGTTGGAGCTATTGACTTGAATCCCCCTCTCCTCTCTTCCAGCTGGAGCGGGGAGAGGTGTTTGTGCCCCACGTCCTGGGAGCTTTGATGCTCTCAGTTGGCTGCGTGGCGAGTCTTGACTTGCTGGCAGCAGCAGTACCTGGGTTATCCGAACCACGTGTTTGATCGTAGATGCCTAATTCCACCCCTCGAGGGACCTAAGTCCCATTTTAGATTCATCCTTCAGTGACTTGCCCAAGGTTGCAGGGGAAATCGGTGGCAGAGCACAAGTTAAATGCAGCTCCCCTGAACTGAAGCTCTTGCCTTGGCCATGCTTTCATGTTCCAGGGAGACATCCCGCATGTCTCACACCTCCCTGCCCACTGGCACGAGGGTCCTGGGGAGAATTATGGGGTTGTGTGGTAGCACTCATATTGCGAGTGTCAGAGTAATTACTGCAGTAATCTTCATTTCTTTGCTGTGTCTGGTGTTAGTGAAACTTGCTTGGTATGCAGGCAACCAAAGATTGCCTGAGCAGCAGAGAAATCAGACCATCTAGCTGTGGATATTTACCTTCTTAGCACTTTTCTTTGGTCTCTTCCTTTGGACCAGCATAATAGCAGTTTACTGACTTGAATGCATTGGCTTAGGGAGACTCAGTGCCTCCCTGGCAGTGCCTGGACTAAGGTCACTGAGTTTTAATACTGTTTCCTCTATTTTTAATCTCAGAATTGCTCTCATGCAGATAACCAGTTGCACAGATAATTTTGCCCTAATACTTGTGCATCAGTGTGCGGGCTCCATGGTGCTGGGAGGCAACTGCTTGACAAAAGCAGGGATCCTACAAAAGCTCTGTACTGGACAGTGATGGGAATAGCTACTATAGATAAGTTTCCTATAGATATGGTCTATGCCAGAATAAAAGTCACTTCAAACTAATTAGTCTGCTATACAAATTGCATCACTACCTTGCCATATCCTCCTTCATAATCTTAGGGTGATTGCTGGTTGCACTGTCTGTGGGCTTGCTTCCTTGTCAAGACCCAAATTAACTCTGTTTGGGTAAAATCCTCCACTGCCGTAATCAGTGCAACACCACTGGCATGTCTGGGTCTGTCCCGCTTGGTATTTGCCCATCGCTTGTCAGATGCTATTGCCAAATGCAGGACACTCGGGATCGCTCTGCAGGGCTTGTGAGCCCTGCAGGCAAAGTCTGTATTTCATTTTTGTCCATGAGTTTTTGCAATGTGCTTTGACTACCATATTAGCAAAAAACCCTAAGTGTCCGGCCGTTTTCTAAACTCCCTGTGTTCCTAGTGTATAAAGCACACAGCCCAGGAGCACAGTGAGCGTTATATTTACTAGATTATTGTTTGGGCTTGATCTAATCATAAGTTTTTGTTTGCAACAGAGGAGGAGCTTTTGATTTTGAAGTTCACATAACAGTGTTTATAACATATGCAACAGATGCTAAGGAGCCAGGATTGGGACTTAGGAGTATCCCTATAAAATGTAAAAGGAAGATCAAAAACTTATTTTTTTAAGTCACAGCTGAATCCATGAAATTATGAGGTCATGTTTTTTTGTCAGCAGGAATGCCCAGGATCTTATCAGATCCTATACTGGCCAAATTAAGTAGCCAGCAATTAAATGGTAATGCCAAGGATTTGCTATGGGATGTACTGGGCAGTTACGGTGGCAGTTCAGACCGGCTCAGCATTGCTCCCACCAGCACAACCCTTTGCATCCCCCAGAAGTGGGATAAGGTCCCAAACCACGTGTGCTGTCTTATACCTCATCCGTGGCCAGCGTGCCTGGCAGAAAGCACGGTCTTGGGGTCATCTCCTGCCGTGGGCCCCCCGGAGAGCAGCGAGGCTGAGCTGCGAGGAGCAGTTCGATGGCTGTAATCTGAAGCTGGTGCAGTTTTACAGCTTGTATTTTTGCTGTTGCTTGGGGCTTGCTCATGAAGGGGATTTTATAGGGCAGTTTAAGCATGAAATGTGAAACATGGGGGAATTATATCCTTTATGGTCCCCAGGAGGTAGAGCTCAAGGAATAACTGTGCACAGTGCGTGGCAAATAGTAGGAGGCACCAGGTTTTCTTTGAGGCTTCGGGATAGTCCTCTCGGATGCTTTGGAGGCTGGGGGGGCTTGAGGGAAACGAGGACCACGTACCCACTCTGCTTTAGGGTGGTGCTTCCCAGGAGCTGCCTTTGGGGTGCTGCTCCTGGGAGGGGGATTTTTATGGGGCTGTTGTGCAGGATGGAGAGGAGCGTCACTGTACCCTGCCCCGACACCACTGCCGTCCACACGCTGATGGTCTGGCGTTAAGGAGTTGACCCGGGTGTTTGCTGTGAGTTAGAGAAGAGTCTTTGAACTGTGCTGTATTGGGCTTTTGGTGCTGGATGTAGCTCCCACAGATTCCTGCATCTGAGACAAGCTGGTTCAGCTTTTCTTCGTTTTTCCAGCTAACTTTGATTATCTGTTGTATCAATCGTGGTTTTGCTTTTTTCAAACATCAGCTTTTACAGCTTGTCACTAATTCACCTATTAAAACATATTATGGAAATAGACACAGCCATGGTAACACAAACTCCTAAAATATTCAGCATGAACTATAAGGGTTTGCTTGTTGGCATTGATTTGCTCTTCTGCCTTGAAAATAAAATTACTGTGGAGCTACTTATGTTGATTAACGAAGAATTAGCTGAAGACTTTCATTTTCTGTGTCAAGACAACTATGTAAAGTGTTAGAATAGACGGCAGCCTTGGAACAATAATGTATAAGCGGATATTTAAAATCTCTCCCAAGGCCATGGGACAGTCCCAGTAAAAAGCAGAATGCCTGGCAGTCGGCCAGCCTTGTTTGTTAAGACACAGGAGCAAATAGCTACCTTTAAAAATAACAGATACATAAAATCTTCCCTCTTTTGCTGGAGTCCTCATTATTAGCATGAACATGTGTCTGTTTTCATCTGCTTGATTAGATTCTTGGAAGTTGTCTCTGTGATGAATTGATGATTTCCATTAGAAACATCTCAATGGCCTGGACTGAATCAGCCACCAGTAAGGCAATAATTGAAGAATTGTTAAAATAAGCCCTGGGGCACATTTGGTTTATGTAGGACATTCTGGAAACTTTCTCTTTTGTGTACTATGCTTCTACTATATCTTTTAACAAATACTTTCCCTCCAGGAATGGTGCTTTTTTTCTTTCAAAAGGCAGTAAATTCAGCTATTGCACAGAATAAAACCAATAAATCTGTGGCTGTGGCACCTGGTTTTAGTGCCGGGCAGCAAACATGGAACGAGCAAGCACAGGGTGTTGGCAGGATCATCCTTTCTGCCTTCTCCAAGCCCAGCTGGTTTCACTCATGGTTTCCCAGCATTTTTGGAGGCTGTCCTTTCTGCTCGCCAGTTTTGCCTAGTTGCTTCATTGGTTGCTTGGTGGCACCTCGTTCCTCCCATCTCTCGTGGGGATGCTGTGGACAGCATCTCCTTGAGGAGCTCATCCCACGGTAGCTGAGGAGCAGAAATCACACGAGCCTTGGTGCTCCACATGCCCAACTTCTGGGTCTTTTTGCAGAATATCAGGAATTAGGACCAGATGCCTTTGGGTTTTGGTTTGTTTTTTTTTTTTAAAGAAACTGCCCCTTTTGTACGTCATAAATCTTCCCTCAAGGCCGTGAGAGAATATCTGTGCTGCCCACCCTCCAGCCAAACCACAATAAATCAGCCGGTCCTCCCAGTCCCTGCCGTGCCTTATCTGTGCAAAGGGCGCAGCTTGGAAATTAGCTGTTGCAAATGGGAGAAGGCAGCTGGCGATCTGCAAATAAACACAAAGCTTTAGTTGCGAGTGCTGTTCCCGGCCTGTCAGCAATGCACGAGCAGCATCATGAATCACATCCACTCACACGCTTCGTGCACGGAGCTGGAAGAGAATGGGTAACGTGAAAAATTGCAGTTAATGAGGTAGGTGAGAGGAAAGTCTCAGGTGGGACATAGCGAGGTGTGCTCAGCATCGTGGATTGCAGTGGGGTTCAGGCCAGCATGTTTGCTGTGAACTGCTTTTAACAGCTTTGATCTGTGTTATTCCACGTATCCTCACTCACCGTGGCCTGAGTCCGCTGTCCCTCTTTAGAGGTGGCTGGGCAGGAGATTAATCAACTTGCGTACAGTCCTGAGGTTTCCAAATTCAATACCTGTTCCTCCTGCTTCCTTCAATGACATTACAGGTTCCCTTGCAGCTCCAGTTGGAACTGAATTTACTGGCTAAAGATATAATATTGCTCTAAACAGTCACATAGGTTTTATTTAGCTGAGACTGCGTCTGAGCTGTAAGAATTCAGTCTCTCTACACCACTCAAAATTGGAGAAATTCACTCTCTGCTGTGGAAAACGGGGATATCTTGATTGAACAGCGGTGAGATAAACATCATGAGATGTAGTAGACTGAACAAATGATGTTCAGAAGAGAGTGGTAATTGGAAACTCTATATTCTGTTTAGATTATATTTGATTCAATATTGAAATACAGATACTTAGTACTGGTCCATATCCTGTCCAGGAATGACCAGATCATTATTGATGCAGATGTAAGTGAAGCTACTTAACGTGGCAATTTAAGTTTCCAAACAGAGAAGTGGAAATAAGCATCACTGTATATGCACTCAACTTCTAGTTAGCTCTTCACAGAGGCTGTGAAAGTAGCTGTTGAATATCTTCTTTTTTTTGAGAGAGAGAGAAATATCATATAGAAGCAGGAAAAATGAAGTTACCAAAACCTAAAGAGTAAGGTTGCTTTAATATGCCTAAAAAGTCTGCAGTCAGTGTTGAAAGGAATCCAATGACAGGACATCAGAAATTATCACTGGAAAAAACCGCAATGTAATTAGTCAGTGTGTGTAATTAACCACTGGACAAAGCAGACAAGGGATTAGTGGTATCTTCTAAGTCAAGCCTGGCTACCCTGCTAAATGGTAGTCTTTTGTCCAGCCAGGAGCTATAGATCTGAGGCAAAAATTGTATAGTCTTTGTTTTGTCTGGGGTCAGATTAGATTATCATAATGGCTTTAAAATCTATGAATCTGTCATATTTGATCTTAAGTGAATGAATCAAAAGACTCCCTTAATGTAGGTATGCACATTCAGACCAGAGTTGAGGGAATAATTCAATAATTAATTTGATGAGCACAAACATAAGAACATGAGCACCGTTTTATTGGGTCATACCAAAGATTCATCTGTTCCAGGATTGCTCCTCAGATGATAAAGGCTTTTGTCTTAAATCCACCACCTGCTAATTCCATTAGGTTCCCCATTGCTCATATGTGGTGTGAAATAATTCTTTCTATTTCCCTTTTCCATGCTTTATCATTTTCAGGATTTTGTAGAGTGCTATCGTATCTCTTCTGTCATCCCTTTTCTTTGTAAATGGGATCTCTCTTTTCATGGAGAAGATCTCCAGTCCTGCTTGCTTTTCTTCTCTGCACTTTCCCAAGTTTGATTATACTTTTGGCCAAAGCATCTTCAGACTCTTTTCCATACAGATCATCAAGGTGGGATTTGTCCAAATGAACCCAGAAATGGACATTTCTGTTCCTCACACCCTGAAGTGTGCGCTTAGCAGCACCCCACCCTCGAAACACCTCCTTCCTTGCCTTGGCCGAAGGAGATGAGGGTGGTAGGTCTCATACAGGTGCTTATTCTGTAAACTTGCATGATTGGGTGAGATGAACTGTGTCAAAAATGTTGAAGGTGTGAGCGTTCCGTGGGTGTTTAGGGGGACAGATTATTTCCTCCTTTGCACTCAGTTTTCTCCTGAACCTTCTGCTTGCTTTTTCATGGCCACAGAGCATTTCAGGGAACTGTCCTTGACAACTCCAACATTTATTTCCTGATTTTTATAGATACTGTATATCCTAAAATTGTGCATGTACCATAAAAATGGGGTTTCCCTTGTATTTATTTTAGTTACAGGTTTCTTAAGAAATACTTCATTATAAGCAACTAGAATTTTGTGTTTTTCTTTATCAGTTCTCTGCAAGTTTCTTCACGCTTTCTCAAAAGTTGAAGAGCACATTAATGACTTTTAAAATGTACATATAGTTGTTGTAACTGTTTGATAAAACAAGATGTCTATATCATTTAGAGTTAAGTTGTTCTGTTTTGTTTTAATATTTAGGTCCCAATGTACTGTTTCTGCCAACTGCTTGGCAAATTGATTTTTGCAACAGCATATCTTGACCATTTGACTGCATTTCTTTTTTTGGTTCAAAAAAAATTTGCCTTGGTTGTGTTTGCCCAGGACAGAGGGACAGCTCAAAGTTGTACAACCTATAGAAAAGCTGAAAAAAAAAAAAAGTTGAATTTATGTGAGATACAGGTGATATAAGGAGTTTCAGAGCTCTTTCTGCACTGAGGCAAGTATTACTTAATATTATCTCAACATTGGCTATGTTCATGATGACATCTGCCTGCAAACTTAGTTGTGAGAAAGCATGTGGAAATCAGACTCAGAAAAAGGAATGTACACACAAAAGCAAATTTCTATTAAGTTTTATTCACAGGAAAGCTGGGCTGTTTAAGGTCCAGCTGAGAGTGACTTTACTATACTTTGCTGTGGTCCTTTTTGATATTTAGGACAATTCTTAGTGCTGCATTCATCTTATATTTCATAATTGTTTACGAAACATTGTGTAATTTATGGTATCCGTTTTCAGTTACATCGATTGTCATTATTTTTAGGTCTGTTCTTCCTAGTTAATGCTGGCAGGACATCGAGGTTGGTTTCCATTGGAAAACAAGTCAAAAGGAAAACAAACCCAACCTATTAGTGCTGAAACATGACCTACTTTTAAATTGCTGTCAGGTGAGGAATCTCCTCCAGATTTTAACTATCTGCTTATTTTATGGAGAGCTGGAGGAATATGACAGCGGTTAAGAAATACATTGTTCCAGCCCTCAGATACTGGAAAACGTATTTTGTGTGGTGGATTGTCTACAGAGCTCTACTTTCCTCTTTTTTCGAAGCAAAGTGAGAAAGGTTGAGGCAACAAATTCACATATGAATAAATATATATATATACGCACACACATATACAATGAGCAAGAGTGATTGGGCTGATTTACTGACATCTCACATAAAGAAATGAAAAAATCAGGGAGTAGTTGCTTCTTTAAAACTAAGCTTTTGAGTTATTTAATGCATACTGTGCATATTTTAATGATATCGTATGTATTTTATATACATTGTATGTATTTAATCCGTTGTGTGTATGGATTCACACGTGGTGACATCAAGCCATTAACTGACACGGTGGGCACAGGTGAAAATCACCATTGCTGAGCTTCAGCTTCGCCTTTTCATTTAATGCAAAGCCATGAAGAAAAACAGGCTGAATAGCCGAGATATATGTCACAGAATCACAGAATGGTTTGGGTTGGAAGGGACCTTTAAAGGTCATCTAGTCCACCACCCCCTGCCATGAGCAGGGACATCTTCAACTCAATCAGGTTGCTCAGAGCCCCGTCCAACCTGACCTTGAATGTTCCCAGGGATGGGGCATCCACAGCCTCTCTGGGCAACCTGTGCCGGTGTTTCACCACCCTCCATAGGTCTTTTTTTAAAATGACAAGGCGCAGACTTGAGTGTGATCAAGCTGCTAATACTAGATGATTCCTTGGCTCCTGTGGAAGTGCCAGTCAAACTGGAAGAGCTCAGAAGAGAGCCCATGCCCATCATGGTGTTTGTAGACCTCAGCAGAGCACTAGAGATGTGAAAGTTTGCTACAGTATTCCTTAGGATTTGATAGCGTGGTGGGGTTAACAGTGCAGATACGTACCTTATAAATAGTGATGGCAGCACTGGGGGAGTGTTGCTGGAGCTGGCAGGTCCCAGGTCTCCTCCACACACCACTGCCTGGGGGGACAAGCGTAGATGGAGGCAAGTGGGCTTCTGACATTTGAAGGGCTGCCATAAGCTGTCAGTCAGTAAGGTTTAGTCATAAGACACTTAAAAACCTGAGGTCCTTTGTCATTTGGTTGCTATTAGTGCTGTCACACTTTTTACAGCTGATGGAACCAGGGGAAATTTTGAATACAACGTTGAATATTTGAATACAGAATAAAATTTTGAATAAAACAAGACAGCATCAACCTTGAAAAATCATGGACCTCAAAAGAGCTCTGCAGTAGGGATTCTGTGAAGGAAAATGTTGTCTCCAAAGATTGTAACTGCCAAACTACATTTCATCCCTGAGCTGAGCTTTCCAGAGACTTAACAGTCTTGTCCCAGTGGAAACAGAAGTTTGTTCTCCAAAGCACAACCTCACTACAGCAGCTCAGCAAATGTCCTATGAAACTTTTAATGCAGGGGAAAAAACTGGTTTAGTTTGCTCAGTTCGGTTCTGAGAGATGGCCTCACCATTTTTGCTCAAACTTTTCCAAAACAACCCCTCAGGGTGGGGGGCATCCCTCTGGTGCAGCCCCCGTCACAGTGGTGATGAAGGACTGAGGAACCATCAGCTCCAGAGAATAAATCCCACAGCAATATTGCATTGAACAGACCTATCAAAGGAGAGGGTGCTAACACCCATCCATCCCTCTCTACCATGTGCATGCACCTGTATTCTAGAAAAATAAGCCAAAATTAATCTTGTGTCCTTTCTTTGGTGTCCTTGGAGCATATATTTATGTTACCATCAGATTTTAAGATGGGTGATTTAAAGCTACAATAACAAGGAAAGTCCTTGCCTTGTTCAAGCTGTATATTTTAAGATGCACAGCAAATGAGAAAGCTGGTGCAGTTTTCTGAGATGTATACTGAATAAGGCAACTCTCTGTAGGACATACAGTATTTCTATAGCAATATCTGTCCCTGCCTGATTAACACCTTAGGTTATTGGTATAAGGAGAATTTTGATCACATACTTGCATTTTCTAGAGGTCAGACTGAATAATCATAATGTTTCTTTCTGGCTCTAAAATCTATTAATCTGTTTACTCGTTTTCTTTTTATGTGTTACGTCATTTGAACAATGAGATGAGGGGAGCCAATTTCTCTTCCCTTTCAAACAGCGAGCTGGCCAGGTTTGCTTTCTGGTTCTCATGCATTTTCACAATGCAGAGGAAGTTTAAAGCCAAACAGAAAAGTCCTCCATTAAAAACAAAATAAATTTTAAAAATGGAAATATTTATATTAATAAGAATTCCTTCATTAGAGAAAAGTAATACTCAAAGCCAGAACTTCCCAGGAATGGTCCCTTCAGTCTTTCTTATCTCACCTCACACTTCCAGCTTCATGCCCCGGTGGCTGAGTTATGTGCTTTTTTTGATTTATATTGTAGGAAACTGTGAACGTGTAACTTCTGATCAGTAAGCTGTTCACAGTTGTAGGGTAATGCTCATATTTTTAACTTATTTTTCACATTGGCCTGGGATGCCTCCTGCTCCAAACTTCGGAAATCAGCCCTCTTTTCATTAGGCATCCCTAAGCTGCAGGTTTAAACAGTATCAGTGAGTCCCTAGGGATGTCTCTGCCTTTCTGCGCTGGTTCTTCTAACCCAACGTGGTGGTGCTTTGATGACTTGTCCAATGCAGGCTGGATCATGGCTTGAACCGCAGTGAAGCATCGGGTGAACTTCACGTGCTTCTGGAGGGAAAAGCCTACAAGCTCTGAATAGGTCTGATGGGATTCTTTGTGTAAATCCACCACCGATGCGTTCATCAATAAAACTTTGGATAAAAAGCAATTACACTGTCAAGCAGTAAACAATCCAGAGCAATTCCAGCCTGTACTCCAAAAGAGACAGAAAAGAAAAATATCAATGTTTTGCCAAATGACAAAGAAGTCAAAGCGATATTTCAAAGGGTGTTATTTCTCAAGCTCCTAAAACAAGAAGAAAGGTTCCTACACTTAATAACAGTGAGGGATGCAGGGGTGAATAAATGAAAGGATATATCTATACACACAGATGGTACCAGCAAGAGAAAGAAAGGATAACATGAATACATTAATATCAATATATGACTAGCATCTTTTTAATTCCAGCATTTATTTGTACTTTTATTCATTTATTTACCTGAAGGCTAACTTATGTAGGGGTGTCCGCCGCCAGGCAGCCCTGCTGCGGTGGTGGTCTGGCAGGTACTTGGCAGAGTGACCTGCAACGCGCGGGTGCAGGTTTCACACTGCTGGCAAAAACATCAGAAATCCGGAGAGATTGGCTCTTGGTTCGTGTTTATGCATTTAGGAGCCTTAAATTACGAGGGAGTTTTTGTCTGGTGCTCATCTTTAATTAAAGCGTCTCTTTGAAACTGTGCACGCTCTGCTTCCCTGACGGTACTGCCAGGGAATCGGTTGCTTCAGAAAAAGGTCGACCACATCCTTCTCCTTACCTGCAGTAGGGGCTGTTTTCTATTTGTTTTGTCACTTTGGCTCTTTCTTGATGGTGAAATGGGTTAACGTAAAGTAAAGGTGTAATACCAATGCTGAAATGTGTCCTCATCCCAAGTTACATCTGTAAATTAGAAATTGCAAAAATATAGTAACTGTGTAGTGACATGGACTGACACCAACCTCGAACAGAGCCTTAATTATTATTAGGACACTGTTAGAGTGACCTCTCCTTTGCCTCTAATGAGGATTGCGAGGTCTTTCAGGGTCCTTTTTTACTGTCTGTGCAGGGTGTTCACCTGAAAGGAGGTTGTAGCGAGCGGGGGGGTCGGTCTCTTCTCCCAAGTAACAAGTGATAGGACCAGAGGAAATGGCCTGAAGTTGCACCAGTGGAGGTTTAAATTGGATATTAGGAGAAAATTCTTCACCGAAAGGGTTGTCAAGCCCTGGAACAGGCTGCCCAGGGAAGTGGTTGAGTCACCATCCCTGGAGGTATTTAAAGACCTGTTGACGTGATGCTTAGGGACATGGTTTAGTGGTGGACTTGGCAGTGTTAGGTTAACAGTTGGACTTGATGATCTTAAGGGTCTTTTTCAACCCAAATGATTCTATGATTCTTAGTGGGGTAGGTCTTGTGGAAAAGGACATTTCTGTATGTCCTGGCTGTTTAATTGCATCAAGGAGAGTTTCTGTCTATTTCCTGCAATGAGAAAATGGAAATAATGTTTATTCTGGCCTTCCTCGTGTTGATAGTCAGTGATATGTACCAAAGGCACATAGCCTCAGGTGAAAGATGTAGTAGAAGTGGAAAGTATTCATATTTATGGCTGGGCTTGGGGGTTTTTTTCATTCTAAACAAAATCAGTCTTCTGGGCATTGTTTTGAAATTTTTTCCTGTATTCTTGAAGCCAGGCAGAGCATATGCTGGGGTGTCCATGTGTGATGTGGAGACCCAGCTCAGCTCCTTCTTCAAGTGCTGGGCTGGCCCCGTGCTGCTTGATGAACCAGGGGAGAGCCATCGTTTGGTGGCTGGGCAAGGACCAAGGGATGGAGCTGCGTAAGATGCAGCTGCGGCCACTTTGCTGATTTTTGCCCTGCAATGAGTCCCCAGACAGGGCTAATGCTACTCTGGATCACAGAGAGACGCTTGAGCTGTTCCCAGGGTTAAAGGCTTTTCAAGTAACTGCACTTGGCTGCTCCTCCTTTGATTTTTTCCTTTGCTGGGAACCGAAATTGAAATCAACAGGGGGAAAAGGTTCCTTGTGTTGTTGTTTGGGACGGTGTGTCCAGCTCCATGAGCCAGTGCCAGCTGCAAGACAGGAGCAGTCCTCTTCCACTAATGAGAAATCCCTCCTACCCTCTCTTTCTGGTCAGAAAATTTTGTCTTAAATTTCTTTAAGACAAAGACCTAATTCTACTCGTGCTGCCTGCAGTTTCAACTCTGCCTCCTGTGCACTGCTCAAAATTGCCAGGGAGAGGGCAAAGCCGGTGCTGCCATTCAAAAAAAAAAAAAAAAAAAAAAAAAATCCCAGAATAATAGAGGCTGGAACAAACAAATTGCAGCAGTTCTTTGTGAGTACCCAGGTCTGTTCAGAGCAGGATGCCAAGTGCCATCTCAGCAGGGTAGAGTGGGTTGGGATCAAGACCAGCTTTAGACAAACAGTCCACATCTCCACCATGAGTTGAGAGTTCAAATGCTCTCCCACAGCTGCCCTGGCTGGTTTGCTCCTGGAACAGCCCTGACTTATGTCAGTCCTTGGGCACCATACAGGGAGCAGCATTCCCAATGACATTATGGTTGAGTTAACCCTATTTTGGAGGAGAAAAGCCATACGGACATAAGCTCCATATGGAAAGTAGCCATAGCGTTGGGTGCTGAGTTGCAGAGCACCCCGGGAGGTGAACCCCAGCCATGACTTTTGCCCACAGCAGGAGGAATCTATAGGTGAATGCAAACATGTAATGCAAATCCCATGTACCGTAACGTGGAGTCACCACATGAATAAATAGGAGCACGGGTCCCTCAACTCTCTGCGTGTACCTGGGATGCTGTTGACACTCTGAATAAGCAAGTGGCTGCGAACTTACCGGCTGTTCCTCCTGAGTCCTTGGATTAAGCTCTGGTTTGCAATGCATCATTTAAGAGGTTGCAAATATTTTCCGTGTGTTGAAATAAAATTATAAACAGATTGAGCCCGGGTACAGTAGATCCACCGGACTAAATTTGACTAAGAAAAGCTTTTGATTAAAGAATAAGCTTAAGGGGGATGGAGAGTGAGCTGGCATGGAGGGAAATTTTGTCATTTTAATGAAAAAATTTTTGTGGAAGTATACTCTCTGCAAACATTGAAGGAGAGAGTCCCTGTGCAGGAAAGCACATGATGTAAATCAGTATCTACTAAAGCAGTCCATCTCTTGAATATAACAAAAGTAACCATATGAAACTGCAAAACAGCACGCACTGCATTTTCATGGGGAAATGCGCTGTATTCAGTCATATTAATTACTGCGTGGGCTCAATTTTCAGTGCAATCAATCCACGGGAAACAAAAGGTCTGCAGGGGAAATACAAAAAGACAGTCAGCTAATAGGAGCCAGATTCAATAAAACTGCGTCTGCCTTCAGTGAACGCCGAGGCGGAGGTGTGTCCATTCTCCCTTGGCAAGGCACAAAATGGGTCGGGCAAAGGGTGTAGGGCTGAGAGGAGCTTGGACCAACACCCCGTGTATATATACATATGTGTATACATATATATATATGAGAAATAAAACTCCTATTGTGGGAAACTAGGAAAGAAAGAGTTTTAATTCAAGTTTTTTTGTGCAATGTTCAGGGTGTCATCTCAGCGCAGGTTGTTGGGAGATGGCACTTCTGCCGGTGCAGCCTCTACCTGCCCTGCCTCCTTCCCCGCTGTGCCGTGAGTCACGGGCTCTCCAATTCTCCAGTTCTTTCCCTTGCCCCACCGTCAGCCTGGCACTGCTGCTCCAGCCTCTCTCTGCCAGCAGCAACCAGTAAGCCCCAGGGCTGCTGGTACTGCCGGGGGTCTCCTGGGTGGACTTCTGACCCTGGGTGAACTTCACCTTTACTGCAGAGTTTCAGTTTAATGCCGATTTTTTAGCAAGCTATTTGATTTGTTTGCCTAGCACTTACTAGGAGCATTATCTGTTGGTTGGGTTTTTTTTCTTCCAAGGTTGCTTTTCATTTTCGAAGTTGAATGTGTTCATTTTTAGCGGTAGCCTTCTCTTCCATTCAGGGTCCAAACTTCACTAGAAAGTGACTTCATGGCATTATTCAAGCAGATTATTGCTTGGAGTGGCTGAATTACCTAGTGTTCATATAATGGCAAGCTCCCAGTCCATATGTATTTAATGACTGTAATCATTTATTATTTTCCCTTTATTAGGTTTGTTTTTAAAGAAAGTTTTACTGTGCTATTTATGATATGCTAAGTGGTGCAACTTGCTGAAAAAACATATCGCATACATTTTATTTTTTAATAGGTTTTGCTTGTTAAAACGGAAATCTTTTATTACCCTAGTTGGGCAGTTTTTTGCTGACAGTTTTATTATTTCAATTACTCAGACATTTCTTTCCTCTTTTGTTTCCCCAGATACTCCTCCAGGGAGTTTTAATGTGTCCATTCTTTATTTAAGATTGGGTTCAGAACGTGTTATTTCTAGCAGGGCAGAGGAAAAGTGTAATACAGCAGACATTAAATAGTGGGATGTCAAGGTTTTATTTTCTTTCCTCTTTGAGTTGTGGAATCCTTTCCCCATCTGTGTCATCTGGTGATTAATAGTGCTGATAATCTGCGCTCCCTCATCAATAACTGTCTGCTACCAGTGCCAGGCAGAGGCCGTGCTCTGCCTAAAGAGTTCGTGGCTGCTGATAAATGAACATACACGTATGGGTAAAGGGGGGGACCTCTGAGAGCATTTAAAATCACCAGACACCCAGAGTCCTTTAATGAACTAATGCTCTGTGGGTACTGGCAGTAACTACTGTATGCATTTCACTCACCGGTGGGGCAAGGAGAATGGGACCATTCCTCCAGGGCAAAACCCAAGCCTTGGTCGGTGGAGTGAAACGTGCCCCCCAAGGGCTCGTAGTAGCAGGGAGCCTTACAACCTCAGTGGGACAGCACCAGCGGGAAGGGCAGACCGAATTCGCCTATACAAAGGTCACCAGGGTGTGACAGCGTGGAAACCGGTGTCTGCTCCCCTGGCCCTTGCTGGGTACAGTTGTGATCTCCCTCTGCAAGTTCTAGTGCATCTTGGACCACTCTGTGATGTGTGGTGGATTTTATTTTCCGTTATAGTATGACCAGTCCTTGGAGTGTGAGAAAACCAACACCAAAAGCTTGTTGGGACAGCGGGAGAGCCCCCAGAGCTCCAGATTTGGACTGCCTGTGGCGAGTGCATGGCCTTGACCATCCTTTAGAGAGGTAGAAAACACATTGCAAAGCATGTCCTCACACTTCTGCGTCCCGTCATGTTTTCCAGAGTGTCTGGGGGAGAGCTTTTTGACCGGATTGTGGAGAAAGGGTTCTACACCGAGAAGGACGCCAGCACCCTGATCCGGCAGGTCCTGGATGCCGTCTACTACCTGCACCGAATGGGCATCGTGCACAGGGACCTCAAGGTACGACCGCGCCGTGACTCGGTCCTCCGGGCAGCGGTAATGAAGGTTGGGTAATTATGTGAGTCTAACGCATGTAGGTCCAGCCTCCACTGGGACTGGCTGTTTCAGTCAGGTTTTACCATAAGAGAGATGCTCTGAACGCTCCATATCCTCCCATTGTAATTGGTTTTAATGAGGACTTTGCAATCAGTGCTGTTACAATGGGAGTTTTGCACATATGATGTGGGGAAAAAGTCATTCATTAAGACCTGAAATGTTACATTAAGGCAGGAAACTCATCTCAGCTGGGATGTAAGTGTTTACTGCTGTAAAGTGTCTTGCAGATTTGCAGTGCTATATTTACTTTTATTTAATAATAATTAGTAACAATAAATAGTGTGGGAAAGTTGTATGATTTCCTATCATGCTATTTGGACCAGTGTTTTTGGAGACACTGTTAACAGCAACAATTCTTCTAAGGAACATCATGTGCCAATGTGATTTTTAGATAATTTTCCTTTTAGCTGTACTGTGTTATCACATCAAAAACTCTCAGCTTTTCTGGCAAAAAAAACCCCCAAGACATTATTTCTGTATTGTTTCCTTCCAATATCTTAAACTGTCGTTAAGGTAAGCAGAAAGCCTTGGATTTCATAACACACAGCTAAACCTCCCCGTCTTTAGTATTTTAAATAATAAATTAGCAGAAGACGTTGGAAAAAGATACAAATGTCAAAAGAAAACTCTGGGTTCAGTTCCTGAGCTAGCTAATTCTACCAAACTTACTGCCAGAAACAAAGAATTCAGTGAATGAAATAACACCTCTGGTTGTGCTTTGGAGGGATGCTCCAAACAGGGGTTTCCCTGGATGCTGATGCTGTGGCCTTGAATTGTCCCTATGTGAAAAGAGTGGAATTTGGCTAAACGAGTCACTTTATTTAAAGGCTTAATGAACATTGTTGGAGTCAAGAGCTGCAGAGAAGTTTGGGGTTTTTTCTTTTTTTTTTTTACTTCTTAAATACAACTTTTTATTAAATGTGGTTTTTTTTAAATTAATCATATTTTTAATACAGTCTAATATTAAACTGCATGTTTGTGATTTTTGGCTGTCTCGTCACAGCGAAGGTTGTAGTGCTGGGAATGTGACCTCACTGTTACACCTTAAGATGGATAAAAAATTGTGGTGATGAGAGATGCTCTTTATTTGCCTTTTATCTCCTCCAAAATTAGTGCTGATGTGAAGCACTGTGTGGTGTAAAATAATAAATGACAGGCTTGTTCCCAAAACACGATGCAGCGGGGCCATAATAGAGCCCATTACCGGTGTAACCACCAGCACCACAGTTCTCCAAGGTGGAGCAGTGCCCAAGCCCCGCAGACGTTGCCTTGTTTTGTAGCAGCCTCAATGCAGCCATTTCCTTCTGCTCCTCTTCGACTCCAGATGTGAATCTTGTAGCTGTGTGTGGCCCGTTCCCATAGGACTGCAAGTTTTCCGCACCTTACTGCTGCAAGGGACTTGCCTCAGTCCTGTACACCTCTGCCAGAAGTGGGCATCCTGTGATCTTCACTTCATAGATAGACTAGAATAATAGAAAGTAGAAATAAATTTTTTAAAGTATTGCTTTGGCACATTTTTAGGGCAAAACCTTCAATCCACCAAAGGAAAATATGCCCTGATGTCCGCAAATAATATTTCCTCCTCAGTATTGTGCAGTTTAGTCCTAACAGTCCCAAATAATGGTTTTTCTGTAAGGAGGGACTGGTTAGGCTTCCATCTCCTACAGTCTTCATCTGTTGCCCTCAGTTCCCATTCATTTCCTGCTTTTATGCTGAAATACATAGAAATATTCTTGTATTTATTGGAGTTACACCGCATTTCAGTACGGAAGTGGTGTTTAGCATTTTAACGTGACCAGCTTTCTCCCAAGTTCAATTTATAGGAAATAACTTCAGACTTCTTCCTGCAGCCAGAGGTTTTGGAGGGAGGTCAATCCTCTTAATTCAGATATTTGATTGTACAAGCTCTTAATATTCCTGTCTTTATAATTTAAAGGAAGGCTGTAGCTCTCACTTTAAAACAGATTAATCTTATTTAGAAGTTCCTATAATAAAATATGATATCTGGTAATTGGGAAGTGGATTCATCTACAAATTACTTTCAGAGAGTTTATCTAAGGACATGCTGAATTTAGATCAAACCAACCTTCTCCGGTGGTATTTTGGGGCAAAGACTAGCTCTTTTTCTCTTTCTTTTGTTTGCAAGTCTTTGTCAGTACCATATCAGTTGTTAAAATGACTCATAAAATATGGTATATGAGGAACACCTGCTGTGAATTTCTGTTAGCACAAACATACCATGATGGCAAAAATAGGGCTATAATAAGGCTTTTTATGATCTCAAAATATCAAGATAAGTGCAAGTTTCAAATTGTGATCCCCCAAAATGAAACTCTGGGAAAGAATCCACTCTACAAAAATACAACCCTTGAAAACATCTATAACAATTATTTATTGTAATTATGTGTTATTCAGATACCAAAATAGTACTTGCTGTAGTTGGGAAAAGCAGATCTGGGCTCCAAGTCTCTAATCGAAGTAACACAGCAGCAGATAACAAGAGATGGCAGCAGATGACGTCCATGGAAGTCCGGGATGTACAAAAGGACTGAAGGGCTTGGGCTGCTCTACTTGGTACAGCGCCACCTCATTAATGCTTTTTGAATTAACCAGCTTGAAGAACCAGAGTTCTTTCAAACAGGTTTTAAACAAGTTTAAGTTTTAAATGGGTGGGTTTCTTGGCCTTACTAAATAAGAGTAAGTGGGAGCCTGAGGTGAGTTAGCAGAAATCGTTAGGAAATAATTGTCTTTCCCTTAATACCAGCTCTACCAACCCCTCAGCAGATCAGAAGTGCACTAGTAAAAATCAAGAGTAACTCCAAACCAAGGGCAGACCGTGGCATAAAACTGTCTCACGTGGTGCCCGAAAACAGTGTCAGCATTGTTATGGCCAGTTAATGCACTGGACTTACAAGGTATCGTGAGAAAGAAGCATAAATGGTACGACTTCATAATTATTTTTACAAACAGAATTATTTCCCTTTTTGCCTCAGTCCCAGCTGGCTCACAGCTGTGGATGCAGCTTGTAGATCCTCTCATGGCCATTGTGTCCTATGGATAAAGCCATCACTGCGTGGCTTCATGGGTGGGCTGGGGAGCCAGAAAGTGCTTCAACCTCCGCTTGAAGCCGAACGGGAACCTCAGAGTAGGGTGAAGGCGACGTCACTCCCCGGCGCTTCTTCGTCCCATCTTTCCCCAGAGCAGGAGGTTACGGCGGTGGAGGAGGGAAGGCAGATGCTGGTGCTGCTGCACTGCAATTGCTCCTCCTTACAAATCCGAGCTTGGACGCGTCCCAAAGAGTTTGATGATGTTGCGTGGCCACAACGGCTTCTCGCCATTTCTTGGAGCGCGCAGCGGGCTGATAGACAAAACGCGTTGCATGCGGGTGGGCATTTGTACCAGCTTCTGGGCAAAAGTCTACCCCAGGGCTATGTTGAAACGTTGGGTATCCGTCGCTTTTACAGATGAAGACCCCAAGGTCCGGGTGGTGCCATGGCACCCCGTTACCACCAAGCTGTCAGAGCGCCAGCAGATGCTGGACCTTTTTGCAAGCCCAAATATTAAGAAGGGGAAGAAGTGTGCTCTCACAGCACCTAGCAAGAGCTTTGCTGTATAGCAGCGTTCATTCAAAACATATGGATGGAGGACTATGCTGTAGCAGATGGAGGTTGTTTGGGCTCTCCAACCCAGCTGACATTGGTATAAAGTCACAGGGCTTTGTGGAGTGATTCTTGTTTTCTCTCAGCATAAACAAGTTGCTGCGCTTAGCGCTGTAGCATTTTTTCCTAATCAGCTCTAGCTAAAACATCCTTGCTGCAAGTCTGTTAACTGTAAAGGCATTTCCTCTCTCATAACAGTTTATTTCCAGTGGAGAAGGTACAAAAATTCTCTAATGCCTACTGTTGTCCTTTTTCCTTTTTTGAATGCTGTATAAAAAATATTCATTACACTACCTGTATTTACCATATTTACCTGCCTTCAAATGAATCCTTCCATTTTATCACTCTGAAGTGAAAATGTGTCAGACACATCTCACAAGTAAAAGACGAGCCTTAGTTCTTATTTGAGGTGCCAAAGGAGCAGTTCGTTATCCCAGGAAATTTGCTCAAAGCTCAAGGTGTCAGCTTCTGCCATTAGTTGCCATGCAGGAGTCTGGAGAGGATCTCCATATAGGTTGTAAGAGCAACTCTTTAGGATTTCGGGGAACCAAATTACATTAGTGTATGATCTAACTAAGGATTGTATTAAATGCAATGCATCAGCCAACAGATGTTGTTGCTGGACTTACATATTCAAAACCCATTTTGCTTGTTCCCCTTTCTAGCCCGAGAACCTGCTTTACTACAGCCAGGATGAAGAGTCAAAAATCATGATCAGTGACTTTGGATTGTCAAAGATGGAGGGTAAAGGAGATGTGATGTCCACAGCCTGCGGGACCCCTGGCTATGTCGGTAAGAGGCTTGATTATACTGTCCATCCGCTCTTCCCAGCTGCAATACAGACAGATAGTGAAAAGGGAATAATACGTGTTTCCCAGTGCCACTACATAGTGCACAGGAGATTTTACAGATGTTCCTTAGAAATAGGGATTTCAGAAGCTGCTGGTGCTCTGCCTTGTATGCTCTTCTCCTTTGGGTCCTCATCCTGCAATCCAGCTCAGGGTTTGTGGGATTCACTTTCATAATTTTAGTCCTTTGCACAATGAGTTTTCTCAAAGACACTAATTAGCTAAATTAGGAGCACGTGAAGAATATCCTCAAATGCATCGATTCTGCAAGAACCTATAAAGCCAAGAAGCTTTACTTAATATAACATATTATTTTAATCATAAAGGATAGCATTTGCGAGATTCCCCTGAGAGAAGACAGTAAAATGAAAGAGCTACGTTTATTCAGACATGTTCAGTCACTCTCTGTTACAACCATGTTAAGTTACTGACTCCTAGATGTCAGTAAGCAAAAGCTCTTTAGATCCTCGGGCCTTCCTGGACAGTATCAAACTGTTTCCTATCATTATTCTTTGGTCTTCTGTCCATTCAGTAGGGATTGTACCAGGCTGTTGATTAGCAGTGTGTTTACCAGCATCCTTTTAAAAAAGTTAAAGTAACTGAATGTGAGAATTATATGGCAGGTGATGACAGGGTCTGTTTGAGCAAACACTATTTAAAAGGCTTACTTCACGCATGAGGTGGATCCAGAAAGCCTGTGCTTCCTACAATACCTAGCTAGCTGGCTGAGATGGTAAAATTAATAATTAATCTCTGGGGTATCCATGAAATACATGAAACTAAAATGACAGTGGCTTCCCCAGGGATAAATTTGTCTCAGATCTTTCCAGCAGGAAAGACTTGATGTCTTCCAGCAGTCAGAGGCTCCTTTTGCTTCGCAGCTGCCACCTCACCTGTTTTCATAGCTCTGATGATACCATGGTGCGAGAGCTCAAACAGATTATGCGGTTATGACACAGTGATCCAGATTTGTCCCAGGAATACCTTTTTCTGGGCATTATCTTCACGCTGCACAGACATACTCTATGCTGATAACATCAGGAAAAGGAATAGGTTTCTCTGGTTTCCCATCGTGAAGCCATCAGCCCATCTTTTTTTTATTTTAAGACATATGAGTCAGGATGCACTCTGTACAGCCTGAATAGCTGTCTTGTGTAATCAATCACACCAGGCTGGAAATCTTCTTCCGAAGCACTAGCAGGAATTTAGCTGAGATGGCAATTTTCATAATTTTTGCTGTCAGCTTTTCTGTCCTTAATTAACATGTTTTATTTTGTTCCGAAATGGGCACTGACTAGAATAAGTCTGTGAGACACAGGGAAGCTCAGATGATGTTTGCTGAAGCGCTGATGGAAAAGAGGGAGTGGGACTCTGCTTGGGCACTGAGTGATCTCATATGGCCTCTCAGCGTAAGAAAACTTGCTATTTTGGAGAGGAAGCTCTCGGAGCATGTGACACGAATTGTAGTGCTTTCAGAGATGTTTGAGAGCTCTCATTACTCATGGTCTGGGCGCTGATAGCTACACAAGTACCTCCAGGCCTGTTGTTACCTTACTGAACGCAGGATTTACTCATCGCAGTTCAAGAGGTCACGGCCTCTTATTTCTCAAGTGCTGACGAGAGTTTTTTTTCTCCTCTCTCACAAAGCAAACCTCTTCAAATATTTGTTGTATTTCTTTTTTGCACAGGAGACAGCTCCTCTTTAGTGCTGGTTGGTTTTTTTTTTTCTTTTTAATATAACTGGTTGCCCAGACAACATTTTCCAAGCACAGAAAATTTTTGTTGTCAATCACTGTGGTGATACCCACAAACGGGCCTCCGTGAGTGTTATACCTGATGATGTGGCTTCTGCATATGTGGTCTGCAATTTGTCCACATCTGAAAGCTTTCGTGCCTTCCAGCGTCACTCCAATTTGCAGCACCTGCCTAATGCCCTCAAATAAATGTAAGAGTCCTTCCTCCTAATGGCACAACATGAATACGTCTCCTCATCTGGACTGGGGCAGACGCATGCCACAGGGATCCATCACTTGCAACACACTTCCCAGTGCTTTTCTTTAAAGATAAGTAGAACACCTCATTTTCTAAGATTTTATGGGGAATTAATTATTTTTGTCAGTTTAACCACTTTGCTTTTAAATTGATGGAAAAAAATTAGGCATGTATCACGTCAAAGGCACCCAGGGCTCTGTTGAGAAGTCATTAGCATCTGTCACAATTTATACTTCATCTCCAGATATGGATCTAGTTGGATCCTGCTATGCAAAGTGCTGGATAAGCTTCTCACTTGGTAGCAGACCTGATCTTAACTCATGTCTGCTGCCCAAGTATTTGCAAGTGTGCAAGCCCCCCTGTCATTTCTATCTAATTTCCCTGATTAGGATATACTTTCAACTCTTTGTGTTTTCTTAGTTTCATCTCCAAAGAACGGTGGCACCCGAGACACTAAATTCCTGTTTATGTGGTTCAGAAATTCATTGAATAAGGGAGGGTGTAATTACACTTAAACTTCTTAAAAATATCAGTTTTCTTTCTGAAAATCAAAGTATTGCTTATCAAATTAGAGTATATCTAAAACGTGCATAACAAGTAGTGCATTAGCACATTAGCTTTTAAGGCTCTGCCTTACAGATAAAATCACTGTCAACCATTCAGAGATCTTATCCCTTCAGGAGTTTTCTCAGAGGTTTTGGTCCTATAGTGAAAAGATGACAGGATAATTTAACCCAGTTAGCTGAGCCACTTCTGTAAAGATGCAAATCTAAATGTTTACTTAGTGAAGAGGAGGTCTGATAATGCTACCTCTTCTAATGAAAAGGTCTTCCATTTTCTTGTCTGCTTACTGCTCTTATCTCTCCATTTGTTACGGAAGGAGTCTAGGTGATGAGCTGGGACTAGATGCCCAACTTTTAGATAGCACCTAAACTGAGTAAAACGAGGCAGCTTGTGTGGCTCATTTAATTGCAAATTAGGCGTGTGGACTGACTTGCATGGATCCCACCCCATCGTCTGAACTGGAGGAGAAGTGGTGTTTTCAAAACCCTGCATTATCTGCGTGATTGTGGGCAAGATCTGCATAAGCCATTAGTGATTTATCATTTTAAAGCATAGATTCGGGCTGCTCAGCTTGAAACGAAGAACTTGATTTTGATGAAGAAGGTGTTCAAAACTGCCTGAAAATGAGTCATCCTTGAGGTGTGTCAAGTTGGGCACTCACCAGGAGGTGACTCCAGTCACTCAGCAAATTCCTCTAAAGAGATTCTGGCTGTTTGAGAATTAGGTCTCACTGACCGACTTTCCATGAGAGCTGGTCTCTCAAAAGCTTTGGTTACTTCTGCAGGTAGGACTTAGACTTGCAAGACACTTAGGAGCATTGAAAAGTTTGGAAAAAATGTTAGAAAGCCTGTCTCGGGAAATCTGATCTCCTTTTGCAGAAATGCTGAATTATGAACTGTGTGGCTGGCTAATATCTTAATCCTACTGAGATTTAAAATTCTTGCTCTGAGTCCCAACCCAACTTCAAGTAAAATTTTCTTGTATTTCCCTGTCGTAGGTATTGGGCTGGACCCTGGATATGTGGTTGGTCCCCATACACCCCACCTCACCTACTGTTTTTGTTTTCTGTAGTGCTTTTATGAAAGGTCATTTCACAACTTTCAGCTCGGTCAGAAATCCAGTAGCAATTTCAGATCATATCAAAGCCATGCGTTTCTCTTAGCCCTGCGCAAGGCCAAAGCATTTAAGTAAGCAACAGATTTCCATGTTGAATTTTGACTTACTCACTATCCTTTGAGTCAAAGGTTTGAAAATATTCACTAAGCCCTTGGAATATCCTTATTAGCAAAAAGCAACCCCAGGAGTTGTTTAGGTGGTAACATGAATAATAAAGTAAAAATAAAGCATGGGCACTGCTCTCACCAGGGTTTGCTCAGGCATAAGCTCGTGACAGCTCAGCTCCGTTGCTGTATCCTGAAACGGGGTTTTGCTTGTGTGTGGTTGTAGCTGCGTTGTGTTCCATGAGAGCTGTCTAAATCTGACTCAGCAACATGAAATAGGGACAGCAGGAGCACAAGCAACCAGCAACACTGCACCGAAATCCTGCTGTCCTTCAGAAACAGCCCCAAAATTCAAAATCTTGGCCGATCGGGACAAGATGAACACTGGAGGACTGTGTGAAAGAGGGAGAGAAGTTATTTTCCTCCCAGGAGTCAGTGGAAGAGGGACTCTGGTCTTGTGGCGAAGCTGCTTCATATGCCTCCTAGCCTGTTTGCACCGTGAGGAAGACACTTTGAATGGCAGCAGAGGAGCTCACGCTGCTCTTGCACCGTCTTTGCCTTCAGGAGAGGGACTGGGTTGGTCCTTCGTGCATCCAACCATCTTCTCAGTGGTGCAGGGTTGTTCCTCTCTGTCCATCTTTTTGAGGTGGTACCTTCAAGAAGCCTAAGCAACGGGGCTGGCACCATCTCCCTTTGGTGTCCCTTACAAACTCTGCCCGTTTGTCACCTTCCCTCTCGGATTTCATGGCCATCTGGTACCTGTGCAGCCCATTCATGTTTCCCCTTCTTTACTTGTAGGACTTGCCTACGTGATGGAAACTGGCACTAAAATAGTTACCAGCTGAAATACTAGTCCTAGCTTGCACCAGGCCAATTTTCTTGGCCAGCTGAGCTATGTCCCTGCCCAATATAAGCAGGTCCCTGGTCATTTTAACCCTATTTACATCTTTCTATTCCTCCCACATTTTCGGCAGCCTGCTGATTTGTCACTCCTATGGGGATCTTCAAAACCACCACCCTTTGTTCAAATGCCTCATTCCTTCCGGCATGCAGCTTGTGGGAAGCCATATAAACCACAGAAAATAGAATTAGACCGAGTTCTTGTGGGACAGCAAAATCTGCTGGGAGTAGTACCATCATGGGAGTGACGGAGAATCGTTTTTAAGTATGAGGCCGGTATGAAGGACAGGCACCCTCATGACTTGTGCAGTTTGTTCAACAGGCTTAAAGTATCAGAGCAATCGCCATCATTTGAGCTCTTTGCAGGAACATGGATTGCTGTTTTTGGCATCCAGCAGCTGCATTTTTAGGGAGCTTATTAGCATAGCTGTGCTCACTGGGGGTAATGGCATAATGCTCTGAAAGGTTTCCAAACATTCCTGTTCTGTTCCTTTTCTTAAAACCTCCATTTGAAACAACTCTTAATTTTTTCTCTTATTAAAAGCAAAACATAACTGAATTAAAAAAACCCTTAACTGTAAAACAGCAGCTCAACTGGCCTGGGAAGCACGTCTTCACGTACCTGCAGGTGGGATGAGGTCCTGGGATCATTACCCAACATTTTACCTGCCACATGTTGCTGGTAGCAATGCTGATTTGGCCTGAAACACAGTTCCTGGATGTGGAGAAAGGGTCCAGGTTTGCTTCATTGACTTTCCTGTCTCTGGATGACTGTTGTGTACCATTTGAGCTCACAGTGATTCCCTGGGGAGGTGCGATACTGGAAGCCTTTGCTCAGCTGGCATTTCCCCAGCCCCAGAAATGGGAGCTTTGACTTTCCCCATCTCCTTACTGCTGTTTTGTCTCCTCAGCCGTCTGTGTTGATCCTTTAATGCCGTCAGCTCTTGGATTTTTTTCATTGCGTCTCCTGCTTTTGCCTCTTGGCACTGATCTACCGTCATTTCTGAGAGCTCCTCTGACTTGTTTTTCAGCTCATTAAGTATTTCCGTCTTTTCCATATATCAGAGACAGATGATGCTGAGCTATGTTCTCCTGTTCCTGTTGCATGTCTGCTCTTTGGAACAAAAATCAAAAGCAGCCATTTGGCCTTCAAATAATTACTTAAACCTCCTGCCTTTCTTCATTAAAGTTTACCAAAGGGAAGGTAATAGCCTCACGTTTGCTTTGGGCTTGATCCCATGGCGTTCTTACCTGCTCCACAGCCACCATCCGCAGCAGCAACTGACTGTTATCAGTGCCCTTCACTCCTTTAAAATGAAGAGAAATACCCCAGCACAGCTTTGATGTTTTAAGAGGGAGAATCTTTATATAGTTCACATCCCCTCGTCTCAGATTTGTTTTTTGTTATGTTAATGTGGTATATCTGTATAATGTCAGGAGCTCACTAGGATCTGTGGTGCTCAGGAGCCATTTGCATAATATTTTCTTTGGGGGTTATAAGATGTATAATGTTTACCAATCTTGAAAATGATGCAAACAGGAGCAGTCAGATATGTGAATAAAATATTGAGAATTTGGGAGAGTTGGAAGACTCTAATCATCTAAAGACAGGGGAAATTAACTCCCTTTTTCTGCATATTTTGTCACAAAATTCAGTCACAAGGAGTGGAACAAAAAAGAAAGCTGACTCTCACAAACCCTATTTCATAGAATCATAGAATCACAGAACGGTTTGGGATGGAAGGGACCTTAAAGACCATCTAGTTCCACCCCCCCTGCCATGGGCAGGGACACCTTCCACCAGACCAGGTTGCTCCAAGCCCCATCCAACCTGGCCTTGAACACTGCCAGGGATGGGGCAGCCACAGCCTCTCTGGGCAACCTGTGCCAGTGTCTCATCACCCTCACAGTGAAGAATTTTTTTCCTAATACCTAGTCTAAATCTACCCTCTATCAGTTTAAAACTGTTACCCCTTGTCCTATCACTACATACTCTTGTAAAAAGTCCCTCTCCAGCTTTCTTGTAGTCCCCCTTTAGGTACTGGCAGGCTGCTATAAGGTCTCCCTGGAGCCTTCTCTTCTCCAGGCTGAACAACCCCAACTCTCTCAGCCTGTCCTCATAGGAGAGGTGCTCCAGCCCCCTGATCATCTTCATGTCCACTTGATGCACATTTTGAAAAAAAGTTCTTTTTAGAGGAAAACTTGGAGGCAAGTTTTGGTGAATCAGGAAGAAAAGAGTCAGATGGAGGGACACAAGAGCTGTCCGAGAAGGTTGTCTTGAGCAACTTTGAGGAACAACTGTTTTATACAAGATAAATGTAAATTTGCCAGACTGTCCCAGCTTGCCAGGCTATCTGGGAGGCAGTGGCAGGCCAAATAGGATGGCTTTCCAGTGCTCTATTCTTTTATCCCAAGTTTGTCTTCAAATTCACCCCCACCAGACTGACCAGCACCAAGCTGACACACAGACCCTGACCCAGCCATTGAAAAAGGAGTAGTATTTTGGACACCAGCTAGAGATGCCTTTTACATTTCCACAGCTCTGTCCCCTATTGTAGTAAGAACATTTTAACCTTTATCTTGATAGACTACAACAGTGTGCCCATGTCCTGGAAGGAGTCAGGGGCTTCTCAGAATTGGGGTGCAGGTTTCTGTGAAGTACCTAGGGCCAGGGTAGGAGCTGTTCATGTAGGTATGGTGGAAAGAAACCTCCTTTGGCACATAGTGGATAGGTGTTGGAGTATTCACACATTACAACAGTGTATTAGGATTAACAATATATGAACAGAACCATCTTTTTAATGTCTTATACATGCAGTGGTCCCAGTTTGATGGATGACTTGAAGACTGGGGTAATATTTACCCTGTGCTGCAGATTGGGGCATATCCCAATCTTCAAGAGTCTTTATAATCTGGCGGCCAGCTATATTTTTACCCACATTCCCCTGGATTTTCTTCCTTTTTACAATGTGTCCCCAGTGTGACTTGACCCTTTCCATCATTCTGCTGCTTGTGGAAATGCATTCTGGATGCCCTCATCTGCCTCGTGCACTGTCTTCCTTTCAATCCCTTCTATAAGCTCTCATGCCCAAGCACCAGAAAGTCTTTTCTGTTTCTCATTATTGCTTCCTGTTCCCTTCCTTGCTGGCAGTTTTGACCTTAGTTTTGTTGACTTGTCTAGCTTAAGAAGATAACTCTTTGAAGAGTCCTTACCAGTACACCAAAGCAGTTGTAGCAACTAAATGTGAGGCTCAAGTGTCAATACCTTTATTTGCTTCACAATTTTTTTTGCTCTTCTTCAAGTAACTAACTGCTTTGATGTTGATAAGACTCCTAGCAGAGGAAGGTGTAACCCTAAAGAAATATTGTTGCTGGGACTTGCCCCTTCATGATTTTTTTGCAGCATTTGAACTCCAAAGTACTCAGAGGAAATACTGTGCTTTTTAAAACGCAGTGTGGCAAGTCTGCTTTAGGAATGCCACAATCAGTGATTTCTTGCATTATTGTGGACATTTTGCTTTGAGAAAAGCAAAAGCTTCTTTACATGAGAAAGATTAAAGTCACAGGGTTTTAAAATTTAGGTTCAAGCATTTGCATTGAAAGGTCCTAACAGGGAAAACTTAATATTCCAGGCTCGCAAACAAAAAAAGTGTACTTTTTTAATTCTCACTGGTGTTAAGATAGGAAAGCAGACCCACGAAGAGTTTCAAAAAATACCCAGGTTCTCACTTCTAGCAAAATTCAGACCATGGTGGCTGACAGCTATAGAGGCAGAAGGATCAGTTCCTTTGTCCATGTGTCCCATTCCTGCTACTTTTCGTTTCTCCCTCTGAGGAGTCTGCGTTCTCAGAGGCAGAAGGACAAATGACTCCCTGTGACTCCGACATCCAGCAGGCTTTGGAAGGCAGCAGCTGAGAGGTGTGGGGACAGCTCTCCTTCCTCTCCTGCAGATGTACCTTATCACCTCCCTGGCACGCTGCGCTTTCTGAGTTGGATACCCCTCTGCCTCTTATGCATTTTTCTGTGCTTGGTTTTGTTTTCTGTCCTTGGAGTCAGAAAATGGGGCATTTGCTCCAATTTAGGAGTCATCCTTCTTTGTGAGAATATGAGCTTCAAAAACATCAGGATATTTGCAAATGCAAGGGCTGTATGTGAAGGGCAATACAAGGTCTTAGGGAAATTCAAGTTTCAGGGTCCTACCTCTTGATCACATTCAAATGTTTGGTCTTGTAACATGTGCTTGTTTGGCTTTTTATTTTCAGCTCCCGAAGTGCTGGCCCAGAAACCCTACAGCAAAGCTGTGGACTGCTGGTCCATCGGGGTCATTGCGTACATCCTGTGAGTATCTGTTGGGTTTTCAATCCAGGCGGCTTGGGGACCTGCAACATGCTCTCCCATCATATAGTTACCCACTCAGTCTGGGCCAAAAAATCAGTCTCTGATACTTGTGACCCAGGATAACATGAACCCTGGACACCTCCTAGTTGCACAAAGGCTGAAGTTTGGGCAGAAGTGGTAGGAATGAACCAGGACCCCTCAAAAGCCCAAATCTTTGCTCCCACCTGAACTACAGTGTGTGCAACAGTATGGGTTTGTCCAGGCTGTGACATTACTGAACTTATTATGTCCCCTGCTCAGATTAGCTTTGACAAGAAACAAATCTGGCCATGTCCACAGAGCACAGCATCATGCCCACGGGCGTATCCTGAAGGGCCACCTCTCTCAAGGCACCACTGTATTGGCTTTTTCTTCCCTGGGGAGGCCACAGAGGGAGATAAGCAGGGAAGAACTTTTCATGTCCTGTAGTGAATTATTCTTATTAAAATGTGATACAAAGTATTGAGATTTTTACTAAAAATGAGGGATCATTTTCCTTAACACATCCAACCATCAGGTCCCATAGGAGAGGATGAGCTGATTTGTGTCCTGTCAGTTCTGTCACTCTTCTATCAAGCCATTAACCCTCTGCATTCTTGGCTGAGATTTGCTCCTCTAATGGGGCTAATTGCTGCTCAAAGGAGTGGGGATTGGTTACTTGAGAAAGCTACAGGACCAGGACTTCTGTGCATTCTCCAAAGTGGCGGATAGATCTCAGAACTCATATGTTTATGAAGATGTAGTGCCTGTCCTCATTCAGTACCTGCCACCCTTCTTCACAAAGGCTTAATGGGATAACTTAGATTGGAGGGAACCTCAGGAAGTCCTGTCCTTGAGGTCAGACTAGGTTGCCTAGCGCTTTATCCAGTTGGGTCTTGAAATCCTCCAAAGTTGGAGACTGCACAAGGTCTGGGGGCAACCTGTTCCACTGCTTGACTGTCCTCATGGGGAAAAGGTTTTCCCTTATATTCAGACTTGTCTCCATGAAAGGGGCAGCCAGTACTCTAGATGTGGGTGCACCTTCAGTGCTTGAACCGTGGAAGTAGGTAAGCCACCTCTTGCACCAGTGACAACACTTGGAAGGATTGGGAAGGTGTCCTGGCCACTGTGGTCGAAGGGATACCCTGGTGCCAGGGGTCATTAGTGCTGTCCAGAGAAGGGCATCCATAACATTTCTGGCACCATCGTCTGAATCCAGCTCTGTGTGCATGGGTATATGAAATCACTGCTAATGTTTGGATTGAGAAGGAAATGCAGAATTTGTGTTCCGTGAACCTGTAGGAAGACTCCCTCTAGCTTAGGGGCCTGTCTTGATGGGGTAGTCCATGCTCAGGGCTCGGGTCTGTAAGTCCATGCCTGTCGTTCAAATAACAATTGTATAGGTTGCATCTGCACAGCCTAGCAGGCTTTGAAGCAGGAGCTATTTGTGTGGGTCTTCGAGAGGAGGTCAGGCTTTCGCCATGGGCTGTCTCAGGGTGACCACACAGAGCACGACAAGCCTGTTCCTTTTGTGCAAGAGAGCACAGAGCTGCTGTGTAGCTGTTGAGTGCCACAGAAATAAATGTCTTTTCATGCCAGTGTTACCAGTGCTTTCTCTTTTTTTTTATTTTCCCTTTTACACAACTGTCACAGTTATACAAGACTGAAGGAAAAAGCAGCTCCAATGAGGCACAGCATTAAAGCATTCCTACTTTGTTCCCTTTCTCCTTATGCAAACATTTCATGGCTTGTCAACATGAATAACTTTTTGATGGTGTAGTAGAACTATTTTTGCCAGGACAAACCTCACTGCTGTATTATCCACTCTGTGCAGTGTTCATTCTTTACATTCTCATTTAGTCTTGAGCAGAAGTTATATGCTACCCAAAATAGCTTTTTTATATTAAGATAGTATAGGAAGGTTTTATTTATTTGCATGTATGTTTATTTATTTAAAAACAAAGCCTTGCCTAAAAACATTAACTTTACAACTGGCTTTCCAATCTGCATGAATATTTGAAAACTTGTTGAGTACAAAACTTTGCAGGGGGATGGATTTATCTTGGAGCAACCATCAATAGCAAGATGCAAAAAACTTTTGCATAACAAAGCAAAAATCAGCAGTGCTGATTCTGACTTTGTGGCAAAGCCCAGCGGGACATGCTACAGCAGTGAGGAAGACAGCAGACATGCCAAAATACCTCAGAGGCTGCTTCACACATCATTCCCTAGTGCACTTTTAGTTGAGGATGATGTGTGCTGACCCAAACTTACCATTTTCCCCAAGCAAACCTGAGCATGGAAGGCCTAGAGGTTGGTTTTTTTGATGTTTTTGGTCCTTGCCAGCTGTGGCAGGACAATCAGGTAGAGTCTTTTCTGTTGCTTTTGTTGTACTTTGCCGAGTACCAGCTTCAGAGAGTGGGAAGGAGGAGGATGCAATTGGAAGACAGCAGTACGCTGCCTCACTTCCAGCTCGACCGCTGGCTAAGTTCAGTTTATTGTCAAATATCCACCATGAAAATATGTGTCCATCTGGCAGCCCACAGGAGGGCTGTGAACTGTTGCATCCTTGTTGCCTAGAGAGAAACTTGGCTCTGCTTTCCTCCAAGTTTTCAGTCCCATTCAACCATGGCTCATGCACCAAAGGTCTTTTTTGCTGGCAGACCTGTTGTTATTTCACTTGTTGCTTTTTTGTGTCTTGCTGAGGATTACGGGTGAGTAATGTGTCCTCCATACCCAGTTTATGAACGCATCTTCAGTATGTGGAAGGTTACAATCTCATCCATAGTCCTTCCCCTTTCCTAAGCAAGACTGCTCTTTCTGCAAGGTTCAGCTCAGTTGTTTCCTGCTCTGTTTTCACAATCAGCACGTGCTGGGCTTGTCAAACAAGGCATACACACTCCTCAAATCTAAATTCCCCATTTGCTGTATGGGGAATTCCCAACCCTGAAGGCTTAAATCAGTTTAGTAAGAATGAGTCCCTATGAATTCCCATTTGCAGGACAAGGAAACCTTTTCAGGGTTTCTGTGCTTCGTGTAATAAGGACTTGATTTGTATTACATACGGTCAAAATGAATGGCAATAATGCGTTGCCGTAGGAGCGCGGTAATGTGTTTGCCAGACTGTTACTGCTTGGGTGGGATTGGGTCTGAGATCAAACCACCTCCTTGAATATTTCTGCATGTGAATGTGAACTACGTCCTTCAGCTCCTGTAACAGTCAGCAGCACCCCAGGGCTCTCTTTGGTTACCCTAACGTAGGTGCTTGGTGCTGTTTCAGGCATGTACAGCATCCCACATGGTCGCAAGCTGCGGCTGCAGGACGGTCCAGCCCCCCGCAGCCCCCCGGCGTACCTGCCAGCGGGGGACAGGGGTCCTGTGCACTTGACAGCTTCTCCGGTGGCGCTGGGCTCTGCGTGTGGGCACCTCAACCCACCTGGGTCCACGCAAGCGGTCATTTCACCGGGGTGTGCCGTTCAGTTGCCTAAACTTCTGTGTTTAGTGCCACGCTGGGGTGTCTGGGACAGCCACGTGGATCTGGCACGTGTAAGGCGCTGCAGACACCTTCCTTCTGGAGCGGCAGATGGAGGCCAAGCGGGGGACCACGGACTGTGCCGAAGAGCACCAGATGCCCACGCTGAGGCTGCGGGATCACATCCTGCTCTGTACTCAGACCCCTGCCTTCACAGTACGGTTTCATCTGCTTTATGGTACATTTGCGTCACTCGCCAGTCTCCGATGACTCCATCTCTATGGACTGCAACGGGAGCTTAGAAACCCAGCCCACATCTCCTGTGTCCTAATCTTGAACTGGATCTCATCCTTGCTTCCAGGAATAGCCAGAAACTGCAAATATGGCCTCGTAAGAAGGTGGATGTCAGGGGTGCAGTAGAGGCAGAGAGGAAGAGGGGTCCTTCCCTAACCTGGAAGGAGGTAGCCCTGCTGCGGTGTCTGATACCACCAGTGATGGGCACAGCTTTAACACCGAGGTTTGCTGTCTCAGCACTGCCCCACCACCCGAGGTCGCAGAGCCAGCACGCTCACGGTGCAGCGTGGCGCTGAGATGCCGCAAGCACCAGCAGCGTAGCCGCCCTGGCGCAATGCCGGGAGTTAATCCTGCCCTGAGCAGGAGTTATTAATTCCAATATACCACCACACTCATCTGGATATGCCATTTCCAGCTCCACAGTCAGCACAGTTGGAGCTACTTGCACGTGCCCAAACCAGTCGGAGACGTATTTATGCACAGGGCAATCCAAGCACATTGCCCTGCATCACCTCCCCACCTCTCCCATGAATCCTCACAGCCACTCTGAACAGGCTGTTGTCATTTAAGAAGATGGAAACTCGGGAATCCAACACAGAAGCCAGGCATAAATTAAAGATGCTTTGAGCTATTATTACTGCAAGTGGTTTGAGTGCCTCCAGACGCAAGCTCTTTCTCACATGAGAGCCTTCAGTTTATGACACTGGAAGAACAAACTGTTTCGGTGGCACTGACGCTGTAGACAAATATTTGTTTCTGTGATATGCAAGGTGAAGGATGTCTTAGGAAAAATACCTTTGTTTCAGCGCCAGTCTCTAATGCTTCTCGTTAATGACAGCCAGACTGCAGAGGCTGCACCAGCGGAGTTTTTATCAAAACCTGTTTTGCATGAGAAGTCATTATTCACACGAACTAATTTTAGCAGCCTGAAATTTCCTGTTATTCCAGTTGCAATATTTCTCAATTTGAAACACCCTCTCTGTTGAGCTCGGCTTTCTACTTATCACAAGGTAGTTTTGATAATGTGTTCAGCTTGAAAATATAGAGCATAAGAAGAGCGAGAGACTTCACTGTCTGGGTCACATGAGGGGTTACAAAAGCTTAGGGAAATAAAATACTGATCGCATGCATACCTGATATAGAAAAGAGTAAGTTAATTTTTGCAAAAAATAGGAAAACATGTTCCAAAGCTGGAAAAGGACCTGGGGCCACAGAATGCTCTGCCTCAGCCCCTGGTTATTCATCGTCAACACCTCCTGTCTCTTCTGCACTAGGCTGAACATATTTTGCCCTGAATTTTCTTCTAATTCTGTTCACTGGTAGGACAAGAGAATTACTGGTTTGTTATTGCTATTTATAAACAACGAGTATCTGGAGATAGGTCTTGGATCATGCTTTCACAATTTGCTGCTGAGTTGCTTTTGATTTTCAAGTAGATGTGCATGAATCATTGATGATGTTTGTATGGAAGGATTAACCGGGGACGGTACAAAGTATATTATGCCAGAAGAAGTTTCCACCATCATCCTGGAGTCATACATTGGGAAAAGCTGGTCAGTTATCTCACCTGCTCAGCATCACACACAAGGCTAAGCAAGAAAGTGAGGAATAACTTACTTGTTCGGTACTGGCAGGAGAATTAGTGGTGGAAAAATGTACATGGGCATGTTGGATTGCTCAGGATAACTCAATTAAAAACTGGGAAGACAACCCCGAATGATTGCTCCTCATTGCTTGCTTCTTAATTTATTTTTTATTCCCCATGCTAATATGTCCTTGTCCACAGTTTCATGAGGGCACCAGTGGAAGCCAGTATGAGGGTCTGTTCCCAAAATAAGATGTAATACATGCATTTATCTGTATAAATAGAACTTGGACCACTTCCCATACATCTCAGGTCTTTGAGCACTTACCGAACTCTTTGCTCTAATCTCACTATAAAATTGTTTGTAAAACTAACCCCAGTGCCTCTTGTGTTACACGCTGTACACTCACTATGCAAATGGGTTATTTAGCCTTTAATATCACCCCCGATATGTAATGAGAGCTTGCAGGGATTTGTTTTCTCTGCCTGGTGAGGAGAAGAGGTTCCCAGTATTCGTCTTGTGCTCTCCTGATGGCTTCTAGAAATGACGTCTGGCAATATCTTTCTTTTGTACATCCACCTGTGTTTTTCTCATCTGCATCCCATTCTTTTCAAGGCAAGACTGGGAACAGGAGGTTAAGGGAATATCTGCCGCTGATGTGATAAGGTTGCTGAATAATTCTGAAAAGCTTTTATTTGCTGAAACTGCAAGAAAATGATGACAACTAATAGCTGCCTGAAGCTCCCCCAGGACAGTGTAGGATTTTTTCACATTGAAAACAGAGGGGTTATTTTTATATTTCTGCATATCTAAAGAAAAGCAGGAGAACCTCTGATAGTGAGGTCAATTTTTTCACACAGAAATGTCCCAGCAGATGGAAATGAAGTCGGTGGGATTTTGATTTTGTAAGAATTAAAGAAAAACTTATTATGGACTTTGGAAGGTGGCCCAGTTGCTGGAAGTCCAGCAAGATTTCCTCCAGCCATAAATTGCATGATAGCCTAACATACTGGGGCTTTCCCATCCCTTAATGCAAAGCCAGTAACGTTAAAACATTAAAGTAAGTAACATTAAAACTTCTGTGTCTTCCTAAACTCTGAGTTTAAGGGAAAGGACAGCAAGACTGCCTATATTTTGGCTCCAACTCCTCCCTGTGCCAGGATGCCCTGGCATTCCCCTCCCACATGCCACCTCCTCCGTCCTAAGGAGCGTGCTCCCTTCTCACATGCTTTCTGGTGTAGATCCTCAATATTTTGCCTCCTGGAGGAGCATCCTTGGGTCCCCCAGTGCAGGAGGTTCATCCCCATCCCTGGCCAAGCCAGGACCAGCCCTTGCCCTGCACTCAGCCCGCTCTTAGGTGGGGGGCTGATTTGGAGGGATGTCCCTGCCCACAACCTGTAATAGTGACTAACACTTCTCAAGCTCTCACTAGCAAGGGAAAACCTGTGCCAAAAGAGGCTGTTTTCTGCCCTGTGCCCAGCTCCCAGCAGTCCCGGTATCCTTCTGCATGACGTTGGCTCTGCTCCCAGCCCTCCCAGCACCAGCCCTCGCAGCACCCACCCCTGTGACGGGCTTCAGTGACCTCCCAGACACAGCAGTAGATACCCCAGACCTGTGAAAATACCAAAGCCGCGCAGAGGAGGAGGGGAAGAGCTGGATGTGTGTAGGAAAGGGATTGAAAGGCTCTGGAGAGGCAGGGGCTCTTGCTGGGGTTGATGTCTCTCTGCTCCCCCCTTGGCAGGGTTATAGCCCTCCAGCTCCCTGCTGCTCAGCAGTTTGCTCTTACCTTTTTGCCACGAGCATGTATAAATCACAGCAGCCCTAACTTGTGCTCTTGTACCTTTGCCAAGGTAATTAGTACAGTGCACATTTTAAGAGAGTTATTTCTCTCTCTGGAGCAGCCTGCCAGCACCTCGGCATGCACAGCGCTGTCTGCTTGCCCTAAAATGTTTTATCAGAGCAGTTTGGTTTTGTTTAAGGAAAGTGCCGAGGAAGGCAAGAAATTAATGAAGGGCTGTCAGGCTTCTTATATGGAGTCCAATGTGTTCCCCAGGGAAGAGGGACAGAGCAATGGCTCCAAGTGCCTTTGGAGGAGCAGTTTTCCTCCAGCCTGGATATCTCTACCCCAGTGGCCATCCTAACAGTTGCAGTGCTGGTGCTGTCAACTCCAGCCTTTCCAAACCCCTCAGTAAAGCGCCCAAAATCTTGAGGGTTGTGACAAAAGAGGAGAAAGGTGAAAATCAGTTTGTGTGCATCCCCCCGCAAGACTGTGGGATGTAAGCGCTAATATTTTTTACATTAAAGCAAGTTATATAAATGTTCCTCATAGATACGTGTAAAGCTGGATCCTGGTTGTGGATCCAGTTTCTGAATTTGGTTACCAGATGTTTTTCCTCCATCATCTAGGTGCATAGTGGCTTTGGGGGATTTGCTTGAATGCACCATTTTTAATGACCCTTCTCATACACCACTTCCACCACTGGGCTTCACGTAGGAGTTGATGCATTGAGCCCCATACACAAGCGCGTGCCCGTTAAGTATGCAGTCCTGCCCCGAACGTAAATGCTGGTCTGGCATGAGGTTATCGTATTTGGTTTTGATAATGGCAGTCATCCAGTGGGACACAAATGAGGACTGGCTCACGTGCTTTGCAAGATAAAGAGAGAGATTTCTGCTTCAGTTGAGCCATGGTGGATTCATTATAATGCTGCAAATTTCAGTAGAGTTCTTCCAGGTCAATATGGATCTGACGCAGATCAACATCTCACCCAGCATTTTAATTATTTATCATCAAGCACACTGGCTCTTCAGAGCTAACAAAACATTGCTCCTTTCACCCTCAAGTGTTGAGTTGGTTCAAATAACCTTCAGGGCAGCCGGCTGGCTTTGGATTATAAATAACTTGAGTATTTCATTTCTTACAGTTCCTCCCCCGCCCTTGCTCTGTTGTTGCTACAGTGTAGTGTTTCAGCTAGATCTTTAGTCTGTTTAAAATGGCTGCCTATCTCCAATTAAATGCTTTATTGAGGTTGATGATTGACTCAGGGCTTAAGAACACTGTAGGATCATTTCAATATCAGCAAAGTATGTGAAAGAATAAGAGGAAAAAATTGGGACATCTCTATACAGACACGCTAGAGACAGGAAGGCCTGTTTAACTGTGAGCAGGATGGATTTCCTAAAACCTTGGACCAGCCTCAGAGGTAAATCTGACACTCTGCAACATTGGTATTAAAACCTGAAGAAGGGCTATCTTTGCCAGCATGTCTGCGCAGAGGGACAAACTACTGCATGCAGCACCGGCTGGATAGGAGGGATCTCTGACACACGAATTTTGTCACTGCATTTGCTTAATGCAGTGCCAGATGTGGTCTCTCCCATGCCCAGCATCTGCAGGGCTGGAGGAGCCCTGCCTCAGCAGAATGACTATCCTGCTGTCTGCAGCACTGGGAAGGTGCAGCCTGAGTGTTTTAGCTCAAACTGGGCAAATAACGTTCAATGTCCTGCTTGTCCTGGGGCTAGGTTTTCTGAGAAGTCTGATTATAAATACGGAAAACCAGGACAGAACTGTTGTTAGCCTTAGGCAAGGTAAGCAATTTGATGTGGGCAGCAAAATTACTTGCAGAAGTGAGAGAGGGAGAGGTTCTCTGTGTGTCTCCGTAATAGCGGCAGGTCCATGTGCAGCCCGTGCAGGCTTTGCTGCAGAGGTAGAGTGACTCCCAGACATCGTCCTCGTTGTGCCTGGGGATGCAGAGCCTGCAGATGCGTCCTGCCCTCTGCCTGATAGCTCTGTGGGGCTCCTTGTCCTGCTTTCCACCAGCTCTTCCTCCCTGTTGCACTGGAGAAGAGGTCCGTGCAAGTGGCCGGTGGCTCCCAATTGTACAACAAACCTTCCTCTACAGCTACGGTCTCTTGCACGATGTGGAGAGCGCAGGTTGTGCTCAAAGCCCGTCCTGATGCCATGCAGGTGGCTGGGTAGGTGTCGTCACCTCTTGTGTGTCCCCAGTTCCCAAGGCTCTGCTGTGTGTGCATGTCTGCAAGAGCCACGGCACTGCTTCTCCGCCAGCCGGGAGAGAATAAAGCCAGTATAAGTAAATGGCTTGTGTAAGGTATTGGGTGAGAACAGTCCAGAAGAACAATCAGAGCAGTGAAGCCAGTATGGAGAAGACTCCAGGATGGGAATGGTTGTGCTGAGGGATGAGATGGACTGGTGCTCTGTGGATGTGGGGTATAGCTCATGAAAGCTCCTCTTACCACACGTGTAGGAGAGGCTAGAAGAGCTCCTGGCTGTATAACAAAACTATTCCCCTGGCTAAACAGCCAAAAGCATGCAGAAGGAGGCCAGGATATCTGCATGAGTCAGTGTAGGATCAACAGCACCAGGTTTCCATGTAGAATTCCTCTTTGTCTGGGATGGTGCCAATCTTCAGAAGCAGGTTTACACATCCCTGAACAAACTTCTGTCATGGTAGGGCTTTTCTGCTTGAAAACTTACTGGCGAAAGTCTGAAACAAGAGTCTCTCCTTCTTCTCCCTCCCTCTTTCTCACCTTCTTGGCAGAGGCAGGTCCGAGGGTCACATCTCTCTTTTCTTGTTCTCCATTAGGCTCTGTGGGTATCCCCCTTTCTATGATGAAAACGACTCCAAACTCTTTGAGCAGATCCTTAAGGCGGAGTATGAGTTTGACTCTCCATATTGGGATGACATCTCCGAGTCTGGTAAGAAAGATATATGCATGCCTGTTGCAGATATCCTCCTCTGGGCGTGAGCATGCACCCTGCATCATATGCAGATCTCTTTTTAACTGAAAACCATTGGGAACATGCATTTCTTTCAGCTCAAATAGTTGTGGGAGTTTATTTCTGCAGGAGAGCAAGTTAAGTACCATTTTGTCCAGCCACACACAAAGCACTAAAATGTAGCTGGAACAGAAGACGAAGATAGCAGAAGACTATCCCAAGAAGACAAAACAGTTTAATTTCTCCATGATATCCAAATAAAAAGCAGATGGTTTATGTGTTATTAATAATAAGGTGGCAAACCAGTTTGGCTCTGTTACTGACACTGCACTGCAGGTCTGAAGCAAGTCTGCAGTGTATACAGCAAAGAACCCAAGAACCATTAATTAATGGCTTCCAAATGATGCAGGTGAGCAGATTCAGAAACTGGGAGTACTGTCCGTGTGGTCGGATGCAGGTAGCTGCCCATATGCTTCACCCAGTTTCCACCCAGTGCAGAAGACATTTAACCCATAGTGCCTGCCTGTCCCTGCTCTAATCAATGCCTAAAGGCGTCTGGCTCCAGCGTGGCTCATGGTCTGCCAGAATCAGTGTCTATAGGTGACAGCAGGGGCATGTTCAGCATTGCACCCTGCGTGTACCACTGATGTGCTGTGTAGTCCCCAAAAGGTCACACAAGCCCAGTGTCTGCTCTGTCCAACCTGGGGGGAATGTCTGCCATTTCATGCAGGAAAAGAAATGAATCCTAGGCATATTTTATCATACAAAAATATCCCGAGAAGTGCAGTTTTGTGATTCATTAGTACTACTGATTAAAGCAGGGGAAATATAAAAATAAGTGTTTTATTTTAAAGATGATTATATATCCTGTTATCTCTGCATAGAACAACATTTCATGCTGCTTACATCTGTGGTCCAGATATCATTGTGATGGATTGCTTAAAAATATATGTGATGAGAAATTTTTTTAAGCCCATAAGGGTTTTCAGAGAAAATATGAAGGTCTGCTGGCAGACCCCTTTGCATTTTGGGGGAAAGTCCATGACCTAAATCAGCACAAAGATTTTCCTGCCATATTTGGCTTTGCTGTGGCTCCTTCACCTACTGTCTCCTGAAACAACTGGATGCATGCCATGCTGCGATGTCCCTTCCTTCCATTATAGTGTCGATTAAAAACACACTACCTCATGCTCAAGGGAGTCCATTTTCCTCGTTAACTTGTTTTTAAATACGCAGTGTATCCTCACAGCTGCCCATGTGTGCGATTGCTTGGAGTGAGCAATGAGAAGCTCCTCTTCCTGTGGCAACTGACCTCCTCCTTGCCTGTTTTCCCACCCAGTTTACCAGCATCTCCAACAGATGTGGCCGTATTCAGACCACTAAGATGGTCAGAGCCACTTAACTGACCAGGGACCCAGGAGCTGGGGCAGGCTTGTACTCTGCTGACTCTGAATTATCCATCCCACTCCTAAATATACCTGCAGGAGTAGATGCCTTGAGCTTTTATCTGCCATACTAAATAGTTTAGATTTGGTCCTAAGTCACTTTGGTTATATCTATACTAATAAATGACAAATGACCCAAGGCCATTTTCTCATGCTGTGGCCAGATGGCACTTGGTAGCCTCGTCAATGGTGTTGGCTGATCATCTGGCAGCAGAACTGGGCATCAAGGCTATTGCTTTAAATTAGTCTCTCTTGGTTTTTTACAGCTAAAGACTTCATTCGGAATTTGATGGAGAAGGACCCTAATAAAAGATACACCTGTGAGCAAGCAGCACGGCACCCTTGGTAAGCAACAGTCACTGCTGTGTGAAACCCTCAGGACAGAGAGCATCGTTTTACATTCATGGGTGGGAGTGGTTTTTCTGTCATGTAGTATACTAACCTCTACTAAATAACTGTGCTTTTATTCTTACAACCCCCGCCTTTGTCCTCCAAATTTTCCTGGAAAGCCACAATGGACTTTAATCTCATGCACCAACCTCTTGAGTATCTGTGTAATGATTCAGTGAAACACTGAATTATGTATGTTGACTGTAGTGCAGCAGTGGGATATGCCAAAATGATTGAACCCAGAAGTCATATTTTGGGGCAAAGTGTCAAATTCTGCTGGTGTACAGAAAGCTGGGTATCAACTCGCTCATGAAGTCCTTGCCAAAGTAATATTAGAGCACTTAAGAGCATCCCATGAAGTAGGAACTCCTCATCTGTGCTTCACAGATGATAGTCCACCTCCTGCTTGCAGTAAGGAGCTGGTTTCACATGCTGTTTATCCTCTCTTGTTGAATGGAAGAGATAGGAGACCTTCGAGAGGGATAAGCCAAGTCTGAATTGGCTATAGCAATGCTCTCTCTCTGCAGTGACTACAGAAAAGTACCTGGTCTGACTGTATTTGTAATTTAGACCTCTGTTAAGTGCTTTAAATTAGATGATGCCTTTGCACATGGATAACTTCACCTACGTTACTCAAGGGTTATGTAGCTGAAACAAGAGTGGCTTATGTACTTGTGACCAACCCTGAGTGACTGAGCATCACTACTAGCTGCACCCGCAAATGGGCTCTGGATGCAAGTCTTTGAGGGCAGGGATCATTATATATGAAGCGAGCTATTACTTTGGTTCTTATAATAGCTGCAACAAAAAGGAGTCAATGACATGACATTTTCACCCCAGGTGTGCATTAGACTGTGTTTTTATGCTCTCACAATTACCACAAATACCATTTCCTTTTGCAGTTTCTGGAGCACTGGCTGGATAAGAGCGTTAGGCTGTGCCTTTGCGAGGGAACAGAAAGTTTTCCTTAGTGTCCATAGCCCCTCAGAAAAGCAGCTGGGCCAGTGTCATAACTAGCTCTAAAGCTTGATGCACCACAAAACTATCCTGGTGATGCAATTTGAGCCCAGGGATCAGCCTTGAGGAGTTGAGTATAAAACTCACGGTAAGAAAAGCACAGGCATAGAAGTTGTCAGTGAGTTTTAAGATAGCACTGCTTTCTGTTGGGATTTGGAGACCTTCATTCAGAGGATGGAGTCTGCATCCCCCTGAGACTGGGGAGCTTTATCAGCAGGGCTCTGGTCATCTCTGCTTCCTCAGCAGATGTGGGTTTTGGACACACTCCTCATCTTTCCAGCTATGAAGGGACAGAACTTGGTACCCAACTTAAAATCATATTACATTTCAAACCAGAGTAAAACTTGATGGCTGTAGCTCTAGAACAAATGCTTAAGTTTGCTTTCAAGGGGTTTATGCTTCTCTCTCTGACATTCACTGGTTTATCTCATCTCATTGCTGCTTTCAGTCCTAGGACTAGATGGAAGGTAAATCCTTTCAAAGATTTTTACCATTCTGGCTTGCTGACAAATTACCCTCATCATTAATTAACGATTTGGCACTCGTGAAGACATTCAGTAAATTATGACTACACAAGTGGTAGAAATACAGCGAAATGGCACTGATTTCTTCATAGTGGGAATGATGTACCAATGTCTGAGTGCAGATTGTCTCTGTGATTACAAATTAGGCTGAAGATAAGATTGAGGCTCAGCCTTGACAATTAAAAAGTTTTAGGAAAGGCTTGGGATGCAGCAGGCAATGTAAATCATTGAGAAAAGCAAGGTTCTTGCTTTTCATCCCCCGTGCCAATGACAATGAGAAACACTTTACAGATGGTTTTTAGCTGCATCAGTGGCTGGCATCAATACAAGTGAGAGATGAGGAGAAGTCAAGACCTGGGCCTGCCCTTTTTCCAAGGTCCCATCAACAACTGCATTGTCTGTGTGACAAAAAGGAAATTTGGGAAACGAAATCCAACTTTCATGAGAAGAAAAAAAACTTCAACATTTCTAAATGATACTGACCTGAGCCTCAGGAAATTAAACAAGTTACAAAAGTCAATATTAGAAATACAGAATAAACAATGGGAATGCAACTCCCAGCAGAGAATGAGGTGACCATTTGTATAACTGAGAGGCAGATTTTCCAAAGCCTTACATCCAAGATACACAAAACGAAAGCATCCAGCTCTTGGCCCCGCTGCATCTGTGTTGGTTGCTGGAGTGCAACAAAGAAACGTGGCACTTGTAACACATACAGCTTCTGGGCCCTCCTGAAGGAATAAAATGATAAAAAGTTTTTCATTCCCTTTTTTTTTTCTTTTTTTTTCTTTTACATGTCATGGCCAGGGGCCAACAGAAACTTGCAGGCTGCTCCGTAATTTTTGATATTTTCTACAGAATCCAATCTTCCCTTTAAAAACAACCCCCCAAGAAGGGCTTTTCCCCCATTTCTGTGGCAGGAGTCTTCTCCTGCCAGGCTGACTTTGCAAGGCAGTGGTTCATTTGCAGGGCTACCTCCCAGCCATGTAAAGCACGGCGCAGGGTCAGCCTTTGAAATGTCACACATGCAAATGGCACTGCAGTAGGGAGGCTTAAAATATTCACCGTGTTTCCCCCCCCCATCCCAAATGCACCTCCCTTCAACACAGAGACGGTATGTGCCAGTGGATTACAGAAGGACAGTTGTACAGTGAATGCAAACATGGAGGTTTCCAAAGACAGGGCTTCAGATCTGCCTCTGTCCTCCCTGGTGTGGTCTTGAGCAAAACTTGGTGTCTCATTCCCTCATGCTCCGAAAAGCTTCCTGTAACATAAATGTTGCAGTTATAGACCTCTCCGGAGAGTGGTGCAGTGATTTTTTGGAGGGTTTGGATCCTGTAGTGATAAATGCCTTTTTGGATAATCAAGGCTACTTACCCAGATATTATCTGCTATTTCAGGGTTAGTGATAGGATCTCCTTTTGCCAAGCCATTTCTCAAGAAGCATTTTCCACCCAGATAGCTTACGCCAGGAAATAATGAGGTTTTTACTGCTTCTTTTCTCATTCTAGCCATTATATCTGTTGCAATGGCATCCTCTCCTCCCCTTTGAAGGAGGGGAGGGCCTTTTCAGTGGAGGAGGAGGAGAGCTCTGTGCTTTCTCTCAATGGTCAGCTGTGTCCTTCTCTCAGTGTGGGTGTATTTAAGTTTCCAACAAGTCCAGGCTCAAGTTCCTCTCGCGCCCGCTTGCGCTCAGTGTTGCAGCAGTCAGAGATAAGTGTGGGCATGTTCAGCCAACAGAGAGAGGGTACCACGTCTTTTATAATGGGGGCATCCCATACCACCTTTTCACATGAGCAGGTATTTCTCAGCATACATGCCCATTAGCAACATCACCTTCCATAGTGCCTACATAACATTGTCTTCTCTGCGCGTGATCAAGAGTAATGAGGTACATAACACCACTGGCTCAGTGGGAAGAGATGGTCAGAGCAGACTTCAAGTGGTCCCGTAAATGATACACTCTTGCAGAGTGCTTACGCTTCAGGCAGCCCTTAATGGCATCTCATAAAAGGTATATTTTTGTCTGCACAACTGGTTCTGTAGAGCAGTGTCACTGGAGAAGCATCTTTGAACCCTAGAGTTTGCATGAAGTGAAACCCTGATTCCACTGCAGTTAATGGGATTTTTGCCACTGACTTCAGTGAGAGTTGGGGTTTGTCTCCTTGTCTCACCAGTACCCAAGTCACTGGTGCTGTGCAAATGGTAGATAATTAATATATACGATGAAGTGACTCCATGTAGTGACATTTTCCAGCATTCCATTTTTCTTCCTCCTGTGAAATCTGCCCCTGCAGTATCAGGTCTTTGGGATCAGCCACAAATTAGGAAGATAGGTTTCAAATCATGAGTACTTAACACATACTTTATAATCTAATTGTGATAAAAATAGTTAACTGTGCATGAGATGGCTACCTGGCCATGAGATTTTTTTGTTTCAAAGTATAGCATTTGTGAAGAACAAACTGATTCCAAAATATACCTCTTATTTTAGTTACCATGTTTTTATTAAAAACTTCCAAACAAGGCTTGCAAGAACTGGATCTTGCAAGATACTATATTTGTGCCTTTAAGGTTAATCATCTCTTTGAGTTTCGGGAAACTGCTCTAGAATAGCCAGCTATTCACATGATCAAATGTTTGTACAGGATCAGACCCTAAAAAAAGTAAATACTTCTTCCCAATGGCCCACTTTTCTGTGCTGTATCTGCTCCCCACATGCCTGCATTTACGTGATGTTTTGCTATTTATAATCAAATGGCCTTGGCAGGGGGACGGTATGTTAAACTCAGAGTTGGCAGAAAAGGAGGCTAATAATTGCAGTGAAGTATGGTAGCTGAAACAGTACAATATGTAAAACTTGTTGGTATAATAATTACACCCCAGCCTGTACAATCTGTCCATTTATACAGATTTCTCCTGCTTAATATACAGCCGACTTATGCTTTCCATTGGAAAGGTTATTTGTTTTATAGCTTATCTTTCACTGAGGTTTGTGCTGTTTATGGTGTGTTGCAAAGGTGCAATGTTCTGCTTAGTTGTTCCACTGTGACTTTTTGAAAAGGACGTGGAAAATGAAAGTAACAAGAGTGGGATAATATTGCTGCAGCTTGATACATTTTAATGTTTCCCTAGCTCGTATTAATGACAGCAATTAAGTTTATTAAATATATTGCCACGTCAGAACCCACATCCTGCTTAGGGCAGTCGCTCAGGCTGCAACGATTAAGGGTGAGCAGCAGAAACTTAAGGACCTGTTTTTTCTGGCTATAGGATCACACTGCACTCCCCGTCAGGTCAAGCTGGGTCCTGCAGCCCCAAATTCAGCCCCCAGGCTCAGGTCAGAGGGAAAGAAAACAGTCCTCAGAGGGCGAGGAAAAGGTCCAACAGTTAGGAAGCTAGTACAGGAATTGGAAGGTGTGCTGTGAATTTTTTTTGCTCTGTCACGCGTTACCCAAGTGACCTTAAATGGGATTTAGAGCTGTGTGCTGAAGCTGGTTATGGCATTGAAGGCAACTTGGGACATCTAAATTAGAGAGTGATGTATGTATCGCCTCCGTGTATAGACTGTATAGGGGAGAAGGAGGTGATAGCACCTAAATTAGACACCTGTGTCTGCGGGTACGAGTGTGGCCCTCACCTTTCCCCACTGTTTGTGTAGAGGGAGAGCGGATACTTGGGACGTGCCGACGTCCATTCCCGCCTACGCCGAAGAATCACGAAGCTTTGGCAAGGATTGAGCCTCTGCAAATTGTGACCATGACCCTGAGTGTTTATTATGTGCCAGAGAGCACAAGCCAGATAATAATTTCCACCCAGGGAAAGGACATGGTTTACAAAGAGCTCAGTTCTCAGACAATGTTGTTTGAAGTGTGAAAAGAGCTCCCTGAAGGGAACTGCTGATGTTTACAACATTAAATCAAACTCTTATCGAGTTCGTCCCTGCACTCTATTTATTTTGGAGCATCACTGATACAGTATGTGCGTGTGTATATTTACATGCATGCTTGTGTGTACGTGTGTGTATATACGTGTGTGTGTGTATGTATAGAAGAGTTATGATCCTTCAGCATTATCCATTACAGCTAACTCCATGTTTCCTGTCATCATACTCCAGAGTATTTCCAGGCACTGTTTGGCCAGCGCAGCGTTTGAGTTGGCTGCCTTCAAGTATGAAGATTCAGAAAATAATGGTAGATGAAAGACTCTGCCTGCCGTTGTGGGCAGGAAGGATGCGAGAGACATATGCTTGCAGTATGCTAACAAAGAACCATTCAAAAGGAAATTTACTGGGTTTGTCTTTGTTGGAGGTTCCTCTCAAAGCTTAGAAGTGGTACGGCCAGATAAATTGCTGTGATAGCTTTGAACCCAGATAGAGAGCTAAAGTAAATTAGATACTATGAAATAATATGTGATCATTAGATTAGGTTCCTCTCATGTGCAGGGCTAGATTTGTTATGGTTATTCATGAGAAATACCCTTCTTCGCTTCAGTGGAAGTATTTGTGATGGAGAGTTGTCAGATTGTGGCCCTTGCTATCCAATTCTGTGTGTCGAGACATATTTACAAGTGCATGTAAGACCACCTTCAACACAAAGTTCCCAAACCATTGTTAGGAGGGAGCTGCTTTCAGGTGTTGCAAAACGGGGATCCCGAGAGAAAAGCCGGGTTCCAGTTGGGCTAATCAGTCCTTGTTTGGTTCTGGGTGATGCTCAGCATGATAACAGATCATGCATTATTCTGATTTGTTTAATTTTGGTTTTGTATACGTGTGTGGTAGGTAGAAGTAATACCTTTTACTGGGCCAACTGGTATAGTTGGTAAAAACAAACTTCAGTGCTGACACAGTTAACTTCAAAGTTAACTGCAAAGCCAAGAACTGTTGCTCAGGGTTTGACTAGATATGCATCAGTTTGATCATCTCTGAAACAGAAGATGGCTGTTTCTCAGGGAAAATGGAGCTGATTCCTATAGGAGAAACGTATGTTGTGCACGGGAGGGAAGAAGGAAGGCGCTAAGGTATTTTTGTCCTAAAAGGTTTCTAGCCTGTGGACTTGGTGAGTGAGGGAAGGGTGGAAGGGTGATTATAGTGTGCTCTAAAACCAGTATCTCTATTAAATTTCATGCATTATCTCCTCATCATGGGAACTAAAGTTCATGATTAAATACATTCAGTATAGATGTGATGATGCTTATCACCTCGGGGTAGGTTTGTGTGCCCAAAAGCTTATCTCATTTTTCAAACTCTACCAGCTGATCATATAAAAGATATGACTTCTACCTGCTCACCTCCACCGCTCTTGCCTGTATCCTTAAACCACCACATCTCCAGCAAAACACCAACAGCAAATGGATGTTAACATTTTCCTAGAAGTAAAACTATACTATAAACACTCTAACTGTGAGTATTTTATAAAAGTTTCGAGATCCTCCAAGTGCGAAATACAGTATAAAAGCACAGTCCTCATGTTACAGCATTGCACCGTTAACAGGATAGCTCTTCAGAGACAGCTTGGAGAATGATCCCACACTCGGCTTTGGCAGCCGGGCTTGCGTTTTGAGCCACGCTGTTCAGCATACCAGCACGTGTTTGAACGGATCCTGCTACGCTAAATTAGCCCCAGCACTGCTGTTACTTTGCTCTGATTAAAAACTACCATCTGCAAGGTGCTAATGCTGCTGAAGGGGCTTTAGATGTAGGATGGTCCCCACCGCTGTAGCTTCTGAGAGCTTCACAGGATGTCTGTCCATCCCCTTGTGAATTAAACAAGTACTATTCTGCCTATTTGGGAAACACCCAAATACCAAAACTTTTTTTCTGGAATTATGAGTATTGCATAGTGAACATAGAGTTAGTGGTGGTAGAAGACAGTTTGTGAACTATTGGAACCAGCAGTTTCTTATTGAAACCACCAGCATTTCAGAAAATGATCCCTAAACTCAAAAAATTATATTGCCTGTATTTGAGCTACACGCCCAATGAAAAGTTTCATATAGCAAAAATGCATTTGCAAGTCCTTGTGGAGACTGGCAGGAAAGATCTTCTGGAAGAGCTGGCAAGGGTATCGTACCCCAAGAACTTGTTCTGTCCATGTTTCCAGAATAAAATTTGACAAATGGGAAACATGATCTGTGCTTATACAGCTTGTTAACAAACTTGTTCGTAAAGCAAAATGCTTCATTAGATTTGGAGGAAAAATGATCTTTGCAAATTTTCTCTTTGCAGCTTGGTCTTTTTGATCAGTTACTGAGTGGATACTTTGGCTTGTAGCTGTCCACTTTATTAAGAGTTGGGCTTAGTTTTCTTCTGCAGATCTGTAGTAGGACGGTCAGAGCTCCCAGCTGGTGTTTGTTGAGGGCACCTACCTTCACCGAGGAGGTGTTCTTGGACAGAGCAGAGTGCTCGTGACATTTTGGAGTAACTTCGACTAGCAGTTTCCATTCCCACCGGGAAACTCTGCTAGGGCCCGTCTGCACCGAAGGGCTGAGCGGTGTGCGAGGAGAGTGGAGGCAAATCTGCACACGCTTGTGCACCTGAGCCAGCGAGCTGTGCGGGGCAGGCAGTACAGCTAGAGACTTCTCGGGGTTCTGGTCAGCTCCTCATAGGAGTGACCTGGAGACAGTCGGGGACACTCTGTGTCATGTCATTTGGGTCATGTTAGGTGTGGCTGTGGTAAAGCTGTAGGAGCTGCTTCACATGATGATTTCATGCTAGAGAAATACAGAAAGTGCACTGGTCTGGTGGGTGCAAGGCCAGCTGGGCTTTGTATCCATCGGGGAGTATATACTGCAGGGGTTCCATCAGGGTCTGTGCTGGGCCTGGCAGTATTGCCCCTGAGGGTCAGAGGGTGGAACAGTGAACATGATGCTTTACCTAGATACTGCCTCACCAAGCTTTTAGCCGCCTGGCCCCAGTGGGAAATCCAGACCAACTTGCCTCCCTGTCAGTGGGAGAGATGATCAGAAGGAATCCTCTTCAGAGGAAGATCTGAAGATCTTCCAGTCCTCAGTCAAACACCTCCCCTTCTCCATCAACAGCACAGGGACCCAAGAGAGGGTGCCAGGTGCCATTTGGGAGCCACACTTTGCTCACGGTACAAGTTCTTCTGTCTACTTGAGATAGAGGTTACGTGGCGGTGGTGGTCAGAGAAGTGCCCTTCCCAGTTGGAGGTAGGCTACCCTGAATGGGAACCCTGCCCACAACCCTACTCTTGAAAAACTCAATATAGATTAGCTCAGTTGCAACAGGATGGGATTGGTGGCTCTCCACTCTTGGGAGATGGGGGGGTTAGTCCCTCACCTTCCTCCCAAGAGTAAGTAGTTCATCTCGTCTCTCTGACATGCTGGGTGAATGTTGCCAGCACGAAGGAGGGGAGCAATTTGGAGAAGACTGGTCCCAGAGAGCTCTTCTTAGGTGTGCCATTGACACAAAGGTAGAAGAAGCTGCATGTCCTTTGAAGAACAGGGTCGCAGTTTGGAATGATCTGGCAAAATGAAAGGAATGTCTTCAATTCATGGCACACACAAATGGAAACAGAAGGCTGGGGTATGTAAGCAGAGCTTCATCTTTTAGGAGACACAAAGCAATGCTGCCATTCTGCTGCCTTAGTTGGAAAACAGCGAACAGTTCGGGTACTGCCCTCTCGGGAAAACATGGACTAGTTGGAGAAAGTCCAGAGAAGCTCACTAGATCAGAGGATTAGAAAATATGAGTTATGAAGAAACAGTGGAAGAATCAGTTTGTTTAGTCTAGAGAAGAGAAGACGGAGAGAAGACATGATAACAGTCTTCAAATACGTGAAAGAATGCTTCAAAGACAAAGGGAATAAACTATTTTCTGTGCCTTCTGGGAGATAGTGGGGCGCTGGAATAGGTTGCCTGAGGAGTCTCCATCTTTTGAAGATCTTTAAGGACTGGTTAGCGAAATATCTGTCATAATTATTTTGACAGAGCTGGGGCAGGGGAGAAGGACTAGATGACTGCTGAGTCCCCCAGACCCTTGTATTATTTTATTGGAGGTCCCCAGACTGAGAGGCTCTGTGCCTGGTAGATTATTCAATTTATTATAATTTTCTGTTGCTAGTGGACATTGGTTTTCTACACTGTGGCTGAAAAATTGATTTCTGAAAACATCACATACAACATAGGAAGCAGTCTTTGCTTCCTGGCATCACGTACATTAGATAGCACTAATTACCCCAGCACATGGCCCAACATCAGTTCCCTATGGTGCCTACTCTTCCAACAGAGTTCATGCCTTGAGGAGTTAAAGGAATCAATAAAATTCCCTTGAAATAATTGTGTTTAGTGGGTATTTTAATGTGGTTTTATCTGTTAAAGAAACTGCACAAGATCAGTCAAGTTTTTAGGTTGAGCGTTGTTCAGCTTAATCTATTTGTGCAGCCTGTGCTGCTTTAGTGAGTGTCCATGTATCTGCTTTACTGTAAATCTACATTAATCATGATGAATGGCTATGTATGTTGCAGGGTGGCAGGAAAATCTCTAGTGCAAACAGAAGTCAGACAGGTTGGAGTGGCTCTGGAAGCTGCTGCATGGCTGAGGCTAAAAGTAGTCTCAGCCTGTTGATGTTAAATCTTTAGATGTACAGAAAAAAAAAGGTACAATGTTTTCATCTAGGGCTGTAATGGTGACAGAAAGCAGCCGCGCACCAACAAAATAAGGTCGTACTTCTGTGTAGCTGCCAGACTTACAAGTCTTATCTACGCTCGCTTTTATTGCCCCAGATTTTCCACCACTGCTGCCAGCAGAGACAGCGGTGGGAAGTTTGAGCCCTCGTGTGAATGAAATCATCGTCACTGCAGGAGCAATCACACCTTGGACCAGCCTTCTCTGTTGAGGAGAAGAAGAAAGATTGTTCAAGGAGAGCAAAAGATCTCTTACAATTTGTCTTGTCTGTCCGTTTCAGGATCGCTGGTGATACAGCACTCAACAAAAACATCCACGAGTCGGTCAGCGCTCAGATCCGGAAGAACTTTGCAAAAAGCAAATGGAGAGTAAGTGACCCATCCTCAGGGATGACGCTTAGACACATAACTCTGCTAACACGGCAGCCATACAGCCACCCTTTCAGTGTCTTAGTGCTTTTGTGGCCCAGAATTTTGGTCAAAATAGTTGGTCCAGGCTTCGGTTACATGGCCCTGCAGGGCCTTTTATAGAGGATGCTACTAGCCAGGTATATAAAGGTAATGAGAGGTGGGGCTGGAGCTGCTCATAGCTAAAGCACCCATGGTTATATGTGAAGTTTTTTGGCCAGCACCGCGGGGGGACATGAAGTAGTCCTTGTAGGCTGCTGCATCCCAGCTGAGTGCTAGAAGGAACGATGGGGAGAAGGACCAGGGCAGAAATGCGTATGGTTCGATATTGCTGTTTCTAGCTTAGAAACTAGAAATTGGGAAAAGTTTGAAAGATGATGGACTCACTCCCTTCTGACAACTCTGAGCAGCCAGGAGAGGAGCAGAAATAACCCTTCCGCCTCCAATTTTTTTTATTCTTTCTTTCTTTCTTGGTTTTTTTCGCTCCAGCAAGCGTTTAACGCCACAGCGGTCGTGCGACACATGAGACGGTTACACCTCGGCAGCAGCCTGGACAGTGCGAGCGCCAGCGTGTCGAGCACCCTCAGCCTCGCCGCGCCGCTTCCCGACGCAGCCACACGGAAAGATTGTGAGTAGCTGACATCCCGGGAAAGCTCCCGCCGTGGAAGTTGAGCAAATTTGCGGGATCCCCATTTTCTCCTTGACCTCCCCAGGCTGCAGTCCTTGCTGCCAGTAGGTTTGGCTTTGTGCAAGCAGGTGTTTAACATAAGGACTGAAAAGGAACCGAGGCCTTCGTTTTTAGCTGGCCAAAAAAATAACGATTTAATTGGAAAAGTTTATGCACTGAAAAAAATGGTGGTTTAGCTCAATGCATTTTTGAGAGAAAAACACTGTTTCTTGTGGAGAAAAAGGACTTTCGCTTGGGAAAAAGATCCAGACAAAAAGATCCAGCAAAAAAGTTTTGTATTTGGTTGAAAACTGAAAAAGTTTACTCAAACTGTTTATGTTTGAGTTTCCAGTATTATGATAAGACATTTTTCTGTAAAAATTGGCTTACTTTCCATTTCCATTTTCCTTGGAGGAGACTGATCCTGCCAGTCTGACCCAGCTTCCCTCTTCCTGGGCCAAATTAAGCTCCTACACGAAGAGGCTCATTTGTCTGAGCAGGACTCAGGCTCTGTGCACCACAATGGGACTTGGCCCACTGCCTTGTTTGTTATATGCTATAACTGAGATTTGCAAGCTGCCTGATGGAGTCAGATGCTTGGGGTATATATTTTTTTCTGAATGCCAGGGAAGGAGACACGGCAGCAAAGGGATCATTTGGACGACAGAAATGCGTCCTTTGCAATGAAGCCTATTTAATCTCTGTTCTGAGCATTTCTTTTATTTCCTTCCATCCATCTGTAGAGATTTTTATATCATGAAATGGAGGGATGTGGACTTTACAATTAGAGGATATTATTTTAAAGTGCAGCACCAAAAAGGAACTCTAATAGCTTACGGAACTGCAAGTCAGTGCTTACTTCACTGGGGACTGAAGTGGTCATTTCTAGGCTATACCCCACACTATTCTGGAACTGAAAGCACCTAATATTCAGGATGGATTTTGGATGGCACTGCTATCTGCCTCTGCCACCCCTGCCTGCCAGCCTCTGCTCCTTGACAAGGACATGCCACCAGCCACAGTCCCCATGGCTCTGGATGGAAGCTGTGGTTTCTCTTGCTGTCACGGGCACGGTTTCTCCCATGCCTGGGGTGGGATCTGCCTTCTGGGTGCTGCGTGAGATGTTTTTCCCAGCCTGTGCTGTGGCTGAGCCAGAGGAAAGCCCCTTCCTTCTGCATCCTGGGCCTGATGGGGTTTCACCCCCACTGCCCAGTTTGCAATGCCCGGTGCCAAATCCTACAGCTGCTGCCGAAAAAGCATCACGGTGCTACTGGCACACATCTGGCACCTGCAGCGGCACCTGCAGCGCTGACCTGCCACAAAACACTTCTGACCATGCACTGGCAATGCAGCGATGTAGAAAACCCCCTACAGGGGAGAAGCGTGCCTTTATTTTGGTTCCTGCTGCAGTATGGCTAAGATGGACCCCAGTTAGGTCTAGAGCTTTGCTGATGGCGTGCTTTGCTGTTAAACTGGTAGGTGATTAATCTCCATCCATGCATTTGATTAATCTCAAATGGTGTTAATTAATAGCATTGAGTTGTCTGAATAGTAATGGAAAAACACGTGTGAACAAGAAGGGTGGGAAGAGAGCAAAGTCTGTTTAACCGCTACAGAATCCAGCAAGTCCCTGTATAGAATCCGACCACATTTTGCAGTGGTGGAGAAGTCAGCCAGGATACAAAGGATAAAACCAGATGTGTTAAGATAGGTCAATTTTTTTCATGTCAGAAATTTGAGGCAGAAAAGTATCGAAAGATTCCAAGAATCCCAGGTTACATCCAGCTTGGTAGACAACACAGAAGAGCTTCCCTTCCTCAAAGAAATTAATTAAAGAGTTAGGAGATGCTGGAGCCCCAGAGAACCAGTGAGGAGAGCCAGCAGCAGATATAAGGAGTGACATTAAGAGGGAGCTGACATATCAAATGCACTCTACCCAATGCCTCCTGTTGGGAAAAAGGAAACCTCTGAGGTCTCTGTCCTGCCTCTTTCTTTCTCAGTGGTTTTCTCTGGGGACAGATTTCTTGCACGAGAAAGATCCCATGCAGCAAGTTACATGAAACAGCTGTACCACCATTACAAAATATAATACTGCCTAATGCTATTAATAGACATTTAATGAGCTCTCCAAATAGTTTCAAATGCAGCAATTTCACATCATTGAAGACAATTAAATACAGCTTTCGCTTGAGAGTAGGTTATGTCAGGCTGCATCCTAATTCTGTTCTCTGTATTAGGGCAGAGCAGAGATGATGCATTAGGCTGGATTATGCTACCTGTCAGGAAAGTCTAAGTGAATCAGTTGGGATTTCTCAAGTGTATTGGCCTGAATCTCAGTCTATGCCTGGTTTATTCTGTTTAGACATGATTGGACTGCCTAGATCAATTACCGGACCTAGATCTCTGTATTTTTAATGTAATAGATAAACTGCAGCGTGAAGCCAAGGTGTCAAATGTCGATACTGCTGGGAAATGGGATGTGGCCAAGTGTAGGTACAGCATAGTCATCCCTGAGGTTGAAACGCCACCTTGAAGCATGGAAAAGTAGTTAAAAGTTGTAACAAGCATCAAAAAGATCTGAGTAGTCAAGGGGCCATATCAAACTCCAGTCTGAGAATATATTAATATAGATCTCATCCATCCTTTATTCACCAGGCTGGAAAGATGAACTGTATTTCTAACTATTCTGAGCCTGCACCTTGTCAGAGCAAGGTGACCACGCTGGGTCCCCATTCGGCAGTTTTCCTCACACCGGAGCTACCTTTGCACATCAGTGCCTACAAGGCTGCCAAACTGCATGGAGAGCTGCGCGTGCCGGCAAAAAATCTAAGGATCTCCCCCGCGGGGTCTCAACAGCTGCTGGGAGAGGGGTAGTTCATCCGTAGAAAGCTCTGGCAAGGATTTATTTTATTTCTCTTCATTAATGCTTTCCATAGGAACTGCTGATGTTGCACTGGAATAGCAAAATCTTGAATCTGTCATTCAAAACCCAGCCTACTTTGAGTTTTCAGGGGTTATGCTTTGGAGGGTTTTGTTTTTTAAAGCTGCGGTGGAGGGTTCACTGGAAGTGGGCACTTTCTATAAACATTTTAATTTAGCTAACCCCCCTTTTTTTTCCTAAAAAATATCTGTCATAAGTCTTTGATTAGTTCAAAAGGAACTGCCTGGGTAAATTTTGAGTCCTCAACCTATGTCAACCTACATCTCTTAGCTGGAAGTCCTGGAGACGTACTGGCAAAACCTGGAGCGACAGAAGCTGTCGCTAGAATGATGTTCAAGTCACACAAATTTACATTCCCTCTAGGTTTATGGGAACTCTGCAATGAATTTGACCCACTGTACTTTTTTATCAGCAGCTTTGCAGGATGCCTGGGGAGATTCTTTTAATTCAGGTGCACAGTCTGTTCGTTTAGCTAGATGACCATGATGAGAAGCTTAATCATCTTTAACTTGCTCATGAGGAAAATTATTCTGAGCAAGTACAATGCTGGAGGGATTTTTGAATCCCACAACTCTTTGTCTTCAGCTCCAGAAGTGTGGAATCGGTCTGGTCGAACACGTACCAAAGGTGGACATTTATTCATTGCAACACGCGTACGCAACTGCTGGTGGTGGCAGCGGGCGAACGGCTGTGGTCCAGGAGGGCAGAAGATGCCCCGTGGAGGTACCCAGCCAACCCACCGCCGCGGGAAGAGCAGGAGCACCGTCTCCAGCTGCGGTCCCCTCCGCTCTGTAGCATGCTACGAAAGAAACTCAGCTTTGCCCACATTCTCGCCTCCAAAAATAACATTTCTAACTCTGTTTCTGGCTTTCCTTTTAGGTATGTCTCCATCCACTCTCTGTAGTTTTGTTTCATCTGCTTCTTCAGGCGTTTCTGCGGTAGGAGGGGACCGGAGACCCAGACCCACCACAGTGACCACAGTGCACACAGGGAGCAAGTGAGAGCCGGGGCGGCGAGAAGCGGGCAGGCGGCTGGGCTGGCAGGTTGCCTCTGCGTGATCCCACCCTGCGGTGCACGCTCAGCGAAGGACTAGAAGAAAGAAGATTTTTTATGGCCATATTTTATACTGCAATTCTGAAATGTTTCATTTATCACAAACTGCAATGACTCCAGGGGGAACGGATCTAACAGTCTCTGGTGCTGTACATATATATACATATATATAAATATATATATATATATGTGAGTCTAGCAATGTTCTAACTAATGAACACTCATTCTTTTCCCCAGTGATTTACTCTTTTCTCGGTGTAGGTAACAGTATATGTTGTATTTTTTTTCCATTAACTACGAACATCTCAACTGGATTATTTAAATAGAGATACTTTTCTGAGCATTATTTTTTTTTCTTTTAAAAAGTACTTCTAGTAATGTCCCTCCTTCCAGTTTGCTGGGGGATAGGCTATTTCTGTAGGTAGGAATTGACGTTAACTTTGCAACATGGGAGGATTTCAATGGCATGCCATTTCTTGCTCCTCAAATTGGACTGCAAGTCTGTCGGGCTTTAGCAGAGTTTTTACTGCTCAGATTAAGAAAATGCTGCTTTCCCTCCCCTCCTCCTCCTTGAAAGCCATGGCAAGAGTTTAATTCCCACCAGCTAGGAGTTGGCTCATCCTTGGCCTCATTCCTGTAGTGCTGGGGATCTGCAGCACCCTTGTTTCAGAGGAGAGGCAGATACACGGCGCTGGTCAGGAGCCGACCAGAGCTGAGCAAATGAAATAACAGAGCACGTCTCATCCTGCAGCTCCTATCTCCTATCTCCTTTGAGTCACGGTGTGTTACGAGCAGAGTGAAAGAAAAGGAAGATGTGGGGCCCGGAGTCGTAGTCATCCTCTGCCACTGACTCGCTGTGCTGCCCTTGGGCAAGACATTTAACTCACCAGCCTCCTCCTAGCCCGACCTCTGGCGTGGGGCACATCTAGCCAGAGGTGCTGAGCACCTGCAGCTCCTCGGGGCTTTGCCTGGCATTGCTGGTGCTCAGCACCTCCCAGAGTGGCCAAAACTGAGTACGGAAAACCGAATAGAAAAGCTTGGACCTTAATCTTTGCATGCCTGGGTTTTACCCCTGGGGAGAGCGGTGATGCTTGCAGCCCTCTGTGAAGCACTGGCAGGTTCTTGGGTGAAAAAGCGCAGGATCTGGTGTAGCGTTGCTCCATCATGCTCTGGCGAAGGAGCACTGAGCTGGGAAAGCAGGACCTCACCGAAAGGCAGGGGCACATGCAGGGGCAGTGGTGGCACTGCCTCCCCCTCCTCCCCAGAAGCTCATATACAAAAGCAAGCTCAATTTCCCCATTTTTTTCATTACTAAATACATGCACTTCCCAGGATCTGTGTGCTGGTGCATCGTTTAGGAACAGCCACCGTGACTGTTGTGCATTAAAGCAGCTTGAAACAGCGGAGAGCAAATCTGCCCAGATTTGCCGAAGGGCTCCGGGTTACTTCTATGCCATTCCCAGCTGTGATTTTCCTTCGAGGAGGAGAGAAAGGAGGCAGGTGACAGAGGCAGGCACCTTTCCCCAGCCGCTGTGAGCCTCTCGCACCCCAGACAGGTCCATCCCCTGCCAGAGGCACAAGCCATTCCCCGCAGCGTGCTCTATTGCCACGCTTGCCTCATTTATCCTGCACAAGAAATTGTGAAAGCCAGTCACAGACACAGCTGAATGTATCAGGCAATAGTGGCTGTGCTGGGAAAAGCCATAAGATACATATTTTTCATTGAGACTTCAAAATCCTGCTTCAGCTTCGGTCGGTTAGCTTCAACCAGCAAAGCTGGGATTTCATCCATCGTAGTTGGAGTGCTAAAAGCTGGAAAAGCAGGTGGCAGTGGGCGCTGACTCTGTTTGAAATAGCCACTCCTTTGGTGGCACTTAAAGCTGTTGCCCCAGGCAGATCTCTAGTATCCTCAGTATTAAGCTGCTCCCCATTTTCAGAGGGCTGTGGCACATCTGAGGGAGCCCCTGGTACCCCCCACCGTGTTGCAACTGGCATGGATGCTCACACAGAAAGGCTTCAACTTCTCATTTTAGGAAAGATGACAGATATTGGTCTCTTAGGAGTTGGTAGCCAGACTCCAGACAATTTCCCTGGTGAGGACTTCTGACCAAGATTCAGGCGGACTGAAGGGCAGGGGATCTCCTTGCTGCAAGTCACGGTCCTGTCCCCATACCCTGCCCATTGCCACCGTATTCTCCTGCCCCATTGACAAAGAGTGGGAAGAGCTTTATCAGCATTTACCCTTTGAGCTCTTTATGTCTTGTTGCAAATGTATCTGAAAATGAATACAATACAATTTAAACTCGTTCTAAGGCCACTTTATTTTGCCAGCCTGAGTAAGAAAGCTTTAGTTTAGGAGAGACTTCTATGCCCAAGAAATTCAAGTTATGTTGAATCTCCATGATTTCATAAACCCAGCTGGCTCTATTCTGCTCCACTTTCAGGGATGTAAATAGGCAGTCTCCCAGTCTGGCATCAGTGGAGTTCCCCACGTTTGCACACGTGCAATCAAAAGCAGGATTTGGTTAGGCAATATTTTTCTTTGTATAGTTGTTTCAAAGATTAGGACTCAAGTGTTCCCTCTTTGCCTTCTCTTCTGAAACCTGAGGTCTGGTTTGAACCTGATGTAGTTGCTGAGGCCGCTAATCAAAATACAGTGTCCAAATGTATCTTGCAGAAAAAAAGAAAAGCAAATGGATTTCCATCTACAAAACAAAGAGCAGTGATGGGAGCAAAGGCAGACATGCTGTCCTGCAGAGCAGGGGGTTCCCATATGCTGGCTGCCCCTCCTTACTGGATGCTTTCTGTGTTTTTTGTTGGGAGGAGTATTCTTTCTTTCCACACTTGGAATTAGGGTGATATGTTTTCCTTCCTGCAAGTAATATTCTGCCTTAGTTGTGTAATTTATCGTCATTCTCTTTGGCTTGCTATCAACTGCTGGGATCCTAAGACAAGAAACAGAAGCACTTAAAAGCAAAATTGTTTCCTTCTGCTACAATTTTGGGTGGTGGGAAGCTCTTCTTTTGTATCAGTGAAACACAGCTGGAAACCTGACTGGGGTTCACCAAATGCTTAGAGATCTCTCCTGTTGTTGAGTCCTGAAGTATCTCTTGGTTAAAACTTCTCAGTTTAAATCTGGGCAAATCTGTTAATTGAGATAACTTAGCAGCACCCAGGCTAGATTTACGGAGGGGGCTGGAGCCGTTTGCCCCTCGGCAGTACAGCCTGGTACGGCAAACACTCCAGCGTCGCTTGCCGGGGATCCTCCAGTGCCGTTGTGTGTCCTTCCCCTGCCCCAATACACCTCTGCTCAGCCACCCTCACAAACGAATGCAAAACCAGGAGTAAATAATGTGTCCATGTGGGGAAAGGGTTAGTAGCCCCAAAGTACAAGATTAAAAAAAAATCTCCAACTGGTCTTGCCATGAAGGAGCAGGTAGAAAAGTCCCTCTGGGCTCTTTCCCAGTGGGCTGTCCTAATAAACAATGTGTGATTTGCTCCTTCCATGAGGACTTCAGCCTGGACTCACCTGTTACCCTTTTCTGCTTTACTTTACTGGCACCAATGTGTTTTTCCTTTGTAACTTGTTTTTCTCAGCTCCTTCCCCTTCTTTTTCCTTGCTTGCAGCTTTGATTGTTGATTTTTACCTCCAGAGTCACAGAGACCATCTCTGATGCCGACAGCAGTGCTCTTGATGAGGAAAAAAAAAAAAAACACGTAGAAAACCTCCAGCTGGCCCCTTAGCCTGCAGAAGAAGTAGTGAGGACAGGCTGCCCATGAACTCTGCAAGCTGAAAGTCAGTATTGCAGTGGCAGGGGCTTCCACTGGTGATTTTGCATGTGACTTCACTCCCAGTGCATCCTAACTTTCTGCTGGATCACCTCTTCTGCAGCACAAAATGGATATTGGCCCCGCGGCATGACTAGTGGGGAAGTAGGAGTATGGGGAAAACCTGGTAGTGATGCTTTTCTGAGACTGTGTTACTCTACCGGTGACGTCTCTTCTGTTCTGGTTGCTATTGTACAGGCGCCATTAGAGTAGTGGGTGCAGGAAAAAAAGTAGGATTTTACCTATGCCTTGTGTGTCTGTTATGGTTGTGGTGCTGAAATAAAACCAAGCAATGATAGAGGTTCGTTCCTGATATGAATCAAACTGCAAAAAGGGGTGTCAGCCCACTGGTAGACGTCTCCATGTAGTTCTGCAGTAGGCATTAGTTAGGGGTTTCCGCGGTGCATGTGTCCTGCATACCTCCGTGGCTATTGACAGAATTTTTTCTATAATCACTTCTCCTCCTTCTGGGCCCCTGCCCAGCCCCGAGGGACTTCAGAGCTTGTCCAAAGCTTTTCCCAGCTCTGGGAGCCAACGCAGCCCCTGATCTCTGGCTTTTCTCCCCAAACCCTCTGCAAACCAGAGCATGGAGCTCCAAGATGCCCAAGAAACACAGTGGTAGCTGGCTCCAAGGCTGCCCCTTCCTTAAGTGTGACCCTATTTTTAGTGGATCAAGCCCCCAGGGAAAGCCAGATAACTTTCAGCCATTGGCGAGCAGGGACAATATTGTCCTTTGATGTGAACTTGGCATTAACTAGATCAGATATAGGGAAACCTGTGCTGTTATTTCCCCCTGTGATAACAGCTCCAGCCCTGAGCAGTGCTGGGTGAGCACTGCCTAAAAACACCAGACTGACTTTGCCAGCAAGTTCATGAAGACTGTAGCCTGTTGCTTTTGCTTTTTCCAAAGAGTCAGGGGATTCATCTACTGGCAAAATAACAGTTTCTAGACTGAGCCCTGAGGTACAGAAGTATCTTCCTTTCAGCATATGGAAATTTTTATTTAATGGGATAACTTATGTTCTTGCTCCCATGCATATTTATCCATCTGAATTGGTGTCTGAATGCATCCCAGAAATTATTCACAGGAAGGGAGTTTTGCCTTCATTATCATGCTTATTTGCACCAGAAACTTGATGCTAAGAGTTACACTCATTCAAGCAAAAAGCAGAAACACACACGGAGACTACAGTATCCAAGGAAAACAGCATGAAAACCAAGCGCGGAGGATTAGTTGGCAAATCACTGTGAGCAATGGCTGAGTGAGGAAATGGCAACCTGCTCACAAACATTGCACAAACAGAGTTTCCCCTGGTAAATCAGTCATTCCATATTTCTTGCCCAGCAGCCAGTTTTACACGATCCCTTTCGTTTTTCCCTGCATCCCTGCCGCTGGGTCCTGCCTTCCCATCCTGTCTGCCGGGGTGGTCCGGTCTCCGTGACACGCATGTGTGCTTGTGTGTGTGCATGTGTGTGTGCGTGATGTGGCCCCAGGAATCACAGATCCCACCGGTGGGAGATGAGGAGTTGGTTCAGGTTTTTTGGTCCAACTTTGTACGGTTGGGTCAAAGCGTGTAAATAGTGTTTGTAATGGAGGATAAAGGCTTTTTAGCCCAGACTGGTTTTCAAGACCCCTTCCCCACCATGAACCGTGCCACCGATCTGTCCAGGTAGCTATTTTTTTCCTCTTCTTCATAAATGATAAAGTCAGAAGAGCGGCTCTTACATTTTTTCCATACTCCAGAGTGAAATCAGGGCATGTACGCTCGCAAGCATTGTGAAAAAAACACTGCTGAACTAATGATGACATCAAATGTCCAATAAATGCATGATACTGCACTGCATGTATTAAACTGCTGTTCACTGTTTCTGTATTTCCCAAGCCTTTTCTTTAAGTACATTCAACCCAACCTTTTCTTCGAGGGGATTACTTCTATGTTTTGCTTTTAAATGACTCAATGTATCTGTAACTTAAAATTCATCGTTAAGTTTGAGTAAATGCAAAAGCTGATGTTTTGTAAACAAGATACTGCAAAGCCTGGTAATGTATTTTGTCTTTCTGTTGAATGCTCTGCAGCATGTGCAGGAAGAGTCACCATCCAGAGCAGCTTGAAACTATGCAGCAGTCATGTACACACATCTAGAAACAGGGAGTCGGGGAGGGGAGGGTCCCTTTTTTGATACAATGCTTAAAAATTTGATCCACATCAAAAATTCCTTCCCTGAGTTGCTAACGCTCAGGACTACCAAGAAGCATGTCGGTGTGTCTCTTTGTTTTTTCTTTCTTTTCATTTGGTTCGTTTTTCTTAGTCAAGACTTAGGCTGGTTCGCTCAATACTTAGTATTTTTCTCTTCCTGCAAGATATTTCTTTCTTACCTGTTGCAGAATGAACTGCATTTTGGGGACCAAGATGCTGTGATTATTTGCCTGCACAAAATAGGGCAGAGAGCTGAGCTAATTACCCAATCCTTTCCAAACCATCACCACCCAAATATTAGCATTTAATCTTTGAACCTCCATGTAGTACCACCATTTATCCATGGAAGTTTGGTGTGGTACTTTTCCTTCTTCCACAAGGAAATCATGCCCTTGCCTTCTCTTCCCTTAATCATTGGCCCATTTTCATATGTGCTGGTCTTTCTAAGTCAGGGTACAGGGTGGCCACACGGTATTTGTCGTGTCTCTGGCCCAATCCGCTTGTCAGCATCAGCAGGGCATTGGTCCCACCTCCAGAGTGGTTGCTGTGTTAGTGTGGAAGATGCTCAAATTCTCAATACTCAAAGCAGAGCCACCTGAAAGGGCTGGGAAATTGCTTTGGGCTCCCTGGCAAAGGCATGCCAAGCAGCAGGGCCAGAGAGAAAGCACCATGCCGATGGCGTAGGGAGCAAATATCAGTCCTTGGAAATTATGCAAGGGGCTGCTCCATGGTGGCTGAAAGCACCAAGAATTCGTGAGCCCACTTTCAAGGCTGGTGCCCAGCCAGAATGCTGTGCCATTGCTGAAGCACTAACTACATGGCGGCATAAAAAAAATCATCATTAATAATGGTTGTAAATCAGCCCGAGTTCAGATTGCTGAGGCAGCACGTGGTGCAAGGCTCCATGAGGAGGTGGACGTGTGCCGTGATTCCCAGGGAGTGGGAGCTCCTAGGGGAGCGCTCAGGGTAGCTCAGAGCTTTTCCATCTCTCATCTGCATCCCCTGAGCCCAGCATGGCATCCCACACGCTGCGTCTTACTAGATCAAGCTGTAGCATGACCTCCAAAGTGAAGAGCGTGGAAGGTTGTAGCTCAGTGGGAGATACAGTGTGACTCATGTTTCTGGTCAACGCAACGTCAGCATCCAGTTGTACATTGGTCTCTAGTTGAGAAACAGCATTTTGGTCGGTTTGGGCCTTTTTTTTAGATAGATATTTGATTTAGGTCAGCAAACAATGAAAAAAAGCCCAGTCTGCCCAGACCAGTGACTCCCCAAATATCCCCAACTGCAAAACATCTCTCGGTTGACTTTTAAGGAAAATGCAAGCATGTTTTCTACAAAGGCTTAAATCTTAATCAAGGAATGTCAGTGTGCCTAATATTGCAGGTCTTGTGATTGATACAAGTTCATAACAGCATCCATGTCCAAACAGAAGGGAGAATGTGTATTTACTCCATGCATGTATTAAGACATCGCAAAAGTTTTATCTGCATAATGAGTTTGCAATACTGCAAATTGTTAATGGGGCTACGTCGCAAGTGGTTCTCTGCCTTGACAATCATGTATACATATCGAGATTTCTATCATAATGACAATTTGAAGGGATGACTAATTGTTTTCCTCCAATAAATCCAATTAAATCACCCTGATGTGAAGTCTAATGGTTTTGAGTTCATGAGTCTCCACCCCTGTGCAAGAAAGGGAGTGAATCATTTCTATGGCTCCTCCGCTGCTCCTTTGTGTTTTATGCAACAATGTCCCTTTATGTCCGAAAGGACAGTGAGATTATTTCCTCCCCAATTTACTCCATGGGGAAATGAATAAAAAAGATGATTTGTCCTTCAGGTGTTTTCTAAAGCTGCTGTTGGAAGCGATGCTGAGTGTCAACGTACAGAGACATGGCTGTCTCCTGGGGGTTGAGAATATCTGTGTGGGGCTGGGTAAAGGAGATGCAGTTGTTGGAGAGCAGTGCACCTTTGAGCTGGTCCTAGTGACTCACACAGCTTGTGGTGGGAATCATGAAAGGAGACAGGATTTCTGCCAGTGTTTCTGAGCCCCTTTGCAGTCAGCAGTGGGCTCCAAAGACTGTTGTGTGTGCTCCATCATTGGCTTGCTTTTCCTCCAGACCATGTTCCCAGTGTGTGTTATGACTTGCTTTTTTATTTCCCTCTCTTATTCTTAATTTTCCCCACATTTGTTTCTGCTTTTCTGGCTTTTGCTCACTGGCACACAAGAATTCCTTCCCCTTTAAAAATAGCTGGCAAAATCACTATGCCCAGACAAGCATTGTTGGGCACCCAACATGGGAATGGGCTCCTGCTTGAGGTCAAAACCGGGTGGTTTTAGACATCTGGTTCCGCAGCAGAGCTGAAATGAACAGCAGTGATAATGGCCAGCTCATAGCAATATAGAGAGAAAGGCAAATTACTTAAATAGTTTTTATATTGTGAATGAATAAACAACAACCAGAACCAATCTGATTACTCTTTCAAAGCTAGGTACCTGTGGTCACAGAACTAGGATTAGATGCTGGGCTGTACTGGGAGAGATGAGATGACCTCCCATTTGTGCTCTGGAAAAGCACATCCGTGGGAAGGTACATCTTTGGAAAAGTACGTCCAAGTGCAAAAACGCTAGCAGGGAGTGGGTTGGAGGGGGAGTGTAACACTGAGGCACAGACACATGGTTTGCAGTGTGAGGAGGAGCAGTAGATCCTGTAGAAAGACTCCACAGCCTTCCCATATGACACAAGCCTGAACTCTGACCATCCCTTCCTATTCAGGACCACACTCCCACCTGTGTAATACAGCTCTCCTGGTTTGGCTCGAATTCTGCAGATTTAGGGTAGTTGAAGGCCTGTCCCACATTTCACCATGAAATCAAAATCTCAGCCAGGAAAACCTTCTCATCTTGGGTTTAAAATCAGGGGTTCCTCTGTGGGCTCAGTGGTCACCCGGTGTGCAGTAAGCTTTTCCTAGCTCCCAGTGAGACAGGGCAGATCACCACAGGACCCTTGAAATCCTGATGCTGTAAGATGGGCTTTTGATGTCATGTCAATATTTACTTGATCCTTGTGCATTTTCTTCACTGTTATGGGCTCAGCAACAAATTCTTGGCTATTTGAAACAAATGAGATAAAACGTCAGTACAGAGAAGCCAAAGGGACAAGACCAAGATGGGGCTGTAGAAAATATTATGCTTGCAACCTTGCCAAGATCCACAGCCATGTTTGCACTGGAGAGAAGGAGACCATCCTTACTTTGAAGGCTTCAGACTGTTGGTATGCACTAAGGGTCTGGCTTATGCCATACATCGGCCTTTCTTCATGCTCTACCAAGCCCATTTCTCAGCTCCTTTGGTCTTCAGCACCGTCCCTCAGCAGTACCAGGGTTTCCAGTGGGCACCACTAGGCTATGGGCAGCTCTTCTTTCGCAGCCAAGAGGAGTTTTGCATTAGTGATACCTGTTGAAGCAGAGCATGTGCAGGTGCCCAACTTCGAAGACCATCCAACCCGACCAGGGATAGACCTCACATGGTTCAGGGGCCCCACTGCCAGGTGATGTTGAAGAGGAAACATTTTGCACAGGGCTTTCAGCCACAGCACTTGTTTCCTTGCAGCGTAGACAGTCCTACCCTTTCTCTGGTTATGCCTACACTGAATTTCATCCTTAAGGCCAAGCCTACCTCCCAGCTTGCCTGTGCGTCCACAAAAGTGTATTTTCAGATATAGGCTTGTGAGGATCCCTTTGGTTACTCCAAGAGAACATGGGTGTGCACTGCCCCAGAGCAATCCCAGGACACTGTAAGCTGCCGTAGGGACAAGGGAACATGCTGTTCCCATCATATTATGCTTCCTCCCAGCTCTGGACATCCCTGAGGGAGAAGGTCCATCTTCATCGCTGTGGGTATGTGCCTTGTCCAGCACATCTGAGTCCTTGTTTTGGTGGGGCCTCTCAACAATGCTGAATTACTGTGATGATAACCATTTTTTATAGCTGTGGGGGTGGGGAAGGACCATCTGGATCAGCACTGCAAGTATTCAATTGAGTATTTCCAGATTGTTTGGCGTTTGGGCTTTCTGGATTACACTGGGATAAATTCCTGACTTCCAAACTCTGTTTGCTTACCCTGAATTCAAGTTTCTTTTCTTTTTTCATCTTTGGGTTTTTTCTTTTTATAATTGCAATATTCTGATAAAGTTATGGTCAATTAATGGTTCATTTACATTCTTCATGAAAGTGTTTTGTTTAGGGAAATTAATAATAATAATAATAATAATAGAACTGAGAGGCAATTTGTTGTTCCCATTGAACTCACAAGGTTTGTGCTTTCTTTGGCGCCATATAGGCTCTTGAATGTTTTTCATTTTCTTTCTTTAGAGCAGAAGCAAGAGCTGTGTTCACATCTCTGCCTCAGCTTGCAGTCTAACAGTGACCAGAAACGCATAATAAATCTCAAACAAATACTTCTTTTTGTTGGAGGCCAGCTGGGCAGGTACCCTCCATACTGAAGAGTCACATATCTCGTTTATAGCTGAGCTACTTCAAGTCTGCATTTGCTCAAAGTAGCGTCTGAAATGTAATTTTCCCTCCCAGTCTCTAATCCACCACAGCTCAGCACATAGCACCTAAGTGGATCAGATCCCTGATCCACCACAGGGGAAATCTGTGCCACCGAAGTTATAATCGTGGTGAACCCATACTGACCTTCAGTGAGAGCTGATGGATAAACTCCTGTTCTCAACAGATAGAACACAGGTACGTGATGGACACACTGGAGTTGTAACATATTGGTTTGGGTTTGTGTGGCGGGGTTTTGGTAGCAGGGTAGGGGCCGCAGGGCCAGCTCCTGTGAGAAGCTGCTGGAAGCTTCCCCAGCTCGGAGCTGGACCTGCCTCTGGCCAAGGCTGAGCCCATCAGTGATGGCGGTATCACCTCTGGGAGAGCAGATTTAAGAAGGGGAACCTGCAGCCAGGAGGGGATTGGGATGGGAGAGGAACCCCTCTGCGGATACCGAGGGCAGGGAGGAAGGAGGGCAGGAGGGGCTGCCCCCGCAGCCCGTGGGGAGACCAGGCGGCAGGCTGTGTCCCCCCAGCCCACGGAGGGCAGCGGGGGAGCAGATGCCCACCTGCAGCCCGGGGAGAGAGGAGCCCACGCCGGAGCAGGGGGTGGATGCCCCCCAGGATGGCCGCAACTCCGTGGGAAAGCCCACTTTGGAGCAGCCCATGGAAGGGACCCACGCTGGAGAAGTTCTTGGAGGACTGTCTCCTGTGGGAGAGACCCCACGCTGGAGCAGGGGACAAGTGAGGAGTCCTCCCCCTGAGGAGGAAGGAGCGGCAGAGACAAGGTGTGAGGAACCGACCCCAACCCCCATTCCCCGTCCCCCCCTGCTGCTGGGGAGGGAGAAGGGAGAGAATTTGGGAGTGAAGCTGTGCCTGGGAAGAAGGGAGGGGTGGGGGGAAGGTGTGCTAAGGTTTGGGTTTACTTCTCATTACCCTTGTTTTGACTTGATTGGTAGTAAATTCAATTGATTTTGTTTTCCCCAATTTGAGTCAGTTTTTTGCCCATGACCATAATTGGTGAGTGATCCCTCCCTGTCCTTGTCTCAACCCACGAGCTTTTCTTTATATTTTCTCCTCCCCATCCCATCAGGACCAGGGGGAAGGAGCGAGCGAGCAGCTTCATGGTGCTTTGTTACCAGCTGGGCTTAAACCACGACATATATGTAGTACAATACAATGCAATGCAATTAATTATTATTTTATATTATATCATATTATACTATATTATATTATTATAACATCTCTGCCAAACCAAAGCAGGGGGGAAAATGTGGCATAAACTGAAGGTTTGGGATTAGGCTACTATGCCTTTTTAGTACTGAAATGATAGGATTTTATCATGTATTTCAAGTGTGGAACAAAGAGGACAAGCTGTCAGGTACTTTCTGGTCACAACATCTAGAGAAAGAGTTCAGCTACAATCAGGCTAGGGATGAATTCTTAAGAAAATTTTTAACTTCACTGACACCAAACATGTCAACATCAGAATCCGCTGCTGAGTCAACTGACAATCACCTTGGAGGCTCATGTGGAGGGACATCCAACTCCTCCTCCCTCCCTAAGTATTTATAGTACTTATATGCTCATTTCTGCTGTGCTTTGCAGGGATCTCAAGACAGAACCACAGAATGGTTGAGGTTGGTAGGGACCTCTTGGAGGTCATCAACAAGCAGGGTTACCTAGAGCAGGTTTTGCAGGACCATGTCCAGACAGCTTTTGAATATCTCCAAGAATGGAGACACCACAACCTCTCTGGTCATGGGCTTCACCAGTCTAGGGCAACAGACTGCAGCATTGGCTGAACCTTCACTAACAAGTCCAGATAACGTAGAAGTTAGTTAAGGATCCCAAAGAACAAAAGAGAAATTCAGATGTTGCTTTCAACCTTCACCCTCTGTTTTGCTTCTTTTGTTCCACAGAGAAGATGAGCATCTGTGCAAATATGTGTTGATAAGGTTGGTAGTCTAAGGGCTTTCCTGAAGGACAACTCGCCATGATGCTGGCTAGAGGAGCATTTAGGGAAGAGAAGTCATATTATGCAGCAGGTGCCATGTCCTTGAGTTGACCAATGGTTCATATTAAATCTATGGACAGAACCAACTGTTCAGCAATTCCACTAGAAGAAAGACAAAGACCTTCAAGAAAGAGCCAACAGCTGTGGTTAAGAAGGATTTGTTAGCAGGACTCCTGGGGCTTTTACTTATCTGTGCAAAGGAGGTGGTGACAGACCGATGAGATGATTTAGCTCCAAATGTGGCTGAGCAGATGGACAGGGTCCTGACACTTGTCCCTGGCAGTCAGCATGCCCAGGGATGCGGTAGGGAGGGCTGTTTTGCTCTGCACCCAGGCAATGCTCCCCAGCAGGCTCACGGACCTGTACCAGGCTGTGCCCATCACCGCTAAGTTGGTTGTAATAAGATGAGCTGGGGACCTCGACTGGAAAGTATTTCATTCTTTAAATTCTCCTGTGGCAATGTTGATACAGTAATTCTGTTTAGCATGAGCTTCATAACCTGTTTTGATTATCTATGTCCTTATGGTGGTGATTTAAACCTACTGATTTATTGATTCAGTCTTAATTGGGTCCTGAACTGGGTCATTGCATCATTCTATATTTAATTGCTTTAATGAAAGTCTAGCAAATTAGGCTGGTAATATGATTGCTTGGAGGGATTTTTTCCTGTTCATGCTTCTTAATAAAATCCATAAAAAGTGAAAAAAGGAATGAGCTTATCTTACTGAATTGCCATTTGTATCATGGAATTTGAGTGAAACTCAGAAAATCAATCTGCAGTGCCCTTGGCTCTTCCTCCAAATACATGTCCTCAGAAAGAGAAAACTTAGCACACCAGCAAACATCCCCATGGAAAAGGATGGAAAAAAATAGTAAAATATGAAGCTAAAACCTGAGTTCCACTTCCCATTTTTCAGAATTCCTTCAACTTCACATGCAAGCTTTTTAGAAGACCTAAAAACCTAGTTAGATTCCAAAAGTGAACTTCAGCCCAGTGGCTAGAGCACACCACGAGAATCCCTCCTGTTCTGGCAGCCCAAATCTCTGTGGTTTTTGACATCTTTCATCATGTCCTAAAAAGTTTGTCTTGTCCCCCTTCTCCTTCCTGGCAGCTTGGTGCCCAGACCAACATCTTAGGCAGAGGACTCAGCAGTACCTGTGAGAAGGACCATTTTCTCCCTACTGTCTGTCGTGACATCCATGAGAAGCAGCTTTGGCCATCGTGGCTGCCCTCCATCACCACTGGGTACTTCTTATTGCCTGCACAGGTCCTTACCACCTCTTCCCTGCTGGATTTCCAGCAAGGCTGCTGCATCTGCAATGCATTTTCTACCCACTGGGCTAATGAGCTCTGCGTTGCCAAAGCTGCCTGCAACTTCTTAATGTCCCCCTGTTTTGTGGCTGGAAATATGCTGCTTCCTCCCACTCCTTGCTCATCAGTGAAGTCTGTACATCACGTCTCACTTGACCCTGGCTCCTGCTGCAGAGAAAATACCATTACTTTTCCGCAGTGCGAAGCCCCCGCACCAGCCCTGCTCATACACCTCGAAGCCTATTCCTATAAAGAATACAAAGAATCTGCTTCAAAGATAAAGTTGTGAAACCAAAGAAAATCTGCAGTCAATTAAAAATGATGAGAATTAAGCATACAGCAGATGAGGAATACAAAGTTCCGATTAGCTTGATTCCCAGCGTGACAATGCATTTTATTTTATCCCTTTAGCAGAACAGGGATTTTTGTCTCCGCATGGGCTGTAATGATGTGGCTGGAAAGCTTCCATTGTCTTTAATTAAAACAGTGTGATTACATTTTCCTTTCTCCAGCCCGTTTAGGCCCTGAGTCAGTGCACAGAACTAGGTACCTGTCATGGGTGCTCTGAGTGCAGCGCTAACCTCACTCTATTCACCAGGGCTGGATCTGGAACGCCGACAGCCTGTTCCTGGGCTGCCCACAGCTCTAATTGCAGTGCTATGCAGTCTTAGCCGCCGCAGTAGAAGTCAGCTTTCCCAAGCTGGCTCCATCTGAATTCACACTGTGCAGTTTAGGACAGTTGCAGCTGGTATAAAAAGCCTCCTACCAGGGCAGACCCACCAGATCAGAAGGAGATACGTTACATCTGCAAAGCCAACACAATGCATGGTGGTTTAGTTTTGCCTGGAAAGTAAAGTGGGCGAGTTTTCTGTCCATTACAGGATGGCTTCATATTTGCTGCCTTTGCCTGATGGATTTTGCGCTTTATGGAATGTGGTTTGAGAGCTGTGTAAACAAATGAGGAGAGGATGGCCTTGCTTTTGCTCCATGGCCGCAATAGCTGGTAGCTCAGACAACGTGCTGGCCTCTCATAGCAAACAGCATCTGCATCAGCTGCATTTGGGGAGAGACCTGGGTGTCGTGTGAGTCGTATGCAGCTGCAAGGCTGGGTTTGCATGACTGCACTTGCAAGGATGGGGCCGGGCAAGAGATTTCTGAGGTCTTGGGCAGTTGCCTGTTGTCTGGCATCCTGGGGCTGGTCATGCAGCGAAGGTGCTGTGCAGCTGGGGTCTCACCTGCACGCCAAGGAGCCCTGCCGAGTGAGCCCCTCCGGCCCAAGACATGGGTTGGGCTGCCGTGCTGCTTTGCAGGGCAGGAAGGTCCAGTTCCATGGATGCTTCCCAGGCAGCATTGGCTTTGCTGATGAGGCTTTGCCACTGGTGAGGCTTTGCTGGAGGTGTGAAGGACCATTGCCTGCGTAAGTGTGAAGCAGGTGGATTCAGTGTAAGGGGATGTGTGAAAATTGTTTCCCTCCCCAGATACCCTGGCCCTGGATGGCCCATATGGCTGCAACGAGAGCAGACCCTGCACCCGGCATTTAAGGTTCAACAGGTCCACGTCAAGCCGCTATCAATGTATTATCTCCTTACACTCACCTGCGTAATTGTGCAGAGACCGTGAAGGCTCCTGGCAGATGTCAAACACCTCATTAGTGGTGCTGATGTCTTCTGCCTCAGGCTGTAGCTCAACAGGTTGGGTATTTGTTGTCTATGCTTGTCCAACATACCCTGAGTACAGATACCTGCTGAAGCGTTCATGCGTGTTGCAGCACATCAGTGTATGTTATCCTCGGGGTCTGGCATCTTCAGGATTTTCATCTGAATATGTGCACTCACCTGGAAGCTGCCAGTCCTGGGTGCTGCTCATGCCCTTTAATATTAAATTGCTTTTGGATAAAAAAATAAGACGAGCACCTGAATCAGGCTTTGGTGTGAAGGCTTCCCCCTGCTTTGGTCAGTGTTGGTGTCACTGGGCTTCAAAGCCACGTTCCTCACAGCTGGTCCTGGGAATTCTGTACTCCTGGCTATGCTTTGGTCCAGGTCTGGGTGGAGGGTCCCTTCCCAGCCTGGGGCTTCAGCCGCAATTGACAGCTCGGTGAGAAGGATGGGTGCTGAGGAGAGTGTTGAACCATGTTTTCTAACTTCCCGTGGTCCATGTGTGCATAATCATGTGCTAAACTGTGTATTAGGTCATATATTAACACCGGACACTGTCACCAAGATGGCAGTATTGGCCAGCTCCAGCCTTGTGATTTTTTTAAAATATCTATATTGTTATGACTTCTGTTACAAATTATTATTTTACTAATACTGATTTTAATTTTGTTTTATTATTGTTCATCTTTTAATTGTTACTAGTATTTGTTCTACTTTAATATTATTCATTTACCGTTTTATTTCCTTGGGTACCCACTGAAATAAAGGAACTGCCCAGTTACCTGGGATGTCCTTTTGGCCTAAGTAGCTGCCATGTATGTATCTGTAGGTGCCACATGTGGCAGCTGCCTCTCCATGTGCCTGCCCATGCCAGCTGTGCCCTCTACATGGTCTCAGTGAAAGCACTTGGTGATGCCTGGGAAATCATCCCACCAAGGCTGTGCTGGGAAGCAGAAATACAGGTTTAGCCCAGCAGCTCGGTCTGTCTCTGCAGAGTCTTGTCTCCCTGCCAAGGTGACTCTCTGATTTGGGATGACCTATACTGCCAGCGATTTGGTGCCTGCATTGACCATTTAATGTTGCCCAGTCCCTGTCAAAACTCTAACACTTTTCATCAGTGTCCCTATACCTTTTCCAGGGGGTTTGCAATCTGCTCCCATAACCAACTCCTGGTCTCCAATCAATATGAAATCCTTTCTCATTTCTTGTCTTAAACCACCTTGTTGCTGCTGCAGTGGTTGTTAAACAGCTCTCCTGTTCCAGATGTGCCTGCATGGCAGAGCTTGGGTGATAGTTATCAAATGTAATGGAGGACTGAAGGAATGGTGGAAATGTAAGATTATATTATTATATCATATGCTTTGCATCCTTAGTGCACTCAACTGCTCAGCATGTGCCATTCCCAGTGATCAACATGGTAACTGCTATTGCAATGGGGCCCAGAGAGGCGATGTTGTTGCCTTGTGGAGGTGAGATGCTGGAAGGGATGTATGTAATTTTGGGTCTCGGATGAATTTGGTAAGGTCATGAGGTCTGACTGATGCTTAGGACCTTGTCCTGACAAATCTAATCCAAGTGCTTTACTGGAGACATCATATTGCAGTGTATTACCCAGCTGTGGTACGATGCTGGGGATCCCACCAGTGGCCAGTGCTAGTGTGGTCCATAAGACTGGGACAGTGAAGCTGATTAAGAGGGAGACTTGGCAGCTGAAGAACTCTTAACCAGTCATTATAACCTGCCTGAATTGGGGTGGATTTTCCACAGAAATAATAGATTTGATATAAAAATATCCTCATCAGACTTCAGCTCTTTGCTCCGAAGATGGTGACGGTAAAAAAAGTCAGCCAAAAAATTTAGGGAAAAATAAAATGTTTTTCAGTTGCAGACAGCCCCAGAGATGGTTGACAGTTTGGAAACTATTTTTTCCATGCACTGAGGCAGAGACTGGCACGAGCATGGAAACCTTCAACCTGAACAGTATAAATAGAGCTACTGGAAGTGATGTAAAATCACAGCTGTCCTGCTCTCTTGGCAAGCAGTGCTGGTTCCAGCCGCAATTATAAGATCCATTTCTTGAGGCAGGAATTAGCTCTTCATCTTGTGCTTGTGGGGAGCAAAATGAAGCCCTCATTTTGTGTATGTGGTGAAGAATAGATTGTAATCCTAAAACTAGCCTGAATCACCTATATACACACAAGAGAAGAGAGATCAAGTTATAAGATGTTTTCTTTTACTACAGAAAAGGTTTTCATTGCTGCCAGCTTCCAACTAACATGCTATACCTATTGGTGCATATTGTAATTTCTAACATCTCCGAAACAAATATTTTGAAGAGAGCATAACCCATGATCTGTTTTCCTCCAGCAAGAGCTGCTTTTCCTGGCATCAAGAGATGGTAAAAATAATTCATTGACAACAGTCTGTGACATTTCCTCTTCCTTATCTCTTGAGGCCAAGTCTCCAGCTAGCAGGGTATTTCAGAAATAATCATAAAAGAAATATTAAAAAGAAGAAACCAAAACAGTTGCCCCGTTCCCATGGAAATGCATGGGAACAGTTCAAGCGAGAACCCCTTCACGATGCGGTCATGTGTTTGTCCTCAGACGGTGAGTGAAGATCAGGCGTCTCATCCTCTCTGTTGTCTGCCTGGGTTTTACTGGCATGGCAGATAAAATAAATCCCTTTTGCCTTGGAGGCTCTCTGCTATTCTTTGGGCAGGGGAAGTGGAACAGAAATGTCATCTGAGACGTAAATAAGTGGTTGGGACAACCTGCTGGTCTGCACTTTCCTCCTCCCTTCTTGTCTGGTCCAGCCCTTCCCTTGTGTGCCCTGGCACAGCGAGGGTCCCGCTCTCCTCTTCCCAAGCCACCGGTGACCCCATGGGAGCATCTCTGCCCATCAGACCCACTCTTACCTCCTGAGTGAGAAAGAGATGAAGAAATTGGGCTGTGAAGGTTAAAAGAAGCGTGGCCAGCAGGTCAACGGAGGTGATTCTCCCCCTCTACTCTGCTCTCATGAGATCCCACCTGCAGTACTGCATTCAGCTCTGGGGCCCCCAACATAAGAAAGACATGGACCTGCTCGAGCAGGTCCAGAGGAGGGCCATGAAAATGATCAGGGGGCTGGAGCACCTCCCCTATGAGGACAGGCTGAGACAGTTGGGGTGGTTCAGCCTGGAGAAGAGAAGGCTCCAGGGAGACCTTATAGCAGCCTGCCAGTACCTAAAGGGGGGCTACAGGAAGGATGGGGAAGGACCCTTTATCAGGGACTGTAGTGATAGGACAAGGGGCAATGGCTTTAAACTGAAAGAGGGGAGATTTAGATGAGATGTAAGGAAGAAGTTCTTTATTGTGAGGGTGGTGAGGCACTGGCACAGGTTGCCCAGAGAGGCTGTGGCTGCCCCATCCCTGGCAGTGTTCAAGGCCAGGTTGGATGGGGCTTGGAGCAACCTGGTCTGGTGGAAAGTGTCCCTGCCCATGGCGGGGGGGTGGAACTAGATGATCTTTAAGGTGTCTTCAAACCCAAACCTTTCTGTGATTCTATGAATAACCTGAAATACTTTTCAATCAGGCTGCTGCTCCCTTCCTACTCTACGAATGCATGAGACAATGCACAAGCTCCCTCGTTGCTCTGCGGGAAGCTAATGAAAAGCCTCTGATACCATTTTTCTGCCCAAGGTCTTATACCCAGAGAGCAGATTTGCTTTACTGAGCAACCAGCAGTTTAAAGACCTGCTTCCAGCTGCAGGTCCAAGGCTGCCAGGGAGGCTGCGGGCAGAGAGGAAAATCCTGAGCGTGTGGGCTCCAGCACTGACTCAGCTGAGCAAAGCCCTGGCAGAAGCAAACATTTCCTTTGGAACCTGTGCGCTGTGTGCATGGGCAGGGGGAAGAGAGCAGATGACAGGGCAGATACTTACAAACTTCAGAGACAGGTTTTGACTGTAAAAATTGCAGTTTGGATTATGGCCTATCTGCTAGAGTAAACAGAACAGAATGGGAAAAAAGAAGTGTCAAAAATCCCCTCTGGTCTCTAAAGAGCATGTCTACTCTGCAAGGAAACACTGAGAAAAAGCAATGAGTTTCCAGCCTCTGCTTGTACGGGGAGAGCTGCTGGGGGAGATCCTGCGGGTGGTGGCTTTCCTGCCCAAGTGCTCGTCATCCTCTGTGCGTGGCCACAGCAAAGGGATCACGTCCCCATGGTTCGTATCATGAAGGATTCCCCAGTTTGCCTCCTGCCAGGTAGCCTGGATGTATCAGAAGTGCCAAATCATGGCAATCCCCAGGAAGGACCTGGGTTCTGTGTGTGGACTGTGTAAAGACTTTCAATAGTCAGAGGCTGTTGAAAGAGCTCTTGATGCTGAGGAGTACAGGAGGCATCCCTGGGCTTTGCTCCAGCCAAGAGTACATTTGTCCCATCCCTTTTGTTCAGCTAGGTGTGTTCCTATGTGAATAAGAGATCCAAATTTTTGCATCTAATGCAGATTACTCTGATTCATCCTCTACAAGGAGCTATATCCCTCACTGATGCGCTGGCATCTCTCCCTGCCCCATTTGGGCAGTCAGTGATTTTAGAAACTGTAGCAGGGGCCTTAAGTTGAGGATCCCTGAATTTTCTTATGCAGACCTGCCATTAAACTGCTATATGAATTAAGTGATTTATGTGTGTCTTGATGCCTTTGCTTGACTTTGAGTGGAAGGGGATCATTCAAGGCCTGGCTTAAAGCATTGTAAGCATTTTAGGGACTCAACATAGTCAGTGGAAAGGTGAAGTATTTTGTTGCAGTTGTTCCCAGACTGTGATCTATGGGCTGCACTTTGGCAGCTGGTGGCCCTCCAAAACCATGTGGTTTTGGGTTTCCTTTTGACTGCCTTCCTTGCAGAAAAGATCCCAAGAGTCTGTAAGAGCAATTAGAAATGGAGAAGTGGAGCCAGGCCACTTTGTGTGCTCTGGACACTGACAGCGATGGGTTGAGCTCACCTCTGCTCTTCACCATGCTGCCAAGATGCCACTCAAAAGCAATGCCTCCAGGTCAGCAGCAAGCTTGCCTGGGTTGCTTCCACCGCAGAAGTGATAACTTGTCCATTGCTGTTCGTGCTGGTGCTTTACCTGGAGCTAGAGCTGAAGCTATGAATCTCCCAGCCGTCTGCTGATACAAAACACATGAATGATAAAGGCTGTCGCTCCCACAGGGATCGTTGCGATGGCTGCAGGTGAGCTGGTGGAAGCAAACACATACACAGATATGAAGGACTTGACCTGGCCCCTTGTAAGCTCTACCAGCCAATTCCAGATCTCCTGAGATGCCAGGGAGACAGTCAGGGCCAAAGTTGGTGGGAATGGGGCCAAACACACCCAACTACAAAATGCCTCATAGCATTTCTGATGAACAGTGACCCAGAAGAGGAGGACACACTAATAATCCCTCTCCCCTGGTGAGACAGGGCATGAAGGTGACAGGGTGCTTTTGACTTCATTGTGTTCATTGAGGTGGCCAGTTTCTGGGTGACTTGCTCTGCTGTGCGATAGGAGGGTAGGATGCTGATAAATCTGACTTTCAGAAGGTACAGTCAGCAATCACCTGTCTGACACTCAGAAAGATTCGTATTTGCAGGAAACTTTCCAGTCAGTTCCTACCTAGTCTTAGATCTAGGTGATTGCAAGCAGAACTACAGCTCCTACACACTTTATTTCCCAACAAAACGTGGCAAGATAAAACCCACCCTGGACCCTCTACCAATGAGTTTGGAGGGTTCAAGGGGCAAGTCAACAGGGACAGCTGCAGATCAGCCTGATGGATCCAGTGGATCCAACTCCTTGCTGGCCAGATGAGTTGAGAGGCATGGAAGCTACATATCCACATGCCTAAGCTAATATATGGTTTTCTGGTAGTATTTGTGGGCTGGTTTGTGGGCACAGCACCAGCTGAGCCCAAAGCTCTGTCCAGCTCATGGTTCAAGGATTTTCCTCAATCTGGCATAGGCTGTCTGCGCTGCTGTCTTTGGCAGCTCGACTGTCCAGTTGGGATGAAGACTCAAGACAGGCTGAGGAAGGTTCATTAAGGGCACTCACTGTGGTTTTAGCCATGAAGCACTGCAAAGGCTTTGCTGAGCGTGCGTGCATTGCAAAACCAAAATATTTCAAAGGCTTCCTGCTGATTTTTGTTGGAGCAGGGGGGGTATAAGGATGTGAAGGAACTCCTGCCAAAATTTATCATGATTCCGAAATGGGAGTCTGCCAAAGAAAATGTGACTTCACTGATTATATATTAATGTTGCAAAACAATTATTCACCACCACCACCTTGTTCTGAGAAATGGCTCCTTATTTGTGGAAAACTTCAGTAAAAATAAAAAAACTATTCATAGGCAGATAACCAGAAGGGGAGATGCCACTGCGCACAATTAAAATTAAACAAAGCAGCAAGCAATTGCTAAGACACTCTTATCAGAAGAAACCATCAGGCACCTCAGGAGTGGTGTGATGTCATCAAGCCCATCCAATGGAAAACCAACCAAGTCATAGAATCATAGAATCATCTAGGTTGAAAAAGACCTTTAAGATCATCGAGCCCAACCGCAAACCTAACACTGCCAAGGCCACCACTAAACCATGTCCCTAAGTGCCACATCTACGCATCTTTTAAATACCTCCAGGGATGGTGACTCAACCACTTCCCTGGGCAGGCTGTTCCAATGCTTGATAATCTTTCGGTGAAGAAATTTTTCCTAATACCCGATCTAAACCTCTCCTGGTGCAACTTGAGGCCATTTCGTCTCGTCCTATCACTAGTTACTTGGGAGAAGAGACCAACACCCACCTGGCTACAACCTCCTTTCAGTTCTTGAGAGTGTAAGGTCTCCCTTGAGCCTCCTCTTCTCCAGGCTAAGATACCCCCATTCCCTCAGGTGGTCCTCACAGGACTTGCTCTCTAGACCCTTCACCAGCTTCGTTGCCCTTCTCTGGACACGCTCCAGCACCTCAAGGTCTTTCCTGTAGTGAGGGGCCCAAAACTGAACACAGGACTCAAGGTGCGGCCTCACCGGTGCCGAGTACAGGGGGACGATCACTGCCCTGCTCCTGCTGGCCACACTACTTCTGATACAAACCAGCATGCCATTGGTCTTCTTGGCCATCTGGGTACACTGCCAGCTCATATTCAGCCGGCTGTTGACCAACACCCCCAGGTCCTTTTCCTCCAGGCAGCTTTCCAGCCACTCTTCCCCAAACCTGTAATGTTGCACGGGGTTGTTGCGACCCAAGTGCAGGACCCAGCACTCAGCCTCGTTGAACCTCATACAACCTGGGACTCAGCACATCAATCCAGCCTGTCCAGATCCCTCTGTAGAGCTTTTCTACCCTCAAGCAGATCAAGACTACCACCCAACTTGCTGTCATCTGCACCAAATTTTGACCCACCAAAAGATGATCCCTTGGAGAGACAGCATCGTTCCTGCCCCGCTACACCTGTGTTGTGTCTGCCTCCCCAGGCATTAGCTCCAATGCTACCTGGGAAATCCCAGTTAGGATGACTTGGCCTGGTTTCCCACACAGCTGATGCAACCGGAGCTAACGAGCCCTCCCGGCAGTGCCATGTATGCTGGGACGTGCTGTCCTGCTCTCTGTGTTTGTTTTAGGGGATTAGGAACATGCCTAAACCCAAGCGCATGTTGGAAACGATGTTTCACACGCAAAGCAGCCTGGTTTGGAGGGAAATAGCAAAGTTTCTGTGATTAAATGAAAATAATTGGGGTTAAATGGGGACGAAAATGAAATTTCCTTGCAATTACTTGGATTTATTATAAGAAAGAATGACATACCTTGTCAGTTTTATCTGCTCTCCACTGTTTGCCCTTTATGCTTTTTCTCCTACTTTTAGAAATGAACTTGGGCTCCTTTGCCTCATTAATGAGAGATTACCTAGCTTGGCGAGAAGTTTTGTGTATTAGAAATGGGCTTTACTGATACAGCTCTGAAACACTGATGTGCTCTTCAGTTCCAAAACCCCCTTCTGCTAAAACCCAAACAGAATAACAAGGCTATTTCCCTAAATTATAGTTCAAACATATGGAAGTCATTCTCTTCTCTAATGGTTTTGGTGTTAAGAAGCACAGAAAGCTGCTAAGACTGTCTGCTCAGTGTAAAACCTCCTTTACTATATGGTTCTTCCCGAGCTACCCAGGTAGGGTTGTTAAATCAGGATGGTGCTTGCGATTCAAGAGAAAATTATACAGCTTATTTGATACACTTTGCTCTATAAGCACCCACTTTCAAAAAACCCAGAAAATCCTACTGTAAAGTCTAAGGACAGAAGGTGGTTTTGGGTGCAGATCAGCATCTGAGGTATCCACTTCAGCTCTCATGAGACACATAAACCTTGCAAAAGTTTAACCAGTGACTGAAATAGCACAACAGAGACTGGTGGTGGTGGTGGTGAAAAGGGAACAGTCCCAAGATTTCCCCTCTCCTGTTTCCCTCTGCCATTCTCCTCTTTATTCTCTTCTCCAGCCTGAAGTCCTGGAAAATATGGTTGCTTGTCATGTGAAGCCACTCTAGTTTTTGGATTTTCCTTGTTGCTTCTCACTATACATTTCCTATTAGACACTTTTTTTGAGACAGGGAATAACTGCACACTGCATCCCTGAAGTGGGCATAGCTCATACTTAGCAGTGTAATGATGGCCCTTTCCTAACAATTTCTCCCACTTCACCTACCTTTTTGGTTGCAGCTAAGCGTTCAGCCAATGTTTTCATAGAATCATATGGTGTAACCTCTCTATAATCATGATACTAGATTGATCCAATTGATTGACTAATTGACCACTAATTGTATACAATGGTATTAGCTGACTGATGCCAGCTCAGAGCATCTCATTTCATGTGAAAAGATAGGACTGTTTTTCTTTTCCCCCATTAATATATTTTTACATTACCTATATTGTATTTCATTTATTTTTGTTGTCAGTCACTCACTCAGCATCACTTAGCCAAATCTACTCTTTACTGATCATACCCATTTGTTCTCTGTCCTTGCAATTTGTTACTACTCATTTGGCTCCTTCACTACTTCTTGTCATTCTCTGGAACCATCAGGAAAAATTGATTCAGCCACGAGAGCATCCCTAAATTCCTCCACAGTGAACACAGATGCCGAAAAGCCCCTCTTTGCCTCCAGTTCTGGCTTCATCTGCTCTGGGAACCCCTAGCACTGGCCCTACAGACATTCTGGCAGCCTTCAAGCTCTGATGTGTTTGCAAAAGCAGATGTTATTAACTTGTAAAGCATCTTCAAACTACTCATGGGGGGCTGCCGCATTTGGTGTTGTTTCTAACCAATTGCTTTCCTCATTTGAACATTTCTGCTTTGTTTTTTTTTTTTGTTTTTTTTTTTCCTTTTTTTTTTCCCAGGATGTTTTTTGGGTTTCTGTACCAGCCCTTGCCAACCCATCTAGCTATGCTAAGCTCCTCTGCACTTCTGCACCCCAGTCTCCCCTGTGTAGCTCTTCAAAACGAACCTACTTAATCATGCCTTTCACATTAATTTGGAAAATGGCATGAAATTTTGCCCTTTTTGTGGGTTTCCAGATAAGCTGGTCCCTGAAATAGCTACAGAGTGGGTCTAAAAATTAGCATCTGTGTCAGGCCCTGTGTGATGTACACCAGCCTGAGTGCACGTAACCCAAATTCCTCTTCGCACTCGTGTTTTCTGCCCATACAGTCTCCTTGGTCACTCTTTGGATGCTGTCACCAGCAGGGACAGGCAATCAATGGTGACACTTTGATAGCATTTTTATTTGGGCTTGGCATCCCCCGTGACCTGTTGAGAGGGTTAACTTTTCATCTGATCTGACTGCTAGTCCTTATCTCTGGAAATGATCCAAAACCAAGAAGGAATGAAAGGAAAAAACTCGCAAGGAACCAACCTTTTTTGGTTTTATACCCAGAGGAGACATTTTGGGTTGCATTTGGATTTTGCATTTGGGGGTTTTATTTCTGTTTTCTTTGCAAAGTAAAATAAAAATCTCACAAAACTGACAAGCAGAACAAAATTATTTACTTTTTTTTTTTTTAAGCTAGAGAAAGGGGGAAATAGGAAGACGATTCCATTTTTTCATCAGGAGAGAAAAATATCAGCCAAAAGAAAAAGATTTTCAAGACTGTGTTTGGAAAATTTGTAAGAATAGCAAAGGTGCAGCTATATTAACTATACTTTCTCAGCTTTATACAAACACTTATAAAACATGAATGAATACCAGAGGGAATATTTTTATTAACAAAAAATTAGAACACAAGCTTTTAATACCTATACCAGGAAAAACAGTTCATTTATTCAAACAGCAGTTTAGAAACAAAGAAACAAAACAAAAAGAATTAGTTACTTTCCTATGGATTTAAATTTTGGAGTTAAAATCTCTTGATGGCTTCTAGGGAAGCCTTACGTCTGTAGTAATTCTCAGGAAACAGCATTGCTGACTACAGCACAAAACAACTCAAATTGTGCTGATTCGGTAGGCAAAGCCTTTGAAACTGATGGAGCTTGTGGAGGAGTCAGAACCTGAAGAAATGCCAATATTATTTCAAGGGCGGGGTGGGGGGGAGCTCTATTTCCAAAAGGAGCAAAACTGGAGGGTAATTAAACTCAGCAGCATCCTAGAAGCCAACACAAGGCTTAACTTCTGAGTTCAGCTTGGACTAAGGCTCAGGGTGAAAGCTGATACAGGCATTTTCTAGCACAAGGATAGTTAAAGCATGGTCCAACAGGGCTGTAGCCTCGATATACTCTAATTTTGAGTGCTGAGACACAGTATGGAGACCATGCAGTGATCTGGTGAAGTGTGGAACGTTAAAAGCAGAGCGGTGGTTTGCATATTGTTATTTCTGAGGGCCTCACCTCTGTGTTAAAGATCATCTGGATCAGTCCACCTTGTACAAATCGGGTTTAGCCCTGGCAGATTGTCAGTGTTGCCCAGGGCTGGGCAAGGGCTGGCTGCCCCTGTCAAAAAGCGCGAAGCATATTCTGCACTTGGGTCTCATGCCTGGAGTAAGAAAAACTATTCTGAGAGGGGAAGAAAAACACAAAAACTCTTCTACCCTTCTGTCCTTATGGTGCCCTGTTATGAATTGGTTGAGTACCAAGACCCAAGACATGCTCTGGTATATTAACACAGCTGAAAACATTATCAGCCACAGATACTGATGCCTTAACCTATGCTGTTTGAGCAGAAGTCAGTTTGTAAATGTTTAATAGATGATGGACTTTTTTCTTAGCAAGATAACCAAGAAACAGGATTTACTTCATATTTTAAGAAATTAGACTATATCAAATGTGTAATAAAAATATTTTCTATAGGATTTTAAAATATATACATATATAAACTACCTTAATTTTTAATGCCCTGTTGATATTGATGTGGTCTCTACAGTATCTAAGTGTAACTAAGCGAGGCTGCCCAGCAACCTCCATTATACCTCAAACAGTGATTACAAACTTGAAGCCTTGTCCACGCTGCAAATTAAACCTGCTTGAAAACAGGATCTGAAATTGTCTGCTGGGCCTGATCCAGCACCCACTAACAGTCAGGCAAAGTCCGCTCCTGACTGCAGGAGCTGGATTAGGTCCTAGACACAGTCCTGAAATGACGTGGTTTCCAACCCTGTTGGCTGGGCAATGATAAAGGCACCTGAGGGAGTTACTGAGACCCTTAAGGCACTTCCTGGTAAAATAAAAAATATTAGATATTTTATGTAGAATATTTAGGGATATTTAGAAACAGGCTAAAGACAGTTTAGGCACATCTATACTTCATTTTGAAGAGGGGCCCAAACTGACCGTGTCCTGGACGTAGCCTTTGCTCAGACACTGGATGTAGACTTTCGTGAAGCTTAAGGGAGGTTGAGAGCTTGGGGGTGATGATGGTGCAAAGAGCATTCATGCCTGCATCTTCCCCACAGCATCCATCTCCATATACCCCCGGCCTCGCTTGCCCAGTCCATCTGGAGGAGGTAAGTTGGGCAAGAGCTCCCGTGTCAAGTGCCTGCAATGGCACGTGGGGCTGACCTGGCACTTTCATCGAAGAGAACCTAAAACTGGTGACGGAGGTGGAGGGGGGTGAGGGCGGAGAAGCACAGATTACTGTCTGGCCCTGTGTCCACCGAGGACAGCGAGGACATGGCTTTGGGCTGTGCCTCCAACACACAGCCCAATCCGGTTTGCGTTCTTGTTTAATCTAGCACTGTGTCTAAAGCAAGTTCAGATTCATTTACCACGCAAGGTTTGAAGCACAGTGTAGACAAGGTGTGAGGGCCAGATCCTGATCTAATGCAGGCAAAATTTGCCATTACCGTTGGCCTGAGCACTTACCCTTGATTATACTTTAAGGTAGGTAGCATGGGAGTTCTCCTGCTTCAGAGAGTTAATATAGGGGATTTGACCACCTGCCGAGGAAAGTTTCTCGCTGAGCTTTCGGTTCATCTGCTCCATGTGCCTGGTGTTTTTCCTGGCTTGCCGGAGAGACCTCTTGACTTTCTTCACCCGATCTCGCAGCTGCTTGTTGCGCTTCTCCAGCGTCGCCACTTTCTGCTGCAGCTTCTTCACTCTGTCCTCCTCCTCAAACAGGGCTTTCTGGACCGAGGAGCACATGAGCTGAGGGGACAGCAGAAATGAAATAGCAACAGGTGAGCTTTACACAAAAACCTATTAAAGCAAGGGTTAATTCAGGCGTTCCTTGAAACACCTCACAGCTCTTCAAAAGTAGAATAGTTTTTTTTGGAAGTTCTATTCTTTTTTTATACCTTTTTTAGTAAAATCCTCTCTTTCACTTCTGTATTCAGATAAGACCTGAAATTGTAGATCTTAATGATACTAGTGATTCACAATTACTTTTATGAACTGTTTTGACAGACCTGTCCAGCCCACTGAGGCTACATTGAATTTATGGAGGAAGGCTGCCCTATTTCTGGTATGAAACTGGAGTTCAGGCCAAGGGGTGTCACTTTTGGAAAACTCTAGATTTGATTCAGCTTAGCAGCCCTTCAGAAAGCCCAGATTTTAACAGGAGCCTGCCTTTTGCTCGTTATGTCAACATGTGAAATAAGGACTGCACCTGCAAAAGGCAGAACTGGTTGGTTTTGCCTTTTGAAGAACTGGGTTGTCTTAAATGTCTCATTTTATGGGCTTCTTTCAGATGAAATCCTAAAGGGTAAAATCTCAGCAGTCTCTAGGAGCATTCAAGACCCCATAACTTGAACAGAAGTGATTGTTTTGGCAGGGTCTTTGGCTGAAAACTGCCCCTCCCATTCTACCCACTACCAACTTACTGCAATATTGCCCCCAGTAGGGATATCAAACTCTTCATGTCCACTCACACCTGTGGTCCTTAGGCAAAAAAAAGAAAAGGAGCCAGCTTCAAAGGTGCTGCACCCAAGGCAACACTAGAAGAGCAGCTCATAGCATTTTCAAATCCGCTGGGTTGGATGATGGTCCAAATGCAAAACATCTGTTGCAGAATTGTTCTTCCTCTGCTACCTCGTCCTAGGATGACCCAGAGGTCTATCTCATGTCAGCTATATGTGATTGCCATGTTTACGATCTCCTGTTTCTGACTTGCTTCCTATTCACAGGTGCAGCTGTAGGAATGGGATGCGAAACACCAGCTACAAAGGCTGCTGACTAGTTTCAGTGCAAAGAAGTTGTGTTCCTGATGGACGGTGTCGCGTGAGATGGGATTCAGCTGCCTTCTCTTAAGCAGCTAAAAGTGAGACTCAGGTCTGGGCTCCTCTCTTCCAGTTTCCCCTGTAATATCTGCAGGGAGAGACACCCTTCAAGAGGGTGATCTCCACCCCCTAGGGCAGTGGGAAGAATCACCCTCTGAACACAAGTCCCCCATTTCACTGACTACAAAGGCACCAAGTTCCTTGTTTTCTACCTGGGCAACATTTTCCAAGCAGAAAAAGAGGAGGTGCCTGGGGCTCAAGGACAGCCTCACCATAAAGTTTCTAATCTAGAGGAGCCCCCATCAAAATCTATTTCTGCCCAGGGTGATGTGCCTCCTTCCTTCCTTTCCTACAAAAAGCATCCTGAGAGATTTTATTGTGCAAGTGGGACTTTCAGCTGATTGCTGCACTGGTGCACTGTGAGGAAAGGCAGCGTCTTCTGCTGGATTTATCTCCTATATATGTCTAGATTTTTTTTATGTGTGTCAAGCACTCCTGGAGCCTGGATGGGCTTTCTCTGGCAGAACATTTGGAACAGACAGGGAATCTAAATAAACAAGTAAATCCTCACTGTGATGATGAAGGATTACGTGTTTCTTTCCATCTTACTTTGTAGTATTTTTAACAACTGGAAGTAGAGGAGGGAGCCCGCTTTGACGAATAACACTTCATTTGCTTTGGAAACCCCCAGCAGCCGAAAACCATGGCCAGTCAACACAAACACAGCAACTTCTTCCAGTCCCCACAAGCTCTTGTTTCTTGTGCAAAAGCACTGCAGGGCTTTGCTAAAAGGCAAATTCTTGCCCCAACTATCCTCTCACTAGGGCTCTTTTATAAATGCGTACTAGAGAGACTGGGAGCTCACAGATAGAGGGCCAGAAATTGCACTGAAGAGGAGGGAATTTGGTTTTGATCACAGCTCATTCCAAGGGTTATTTGAAAACAGCCAGCACATCTTGGCTTTTGTGTTTGCCAAACCCTTGCAAAACTTCAAGCAGAACACTTCTTGAATTTAAATCCCTGCAAAGGAGAGCACTGAGTTAGGAAAAGAGGTTTGTTGGGAAGACAGGAGGTGGAAACTCTACTTCATGAGGGATTTCTTGCATTTTCCATTGATGCAGTGAGGGGTATAGCACATGACAGAGTCCAATGCGGAGGAACAAACAATTTGTGCAGCTGAAGTGTGAGGTTGTGCGAACCCAACCGAGTCTCATCTGTCTGGGCTGGCTCGTGGGGAGCTCTGATAGCAGACATCAGGGATGGCATTAGCCTCACCCCAGAGGCACTCCCAAACCTTTTGAGGTTGGTCCTCTGTCAGCAGAGGTAGTCCAGCTCTACAGAGCCACTCAGAAACTTCTCAAACACCATCAAAAAGCTAGCTAGCTCATTTGCTCATGCTGTTCCTCTTCCAGATCCTCACTCTCCAGTCAAACCCATGGTTTAGTGCTTAAATTATCTGGAGATATCCAGAGAGATCACTGGAACAACACAGTTATAAAAAACTGAGGTGCTGTTGGACACGCACAGCTTTATTTACCAGCAGGGTAGGTGATAGGAAGAGCCCAGCTTGATAATTGGATGCCTGCCTGCAACTGCAAGACTACCAGCCGAAAAATAAACTATTTGCTCCTTCTACATGGGGAAAAATAACAAGGTGGAGTCCTCACGTTCTCACCGGCTGGTTACAAACAGCATTTTTCACAGGGATCTGCAGTGGGGATGATATTTAAATGTGAGTGCTGTCCAAGCCTTGCTGTTACTGCTAGGGCTGCAGTTCACATGAGTGCAACCGAGTTATTTTTAAAGTGGTGCTGAGAACTGTGTAACTGCGACAGCCAGGGGCTCAGCACAGCCTGTATAACTAACCCAGCTGCTGAACAAATAAGTGAGAAGTTAACCAACCCTCAGTCTGTGTTGCTACTTGAATACTTCGTGTTTACAGCCAGATGAGATATCCCTGCATTGCGCAGTCATTCCTATGGAGCATATCTACAGACAAGAATTTCACACCCCATTTTCTCTGGTCTCGTGCACCCATAAATGTGCACAGTTTGCACTGATGACAATCAAGATCAGACCTTAGTCCAAAGGAACTGCTAAAAGCTACAGAGAACTGGATTTTGTTTCTGGCAGTGGCCTGTGTTCCCACTCCCCATCACAGCTTGCCATGTCAGGTGCACTAGAGAAGGGGGGGGGGGGTGTTTATGCAATGTTTAAGGGACAATGAAATCTCCATCCATACCTTACAAGGTAAGTAACTGAGGAGCCAGTTCCACTTGGTGCCACTGAAAGAAAGGATAGGAAAGGATGGATAGCTGACAACTCCTATTCCCACAAGTTATCAGCTGCAGACAGTTAAGCAAGAGCTTTGAAATGCCACGCTTAGCATGGCATACATGCCCACAGACCTGGGAAATGGAGAGAAGGACCAAATAATGGCTCCTCAGAAAAACTTATGAATTACTTTTCTAGGTTTCCTTCAAAAGTTACATTTTCCAGTGACCCACAGTTCAGAAGAATTGTTTGTTCTGGAGATCTCTGTCTGCATGTCTAGTTGTTCCACAGTTTTGTTAGCAAGGCATCCTCAGCAGTGGTTAAACTTGAGTCCAGAGCAGTACCAGGAGATGTAACAGGAAAGGTAGCACTACAAGAACCATACAGATCCTTAGGATTTATCCCACACAGCCTACAGCTGTGAAACCACAAATTAAATATATTTGAGTATTTGTCTGAAACATCCTGTCACAAATATACTCAGTTTTAAGTTTCACCACATCTAGATGATTTACAAAATCTGTCCGTCTGCCAAACAAATCAGCACTGTAGCAAATCAAGCTGATTTTCGGAGTGTCACATTACAGGCATGTAGGCCCTTTACCAAACACCCTGAATTGACGTATATATACGTTTGTCTGATTGACAGACAGACACATCTGCCTTCTGTAAGCTTCCTTTGAATGGGACAGTGGCTAGGAAATGCCCCATGGATAAAAGCATGACGATAGTGTTCATCCACCACAAATTGTCCATAAATGGCTGAAGTTAGCGTTACAGAGCTCAAGTCACTCAAAACCCAGCACTGGCACCCAAGTCTTGCACTTCACCTACCAAAGGCAGAGAAGTTGAGTTCTAGCTAGCTCCTCATGCACGCTCTGTATGGGCACCACTGCTAAAAAGCTCTGGAGGCCCACTACCTAAAAGTCTTTCGTTTCAGGTCTCCAAAAATATCTTTCACATCAGAGAGTATTTTTGGACATTTAGATACAGGGTGCCATCAGGCAAGATGATGGTAGGAACATCTTTAAATGTGTGACAGTGAGACCTGGTCTCTGCATGGATGTGACGTGGTTTTAAAAGAACTGGGCATGGGTCACTTTGGTTTCTTGCCCTCAAATCTTCCTCCTGACCCATACTGCTAACTGGAGCACCCCAGAGCCAGCATCGCCCCAGCACAACCTATCTGGAGTGTCTGGTGGAAGAAATGAGACTGGAAACACTGCAGGTTGGGAAGCACAGATCCTGCTCTGCTGCTGAGCCTCCTCCGCGCTGCATCCCAGTGAGCTCACCGCATCCCCGCACCGCTCTTCTCTTGCCTTCCCTGCTATAAAGCTGCTTTGCAGAAAAGGTGAAAACTGTTCGCATTTCCTGCACATTGACTTGCTGCTCTGTGCTTTACCGCTGTTCAAGTTATATAAAACATCTTAAAACGAAACCTTATGCAGCACAAAGTGCGTACCTCCAGCTCTATTTGTCTCAGCAGAGCAATAATTCATGAATTGTCTCTCAAGGGGCTCAGGAGCCAAACATAGCTCTTTATTTTCTTCCCCAACCCCTTCTGTGCTCTTAGCAAGAGGAAGGTCTCTGTGCCCTGGGGAAGCTGGTAATGACACGATACAGCTCATGCAGATGATCTTCACCTTTCCTGGCCAGGGAGGTCCCCTTTGAGCCCTGCCTTGCCATGGCCACATTTCAGACCCTGAGCATCGCTTTCTCCTTTTGTTCAGCCGCTTTGGGCAGGCTACATGGGAGTGAGCATGTTGGATGGACAGACGGATGGTGCAGCAAAGGATAGCAGGAGGGGGCTGGCAGTGGAGGGTATTGGGTTTAGGATGGACTTAACCTCCAGTTACTGGGACTTTTCAGCCAACACTAACACTCCTGCTGAAGTGTGGAAAAGCCCCTGTCAGCACTGTTAAACCATTATGTTGGGTGAAGTGGTGGGGGCATGGCAGTGCTGGGTTAAACCGCCTCTGCTTGCTGCAAGACTGCACAGTTCAGAGATACCAAATTGGGGTCCCAAGGGCAGATCCAGCATCGCTGGCATTAGTGGAGATGAGCTGGGACTTCACCCTAGGACTTCATATGAATCACCAAGATATGTAAGACCCAGATGGAGAAAGACATGATTGTGGCTGTTCTTATCTTACTGAATGCTGGGTCAGCATTTGCCATGGGAGGTGTAAGGCTTGTGGCACAAGTCTCCAGCTCATTCAAAATATTAGAGATGGGGACTTCACTGGGGTATGAAGCACTGCCTGCAGGGAGCCTCTGCCAGGCTACACCCACCCCGAGGTGTCTCAGTGCTGTGGACGGTGTTTTTCTTTGCCATTTCACTGCTCACTAAAAGCAGATTTTCACTTTAAACTCCTAAGATGCAGCCAGTCAAGGCAAGTCATCTCACCTTTCCCAACTGTCATCGGAGATGAATGGGCACATCCAAGGGGAGACTTCTTGCCTACCCTAGACACCTACCTCGGGTGGACCACTTTCGGGCACCCCTCTCCATTGCCTAGATAACTAGCTCAGACTGAGATGGATCCCGCCCCGAGTCCCACGAAATGGTAGCTGGCATCATTGACTACCTGGGGCAGGTTGCAAGGGCAGCATACAGATAGTTTTCTTGGAGTTTGGAGAACCTTGCCCTGGAAACAGACCCAAATACATGTCCATGGGCAACCGGGAGTCTTTAAAAACAGCCTTGTTTGTTCTGATCTGCATCAAAGCGCTGCTTGGTGGAAAACCATCCCAAGAACTGTTGGAGAGCCTGCCAGGGGCAGCTCTTGGATAGTGTCTTGGCAGGTCTCTTGGGTAATACTTGGCCCTGACGTCCCCCTGAGTGGCCGAGAAGGGCCCATGTACCTGGAAAATGTGAACGCTCTTTGCAAGCTGTGATGTAAGGCCCCAGTGCCAGCAGCTCGACCAATACACCGACTCAGCACAGAGGATGGTTTACTCACAGGGAAAAGTGCTTTTCACAAGGAAAAACCCTCACAACCTATTCTTTTTCTTCTCTTCTTTTTTTTTAATAATAATCTCAAGCTGAACAACACATTTTTTAAAAAAGATACTTTTCTGTCATTAAGTCCTTTGAAAAACCAGACCCTCCTCTCTGGCAAGGTGTCTGAATTGCTGGTGGCTCTCGTCTGCAGTGGGTGTTGCAGGCACCCGTTTCAAAACCCTACCCTTTGCCTTTGAACTCACAGCACTTGCACCCCTGCTCCTAGGCTGGGGGTGGTTTTAGAGGGCACAGGGGGATTAGGAAGAACTTGAGGGCTGGCGAAAAGACTCTCAACCCTGGAGGGACTTGGAGAGAGGTCCCTGGCCCCAAAACCACGCCTCGAGCACGTCCTGAGGCACCGCTTTCCCCAGGCACTTTGAGCACTGAAGCCTGAGATGCTGCTGAGGGGGAGGATGCAAAGAGACCAGGTGACAGTCACCTGGATTGGTCACTACCAGTACCCAGGAAGGGAACAACACCTTATTCCCTGTACTTTCAAAGGAAAAAAGGTGATGGTTTAATGAGAATAGAAACTACACTAATCAAGAAGACAGGAAAGGGGAAAAAAAAAATGTGTAGGGTACGAGCCAGGCTGCCTACCACAGGCACCTCACTTGGGCCAAGTGAGCAGATAAGTCAGTCCTGACAGTAAATCCCTAAATTGCCTGCCCAGGCAGCGGGACACAGAAGGTCTCCAAGAAAAGAAAAATAAATCAAGAGGGTAGGACCTCGCTCTGGGGCATCTCCAAGTCCCTTTCCTCCCCTCGGTGACCAGGCAGGCAGCGAGGGAGGCACACCAAGAGCCAGCCGGCTGCTTTTCCCTCTCGCTCTGAGGCGGAGGGGCTCCATTCTTGCCTTGTTTCCTTTGAAAATGTTCCTCCGAGCGATTCGCCCAAGATGCCACAGGAATGCGGTGGTGGATCTGGGAGGGGAGCGGCAGTGAAGTCTCGTGTCTAAGTGGTTTAGCAGGAGCAGCCACCCTCCTCTTTGCCTGGCTGCAGCCGCCAAACATTGGGCTTGGTCCTCAGCCCCACCAGCCCCATCCCTTGTGCTTTGTGCATTTCCAAGAGCTTCCCAGCCTTCAGCTCCTGGCTCAAGGTTGGGCAATGTGTACCCTCCGAGATGGGTCAGGGCTGGGGGGAGGCGGGGGGTCTTACAGCCATCCCAGGGGTTTAGCCCCCAGGGACGGGCAGTGCCACCCTGCCAGCCTCTTTGCTGAGACCCGTATCATCCCCCTCTGCCCCCCTCCACCAAAAATACTCAGGGTGGCCAGTGAAATAACGAACCGTGGGGGTGGCACAGGCCTCCATAGCGTGCAAAAGCAGAGACATCAACCAGGACGCTACTCCTGGCTCTCCACCCCTATTACAGGGGAGGTACAGAGCTCATTGCAAGGCCAGATAGCTTGTAGACTTTGCAACACAGGTATTTGCAAGATATAAATTGCGAATACAATCCAAGGCAATGCAGTGTCTGCTCTGGTTCCTTCTAGGTACCATGCCTGGGTGGTAGATATTCCTGATACACCTCTGTCCCATTCCTGGAGAGTTCACAGTGCACGCATGGATTAAGCTGCTTACTTATAGGTAAATGACATTGAATGTTTAAGTAAGTGCACTACCCAGCTCAACTATTCTGAGCTTAAAGGAAAATGTTCTGAGCAAGGAAAACCAAAATTTTTCCTTGTTGCTAGAAGCAATTTAGGAGCTGAGAACAAATGTGGTTTTAAGTCTACCTTACAAGACAGGCTGCTTCATAGATTTCTGCATTTCGCTCTGCCTGAATGCTGAAAATGACTGAGTCACTGAGTTACTGCTATTTTTTTTTCATTTCTATCTTAGAACTATGGTTGCAGTTTCAGATGGGCTTCAAAAGTCTCTGTAAGAGGGGCTTTTTTTTCTACAACGTGTACAGAAACTTTTCATTTCCACAGCTACCAAACTTTCCAAAACTTGCTATTCACTTTAATTTCCAACTCAGCTTTTTCCCACCTAGTATTATTATTATTACAATACAACTAATTAGGTCTGATATGCCTAAACCAACTTTGCCAATATACCTTACCTCAAGTGTATTGTTCTCCGACTGAAAGTTTCTGTGTGACCGCGTCTCCATCTAAACTTGTTTTACTTGGCTTCTATTTCAATAGGATTAGGTCACCATTCCCCCCACACATACACACAGCGAATTAATTAAATACCAAGGAAGGGATAAAACCAGCAAGACCCAGAAACAGAGTGTATTGTGTCCTTCCCTCTCACTGATGGGAAGGCAGGGAAATGAGAAACTGCTGATGAGAGCAGCACGGCATCTTACACTTTGCTCCTATTTATTGAAATGTTGGTTTTGACTTTTGAATGGGCTGACCTCTACCTTGTGTTACAACAGCTCCTAGAAACTTCATTTAATTTAATGGTCCTGTTAAATAGGCAGGATACAGCCTATAGCGGGGTAGCAGTGAGGGAAGTACAATATATTCAAATACACCATCCCCAGATGCAGCTGAAGCTGAGAACCAGCATCAGCTGGTGAGGAAACGCGTTTATCTTTACCAATATTAATTTGCATCAGAACAATATTAGTTTAAACCAGGGTTATACCTGGTTTGGGGTGTTTACTTTAAGCATGGTTTACTTCAGTCTAATGTATTACAACTCTTAGGAGTTGCCTGGGAGTCCTAACAGAAGACATTATCGCTCCGATGTGGCAGGTGCTCTATGGATGTCTATAAGCTGAGGTTTAGATTAAACATAGCTGTTAGGGGTACAAAGTAATAGGTGGGAGATGTGGGCTGTGGGAGGATGTGGGGCACATGAAAACAGTGACACAAGGGTGATTAAGGGCTTAATGAATTCAAAACCTCCTGTGGGTAAGGCAGTGCCAGACCTCCACATACCCCTCGGCAGGTTCAGAGCGCAAATGCTCAGTGCCCACATCCTCTGTTGCCAAGAAGAGAAGGGAAGGACTGGGATCAGTAAATACATAATAAAAATACATTTTATATATAATATGAAAAAAAATGTCACTTCTCTGTCACCTCTAAGTCAAAATGGGAAAAGAGAGAAGCAGAGCAAATCCCACCAGGCTGTGGATGGGTATTGCCAAATGGTCACAGTGTGACTGCGTTGCATTAAACGTTGCCTCTCGAGAAAGCACAGAAACAGGGGCATTTACTGTAAGTGGAGTCCATGTCTCCTCCCCAGCAAATATATCACACTTAGGGGAAGTTTTATGCACAAGAGGAGAACCCGTGCTGAGAAAGGCAAATGTTTAAAGTTAACGCAGCTTCTATAAAAGTCATGTTGCCCTATAAATCCCTCCACTCTGGACATCTTGGCTTCATACATCACATGAGCTGCTGCAGCTCAGCTGCCTTTACAAACAGATAGGATTTCCTTGGCTGCAGGCTCGGCTGGAAGCCCCGAGAGCACACTGCTGCTGTGCACAGCTTCTGGATTTCAAAAAGCAAATGCAGGTGCCCCACGGCAACCTGCCGTCCTCCGGTGCCGCCGGGAAGCGGAGGTGCCTGCATCGCTCCTGAGCATCCCTGGGAACTGCTGGAGCCATTTTCCTTCATTTGTCAAGTCCACTTGGGTGCAGAAAAGCAGGGGGACTGAAAAGGGCATACTGGAGCCTGTATTTATCTGTGCTTTGTGGGTCCTTTGGGGTGGTCTTTGCACCACCCTTCTTAACGTATCTAACCTAGATCCTGGGTAGGAAACGTTGGTTTTCTGGGTTCTTTCTACAGTCAATGGAGAGACAGAAACTCCTGTGGAGGATGAGTCAGAGAAACTAATTTAGAGCAGGGAAGCAGGCACTAAAACAGAGCTGAGCGGTATGGAAACAACTCCGACACCGTGCTTACGCACACAGTCGGAGACACCCCTGCCACGGCAGGAGCAGGACAAGAGGCTCTAATGAAGCTTTTTGCAATAAGCGATCTGTGAAACCATGAGGGAAATGACGGCGGCAGCATTGAAATCAGGCTGGATGAAGCACAGGGGCTTGACAAAGGGCATCTGCAGCTGCTCCCGAGCTGCTCTGCAAGCCCAGAGCGAAGAGGAGACCTCGGCCAGAAGCTGTTTGCTGTGCCCCACGCAAGTGGCCTCGGGAGAGGTAACGAAGCCAGCAGTGACGAACGGGCACTTGCACAGCAGAGGACCAGGCTCAGCCCTTCACCCGAGCGTGGAAGTGCCACAGGTTGCCGCAGCGGTGAAGTGGAAAAGCTTCGGTGAGGTTGAAGAAGCAAAGACAAAGGGATGGAAAAACAAACATCTGCGATCTGCAGGCGCTCTCTGGCTAACGTCAGCGTGCCGAGAAAGGAACCGAGGAGGCAAAATGCCTGAGAGACTAATCAGCAGCTCTGAATAACAAGCTCCAAGCACTAACATCTGGCTGACGGGAGCGCGCTGCTACTCGCAAGATATTCCCGTCCCGCTGGGCAGCTCAGAGCAGCCTGTCCACAGCTCCGGCCGCTGCGTGGGCTGTAAATCCCGAAAGGGCCCCAGACCACCCTGGATATGATAAATGGGCAACAGGCTACTCTGAGCATGGCAGGGTTTGGCAAATAACCAGCCTTCAAGGTGCAGAGTCATGGTATTTAGGAGACCACCCTCCTGCTTGCCTGTGCTCGAATGGCCCTAAGCATTCGGGGCATTAATGGCTGTTTCCATAGGAGTCAAAGCTGCTGTTTCACTCTAGTACTATCCCTCAGATAGGCTCCTGTTCCTGACCCAGTACTTCAATTCTCAGTAGAAATTTTCTGTCAGGGAAATACAGCGTCGTACTTGAAATCCAGCATCATATTTAATGGGCAAAGTCTCTCCCTGCTACTTTGCTGCACTTCATATAGACACAGAAGCATCAGCAACTCCCATCACATGCTGTGCAACTTACTGCCTTATACAGGGAAAAGCTTTTCACACAGGTCTGGTTACAATGCCCATGGAAAATAAGGTCTTAAGGTAAGCGTGTGTCAGGTCTCCCCATACACACGAGCCTGGAGCCCTCTTTCCAGCCTGATTTCAGGAGAAGGAGGATTGCAGCCACAGCTACGCCAGACAAAATGTCCACGGGGCTGACAGATGCCCTGCGGTGAACTCTTCCCTGCAAGCATTTAAATTATAGAGCACGCACTCCACTGCTGGTTAATGTTACGATGGTGGTTCTCAACTGTTTAATCCTAAGTTAATAATTGTGTTGGAGCGAGATAATTACATAGCAGGTGCCACCCCACCCCACAGCGAGCACACGGCGATACCTCTGAGCTACAGTTCAATCACGCGGTGCTTTGCTTTTGGCACTTTTGTGAATAACTGCCCTGTGCTCTGCAAAGTCTTGTAAAATCCTGCTGTCATGTGCACATACCTGTAAAATCTGCTATTGTTCCTGGCCAAATATTTAGGGACAGGTAGCAAATGTATGCCCTGTATGCATGTGTATATGAGGGCTTTAAATTTGATTATGAAATTAATTTTCTCTATCAGTCCAAAATTCTTCTGTGGGTATTCATTTTGCTTTTCTCACATTTCTCTGACACAGAAATTATCTATACTTTCACCAGCTTTGTATTGCATCACTTCATCAATAGCAAGAGCCGGGATCTGAACAGCCCCAAAGAGCAGATGATCTGAATTGCCCCCCACCCCTCCTGCAGTAGCAATCACAGTATCCACACCAGGCACCATCTGCACAGCCTCACAAGAATTGCCTAACATCATAGCAATAAAAAAAAAAAAAAAAAAGACAAAAAACCCCCACCATGAGGAAGCCAGGACCTGGGCTCCAGTCTAGTCCCTTAACTAGGACACTTTCCTTGTCTTTTGGCAACTGTGATTTTGGAAGAGCAAAATCACAATTATTTTGAGCAATGTTATCTGAGCAGTTTGTTCTCATTAAGCAACATGCGCACTTCACACCTAATCAAAGAGGGCAGATAAAATGAATGTCCTAATCAGAGGAAAGGAACTGGATGTCTCCACTACAGACAGGGTAATAACCAGTTAGAGGAAAAGCAGTCCCAGTGAGAAGTAGTTTCTCTGTGCTTCAATTCCCCACCTCCAAAAATGGGGATTACAGGACATCTGGGATTTACAGATTTTCTAAGCCATTCTAGTCCAAACCAGAAAGGTCTATATTCGAAGTCTGGATAGTGTGGGGACAGGAGCAATAGGGGAGCCAGTACCCATGGTCAGATACTTCACTTGCACGCAGAATTGTCTCAGTGCTTCCCTGTGCAAATTCAGAGAATGAGTCGAGAAACCGCATTTCTTTATGAATGGTACTGCTAAGCATTGCCTACCACTGCAGCCTTGTCTCTGGTGATCTGGAAACCCCTTTTCCAGTAAGGATCTTGGGTAAATTGCCTGGCACTGGAGCACGTGACTGCTTGATCTTTCAATAATTAGGGATTTAGTCAATAAAAGTTTGTAATATAAAAGTTGCATCTCTCTCTGTCACAGATCAAGGCATTTAAATCCACATTATCCAAGAAGGGGAAAATCCTGGCTATGTGAATACCTGACTTAGATACGTGAGCAACGTCCATGGGATTTGGGGGTGTGCTGTGTCGCGTTCATGACAGACAGGAGGAATTTTCAAAGCTGGGAGGATCACAGATCCCATTCAAAATCATTGGACACTTTTGGAAATCTCCCCACATGTCTAAATGATTTACCAAGAGTTTAAGTTTTCTTTGAAGAGAAGGGTAACATGGTTAAATGTGCTGCAATCCTGAACCCTTATTTCCTCAGATGCTGAAGACAGGAGAATGAGCTGTAGGTGATGTACTCAAGGCTTCAATCTCAGAAATTTCTAACACTGGGAAAAGAGGGATCTCTGTGGCATTAAATAATGATTATTTTCTCTATATTTTTAATGCTTATTTGTAAATCCTTTTTGCCTGCAGGACAAGGGCAGACCTGCACAACATAATGAAAGTGGCACGACATTTTACAAGTGCTTGGTAGGTTGAAAAGGACTAAGAAACAGTGGACTGTCATTTCACCCCCCACAAAAAACATCTGCTTTTGGGAGCTGAAGGGTGTCTCACCAGCTAAAACCTGGGCCATTTCTTAGTTGCTTAAACACAGTCATGTCATTAGCTGTCATCAAGGTGAGACAACTGTGCCCTCTGCTTGGTGCATGATTGCTGACTTGGCGACGAGCATCAGGGAGGGCATGGACACATTCATACTTCTGCTCAGCTCCAAATGTACCCAGCGGTGGATGCAGATGGGTAGGTGTTATAGCCCCAAGACAAAAGGTTTCAAGCATGACCAAAGGGACAACTTCCAGCAACTGCCTTCATCAGGACATGGATTACAAACCCAACCGTTCCTTAGGCACCGTTCACCAACAGGGACAAAACAGGTGCAAGCAGTTGGGCAACAGCAATCCAATGGTCACATCTCTCATTCTTCTGGACATAGGGGTCAATAAACGAGCAGAAAAGCCAGCAGAATACACAAGGGTTTTTTACAAGGAGGGAAGGAACCATTTATGCTCACTCATCATCTAGGACAGAAATTAACAGGAGTTTGAGCTAGTGTGGAAGAGCACAGCAAGAACATGACACTAAGCCTCTGGAGGGACTGGTAAAGACCCTTTCCTGCAGGTATTTGAGGCCTCTCTCCATCAACCAGATGTGATTTAGGGTTAATAGATATAAACTGCAACACAAACTCAGCCGGAAAGACTGGATGACCAATTTGTTTAATCTGATTGCCATCCAGACTGATCTCTCAGTTCTGCCTTGGTCTGTTTATTCCTGTTAATAAGTACATCACTGTTCTGGCATACAGCACCTACACTTCTTGTGGCAGTCGGTATTACTGAAAGGCAACCAAACTGGTGATCTACACTGCTCCCTCAGGATATTTGTGAGGCATTTCAAGTGCAGAAGCACAAAAAATTGCATCATTTCAAGTGTTTTTTCCTTCCATATTCTCCCCACCCTAATGTTTCTTGATTTAAACCCTTCCTAAAATAACCTTTTACCATTGAGAAATTTGCAAGTGTTTGTGGGGGGGGGAGTCGTTTGCTGTTTTGATAGAAGAAGAGAAACTAAATTATTTCCTGGCTGAGATTTATGTGTCAAGTTTTAGCTTGCAGTCAGATTTTTTTAGCCAAGTTATAAAATCTGAAGATAATTCCAACTCTCCTCCTCAGTGACTTTTATGAAGTAATTCCTGATATGTGCCAAAATAAAAGGAGACTCCGCACTATGGAGGTTTTCAATGGAAATGAGGACACCCATCCCTGCACAGAAGGAAAGGGCAGGAACATACATCAGTCTAATCAGAGCTGTCAAAAAGCAGAAATTCAGCCCCAGGTTACTAAAAACTGGTGAACATGTTGATGAACAAGTGTCTCTTAAATGCTTTGGATGAAAACTGAGAGCAAGGCAGAGGTTGCGCTTGACCATGGACAAAATGAAGCTGAGTTTTGCTCGAGGCATCAGGCTTTTTGGAAACTTAAGCGCAAACGCCTTGACGAACCTAAGATGGCTGCTATTCCCACAGGTGTTTTCCCTGACCTCGGTGGCTTGGGAAAGCTTCCAACAGCAGACCTCGCAACCATTGCACAGCCTGCAGGGCAACTGGTTTCGCGCTTGCCTCCCGTCCTTCCCGATGGGCTGGCTCCAGCCTCGGGAGGTCTGGGCGCTGGGCTGGTGGGGGCCCCTCGCAGCTCAGCTGCAGACAGGAGGTGGTGATCAATGTGCCATGCGGCTACGGGATTGTGTAATCCGATTGTAACTCAGAAACAGCAGCTGGTGGCTCCCCAAAGAGCCATCTACCACTGGAGCTCTCCCTGATGTTTCACTTGAAAGCTTGAGCAAAGAGGAGGGCTGGCTCGGCTCTAAAATAACCTGCCTATTTCTTTCGACTTGACACACTGCAAATCCTTACTGGTGCTGACATCCACGCTCTCCCAAACTCCCACATTTTTTAAGAACAGTTGAACCAACAAGTGCTGGGAGAATGCAGAGCCCGTGAAGCCACCTTGGCTGTGTTTTAATGCCTTCTGGAAAGATCCTAATGAAAGACAGACGTTCATTATATGTTTGCACTTGTAACTAAGTGCTGGCTACGCTTGAGCTTGGCTGTAATGAGCTCTCCCCAAAATACCACACATGAAATGTAGGCAAAGAGACAGGGAAAGTGGTTTCAGAGTTATGTATGAAGGAAGGCAGATGTCTAGAAGCAAGAAGAAGTGAGTAGATATGAGGATCCCCATATTGTGTCCCGGCTCTGCTAATGACTGTGCACACCTTAAAGCCAGCTAAAAGTTGTTTTGCTACTCCAGTAGTGAAGTGAGTCCCTCAGACGTGATGAGAACATGATTTTCAGGTACGACATGAGGCTAAAGCTGGACTGAATTCAGTAAAAGACACAGATGTTCAGATCTACCAAAAAATGTCAAAAAATGGAGTTTGGCCTGACCTTTTGCTTTGTGCGAGGGGACAGGGAGTAACATGTCACAGGAGATGCTCTGCTATAGACTCAAGGCAATGAGTCTAACACTTGCTGACATGAGCACGTAGCAATTTGGATAAGGTGACAGAAAAGAGATCAAAAGTAATGCGATAGCAGCTAAAGAAACTGCCATTTGTCCAAAAGCCACATGTCAGCTTACGTCTGCCTTTTGAAGTCAGTGGTATCATTGCTGGGTAGGTGTAAAATCATGTTTTAGGTCACTAATTTAGTGAAGACTATGGAAAATGCATGCCACCTCTTTGTGTATGCCTTTGATTGCTGAAGGAATATTTCCCAGGCATCTCGAAGCTTAGTTATTCAAAGGCCTTTTCAGACAATTAGAATAAAACCGATGCATACGTAACAATAATCAAGAAACAAGAAAATTATAGGGATAATCCAACATAAACACCAGTTGATTCAATTACTGGGCTGAACCCCAAAGTTCAGGCTCCTCCTTGGGCTTGCAGACAGCCTTTTGCCTCTTTGTTTGGCCAACCCCAAACCCAAGTCTACTCCAGACGGTGGTGAAAGAAGAGCTCACACAGCAATGTTCCACCTCTACTGCTTATCAAAGTAGACCAATACCCTAAACTAACAATGCCACTTTCATCCAAAAAATTCTGAAAGTGGCTTCAGATTTCAAACTCATTTATTACTTTATTTTTGTACATATGACTCATAGTTCATGAGGTCTACACAAAACCACATACAAGGGAAGAGGAAAAGGGAGGGATCCTGTAATAAACTCTACATTACCTGAAAAGATAGGTAAGTATCTTCTAGTATCAGCTCCTCTCGACGTTAAATCACAAGAAGGGGTTATATGCAGTTAAACCTAATCAGTTCTGACCTGAGTTTTGAATCTTGGATGGTGACACAGTGGATGCAGATGTGGGTTGCCTGGACTTTAAAAATCCTGGTTGAGAAACAGTAATGGCCATGACAAAGCATGTTTGTAGCAACAACAGATGGGCACTCCTTAATCTTCATCTTGCGTGTGTGTTATGCATTAAACCACTACAGGCATTACAGCACACAAATAATTCACACACAGCATCTGCAAGGCTTGCAGAATTTCAGAGGAAGAGGACACAGCTCTGCTCAGCCCTAACAAATTACAATCAATTCACTGTTACAGATTTTCCATGCCTTCAAGGGCAACGTGGTGTTATGGGGTGCTCTTGCTCCTCAGCAGAGTCAAAAGCTTCCTGAAGGCTACCTCAAAAATCCCTCTCCCTATTTCCATCAGGATCCCCAAAATCCCCCGTAGCAGCTGTGAGCAGACATTATTCCAACCTCCCTTTCAACAGCTACCGGACACCTCCGAGCACGGGGCTGCGTGATGCATCCCCGTGCCCTCAGCCGGCGGTAGGTCAGCAGCGTGCTGCAGTCCTCAGTCTCTTTCCTGCTCCTTTTTTAAACTTCACGGCGTCAGCTGAGTTGAACCAGTTTTCTGGAGGCTTTCCCATTTCCTTAATACTTCAGCAAACAGCACTAAGAGTGCGAAAGGGCTCAGTGCACATTTTTAAAGGAACACAAGCCTGAGAAGCACTACTTGGCTGTCACTGCTGTGATGGGAGATGTATCGGCCCTTGCCTTCCCCCTGTTTTTAAAGCTGCTCTACAGCGTGTTTTATTGCATTTGATGGGGAACTTTAAAAGGCTCCTGTTCTGAAGTGATTTTAGAAGACAGCCTCCATACGGCAATGCTTTTTCTCACCCTTTTCTCGATGCTTTTTCTTCAGCTATAGTCGAGCTTGGTAAAATGGTGTCTTGGACAGCTTCTGACCTGGCTTTCAGGGCTGCTTCTTCTTCACTCCTGTGGTTGAGATTTCCTTGTAATCATGGCTGTACAATGTTTCCTATGGCCCACAGGGACAAAAATCCCTAAGGGTGGACTTTGGGGCAAGGACACTGAATTCTCCATTACATGGCATCTAGCCCCAAACCCCACAGTTTCTGTTAGCCAAACTAGAAAATAATATGCTGAAAGCTCAGGTCCAGTATGGGGCAACAAGAGCAACAAGAATCAGTTCTGTTTAAATCAGATTAGATCTGACTTCCTGTATAAAATTGTTGAAAGTCATCCCTCACGCTCACCAAATGACCTCAGCAGGTGCATATCTTTCCTAGAAAAAAGTTCCAACCCCTTTTTCAGTGACAGGGAGTCTGTCATGACCCCTGGAGAACTAAAGATTAATGACCTACTTCACTTTAAAAACCCACCATATTTAAGCTGGGTTATATGGACATATATTGCTACCAATTTGCAGTTGCAGGTCAAAAAAAAAAAAGATTTAAGGCAGAACAGTTCTGGTTTGGTTTCCGAGTCAGGAAATCCTCTCTGTAATTGCAGTCTCCCAGGTAAGTCATGCCTCCCTCCATGCTCCCACCCACGCCACATCCAGGTGTTTAAGGAGGTAATACTTTCCTCTCCAGAGAAACACTGTGGCCTCTAGCAATCGCTAATTATCACTTTGCTGATCGACGAAGCACCGAAGAGCATTTGCTTCTGTATCGCCGCTAACTCCATAACCGATAATTACATTTTTGTCAGGCTGCCAAGGTCCTCACACACACCTGCACGCTGCCCACACAGTTGTTATGAAGAGATTTATAATAATTAATTGTAACATTCCTATCACACATCTCCCCACCTGCTTCCAGCAGCGGCATGTAAGTCCAACGACAGGCATGTCTAACTTCCCCTCCTTGTTAACCAGGTTCACAGCATTAGAATAAAGTCAGTTAAGAGCATCTTCTGTTTGCATCCTTTGAAGCTTTGATTCATTTTTTTCCTGACATCTTAATTTAATTCTAGGTGAGGAATCATGCTTTCTTTTCTTCTTCTATTTTCCCCTGGTTATTTGTTCACGCCTTCCTGACTAGTCTAGACAGCCCTACCACTTATGATTTTCCTGAGATGGACGCTTTCCAAACTGCATGGCTCTCCTCCCACAGAACATGGGCCAAGCTTCACAAAACCAAACCTCTTCCCACGGATCACCATTTCCCTGGCTAGCAATTGAGTTCCAGAGCTGAAGAGGTGGGAACTAAAGGCCGTGCAAGATATTCATCACCTCCAGGACCCTTCCTAGTTTCCACGGGCATCTACTGTCCATGTAGCATCCCACCAAGCTGCATCCCTCATGCTGATATTCCTACCTCCTCCCTACTTCATGCTTACCCTTGGAGCCTCCCAAGCTGCTAACACTGATGAGCCCCTGCTGCAGTGCTCCCCTTGCTGGTCTTCATGCTGGCCTTCTCTGGGAAAGCAAAAAAGCCCTGCTGAAATTTTCCTTTTCCCTGATTTGCTTCTGATCTGTTTTGCATTTTATTCTTTCTTTTTTTTTTTCCACACCATGTTCTCTTTTCACGTCCTTCTCAGTTTTCACTTTCTCTCGCAGGTTGCTGGCACTATTGACATCCATCTGCACTTAATCTTTTTGGGGTTAAGTCTTACACACAAATATTTGCTTTCCCTGTTGGCACTTCCAGCGGTCTAGGCAAAACTTTGAAATTTCCCTGTGGCAATAGCAGTGGGAGGTCCCAGACAGTCAGGGAAGGGGCTTTACTCCCTGTTTTCTCATGGACTTGCATCGCAGAGCATTTGTGGTAGCTGATTCCCATCCAGGATAGGACAGAAACAACCTTCTTTAAGGTTCAGACATCGAGCGGTTTGTAAGCTTGAGTCCTGTGCTATGAGAGGATATAGGATAGAGGTCTACACAATCATGAGTGCCGTAGAGGGAGTACATAGATACTGACAGGGTCTCCCAGCAGAAGAACTGGGGTATAAAATGATATAGTAGGAACCAGGCTCAAGGCAATCAAAAAGTGGTGATTCTCAAGAGGAGGCTGGACAGCTTCATGGAATATAAATCTACTGAAAGTCACTGACTATATAGAAACAACTAAATATATGGAAATTACTTCACCACAGAGAGTCCTTCACTTGAAAACACTGGAGGCTGGGAGAGCATCAGCAGAAACCACCATATATCATTACCCTCTTCTTACACTCTTCCCTGGATCCCTGATTTAGATATCTATTGGTATGCTGTGGGTCTTGGAGGGGCAGGGGGGGAAAGCTGGCAGTCTTTTACTGTATGTGAAAAAAAATTTCATTTCAGCTGTTTCACAGCCAGGCAGGTGGCAAGGACCATTTCAGCTCTGAATCTCACCTATGCCTGGTATTCCCCTGGGTCACCACTGACTAAGTACAGGCACCAAGCATAGGCAACCTGATTTTCACATCATACGTGTTCTTGATCCACAGACTTCGTGTCCTTCCTCCTTGCTTCCTTCTTTGCCATCAATGGGAAATAGTTTATTGCCAATTTTAGAAGACAAGGCTGGGACAGGTGCTGGAAGGGAGCTCCCACCTCCTCAGAGATGTGGTGGGGGCAACCACTTGCACGACCCAACAAGGCCTGTGAAAATCCCTTACAGGTCACTAAAGTCACCCTCATTAGCACGGAGCAAAAATCGTCCCTCTGCCTTCCTAACAAACTCATCTCGTGGGCTGCTTGGAAGCTGACTTTGCTCGGCTCAAGGTTATTAACTGAAGAAACTTGCACACATTTCGCCTTGATGGAAGCTTTTGAGAATGGTTTTAAGAAAATTGGTTTCCTAGTCTGATCTTCTGTTGTATTTCGACCTCTAAACATTTGCGTGTCAGACAACAGGAAACATGAGTCATCTTGATTTCTTAATGGCACACCAGTTTTCTGCTTGCAACTATGTCTGAACGTGTCATCCCAGAAAATCAACACAGCCATAAATGAGGTCCCAAGTGGAGACTTTCATCTCCAGAAGGTCCTACTTGGTTCCCCCTGGAAATTAGGCAGATGAAGGAGGAGTAGCCATGAAGAAACAGTTATCAAAAGCCCCCCTGGCTCACCTACAGCAGTTTTGGTTTTTTTAAACAGTAAACTATATCACTGTTCCCATGCCAAATGAGAGCATGGCCTCCCAAGCAGATGATTTGATTTCCAACACAAGAGAGGAGAAACTGCAGGACCAGAGGTGGGGTGAGACCTCTGTGGTTGATGAACCTCCACTGATTTCCCAGCCCTGAACTCTCAACCATTAAACTGTTCATCGGGTTTTTCTGGCATCTCTTGGGGAAAGACACTTCACCTCTCCATGTCACTCTGCCCAGGTTAACAGTGTTAAATATTTACCTGAACTCCTGGGCATTTCTGAAGGACAGTACTGTGCTGGGGCGGGGTACTGATAAAAGCTGACCTTTGCAAGATGGGACTGGTCTCCTCAGGATTCTGTTTTTGTTGGCAGGCAGAGAAGCCCCTCCAGAAAAGCACTGAGAAGAGACGCCTGGTTGAGGGAATGGGGAACCTGCTCCACTGCTGCACACAGAGCTCCATGAGCGAGCACCTACGCAGGATGCCAGCCCCTGGATTTGGTATCACAGCTTTCCTTCGTGGCCCTCAGCAGAGGAAAAGTGATGATGAAGCACCCTGTAATTCTGCGCACTGTCTCGGTGGTTTCTCAGAAAGTTTCCTTATGCAGTACCCCCACTTCACTGGATTTCACTGTGTGAAGTTTCTGGAGGTTGAGGTCATCACTTAACAAGCGTCATGACACGCCAGGTAAAAATGTGCTTTCTCCACCTCACTGGCACTCCAGGCCCAAGTTCCTCTTCACTAGAACAGCACTCAAACCCATACAAAACCAAAACTCTTCAAGAGTGCTGTGATTTTTTTTGCATGATTACTTTGATTCTTCAAACCAAGTCCATTCAACACCTTTTTAAGATGAGCAGAAAAAAACTACTTTTTATAGTCCTTTGTTGAACTTCATGTCCTCCAGGTCTGGATCAAGTTCTAGGTCAGACACCTGACTCTAAGGAGACAAGCCAGTTGCCCACCTGGAGGTGTCTACCCTCATTTCAGGTGGTGCATATTTTTGGACGGTGTGCATTTGCAGGCGGGTTCCTACCTGCCGTTTTCCATTGCAGATGGTTTAGAGTTTTCCACAAGTCCTGTGACATATCTGCCAGCCCTGCACAAAGGTCTTGGCCAGTCTAAGGCATTTCAAATGGCATAAGGATCCTATGGTTAGGTAACCAGATCCTGCTTTAGGTGTCTACATTGTAGGTATTAATGTAAGAGCGAGGCGGTCTAAGAAATCCTTTATCCAACAAGCCCTGACTTCTGCAGCATCCCACCATCCCACCTGAGAAGCCTGTAGCTGAAAGCCTAAGGATCAGCCCAGCTAAGCAAACCCATGCCTGGAACAAATCACATCAATTTTTCTTAACTGCATGTCCTTGAAAAGTTTAAGTTTACTGTATTGCTAGGCCTTCATGTTAAATATGGCATGACTCACTGTTCCATTCAAGACGCTGACTACGCCTTGACACTACTGCAACAATTGATCCTTTAATTTAGAAAGATGATGCTCAGGCTTCTTAGATGTGGTTGCATCTTCTGTTTCCAAGTTCAGCTCTCTGCAGAAATGGGGCCATGTAAGGAATGACAAATTCTAAATAATGTTTTGAGGCAATATAAACCGATACGGTGTTTTAGTTCCTGACAAGAGCAAATCTTCCCAGGACCCTTGGTGTCCTTCAGGCACCATGCTTGCTTCATGGTAGCAAGAGACAACCCTATCTCCTGCCTTTTTCCTTTTCCAGAAATGGAGAGTCCACAAAAGCACATCTCCTCTGTCTGGAATGGGGCAATCCTCTATTCAAACCACCAAACAGAAGCAACACTGTGGTTGGTTTGGCTGGTTCTTCTGCATGGCATCTTTAGTTTCCTCCAGCCCAAAAGAGACCAAAGTGCCTCACACCAACTTTTTCCATCACAACCACAGATTACACACTTCTCAAATCACAGGCACAAACTCAGGAGGGGAGAAAGTGTACTATATTCCTTAACACATGATTCCTTTTCCTTTAAAGTCAGCTGGAGTTTCAGTGTAAATGGGACGAGGTAGAAGTACTTAGTGTACTTCCTCTAAGTAGGTAATACAAAGCACAGTATAGTTAGCTATTCAACGGATTGCTTCACTTGAATATAGTTTGATTTCCATTTCAAACTTTTAAAATCAAACCAGCACATATCTCACACTTCTTTTATAGCCCTAACTTGTACTCTCCACTTTTCCTCCGAAGACCACTATTTTGCACCAAGTCAGGGCTTCTGATATTGAAGTATCTATCAAAAGGACTCCTATACCCCACTCTGCTCTTGGCTGCAGCACTTTAAAGCCTTGTATGCAATGAAATTCAGTCTTTCCTCACATTTTGGGAGCAATGCTGAAGTGTTAAGCAAAGTACTTCAGCAATGCTGAAGTAGACAAGCTCCCTAACTCCTTTCAACTACTACTTTAAAAAATCCAACCAAGAAGCCAATCCCAAACCAGAATATTTATACATAAAATGCATGGAAAAAATATGTTCAGAGTCCCATCTAGAGTGTATACTTGGCGACCAAATAGAAAAAGCCCTAAAATCAACGTTGAAGTAATTCAAAGAGCCCCATGTAAAAGGTCGTCTTACATGATGGTTCCAACAATGTTGCCTGGATTAGAAAGCTTATTCCAGTTGTTACTGCAAGCTTTGGAGTCTAAGGCTTTCTATGGTCAGAGACATTGTTCCCTTTTGATAGAGTATTGATAACATGTGTCCTCTTTTTTTTTTTTTTCCCTTTTCCTAACACCATTTTGAGAAATGCTTTTAGTTTCATTTACACATTTTGCACCATTTCCTAAATCAGCCTGTAACTGACCACAAGCATTTAAAAAGGGGGGGCCAGGGGTTTTGGAATTTCAAAACACAAGGAATTACTTTAAAGCAATTTAGAAGATTGGATTTAAATCCACAAAATAAAACTCAATGTCTTACATGCATTCAGCAAATCTTATCCAAAAGGCTTTATAAGCTAGAAGATAAAGACTCCAAAATGCATCATAAGCTCCAGCCAAATTCAAGCCACCTGCTCCACACAGCAACAGATATGGAAGGACGACCTCAGGCAGGCTGCAGTGGTTGTTTCAAGCGCTGGACTTTTCCAGAATCCACTGAATCTAAGCCCAGAACTGCTATATCCAGGAAAAGCAGACAGTGAGACACAGCTATAGTCATGGTCAAGGTGTTGTAGCATAAATGGTCCAGGATCACATCAGTCCCTTTTAGATGCTAATAAGTTCATACGGGGCTAAGGCCAGACCACAATGTGAGCTCCAACGAGATCTGTTTCTGCAACATTAATATATTATCTTCACCCAAGAGGCAAGCAGAATCTGAAACCAGTTATTTGCAGGGCTACCCTCACCACTGGGTGCAACACAGGAGCTCTTTCAACTCATATATTGCATTGGGCATGGATTTCCAAATCACTGTGCTGCTCTAGAGAAGTCAGGAATACCAAATGCAGCTGACACTGCAATCACAACTCGGGTCACAGGACAAACCAGTCCCAATATTTGGACTGACCCCCCACTATGTTTTACATGCCACAAGATGCACATTCATTAACCTGTCACTTCAGTATCAATTTATGCCTGGAGAAAGCATCAGTGCTGCAAAGCAGAGGACACGACGCTGGTATCACATAGCTCTGTTTTCTCAAATGTTTCTGCAAGCAGTATTTCTGTTGGCAATTCTCATGTTTAAAAGGCAATTCTCATAATTAAATAAAATTGAGTGTGATTCAGCTGCCCACCCTGTCACATCTGAAATGCCCCTGTGGGCTCCAGCTGCCATTGGAGAAGGTGATGTTTCAGTGACGACCAGCAGGTTTCTTGCTGTTGCTGGTCTTGTGCCCTATCTCTCAGATCCCCTCTGGCATCAAAAATGGCAACAGGCAGTTGAACTGCTCCTGTAAATGTCGGTATCTCAGTCTGACTGCTGGAGTCCAGGAGACTCCTGGAATGCATGGAGGATAACTTCTTAGGCCAGGTAATAGACAGCCTTACCAGAGGGGATGCAATACTGGATCTGTTGGACACCAATGCAAGTGAGCTAATTGGTGACGTCAAGATTGGAGGCAGCCTGGGCTGCAGTGATCACGCACTGGTGGCTTTCACAGTCCTGAGGGATATGGGTCAGGTGAAGAGTAAAGTCAGGACCCTGATTTTAGGAAAGCAAAATTCCAGCTCTTCAAGGACTTAGGCATAACCATGTCCCTAAGCACCTCCAGTCATTTACCAGGACTGCTGGTAAATGATGGAAAGTGCCTTGGTGAGCAGTTCTGCCAGCTTCCTCAGTATCCTTGGGTGGATCCCATCCGCCCCGATAGACTTGTGTGTGTCTGAGTGGTGTAGCAGGTCACTAACCATTTCCCCTTGGATTATGGGGGCTTCATTTTGCTCCCCATCCCTGTCTTCCAGCTCAGGGGGTTGGGTACCCAGAGAACAACTGGTCTTACTAGTAAAGACTGAGGCAAAGAAGGCATTAACTACCTCAGCCTTTTCCTCATCCTTTGTCACTATGTTTCCCCCATGCATGCAATAAAACATGGAGATTCTCCTTAGCCCTCCTTTTGTTGCTGATGTATTTATAGAAACATTTTTTACGTCTTTTATGTCAGTAGCAAGATTAAGTTCTAGTTCGCCTTTGGCCCTTCGAATTTTCTCCCTGCATTACCTCACAACATTCTTGTAGCCCTCCTGAGTTGCCTGCCCATTCTTCCAAAGGTCATAAACTCTCCTTTTTTTCCCAAGTTCCAGCCAAAGCTCTCTGTTCAGCCAGGCCGATCTTCTTCCCCACCAGCTCGTCTTTCGGCACATGAGGACAGTCTGCTCCTGCACCTTTAAGATTTCCTTCTTGAAGAATGTCCAGCCTTCCTGGACCCCTTTGCCCTTCAAGACTGACTCCCAAGGAACTCTGTCAACCGATCTCCTAAACAGGCCAAAGTTTGCCTCTGGCAGTCCAAGGTAGCAGTTCTGCTGATCCCCACTCCTTACTTCTCCAAGAATCAAAACCACTCTCATTTTGTGATCGCTATGCCCCAGACAGCCTCCAACCATCACATCACCCACAAGTCCCTCTCTGTTCCTGAACAACAGATCCAGTTGGGTGCCCTCCCCTGTTGGCTCACTCACCAGCTGGGTTGGGAAGTTATCTTATCTTCCACACAGTCCAGGAACGTCTTGGACTGTTTCCTCTCCACTGTATTGTATTTCCAGCAGACATCTGGTAAGTTGAAGTCCCCCATGAGAACGAGGGCTAGTCAATAGGACCCCCTGAGAAACTGTCCTGAGGGACAAGGGAGCAGAACAGACCTGGCAGATCTTTAAGGATGCTTTCCATAGAGCACAAGAGCTCTCAATCCCCAGGTGTAACAAATCAGGAAAGGAAGGCAAGAGACTGGCATGGCTGAGTTGAGACGTGCTGGTCAAACTAAAGGGCAAGAAGGAAATGCGCAGGCTGTGGAAGGATGGACAGGTATCCTGGGAAGAGTATAGCGACAGTGCCCAGTTGTGTAGGGATGGGGTCAGGAAGGCCAAGGCACTGCTGGAGATGAACTTGGCAAGGGGTACGAAGAATAAGAAGGGCTTCTACAGATATGCCAGCGAAAAAAGGGAGGTCAAAGAAAGCATACCCCCACCCCGATGAACAAGACGGGCAAACTGGTAACAACAGATAATGAGAACATTAAGGTATCAACAACTTTTTTGCCTCAGTCTTCACTGGCAATCTCTCTTCCCACACCTCTCAAGTGGACAGACCACAAGACAGGGACTGGAGCAGCAAAGTCCCTCCCACTGTAAGAGAAGATCAGGTTCATGTCCACCTGAGGAACCTGAATATACATAAGTCTATGGGATCTGACAAGATGCACTCCAGAGTCCTGAGGGACTGGCTGATGTAGTTGCCAAGCCACTCTCCATGATATTTGAAACATCCTGGCAGTCAGGTGAAGTCCCTGGTGGCTGGAAAAAGGGAAACATTGCACTCATTTTTAAGAAGGGTAGAAAGGAGGACCCTGGGAACTACTGACCTGTCAGCCTCACCTCTGTGCCTGGGAAGACCATGGAACAGATCCTCCTAGAAGCTCTGCTAAGGCACATGGAGGACAGGGAGGTGATTGGAGACAGCCAGCATGGCTTCACCGGGGACAAATCCTACCTGACCAGCCTCGTGGCCTTCTGTGATGGAGTGATGACATCAGTGGACAAGGGAAGAGCTATGGATGTTGTCTATCTGGACTTCTGTAAGGCCCTTGACACGGTCCCCCACAACATCCTTCTCTCTAAATTGGAGAGATATGGGTTTGATGAGTGGACTGTTTGGTGGATGAGGAAATGGTTGGATCGTCATAGCCAGAGGGGAACGGTCCATGGCTCAATGTCCAGATGGAGATCGGTGACAAGTGGTGTCCCTCAGGGGTCCGTATTGGGACCAGTACTGTTTAATATCTTCATCAATGACATAGTGGGATTGAGTGCACCCTCAGCAAGTTTGCAGATGACACCAAGCTGAGTGGTGTGGTTGACACGCCTGAGGGATGGGATGCCATCCAGAGGGACCTGGACAAGCTGCCTGTACTGCTGCCCATAAGGACTGCCTGCATCTTTCCAAGATATTAAAAAAAAAAGGAAAGAAAAGAAAATTTCCTAGGATCTGTAAAGGAAGGGACAAGATACTGCCCCTGATAAATACTGAGAGCAAACATCACCACTGGAATAGCCACATTCCCAGCTTGGTAGTTGTGGGGTTGAGACTGACCCTGGACACTGCCAATGTGTATGTTAATGTTTAAAGATATATGTGAGCTTAGGAGCAGGTTAGAGTACACAATTAGCCCCGGGCTAGCCTGAGATCTCTCCATTTCGAAACATAGGAAATGCTGTAAATACCACAGCAAATGCAATTACCGGAGCGTGATAAACAGCACTTCATTAGCAGGGACCACAGGAGGCTTCTCCCATTTCAGACATTTCTGACAATGAGCAGGAACCAGAGGTCGATCCTGAAGTCCAGACACAGAACAGGCAAGCAAATGCCTCAGGGTTGCCTCCAGTCTGGGATTTTGGTTGTTTAGCCCCTCTCTGTCCTGATGCTGTGATGGAAGGAGCTCACTCCTTCACATCCTCAACGTCTGTAATGTGTTTCTGGAGCAATGACTGTCCATAAGGAGTGGGATACGTTCCAGCGGCTCCGGAGTGCCACTGACTTGGAAGCACCAGGACATTTCCCAGCAGTATTTCAGCTGCTTCTAGACATGGGTTAAGTATAGGAGGGTTCTGCCACTGGATGTGATTTTGAGCCATTTTTATTGCAGCAGGAAAGATTTGAGCACAAAATATTATTTCCAGGATACATTTAATCTACAGTTCCACACCTTTGGGAAAAGAACCAAGAACCATATTTGTTCCCCTGCCTTTTGAAATCAAGACTTACAAAAATACAGGCTCAATCAGGATTTCAAGGGACAGATCATCAAGTGTTCACTGTACTCAGACAAAACATGCCTGAGCCTAAAACATGTAACAGGGCAGAAACCCAATCACAGATGGTAGTAACAACCCTTCCCTGGGGTCGTCTTAAAACTGTTTCCAATCCATGGGCTTTTCCGAACATCAGCATTCATGTCCAGCATGGCTGTAGCTGTCTGAAGGGCCCAAGGACCTTGCAAGTGATTTTTAGAAAAATTCATCTCCAGGTTGTCTTTTTGAATCCATGTGATGGAGGTGGGCTTTGGATGCTATCTGGTACCTGCTGGAGCTGCTCAGCCCCAGCGTGGGGGATCTAAACCCTCTCCAGAGGGAGTAAGTCACTACTGTCACGACAGCCATCCAGTTTGAGAAATAAGAAGTGGACAGGGACAGAGCACTCCGAAAGCCTATACAGTCACTCCCAGAGCCATGTCATGACCCGTGCGATGGATCTTCCTCCAGAGGCAGGCAGCAAAAGGAGAATGTCTTCTGACTACAAGAACCACCACAATTTCCCAGCTTGACCCAAGCCTTGTAAATGATGGAGACTTCACTACATCAGTTGGCTACATATTTCGGTGGATTATTTCATCATTTCCTATTTCTATGGTTTTTGAAAATTTTCTCTCATTTACATCTGTTATTTTTTCTTTGTCTCTACCTACAGATACCTCCCCAACAGACGTACTTACAGACCAAGAATAAGGTGCCTGTTTTCTTCCCACAGATAAGCCACATACACAGAGATTCTTACTTTAAGGCATCTTGTATAGACCACAAATAAAATCTCTCCCATCTATCTGAGACCTCAGAGCTCTTTTAAAGCATGGGCTGGCATCTGGCAGAGGTCCCCCATGGCCGCTGTTGCTCTTCCACATCCCAAGATGATGCTTTTAAGGTGGAAAAGAGCTTTCCTGTTCTGCAACAAAATGGAGGATTTTGAGTGGATGTGGCTGCTATGCTTACACTTCAAAGGCTCTGAAACAGGACTTCTTTCCCCATGTAATGGAAATGGGGACTTACAGCATCTGAATTTGTATTGCTGTCCTCAGCCAATGTCAGGACAAGCTGTTCCTCCACTTTGACTTTCCTTCCTTTCTCTCCCTGACTACCATCCAGTTTTAGGCAACTAACTGAATTTTTCCACAATAAAAAATATAATCAAAAACATCCAGAAGTACATAATTGTGTTCAGACCCTGTCTAAAGGCTCTGGAAAGACAAAAAGCAAGCCAAACAAATGAATGTTCTCTGAAATGGGTATACAGTGAAGACAAATGGAGGAGATAAACTCATTGCATTTTGAGGCAATGGAGAGGACACGTGTCACCATCAACCTGAAGAAGGAAGACAGACTTCATACCACCAACATGCTTTGGTTTGAACAGACAACAAAACCTCAGTTGCGCACTTGTCACCCATCTGAACACATCTCCTTACTCAAAGTACGGCACTGCCAGTGCAAGAAGGCTGGAAGTCACGGAGGGGGAACGGGAAGGGCACAGGATTTAGACAAATAAATTTACAGGCAGAAAAAGTGTTCAGACAGTTGTTTCTAATCCCAGTGGGGATAAATCCTGGGTCAAAGAGAATTGTCTCCACTGGACTGGGCTACAGAGCCTAACACATCTGCCTCGCTTTTACCATCTGCAGAATGGGAATAGTTCTGCTATTCTGCATGATGGTAAAGATGAGTCATTTTGAGGATGACAACATGTAGGTACTAGCTTGGATTTTTGTCCCACATCTTGTCTCAATACAAAAAACTGCATTGACATTCCCCCTTGCAGTAGCTAGTACTTCTGCTGGTTGCCCACTGATCTAGGAAATGCAAAAATACTGCAAAATAAGTCCGTTAAGTGCTTTCAGATCTCAGGAAATATTTTTTTGCTTGCTTTCTCTTAACTTTTTTTGGGCAGAAATTCAGACCTGGCTTTCTAGCCATATTATTTCCTTTTTGCATTATACAGTGTCATGGAAACTTGCTTCTCCCTCAGTATATTTTTCCCTACCGTCACTCATTTTACAGATAACTGGACTAACAGTTGTAGCAGCGTTCTTCCAAAAAAACCCCACAAACTGTGGCAGCAAAAGGAGGTAGTCACTCACTCAGCTGCCAGAGGCACCTGCAACGATTTGAGCAGCAACCAGCTGCAAGTGGTCACACCAAAACCTCATACTCCCAGTCCCCCAAAACCAGCCGCTCCCGTTAGCTGCTGCAAGGGGCTGCGTGCTTCGAGGGCTGGGGACGAAGCCAAGCCTGGCACTGCGTGGCCGCTCCTGGCTGAGCACAACAGGGCAAGGACACTTCTCCGGGGGAATTTGGAAAGGCACTTGGCTAGTGGAGGCAGGACGGGCTTTAAAAGGCTCCATCTGCAGCTTCCATTACGGTTTCGAACTACCGCTGCCTTGGAGCCAACGTGGCTTGCCGTTTGTGAAAATAAACGTCAAAATGCACAGGCTGGGAGAAAATATGTCCCAAATTGAAAGACCTCATCTTCCTTCAAGCCACAATGGCTGATCCAGTTACAGGCAGCATTACAGGTGTCCTGTCTGCCAGCTGCCAGCTGGACTTTGGTGGCTGTTGATTTTAATAAACGTTTTGCTCCATCTTTTTCTGTATCTATCTCACAGGTGGGTCAGGAGAGAGAAGGAAGTGGGAAGAAAAGACTTTTCCCTGGATTCAAGGTCGACTAGGGCCAGCAACTAAACCAGAGACCGGATCTGCCCACAGTGCCTGTAGGAGCAGCATGTGCATCAAGGACAGATCCTGGCCCAGGACTGCTGGTCCACGTGAATCATCCTTCCCAACTGCTGACTGACACGAAGCATGGATTTGCACACACACAAACACCTAACACATCTACAGACTTGCAGATTAACAGAGGAGCTTGGTGGCTCCCATAATTGGACTGAACAACACAAAATTTGGGGACCTCCCTCATGCATTTTTGCTGCTCTTGGTCCAGAAAACTTGTTTGAGACGCACTCTGAATGTATTCCCAAAAAAGCTGGCCCAAACCAAGGTCTAAGAGAATCCAAGCAGGTGAAGAGCCAGGTGCACCCACCTCAGATGTTTGCTTCCCCCTCCTGTTCCCAACCCAAACAAAAGCACTGAAAGAGTCCCAGCGGGTTACTGCAAGTGGGGTGCCAGGAGTCATATCTGAGCATCTTCCAGTAGCTCTCAGGCTAAGTCTGTACCTCCGCTCTCTAAGGTTGAAAAATCATGGCACAAGTAATGAATAATAAGCATGACTGGATCAAAAAACACCCACAATCTGCTTCTTTGGATTGCCCATTTTGTTTTGCCTTGGATCCACTTTACAAGAACACCAGCCTCAACCCTTCTCCTTGGAGGCCAGGTCCCAGATACCCGGGGGAGCACATTGAGTACAGGAACCTGTGTCGAGGAAGGTGATTTGGCCGTGGACACAAGCGCTTTCAAGCACATGTTGCCCTGCACCACTTCATTTCCCAGCTCCAGTAACTGTCCAGGTCCCCCCCAGCTGCCTCCCGTTGCCAGCCAGTGCTTTCACCCTTCTCGGTCTATGTGCGGTGGGATGTCCTCTCTCACCTGGGGAGGCTGTGAACAGGAGGGCAGGGCAAAAAAGCAGAGGAATCACCAAATCGCTCACACACAGAGAAGGAGACAAGGGACCGAAGTCAGCCTCCTCATGTCTTCTTGTTGCTACTTTTCCCATGACAGTGTCATCTCCAGAGGGTATGGACGAGAGGTCCACCTCTCATTACAGTTCTGCAATTCCCAGCCCACCTTCACATGCGGATGCTCAAGTAGCTTCAAACTTTCCACTGCCCTCCCCAGAGGGAGGTAGCTCCCACCTCGGCCACTTCTGTGCCAACACAGAGAGAAGGTGACCAGCCCATTGAAAGTCCCGTCTCTCCTACCTACCCTGAGACAACAGCAGCAGCATCCTACCTGTGCTGCACACTATGGAGTTAGCCCCAAAGCTGCATCTTTCGAACATGACTGGGAAACACATTGCCTTGGCCCTTGGCTAAGAGTCAGTGGTTAAGGGCTTTCAAAAAAATCTTTGTCCAGGTAAGCAAGCACTGTGGCAGGATTTGTGCTCGGCAGCACCGCCACAGGTCTTTCAACCGCCTCTGGGCTGGAAACCCCAAGGGCACAGCACCTCTCTAGGCAGCCGTGGATCTGAAACACAGGAGGGACAACGGGGTCCCTTCAGCCCCATCCTTGTGTCTGTCAATGTGCAGAGCTCAGGCCACCACCACCAGCCACCTCTGTGGCCACCAGCAGTTCCCCACCCCTGTGGCGGTGGAAGAAGCCAGATGGAGAGCCAAAAAGGTGTCCTGGGGCCCATTTCAGATGCCTGCTCGCTACCAAGTTCATGTACAGCAGCAGATAGCCTCACACCATAAAATCCAGAATGATTTAGTGCATTTGGCAGAACTTCTTTAAAGTGTGGCTCTGGATAATTGAAAGCAGCCTGGAGCCATGTGGGTCTTCATTCACTGCCAGTTCCTGGAAGGATTGCTGTTTTGCCCTTCAAGGAGGCAGCCGTGTACATAAACACACATACCCATGGCTGTCTAGGCATTTCCTTGCTCAGCAGGCTGGAAACCAGATATTTTTAAGGATATCATGTACTTGGATGTGCCTGAGACATAGTCAGAGAGAGCTGTGCTCTGGAGTAATCTGCATTGCTTGATAGAGAGCACGTTGGTCCAGACTCATTCACCAGGAGCTGAGACACTGATTTGGGACTCCCCTCACCTTGTCCTGCACCCATGTTAGTACCAGGAGGGTGCTAAGTGGGAGCCTCACCTGGCAGCTCCCCACTGGTCATGGCTGCTAGTGTGGACAAGAGTTCAGATGGGTGAGGAAAAGCTGCTTATTCAACCCCAAATTCAGACTGCTCACAATCGATATCAAATTCAAGGCTCCCATGCTACCTCAGGTCATCCCTCCAGCATTGTATAAGGCAGTCAGCCAACCTGCCTCCTGACATAGAAATGAGGTACCTCTAAGAGACACCCTAAAAACAGAGAAATTTCCCCATTTTTCTCCTGGGGAGCACTCAGAGCACGTTCTGGGTGCTATAAACATGATAAAGACCATATGCAATGGAAACATCCTGTGGATAAGACTATTGTGTACTCCTTTGTGATCTTTTATTCTGTATTTTAGCAGCCTGTGTGCACATGGGGAGACAGAAAACTGATAGGGAGGTGCCAGTCAGACCTCTAAGCATCCCCTACCACACTTGGCCGGGAAGATTTGGAAATGAGCCAATGCCATTTCTATGCCAAAAGACTCTCGGGGATGTTACCCAAATGTATCAACTGTCTCGTGGTGTCCCCTCATCTCAGACCCTTGTCAGCAATTCTCCATTTCATCTAATATTGCTTACATGTATTCAAATTAAACACAGATCGCAGGGAGGGGTTTGCTCTGGGTGGGTTTCTGTGAAGAAAACAAAAGCGCTGTAAATCACTATTAAAACAACCCAGAAGCGATGTACACTTTCTATCATGCTGTTAGGCTAAGGGAGCAAAAACTCTTCTAACAAATGGCGGGGCAGGAAACCAAATGTAAAACAAGATTTTCAGACCTCTAGATATTGGACCTTACTTTCATCTATTTTGAGGTCTTTTTGCCCTGCCCATGCCACATAGAAGTGTTTTGAACTGAGAATATTTTCTATTTCCCTAGTGACTTAGGACAGAGAAGGGAGGATCCTTTATGTGGCTCATGCCACGAGCAAACACAAAAGGCCAGTACATGGGAATTAAAGAAAACTGTCTTAACCAAGCCAGGCTGCTGCCTGCTCTTCTCCAGACCAGTCCTTCCCCTAAAACTGCTGTCATTGGACTCCACAATCAGCATTTTCCAGCCCTGCAATTCATCTCCCAGCACTCGGAGCAGAGAGGGAACTCCTCAAGAGCAGAAGTTGTTAACTTCTGAAAGAGATAAAACAAATTGCTTTTTCATTTTATCTCAATAGATACCATGGATGAAATTTTAGCTAAAATCCATTCCAGTTACCAGGGTTTTTTTCTAATGGCCAGGCTTTGCATAATTCACATAGCAGAGTCACCTTCAGCATCACTGATGTCCATCTCAGCCACAGCAGGAAGAGCTCTGGTCCCTGCATCCAAGGCAGCTCGAGCTCTTTCCAGAGGTGCCACAGGCATCTCTCCAGCAAGTATCTAGCCATGATACTATTTAATCACTGCCCAGACTCAAAATCAAGGTGGTCAGAAAAATTATGGGGACTTCCCCAACTTTCCTTCTTCTTTTCCCCTCTCCAGGGGCATGTTGCCTGGGGAGACGGATCGAAACAGGTCCCCACAGCAAATGTCACGTGAGAAAACCCTCCTGTGGGAGCCCAAAGAGCTTTCGTGTAAGCAGCTATTTCTCTGTGATTTAAGCCCTCGTGGTCCTGTGAAGTGTCACTGAGTGAGACCCACTATCATCCGCCTGGTTGAGAGCATCAGGGAAGAGTCAGGCTGGGACCATTGCTGAGCAAATGTGCTGCTCAGCACAAATGTGCCCGCAGATGGGTTCAGGGAATGATCCGACCCAGCAGCTCCCAGTTCATGCCCACAGCCATTGCTAAAACAAGTAGTTCTGAAACTATTTCCCCTACTTCCGCAGAGGAAGAATGCCATTTAATTTAATTTTTGCTTTGCATAATAGTGGCAAGGCCATTTATGCAATTACATTGCTTTTCTTATCCGGTTCCCTTTTCAGCTGCTCCAAAGCCTTGCAGGTGTCCTAATCAGGTCATCAGGTTGTTACAGCTGCCAAAGTGCCACCGGAGAAGAGGACACAGGCCCAAAGATGCTAAGCAGATATTTGTAGATTGCCCTGCTAACCCACTAATTACCTTGCTTTTTATCTGGGATGCTGACTACTCTCATAAAAGCTTTATTATTACCCAGATAAATCTCTGGACGTCTCTCAGAAGGCAAGTTCGTTCATCTAAATCAATTGAAGTAACAGCGTGGTTGTGGCTCTGATGCTTGAGACGAGGAAAGGCAATGTAGGGAGAGAGTCTTAATAAAAGATGTAATCTCCCCCTGCAGTCTTGCCAGGCTTAACTGAAGTTATTGGACTCCTTAATTTCCATGGGTTTTATCACAGTGCTAGTGCTCTCACAGTTGCTCACAATCGGTTTGACACGCCACTGTTAATTCCCTTGTTCTGATGCACATGGGTTCATTTTGCAACTCTCCTGCATGAAAAAAGGGGAGGAAGGTGCCCTGTAAAAGAAGCACCGCACAGCCCCAGGTTGTTATCACCTCTGCAGCTCACAGCAAGCTGGAACGGAAGCCAAAAGACCACGTTTCCCTATCAACCTGTTGACAAAACCAGGAGTTAAAACCCCTCTGAATAATAAATAATGACAAGCGCTGTTGGATGCTTCTATAGACCTTATTATCACCAGACCTTGAATCACTTTGGTGTAATCTCACGTGTTCTGACAAGGCAACAAGGTCTTATTTACGAGATCGCAGCATCCTGCAGAAGGCCAAGTCAGGAGAAATTACAGCCTCTAGATTTGCACTAAAATGGTAAAACTCTGCAGGGGAGCAAGATTTCAATCCCAGCCCACTACATCACCCCCAGGCTTAGCAGCAGGCACTGCGAGAGGGGGGAAACCACAGGGACGATTCCCACCTCCCAGCTTGAGCAAACAGAAATTAACCCCCTGCATGTAGGAAAGTGTCATTTATCACTTAGCCATGAGAAAAAATTGTCGTGAGAAAGAGGCATTGGCATATATGGATGCTCTCTGGGCCTTCGGGATTTTCCCGTTCCCCCCTCTCCATCCTTGGAGGAGGATCCTGGCTGCATGGATGCATCCCTATCTCCCAAAAAAAAGTCCGACCCCTTGGACTCCTTTTGAGCAAGAAAAGGTCACAGGGCTGCTCCCTAAAATTATCAGTAATGAAACACCAGCACCGACAGCTGCACTGGAGAATAACTGGGTGGCACGCAGGGGTTTGTGAGCAATTTTAAGGGCGCTGGGGGAAGCAGGAGGTAAAGGAAAAGGGATGTCTGTGGTGGATTCCCAAGGCAGGGGTGACCCGGAGACCGCACACCAGCCGGCACGGGACAGCCTGGCACACCTGCGTTAGGAGGCTGTCAGACTTTACAAACTCTGATACGTCTGTGGGTCTTCCCTCAGGGGGTCAACATGAGACTTGGGTAAAAACATGGAGCATTTAAGAATTTTAATTAGGTTTTTATAACTTCTTAATTGTTCCTTTCTTTAATAGAAGCACCTTATTAAAAGAAACTGCTGTGGCTGCAAGATTCCTTGGATAGGCGAAAATTGCCTTTCTCCCAGGGGCAGAGGGTGGGAAGAATCGACTAAAACTGTAACTACGAAAGCAAAAAGGAGCATTCCTGTGTTATTATCTCCACCAACATCAGCTCTGGGACTGGGCCAAACCTGGGACCTGGGTACCTGCAACATGCTGAAAGAAGTGGCCCCTTGCTCTGCAAGAAGTTGCAGCCACTCGTTACAAACCCAGCTCCAACCCCAAGCCTGGTGGGAACTCAGGGCTTTAGCAACAACCTTGCGGAAACCGCTGTGACAGCGAGCCAGAGTAAAGCAGGAGGTCTGCAAACATCACCAAGGGGCTGTGAGAAAAGTCAGGATGGAGCCCAATTAATTACTGCCTCTGCAAATGTGGAAGCCAAAATGCAAGTGCCTAAAGAAACGACAGCTGGAGCTACTGTTGCTCTCCGGAGTGGCCAGAAAAAGCACCTGAGTGAATTTATGAGACTGTGGGGTTATTGGAAAACTATGGAAAGCAGCGTCTGACCCTCAGCCCAGATGGCAAGGGGCTTAAAAACGCAGCTGGAATTAGCTTCCAGCGACGGCAGCAGGCCCAGCATGAGGAATGTACGTCCCCAACGAGATGTGCCTTGGGTCTGGCCGCCTTTCACCGTGAGCCATGGGGCTTTCCGAAAATTAAAAGGGTTTTCCCACAACAAAAGAGGCAAGTGGTGCATCCCAGTGCATTGAGGAGTTCCTGCACATCTCTTTGCTCTCTTTTGCATCATCACATTTTGCTGGGAGGAGGAGGAGAAGGAGCTGTCAGGGTTTTCCTCGTTTCACCCATTGGGACAAGGCTGCCTGCTGGCAAAGAGCACTGCAGAGAGAGGAGGGCAAGCGGGAGGACAGAATTTCAGCAGTCACCTTTGGGTCCCCTGCTCCGCAGCTGGCTCAGGCACACCCTGCAGAAGGGACCTCTCCCTGGGAGCGACATTACATGAGGCAAAAGACGTTCACTCATCACAGTGCTCTCTCACCTTCTGGCTGAGCACCCCGGAGCTGCGAACACGAATTATTCATTGCAATCGCACATGCTTCCAGCACTGAATTCTCCCCTTAAAATGTCCACCCCAGAAATATATCAGGAGTAGGGCACAGGGCCATAAGCAAATACAGGGATTCAAAAAGTCTTTCTGAGTATGGGATCCAGCTGTAAACAGGAAATTTCATCACTCCTTTATTCCAAACCTAGCTGGGCACGCTGCTTTTTGACAGATCCGCATTTTAAGATGTTCCTGCACGCAGCTGTGCCAAGGCCCAGAGGCAGGACCTTACCTACTAACTCCTGGAACTAGACCTTCGCCCCAGCTGCCTTCTGCTCTGAGGATCTCAGCATCTCCATCTCTTCCCTCTGACTGCACAAAACATCTGTGACGGATTTTAACTAGCAATTTATGTCAATATGCAGCAGGCAGGGAGACCCCTGACTCCTCGCTGCAGTGGGAGCCTCACCAGAAGACACTTCCCTCTCTTTCCAAGCTCTCCACAACTTGACACCACCACAGAAGCTCGCCTTGGGTGTCCCCAGGCTCCCAAAGAGCCTCTTTTCCAAAAAGCTTCAAGAGTAATGCTCCGAGTAACGCTCACTTTCTGTGCCACAAAGCCGGCACACGCCGCGGGTTTTGGCTCAGGAGCCAGCACGGGGCAGCTCGACCGAGCGTATTTGGAAATGGAAATTGTTTGCACTGCGATGGGATGCGAGCAGACATGGTGGCAGCTGGGAAAGTCGCCATCAGATGTGACAAGGCAAAGAGAGGAGCAAAACACTAGAGAGCTGCACCCTGGAGATGGGCACCTGCATTGGGAAGAGCTGGGGAACAAATTCCTAATACCATGGCAGCCAAAAACCCCATCCCCTTCCGAGGCTGGGGCATGCAGGCGCCGGGAGCCAGGCAAACACAGATGCAGGAGGTGAATGGGAGCACAGTCAGCCCGAACTATTTTTAACTGGTGCAGAGGAAGCTTTTACTTTTCATTACGAAGGGGACACAAAGCGTCCGTCAGTTGTGCTGAATTTATTCACTGGACGGGTGGGTGTTGAAGTATGTAAAGCCCCCAGCCTCGGTCTGTGCGACCAGCAGCTCTAATCCCCGCCTGGTCTGCTCACAGCTGCACGGGGTCAAAGAGCACAACAGCTGAAACGCGCTTTTGGTACATACGCTTTCGGTTGCCGCAACTTACCCTGGGGGTTTCTGCCTCGTGATTTCCATTAAAGCTCACCGGCGAGATTCACCGCTGGCATAAGCGAGCACCGACCCACCAGGATCCCCTGCATTTAGCTCAGCGCTGCCCAATAAAGAGTGCAGAGGCATCACAAGCGGCAGACACCGGGAGTTGGATCGGGTGGTCCCCCAGTGCCTCTTTGCTCCCCCGGAGCAAAATCTGTGGATTTGGCAGCAGCAGCACCTTTACTTGCCAAATGCACTGCCTGGGGCACTGGGGAGCCTGCGGGCTGGCAGGGAGGAGGCAGGGCTGGGACTGGGGCTCTCCGTCTCCCCCCTCCTGCCCAGCCAGGGTTACGGCTCTGCCATCTAATTGTAAGATGATTCATTTTCTCTTATTTTTCTCCATTCCTGCTGCTGTCCCCAAATATGTTATTTGAATATCACTGTTCCCCACTCCCTCTCCAAAATACCAGCAGTGAGAAAACACTCACGGGGCATCCCAAGGAGCGAGGTTGTGGCACTGGCCAAACGGCCATGCAGTAGCTCAGACTTTGTATGCCAGCGGTCGGCCAGCTGGTAAAGGGAAAGGGCTCAGCCAGCTACCAAGTTCCCTCCATCCATCCCCTAAACAAGCCGCCAGTGCCTCTGCTGCCATATGTAAATATTGTGCCTTGGATGAATCCACAGAAGACGCAAGCGATGACACATGTCCTGTCCATCCTGACCTAAAGAGATGCTTAAAATGTTCTTGGCTACTAGTGGAAACCACCAGCCTCATAAAACCAGGTTTGGCACTAAAACAGCTCTCCAAGTTCCACTTTTGCAAATGTATATGCACATCCAGAACATGCACACACATAACTGCGGGTTGCCCCTCTTTGCCAAGGAAGTATTTATTAAAATCTTGCATTTATTACACATACTGCAGCTCCATAAAGGGGCTCAGAAGCCACTAACAACGGGCATCGTTGGACTTTCCATACTAAAAATGTGCTTTCTTAAGGGAGGATCGCCTAGAGGGTGAACTACTTGCTGTGGCCTCCCTTGAGAGGAGAAAGAGGCATTTCATTCAGCTCGTTCAGAAGTAGGTGCCGGCATCATTCAGATGAACCATGCCCTCATCACTCAGACAAAACATGCCCTCAACAGTCTATTTTTCCCCAGCTGCTACAAAGACAGCTTAGGGCAATTAGTTCAGTAGATGTTTATGCTGTTATGCGGAGTTAGGCAAGAATAATCCCTTACAGTCTGTGATGGTCCAGGCACTGCTCTCTCTAGATGAGATGAACACAGAAGTAAAGCAGCAAAGCTCTGCTCCTGAACATTTCAGCCAAAATTAAAGAATGGGGGTCTAGAGACAGCAAAGCCAGGAATGATGTGTGTGGAGTAGGACAAGATCGCAAGCAATACTGGTTTCCAACCTATTGCTCATGAACAGGTTGGTACCAAGCTTTGCTCAGGTCCACAGGAAGCTAAAGAGCTAGCACAGAGGTCAGTTTTGAAAACAGAGTTTAACATCTCCCCACCAGTGTGTTACTTTGCCAGTGATACCACCAAAGGACCGGGAAAATCAGGGACCTGCTGCTCTGCATTCATATATATATGTTTGCAAATGACATGGGAATACCTGTGCCCACTTAGAAGACAAGCAATGGAGAGCAAATAAATCCCTTACCCGGTTGTCCTCCTGAATCTCCCAGTCACTGGAGAAGCTCAAGACATGCTGCGCCTGCGAGCAGTTAGAAAACTGGAAAAGGCTGGCAAACATCCTTCTGTTCTCCTGGGTGTCCGGGAAAATCGCCTCCTGGAAGTTGACTCCGTGCGGCAGGAGGATGTAGTTCTCATCCATTCTGAAACACAGATTGCACGGGCAGCCCACTGTGAGGCTGAATAGCACTTACCCTCCCGCAGAAGTCACCCCTCGTACTTCAGCCTCGCTCAACAAATGCCACCAAAGTCACACAGACAGACTTTGAGCTGGCACGCCGCTTTCAGTTCTCCTGGCGCTTAGTTGCCAAGACGGCAGTTTCCACCCCAGAGGACTGGACCAGGCAGCAGCAATAAGGACCTAAGAGGCTCCCGCCACCCTGCAGACATCAATGAACCCCCACGAATGAGGTAAATCTGTATTTTGGCCCATGGTTACTACGGAATTTGCATCGCTTTGCCCTTGATCCCGGAGTTTAAGTACTCCCTCGAGCAGTCAATAAAAAACTTGTGTAAAACATGTTTAAAGATACTGCCACCGACTGAGCACTAGGCAGCATCAAACTGTTTTTCGTTAGGCACCCAGCACAAGAATATACCAAGTATTTCGAAACGAGCGACGAGTACTATTTCGCAAGCACTCTTGGACTGAAAGGTCACAGCAATGGCTCTGTTCCCACATTGTGGTTTATTTTCTTATTCTTTCGATGAGCCCAAAGTCAGGATTTGGCTGGGACCCTGAGAGAAAGCTATCGGGAGAGTACTTGGGGATGGGTTTTAAACTCCGGTGCCAAACTTCGGCGAACAGCCGCTGGCCCTTCTCCAGCGCCGTGACCGTCCCACCGTAAAACCGAAGGCAGCAGCAGCAGCACCCAGGAGCTGCTCCGCAGCAAGCTCCCCGTACATCTGCTGCCCGGCAATGCTGGGCTAGTAGGAATTTGGGCTTGGGTTGTTGAGTTTTGGGTTGTTTTGTGGTTTGTTTTTTTTTTTTCCCCCGATGGAACCGTGGGAGGACGAGCAAAAGGAGAAGGCGCTGCGGGGAAGGCGGCAGCGGGACGGAAAGCATCCCCCCCCCCCCGGCCACGGAGATGCTCCGGAGCCGGGATACAGACCCCACCACCACCACCGGGACCCCCCCACACACACTTTTCCCGGTCCCATCCCGGGACTTACCGAAGGAAGAAGAAATAAGCGTAGCCCTGCATGACGGTGTGCGAATGGCAGGAGAAATAACCGAGGCCGGTGAGGTTGAGGCGGGAGCCGGCGGGCACCTCCAACATGCTGCCCCACGCTTGATCGCACAGCAGCTCGATCTCGGCCGAATAAAAAAGCCCCCCGACTCCTTGTTGGGGACCGCCGGGGGGGCCCCTTTGCCAAGGCAGGTAGTTATAAGCCCCGTAAGGGTCGGGGTGCAGGGCCAGCACCCGCGCGTAGACGATGATCGCCGCCAGCTCGGCTCGGCAGCCTTCGCTAAGGGGTCGCCACTCGGCCGGCAACTGGCAGCCCCCCCCGCCGCCCACCCGCCCCCCCAGCCCCAGCCCCAAGCCCAGCACCAGCAGCGGCAGCAGCCGCGGGGGAGGCGGCATCGTGGGAGGCTCCGCGGGTGGGTGGGAGGGGAAGGGAGGGGGGTTAAGGGGGTCGGGGAAGAAGGGGGGGGGGGGGGGGGAGATGGTCCGGGGGTCTGGGGAGCTGGGGGAGAGGTGGGAAAGGGTGGAAAAGGCAGGGAGGCAGAGAGGAGGTGATGGGAAGAGAAAGGGGGGGGGGGGGTAAAGGGGAAGGGGGGGGGCAGAGAGCCAAAGGGCTGTGATTTAAGCAGGACGGGGGGCAAAGGGGCAAAGATGCGGAGGGTGGAGGGGCAGAGGGGCAGGGGGTGCAGGGGGGCAGAGAGGCGAGGAGCGGAGAGGCAAAGGGGAGGGATGGGAAAAGGCAGAGATGCGAAGGGGGCAGAGAGGCGAAGGGGAGGGGTGTAAACGCGAGAGGTGCAAAGGGGGAGGTGAAAAGGGAGGGATACAAAGGGGAGGGATGCAAAGGCAGAGTTGCGAAGAGGAGGAACGCAAAGGGAAGAAGAGGTGGACAGGACGGAGGGTGCAAAGAGGCGAGATGGAAAAGGGGAGAGATGCGAAGGGCAAGCGCACCTCGGGGGGGGCAGCTGCTGGCAGGCTTCCTCTGGCCCCGGGGTGGGCACTGGGGGCACCCAGGGCTTTGGGAGGTGAAGGGGTGGCTCGTAGGGTGCTGGAAGTGCGAGGGTCCCAGTGGAGCAGGATGGGCTGTGCACAGCTCCGGCTGGGAAAGAAGAGCCTGGGAAACTGAAGATTGGGGGGGGGGGGGGGGTGGGGTGGTGAAGCTTGTAACCCTGGTCACCCACTTCTCCCACTTCAAGTGAGGACGGAGAAAAACTCACAAGTGGGGGAGAGCAGTTCTTGCTAGCAGCCTGCAACCGTCTTTCAAAATACACCTGGTGAGCAAGGCAAAAATAAAAAGCTTCCCACCGTTTACCCTCTAGAACTGGCTGAGGCAGCTTTGGGCTTCTCCAGCTGTTTGGCAGATGGCTCAGGGACTGACCCTCTCCCCACATACAAACTGCTGTGGAGCTTCTCCCGAGCATCCCCGGGGGCCCCGCACCACTCGCAGTCCGAAATAGCCTCTTTCTATTTCAGTATTCTCCTTTTCCCACATCTGATCTCACTGGGGATAATAGAGTCAGGAATGGGCACGGGATGCTTCAAAACCTTTGTTAGAATATGAATATCATGGAGACGTGGTCCCAGTTAAATCTCTCCCTAGCTGTGATGGTTACTAAAAGTTTGACAGCATGTCCTGGCTGGTTCCTTTAACCTCATCCTCTGTCTGTCTGTCTGTCTGTCTCCATCTGCCTCTCCAGTCCGCTACAAGGACTAGGGGCCCTTGGGAGCAGAAGGTGCCTTTTTGTTCCATGTTTGCGCCGTGCCTGGTACAGGGGGGTCCTTGTGCATGACTGGTGTTCGAAATAATGTGCAAAATAATGAATCATCAGTTAAATAATGCTGAGCCAACTTCATGACAGCGAGACAAGACTTCTTCTGTGACAAGTGTCTCCCTCTGGAATAGTTTCATCAGATTCAGCTGTGTGCTGAAGAGTTTAACAAAGGTAATACTCATATTTCATGATGGCATGGTCCTACAATGTATTCCATCATAGCTTTATGCAAGAACAAGCAAAGTTCGTTCTTGCTAAAACAGAAACAGATTCTGATTTTTTTTTCCTAGCAAAAACTCCAGAATGACAGATAGAGCTTTTCTAACATTTTTTTTATAATCTGTTTCTTGAAGATCAACAAATTGCTTCCAAGTTTCAGGAAAAAAGCTTAAAAGACAATCCTGAAAAGAATTTTTTGAAGAAAATATCCTCAAGAAATCCCAACAGACCAACAAGCTCAATATTTTTTTAATGTTAACCACCAGGAAAAACTGCTTTTTCTTTGGAAACTGAAGGGACAAAACTGTGGTAGAGAAGGTTTCAGAGCCTCATTCTGTAGTTTTTAGATACATAAATAAGAAGTAAGGAGAAAAACAAAGAATTGAGGTTGCTGTTGACTTCACACAAAGCTGGGGCAGTGCTGAAGGCATTTTGTGCAATCCAGTGTACATGAAGTACAAACCTCAGGTTTCTGTTAAGAAACGGTGCTTCAAGATGTTGGCAAAGACATGGGGTTCATGTGAAGAAAGAGAGAAGTGCTGCAGGTGATGGGAGAAATGCTCAGCCCATCCAAGGTGGTCTCTCCATGGTCTCTCCAAGTGGTACGACTGGTGTCAGAGCCTGGCGGCTTCAGCGACATGAATCTCATTTTGGGTGTGGGCAGCAACACACAGGTATGTTATTACTCCAGCACTGCTGCTGGGGAGGTAGAGCCCCAAGAAGCTGATGAGACATTTGTAACCGTAGGTTGGTTGGGTTTGTCCTGGGAACTAAATTCTTAGCTTGTGTGAAACACAATTGCTATTTCTTCTGTATACACACATGACATTGATATCTTCTAGGTAGGAGAGGCTCATACTTCAGCTTCATCTCTGTTTACTGTGCATTGCAAGTGAGTAATGGTCAACTGTCCTCGAATAACTTTGGAAATATCTAATCTAAGCTGTGATCTGTTCTGCTATTCCTCACATTTCAGTTAGCCACCACGTAGCTGCTGGGAAGGAGGACAGGGTGAGAAAGGGAGGGACACGGGCAGCTCACACCCAAAACATGGATGTGTCTTTCCTTAATGCTACTACTAATAGTCTAAATTAAAGTGCTTATATTTGGCCAGAGTGAACCAGTGAGCCATCTCAGAAAACACAACGGCATTTGCTGGCGTACACTGGCTCTGGGTGATGCTCTCTGACTCTCTGTTTGGTGGTGATTACCAGAGTGTGGAAGCAAGTAATTAATGTTCTTTGGAATTTCTCTGTCATCCTGTAGAGTGGTCGTGTCGGTGTTTTGAGGATACAGCAGGAGTCCGTGGAGCTGACTTCAGAGCTGAATGAGATGAAAGGACAGCTTGGCCAAAACTCTGGAGCAGACGCAGTAGGTATGCGATTCTTCACATAAAAATAAAAATATGTCTCACCTGAAAGTGCCTGATTTCCTTGTTCTCTTCCATTTATGTTTGCTGGTGCTGTGCCCAGTGCCGTTGTAAGGTCTCAGGGTGGCCTATCTTCTCCTGTGCCCTCTGTGAGACATGCCCAGCTGAGACCTCTCCCTGTCAGGAGGCTCTCCGGAGACTCATCAGCGTGTAACCGTTCTCTCCCATCCCGACAAGCTGGTCGCTCGGGCTATTTGCTGTTTGAGTTCATTAGCAACATTCAGATCAGTATTTTAGTAAAGAATTAGAACCGCCTACATTCAGATCGCAGTGATTAACGTGATTTTGCTCTTGAATTTCTCTCCACAGAAGCACGGTCAATTTTCTTCTCTCTTCCTTCATTTCTGAGGTAGTGCAAAGTAGCAGGAGCATCTGAATCCGTTCCAGGAGTCCTTTCTCTTCCAGCTCTGGCTAACAGGGAATTAGTGACATGAAGTAAGGATTTAGAAACCCTCCCTGGAGACTGCATCCTTCAGATCTCTGTTTGCTGTTTCTCTGCAGGGATCCACTGGCTGATCTGAGACGTTCTTCAGTGCAGCGTGAATACTTCTGTGCTGTGAACTCAGCGTGGGTCTGACGAGTGCTGTAGCCAAAACCAGCTAATCAGAGGAGCACCAATAGAGCCAATTACTGCTCAGGCTGCGCTTTCAGCCACTCATGCATGTGCCACAGTTATTCATTCACTTCCTCCTCTTAGATAGTCTTGTAGACTTTGAGACAGGGTTGTGGTTTTCCCAGGCAGGAGCTCTTCCTTTTCTTCCACACATCTTTACAGATATTTAAACCAAAGGTTTCTCCCTCAGGGCTGTGTCATTTTCTTTGCTGTTTCTCTAGCGATGCGGGTGATTTAAGCTTTTTAATAAAACATAGCTCTGCTCTGTCTCTCTCTTTGCCTTTAAAGTATTGACAGAGTTGAGTGTTAGTCCAGGTATCAAACAAGAGAGCACGGTACTCCGAGTCTGGCTGCCTTTCTGATGGGTGTAGGTGATCTGAAACCTCAGCCCAGCTGTCTTTTATTTATATATCCGCAGTGATTCCTTTGTAGTCCAGGGTACAAAATATCAAACCCAGATTTCTTTCCCCCTGCCCACCCCTCTTTAAACTGGGTGACCTACAAAGATGAATATTTGGCTGTGTTAGTGTCCCCGCAGGAAGAGATGTTTTCGTTAGCTTCTTCTGTCTATGCTTCTCTAACGTGAGTCATTCTTCTCATAGTTTGACATTTGGTCCATCATATTTAACTGGTTTTGTACCAATGTCTGGGCTGGGTGATTCCTATTAAAAAAAAAAAATATCATATTCCCTGGCCAAAGTTCTCTGTAGTTCTTTATGTTTCTTCCTTTCAAAGAGTAATCACGACCATGAAGAAACAGGATCTGTCTTTGGGGATCAGCCGGGAATACACTGCTGTCTCAAAGAGTTTGAAAAGATTTACTTTATGCACAGCAGTAAAAAGGCTTTCTGTAATACCATTTAGAATTTGAATGGAAAAATGAGTCAAAAGATCAAACAGTTGGTATGGATGGAGATCTTCACCTACACCTTCATTGTAACTTTCTGCCCTTTCTTGGCCCCTTCAGTCTTCACCCTTCCCCACTGTCCATCCTCCCCATCCTGCCCTCACTGTGCCCACACGGTCCTGCTCTCCTCTCTCTCTGCCCCAATCTCTGACAAGTCTCACCAATTTAAATGCAGTTTCCTTTGGATAGGGACCTCTGTCTGTGTCCTCCTACCCAAACTCCCATCTCAGCCTGGCTCCCTGACATCTGGGGACATCTGGCCCTCATCTCAGACCCGTCGTGGCTGAAGGGGAACTGTCACTCTCATTCCAAGGGACTCTTTCCCCCTTTCTCAATCAGTGACACTATCACCTCCTCTTATCTATCACTTGGGCTCACAACCTGGATGTCATCTTCACCTTAGACTTTCCTCTCTCTTCCCAAGGTTGTTTAGACACTTTTCCTGTAGCTTCTCCCAGACGTGCCTTTCCTACCATTCACACAACAAAGATGCCGTGCAGGCTCTTTCTTCTCTTGTCTTGAGTCCTGCAGCATCTTTTCCTGGGCAGACCCAGCCTTGGCCCACCACTATCTACCCAACTTGTTGCTACATGCACTCTTTTTCTAGCTCATCACTACTGATCACGTTCACCACCCATCTTTTCCCAGGGCTCCCTTGGCTACCCACATCCACCCCTTGCTTCATGCCAGGGTCTCACAGAAGAGCTTTGAGGCAAGGACCTCCTCAGCTCTGCATTTCTGCAGCATCTGGTTCGTAAGCCATGACTGCAGGTCCAAGAATAAGAATAGCAACAACGTGCAAGCTGATTCCAGCCCAAGTCAGTGGAGGCCAGAAGTTGCTGCGCTCAGAAGTCTGTTCATAAATCAATGTGAAACGCGCTGTCTGAGCATAGCTCCCAGTAGACACGGATCTGCATAACACATACCACTGACACAACTGGCGATGGGAAAAATATCAAAACATATCATTCCCACAGCTGTGGAGGAATGAATAAAGATGTCTAATTCCCCTGTCCCTGGGGTGAACCCTGGTCCAGGTAAATGCACTTCTTATAAATCAGAGGTTTTAAAAGCGGAGGGACTGTTAGGAAAGTCTAATCTGAGCACACTGAGCTAGAAGATGATACCCAGGGACTCCTGTGTCAAGATCATAACTGAATTTGGAAGAAGAGAGTGGGAGAAAGACATCCAACCCTCACTTTAAAATCTCAGGTGGTGGAGAAACAAGTTCATCCCTTGGTGAGTTGTTCCAATGCTAAAATCTTGTGCTTTTTCCCACTCTTGATTTGCCTGGCTTCAGCTTCCAGCCATGTAGCGCTGTTGTCTGCTATGTGAGAATGGAACCCTCTTATTAGAAATCCTCACACAGTTTTGGCATTTATAATCCAACAATCAAGCATTCCCTTGAATAAATTGAATACAGTTTCTTGTACTCGGTGGCAGGATGACCAGACTATCAGTCATTGTTGTAACTTGATTGCCCCAGATTTTCAACCTCCTTTTCTCCTGCAGAGACCCGAGATGAGCTCTGGATTGTAGAGACTGGCCTCCAAAGAGTCAGGGAGAGGGCAGCACCACCACTCCTATTTGGTTTTCTGCTTCTTCATCCAAGAACCACATTTATTCTGCTGGCCAGTGTTACATAATTATGGAGCAATTTCCACCAGTCACTCCTGAAGAAAAACTGCATTGGCAAAGTAAAATTTGCACTTCAATCCTAGCTCAGTCAAGTGAAGGCAATTCTGGCCTGGTTTGGGGTCAGACCAATCATCCCTCCAGCACCCAGTCACTCACACTGGGTCTCTTCAGCTGCAGGGGAGCGATGAAGAAAGTGATGCTGTACGTGCCTAAGTCCTAATGCAGCAGTGATATTGTAGGACTTTGGTTCTTGTCAGGAGATAAGAAGATGGGGATGTGAAATGTTTTTCCTTTGCTTTAATAGCTCAAGTTTTCTGGATTTATATCCTGTCCCTCCTATGTTTTCAAGGAGTTGAATCTGTTTTAATTTTTGAATCACAGCTGGAGGTAACATGTTTGACACCATCTTCTTCTAAAGTGAATTTAGTGCTGCTAAATGGTAACAGATTGCCAGGGCTGAGTTCTCCCTGTGCCCCTGGCAGAGGAGCAGCAGGACAAACCTGAGCTGGGGAAGGGGTTGCCTTTCAAAAGGGCCAAGATGCTCTCAAACCAAAGCCAGCTCTGTCTTTGCTGAATGCAGAGATGATGTGCAGGTAGATCCAGCAGAGGCAGGTCATCAGAGACAATGTCTCTCCCTGTGCAGCCTTCCAGTCTGCAGGAACCACTTTACCTTTCCTTCATCAGTCAGAAACCAGCATCTGACCTCAGAGGATCTTGTGTAAAACCCATACGGCAATGAGAATCATGACTCTCATGCTATTACTGACTGAGCAGGAATGGGCATGTGTGTCCAGGAGGTTGCATGGCCCTGACTTGGGATGGTCCCATGCAGACCAACCTTTCTTCTTGCAGTTTGCCTAGATAAAACAAAAAGGGGAGAAAGGCATCTTATAATGAGAGACCTTGGCACCACATATAGTTAATGCAATTGAACTCACACTCTGCTCAGTTTTCACAACTAGGTTCTTACTCTGGTGAGTTAATTCCCTTTGATGTCCCTTCTGTCCCTCCCGTGCTTTTGCTGAGCCTAAAATAACCCAACTGTCCATCTTGCTTATGGAATTACTGAACTTTTAAGAGAACACAAAGTGCTGTCACATGAGGATTTGGGATTAAACCTCTCTTGTTTATGTTAAACATAACATCTTAATTCTTCCACTGCTGGAGGGCATATGAGTCTCCACAACCCCAAAGAAACCTGCTTTCAAGCCCTATAGCAAAGGTCACTGTGATTTGTTTCTCATTACAAATGTTCTTTCCGGTAAAGCTGTCTCATGGTATATGACAGTTTTCTTACAAAACACCTTTATGCAATTTAAAGCATTTTTACTTAAATATTTTCCATTGTAAAACAACATATGCTTATTTTTCAGCACATTTCTCTCAAACTGCACTAATCAGTGGAGTAACTGACTTTTTTCCAGGGATGTGGTAAGGAACATAACTGCCTGCCATCCATGTTTCATCCAACAGCCGAGGAGCTCTGGATCTGGTGGGGGGATCCCACTGAAGCTGGCAGCTCCCTGAACTGGGTTTAACTCCAGTCTCCTGGCTCTGGGAGTACCCCTTCTGTACAGATGTGTGTGCACATCTGGAGGGGTAGACCTGTGGGAAAGGGGGGCAAGGCAGCACGGATTACTGAGTAGTAGATTACTGTAGACTACTACTGGGGTGAGAAACGCTCCTGCACCCCATGAAGTCCCACAGATGAAGGGAATAGGAAATAACATGAGGGATGAGGCAGACCTGAGGTGATGCAGAGCCCAAGAGAAAACCAGAGACAGCAGGGGAAAGGCAGAGGAATTGGGAGGAAAGTCAAGGAAAGACTCAGGACAGGAGAGAAGGGGCAGTGCGGGAAGTAATGGCTCAAGGAAAATTTTAGGCAAAGAAGGAATGAAGGAAGGAATTAATGTTTGGAATTTAACTTACTGAACATCATATTGAAAAACTATTGTGAGCGCTGCTTGCAGGTGTGCAGTATAAACACCATCAGAGACACCTGCATTTCCCCACAGGAGCTGTCAGCCCTTCTGTAAAACCATTCAGCAGTGTCACACTGGCCAGCTTGCATTGCCGAAAGTCCTGCAGAAAGTCCTGCAGAAAGCTGAGCTGAGCTTGAGTGTCATGCCCTGCCTCTCGGCTGGTCCCCGTGCTCCTGACTTGCCTGCAGCCAGAGATCTGCTCTCCTTCGTCTGCCCGCCTTCCCAACGTGACCCCACCATCACCATCGTTTGATGGGCATCCAACCATCTAGACAAACCTCACAAAGTGGCTCAATGCCCTGCTCCATTAGTGCATGAGCTCTGTATTTTTCTGTGTCTTGAGTAGGTCTTGTTCTTTGGTATGCTTTTGAATAGGGCTTTCCAGATCTGTGAAGACACAGTGTTCACAGAGCAGCTGACGTGAAAACACATCCCCCCTGCCATTGTGCAGGAGGTTTATTTGGATTTTAAAAATTGCCCTCAGGAAAGGATAAAAAAACTACGCTTAACCCAGTGAGTTAACCCAAGCACGAGTCCAAGGTAGTGAAATGGGCTCTGATCCAGCTCCCCCACCAGAGATTGCTCCCTCCTCTCATGGGAATCAGCTGTCTCGTTGCTGAGCAAAACTGTCCTCCTGACTCAGGGGAATTTCTTCCCCCAGGAGCTGTTAGCAATGCCACTGACATTCATCGGGGACTCACTTGGATGCCAGCAATGAAGGCTGTGCTGCTGATGGTGTTGGTCATCACGTCCTGCTCCCGAACTCCTTGGCAATGAGATGCTCCCACGCGCCATTGGCATTACAAAGGAGAAAACGCCTCTACTTCTGAACCTGCCTTGGCTAAGTGAAATGCATCCATGCAACTCGCTGAATAACCTGTTGGGAGAGGCTGACTGCTATGCTGCTGTGCAGTAGATCGGTGCGTTTGCACACAGAGAGCAGCCAGCGCAGGGTTTTATGTCAAGGCCAGGACAGCTGTTCCCTGGCCACCACTTCAAGGGTGGATGACACATGTACAAGGCAGGTGGTGTTGGAGCCAGCGAAGGCTACAAAATCCAGCAGCAGCAGCAGCCTAAGCAAATAATTTGCTGGATTATATTGCCTGTCAGCAAAGCTGCCTGGCTCCTCCTTGGACTGCATTAACTGTTCAGGCTGAAACATTACGTTTTGCATGTTTATCTTGGGGAGATTTATGTGGAAAATGTTTCAATGGTCTCTTCACCAGAGAAGGCTAAAGAGCAATGTCTTGTTTTGCTTGTGTTGAAGACTGTGTTCCTACGAGTAGAGGCGAGACCTTCACATCTGGCTGAAAGGTGGGGATGGAGAAGGGGATTGACTGGAAGGATAAGATTTGGGGACCAAAAAGCCAAGCCTGGTAGGTCACATTTTCTTACTACATAAGGGTTGTGAAGTCACATCTATTAACATGTTTGTGGCACTCAGATAATGTGAAGACAAGCATCACAGGAAAGCCCATATACATGTTAATAGTTCTGTCTCTCAAGTTCTGCCTCTCAAATCCTTAATGATTCAAGGACAGGGGATTTCAGGACATTTGCACACTGAGCAGTGAAGATAAAACATAACTGCTCTCTGGAAGGGCAAAGTCCAAACTACCGCCCAGGGTTCACCATCCTGAACGAAGGCTTAGGAGACAGCAGACGTTCTTGTGTTACTGAAGATTTATCATTACTCATTTGCATCTGTGCATGTGTAGCACTTGATGAGACACCAGGAAAGACGTTCTGTGCTGTTCCCATCTCCAATGCAATAGTTAGAGAAGAACTGCCTTCTGCAGACACTCTGCTAAAGACCCTGCTCTGCAGAGGCTTGCTGGAGCTGGGCACAGGCACAGCCTGAGGTCTTGCAGGAGACTGAAACACTTAGAAGGGACTTTCACAATGTAAACGGCCAGAAGAAGTTGTCCTCACTACTTGGAGGGCCATCCCATTCCAGGAGTTACTGGGAATGAGAGTACAAAGTCACTTGCAGCCCGTCCATCCTCTTGCTGTGAGTTTGCTGCCAAGGTTCAGCTCCGAGCCTTGTCTGCTGCACAGGTGATAACATAACCATAAGGAAAGAAAAATATCTCTTTCACAGAGATGTATGTTAACCTCCAGTTCTGATTAAATATATCCCAGCTGCTAGGAACAGCTGTGAAAGATTTTTTTTCTTTGCCTTTTTCAAGTGTGATGCATTCCTCCTCTTCACTGTCCCCTCATGAAGGGGGGAAGAAGAGCATTGGATAAAAGCCTTGCTCCAGGGCAAGAAAAAATCCAAACTGCAGCTTTGCATAAATCTGTCACTTTGATTCCCCTGAGAACAACTGCAAACTTGAAAAATGGCATAGTAAAGCAGGCACAGGTGTTAACTCCTCTTTTTTTAATTGGTAAAAAAAACATGCAGAAAAAGTTGCTGCGAACAGCCCCCAGAACATGATTTCCTTCATTCAGCTTTATGCTTCATTAGCTCTTCCAGGACAATCTCTGTGTCAATAAAGTCTTATTTCTAAACCAGAAAGGAAACAGGCAAACTGCCCTGTTTCAATATCTGCTGCAAAATCCACATTAACCACCCTTTGCTGCTTCTGCTGTTTTATTCTCTCCCTGGAATGATTTGTGAGGGGGGTTTTGCGCTCTCTCTCACTTTTAAATGCTGATGCATCAAAGATTGGCTGGGTTTGGCTCCGGGGTGGGAGGGCAGCCTCTGAGGAGGCTCAGTGATGTCTTTCACCCCAGGGTCAGCTTTGTATCCTGCTTCAAATTTGGCTCTTTTACTTGAAACAAAGAAACCCTGTTGTCACAAACGCTTCTCCTCTCCTCAATCCAGGCACTTTCATCCCCAAACCCTTCAGCAACAAGTGGCCAGATTTCGCTGCGGCGAGCGGAGGCGGCCACGGGGGCTGAGTTCATCTTTGCTGGGACCCAACGCGGCGATGCCCTGGTTGTGCCCCGGGAGGACTTTGGCAGCACTGAGGAAGCCTGGAGGCAAGGGCTGCCCCGAGACGGGTGGAAGGAAGGAGAACCAGCCACATCGGGGGCGTACGGCAGGACCCCCCACGCTGGCAGGGGTGGCACAGGTACCCCTTGCCCTGCCTGGGGCTCCTCTTGCCCCCCAGGTAGCCCACGCAGACCCTGGCTGGCTGCAGCCCAGCTCCACACCCCTACCTTTGTCCCTTAATCTCTCATGCTTTAATTAATCAGGAAGGGTTTTCGTTAAGGCTCTGTTGTAAAGAAGGAAATTGCTTTTGCCACTGCAGTCCCAAGAGCTGTACATTTCTCAGGCAATTAGACCTTTATCAGGCTTTACGCTGCAGAGATAAAGTTTGCTGAATTTGTGTTGACTGACACAGACATATAGTTTAAATAATGTAAGTTAATTGCTTTGAAGTCCTTTTTTTCCTGTTTTGGGGCTGGTTTTTTTATTTGTTTGTTTTAAGTCCTTGCCCAGTTCATTGGTGAAACTATATTTGCAGTAAATGAAGTGAAAATATTTAGGACTGTGTTGGGTACCACTACTCACAGTGTCTAAGCCCGGCAAGCTGCTCTCTCCAGGTGTGATAGACTTGGTGACCACTTCTCTCCTGCGACTGTTTTGGGAGCACAACCTGATGGGGCCAGAGAGCCCAGCAGATAGCTCACCCCTTTCTCACACTGAACCACCCCAGGACTCACGGTGCTGAGCCAGGAGACTCAGCTCTCACTCTAACATCAAGGGAAGCTGCCCACACCAGGACAGCTCTAATCCTACTCACTATAATCTGAGGGTATATGGAAAATGGTTTACCCACCAAGGTAGTTTTGCATTTCAGTGCTGTGCTGCTTGTGTTGGAAGCCAAATTAATAACAAGGTTTGGCCAAGTTCTGCGTAGGTTGAAACCTGACATTTGGCTCAGCTTCTGTCTGATGAAGAGCAAGATTTCAGCATCCCCATCAGCAGCTTTGCTTCTGGGTCTGTCGTTCCCATTCCAGCAAACAAGCCATGGGTGGCTTGCCTCCAGATTAGGATACCTGTGGGTCTTGTGAGTTGTGGCGGGAGGGTTACATGGGGTTGGGTTTAAATAGATGAAAAGTCAGAATTTGTGAGATTTTTGCGGCCTATGCAATTAATTCGTAATGACAGAGCTAGCATGAATTCCACCACTGCAGTACATGGCTGTGCCTGGGGACATGCAGAAGTTCAAGCTAATAATGTATAGTTCGTTGTGTGGTAGCTGATGGATCACACTGAATCATACCAAGAGTTGTGCTGGATTGTGCTTGGAGTTCCTCATTTCAATAACCTACCAACCCTCACTGAAATCAACGGGAGGCTGAAACTGATGCTTTTAATGTGAGTTGGGTTGACTGTTGAAACCCAACATTATTTGAGATCATCTCTCTTACATTCTCCCTCCGAAAGCCAAGAAACTTATTATGGACAAGTGCTAGCCTACATAGATATGATGAATATATGCTATGATTTATACTCCACAGTTCAGATCAGAGTTCAGATCTCCCTTAAGCATAAGATCCTTTTTTATCCAATATCCAGAAGTGCTAGGAGACAGTTGGAGTCCTTGGTTCTTAAAATCACTTCCCTCTTGGTTCACCTTTCCTTAAAGGCATTTGAGAAAGTGATGAGTCCTGCATGGATTGGAAATGGCAGAACGTTTTCTGAAAGGCAACAGAAATACACGGAAAGACAGTAAAACCAAGCTGGCCCTGCAGGTAGGGACTTGGACTCGGGACACCGGAGTGTAATTCCCTTTTCTGCCACTGGCTTCCTGTGACATTTTGGGCAAGTCACCAAAGCCAAATACTTAAAAATATGAGTCTTAGTCCCATTGTATCCCAGATTCCCATTTGTAACTAGGGATAACACCATTTTCTTTGATCACAGTGGTGTGGTGAAGCAGAGGTCCTGGACTATCACGATACTACAGTAATGGCAACTACATGAATAAAACTCATGCTGTAGGAAAGACTACTAACAAAGAATTTATAACTAGCAAATCAAGGAAAAGAAATACAGGAGTGAAATGTTCAGAATTGCTAACTATGTGTTTAAAGGTTTGGGAAAATGCCTAGAGCTGCAAGTAGGTGCCAGAGAAATTAATTACGATAATAAAACTTCTGGGAAGAGGTGGAAATGCTGGAATGATCAAATCATGTGTAATTACGAGGAACATTTTCTGTCTTCTTGGTAACACAGAGCTGCAGGGAATGTGTGTGTTGCCTCCAGAAATGTTAGGGGCTGGGATGTCATTCTTTCAGAAACAAAACAGACAAGAACCAAAAGGGGTAAAAAAAAAAAGGAAGAAAAAGAAAATAAAAGCCAAACCAAACAAATGCCTCACAGGTCATGATACAGCAGCCAAACCTTTGAAAGGCAGCCAGGGGAAATTCCCTGAGAAGCTTCCCTCAGCTCAGGTAGGAATTCCTCACCCCTAACCTTTGTTTGGGATCAGCTGAATCATGTTATATGGTCTTATTTTTCACTCCAGCCATACACCTCCAGTCTGCACACACCCAAGTGGATTATCAGGACAAACAAGCCTCTACAATTCCTTTCTTTCCTCCAGCCCTCATGTTCATGCTTGGAGCTTCTTTTCCAACATAGTGGCCTCTGCCCGAGCCACGCTGGTCTCAAAGGGCAGTATGCAGAGCCCACAAGACCAGAAGTGCTTGCTGCAGCAAAAAGCCGTGCAATTGCTCCCTCACTGACATATTTAAAGGCAATATTTGACAAACTGCTGCTCATTGCAAAAAATTCTTCATAAAAACCCAGCCCTTATGGCAAGTTGGCAGCACAATTACCTAAACTCTCCTTATAGAAACTCCAGGTCACTGGTGACTGTTTAAGGCTGTGCTGTTTCAGGATTAATTAATTGCCTCTTGGGTTTCCCCTGGCTCTGCAAGGCTTTTCCTGGATTCACACACACTGCCAGCTGCTGCGCAGAAAGCCAGTGAGGAAAGATAGGGCTGGGAGAGGAGATACAGATGGGCCCTGTCTAGCAAAGCTTTGGTTTTGTTGGCTTCTGAACATCATGATCTCTTCGTGCTGCAGCTCTTGTTGCGCTACAGGCCGTTGAAAAGAAATAATAAAAAAACACATTGCAAGCCATGAAAATGAAAGGCTTTGATCTTGCTCTGCTGTTTGGGAGAAAGGCTGCAAACTCCATGCTGCTGAAAGGCAGCATTAGCTGAGCTTCTTGGAAACTCACTCCTAAAGGCTTCATCCGAACTACAAACTGGGTCCACCACTGCAGCTTGTGTTGACCCTTTAATGGAAGCTTTGGTACACAGTAGTGGGATTCCCCCCCACACCAGTACAGAAGGTTTTCTTGATTCTTATCCCTTATAGAAATGGCATGTGATTCTCATTCCTTACAGAAATGGTATGCAATTCTCTATGGAATAATTGCTTTGGTGCATCACATGGCTTGTCCTCAACATGGCACCCAAAAGCCCTCACTCAGTGAGTGTTCAGCATCATCCTGGAGCACTGTCCTGGTGGATGCTCCCATCCTTTGGCAATACTTAAACACCTTTAAATCAGGCTGTCTGCCTCCTTAGGTGGCATGCTACTTAGGATTCAGACCACTTTTTCTGGACGCTCTGCAGAAGGATCCCTGGAGATCCCATGAAAGAAAGGAAATCTTTACACTGTATTTTGTGTCTGTTGGCTCCGCAGTGATGCTATCATGTATCTCCTGGATTGCTGACATCTTGGCATTAATCCTCATTGGATTTCTTTGCCGGCTATATCCTGATGTCTCAGATATGGTTTATGCCTTTACTGACAAGTCCATCAACAGACAGTCCACCCCATTAAAAAAAGACTACCCCTCAGAGAAGCCACCCATTCTCAATATTTGTAAGTGGGTTTGATCTAGAGATTCCCAAACCCAGTACTTTCAAAGAACACACCACACGGGCAACTTCCATCTGTAAACTGCAAAAGCCACCAGGGTGGTATGACAATCTGATGTGCCATCCTACTGCACCCCTTCCCGATGGTTTACTGGGATTAAGAGACCCTATCCCTTAACTACTGTGTAATTTCACCAGGGGTGTTATAAATTTATTGCAGTCTTTTCCAGAGATGACAGCATTTCAGCTAGGCGATGCTGTGGAGCATCATATTCTAGTGGGGTTCTCACCCTGCATTGCACAAGTATCCAAATGCCCTTCAGAAACGCCTCCAGCAGTGTTTACTGCCTTTTTCTTTTTTCACTCCCCAAGTTAAAAAGCTATTGTTTGTCAGGCTTTTTTCTTCTTCACATACTTTATATGATCAGCTCTCAATAAGTGCATCATTTAAGCTTTAGGATGAAACCTGGAAATAGCACTCAGACCCCTGGAGAGTTCATTCCTACAAACTAAAGATGCTTTCAAACCATTCTGCCTGATTGCATCCCGATACCGAATGATTCAAGAGAGCAATCCTTATTCACTTCTGCCACTCTTTTGGTGAGAACCATGGGGGCAGCGGGCTGTTTGGCTTTTTTTAATTTTGGTGTTTTTATCCTATTTTCCACCTCAGTCTGCACCTAATTCTCAGATATGTTAGCTCAAGCTAGGAAGTAACTAACTGCTGTGATTTCAAGTGAGATGGGGTTTACTCAGCTCTCTGCCTGCTTTGCTCAATTATTAATGTTGGAGCACTATTGATTTTGCCTCCCTGAGCTTAGTGGCAAACAAGGGCTGAAAAATAGAAGTGGCAAGCAAAGGAACAAGAAGAAAACAGCATCTGCTTCTGACACAGTTCAGTCATCTGAAATCCAAGTGGCCCATGAATTATGTTAACCTGTGAAAAGTCATTCCCACAGACGTTATTTTTTCCTTCTCAAATTCCTCTAGTTATTTTCACTCAACATATTCCTCATTTCCCGGGTTCAAGGATGAGGTGTTTTGGGGTAATGGCTTTGGGTAAGTGATACCTTTGCATTGGGCTGGCTGTAATCTAGGAAGCTCTTTGAGATTTGGTATGTAGATATCGCACTGAAGCACTTACAGGCAAAACAAGTTATAAAACTAAAATAATATATTAGCCCAGCTCTCACTCTCAGACACAATCTTCCCCCCTCAATCCTCAAATATGCTTTACTGGCTGCAGTCTCAGGCAGTCCAAAATCTTAGATGACCCCTTGCTTTCAAAGAATAAAGCAGAGAAAATGCCTCTTAAGAAGTTTACTGTCACAAGCTCTCCCCACCGCAACCCTAAACCTCTCCCTAGCTTACACATCCTACATAAAAATCCTCCAGGACCCTAACGCACCCTCCAACATGGTCTCTCTGCTCTGGGACACACTACTGCTGCCAAAACCCACTGTGTCCAGCTGGGACTCCATCAGTGGCTGTGTTAGAGCCCAGCTTTGGCCTCAAGGAGGAACTACTGGGGCTTTTAAAGAGATTTGTACTAACTCCCCACTCAGACCATAGCCTATAAACAGAGAGGGTGGTTTCAGAGGGAAAGTTATCGGGTCAAGGCAAAAATCTTCGCAGAAGTCAGAACTGGCCATGTATAGATCAATAGTATTTTACTGTGATATCAGGGAGAGCCCAGATCCTATAGTGATGCACTATAGAAAAAACTGCAAGTAGAAGCAACCCCTCAAACAGAAACCCTGTTGGGAACCATGCCAGGTCTTAGTGATAGTTGACCCTGGGCTTAATTCAGATTTTGTCACAGGTCCTTTTTCTGGGGAAGAATTGGCTAAACCAAAGCAATGAGACCTGGATAGGAACTCTGTCCTTCAAGCCCTACTCTAACATCGCAATGGTAATAAACGCATAAGGTAAAAAAAATACATCAAACTAATACTTAAATGAGTATCCAAATGCTTCAGTGAGAGCAAGTCCCTAAAATTCATTACATTTCCTTCCCCTTTCAGCGTCTCTTGTGTAAATAATCCCCCTTTAATAGACAGAAGCTATGATGTAATGCAACCAAACATAAGCCTGACTTCTTTCTCTGCAGTGCACAGAGTTGAGGCCAGGTACCCCTTCTGCTTTGTACCCTCTAACCCAATGGCCAGTCAGAAGAATCAGGCAGCCAGGGAGAAAGGAAAGAGATTAAAAGAGATGGCTGCAAGTGAAGCAATGAGCACCATAGGAATGACTGCAAAGAAGCTGCCTGGGGTCCTGTTCGGGTCTGCATCATGACCTGTGCAACTCTGTTCACCTCAAGGGAGCTTAGCAAACAGAAGTAACCACATGTATTTACTTCCTGTACACTATATTCTCCAATAATCTACCCAAAGAAAACAATACTTCTTTAGACAAGAAAGCAAGGGAACAAGTACGTGAAGAAAAAATAAAACGTATAAAGCAAGCATCAGCTTTGAGGCTACAATGTATGGGTTAACAAGATCTTTTAATAGGTTGTTTCTCTGTCTTCACAGAACTCAGTATGTCTAGAAACACATTTTTTTATAGCTGGTTTTCTATAACATCAGCTTGTTCTCATCTCTGTAACTAGTTTATTGCAGCTATGATAATAATTGATCGACTTGTAAACCTGATTATAAAGTCTGCTCCCTCATCTGCTTTGTTCCTTGCCTGACTCCTGCTTTTGAAAGCAGCAAGGATTTACAGTGGTGGCTGTCGTCGGCATCCATCCCCTCCCCGGCTTGCCATTAACGCTGCCTGGTTTGGGAAGCGCAGTCTGGCTCCCGTGGAGTGGCTGAGGATGTCTGGTTACAGAGCCTCCAGCCATCAACACCACCTGGATCTGATTCTAGCCGAAAAGAGAATATCAAAGTTGCAGAGGGAGTCAGAAAGGCTGGCAGAAGGGCCTCTGTCTTGTATTCTAGCATCCTGTGGTCCTCATGGGTCGCACTTGTGAGATACTGAACCGCACAGAAGTGGATGCCCTTCAAACAGCCCTCTGGATTTCATAGTTACGATGCTGTCTAGGGCACCTGAAGGCAAAGATAGACAATGCATTAAGTATAAGATACTTGAGAGGGATCACTTGCTACTGGGGACATCCGCAGGCTATCCCTTGAGAAATCCAGTCTGAATCACCCCCAGCAGAGTTGACAGGCAGAAACAGGATTCAACAAAGGGTTTGACTGGATATCAGTCTGCATCTCATCAGGAAGCTGGACCTCATTTCTGCATGCACTGATGTCTCTCCCTTTAATACCCAGGTACATCCTTTCATGGAGAAAACAGATGGTTACTGTGCTGCCTGGCTGTGCCATGAGGAGCTTAAGTGTTGCCAAAGCCATTTTTTATCTCCTTGGAAATGCTGAAATGGGTTGGGAATTCCAGATTATGAGTACTGAGAAATTATGTTTTCTCAGTGAAGAGAGCACCGGGACAAGAAAGGAGTGCTTTGCCATTTCTCTGCAGCACTGTGCTTCAGCCCTCAGTGGGGAAACCATGGAGTCGGGTAGCTCAGGAGCCAAGTCCTGTGCTCAGGGATGAAAGGGAAAACCCACCTGAAAGCCCCGTGCCAGCTGCAGCCTGGCTGTGTGGCTGGACCTGTCACACAAGACAAAGAGAGGAAGATATTTGTTCCATGACACAGTGTAGAGTCTTACGTGCCAAGACAAATGAGCTCACCCATGCAATGCCACACGGCTCTGCACAGCTCAAGTTAGGAAGCACTGTTACAGCCACGTTGTCATACACGAACCCTAAATTAAGACAATTTATTTCCACATGGGGGGAATTCACCATGTACTCATCTACCTAAGAGACATGAGCTAGATGCCCAATGTCAACTGGCCTTGCAAGTAACAGGTGCTTTAATTTAATTACCAGTGCTTGAAAACCCAAATCAAAGTCTCTGTGGATGAAAAACATGGCAATTGACTGACATAAAAATCCTTAACTTTCCAAGCCAAGATGTCCCTTTAGAGCTGAAACAAGTATAGAAATCATTGCCATGATAACTAGATTAATCTTTCTTCTCGAGGACATGAGGTATCCAACTAAGCAAGACTAGTAGCAATAATTCCTTGATTTAAATAAAATAAGTGTATGCACTAAGTGTATTTCAGCAAAATGCACTGAGTTTTATTCATACCACTAGTGGTAATAATAACAGTTAACAGATCAGAAGCATTGTTTCATGTCCTAAGGAGCTTTAGAAGCACTAAGGAATTAAGGATTTGCTAATAAAGAATGGTGAATAAACAAAAATCACAGAAGGATTTTAAGAAGTTTGAATAAGCTACAGAAATCAGTGGAAGATAAATGAGAACCCAGAGAAATCTGGTTTGTATTCAAAATCCCTAAAACCAATAATGTAACATGGTCTGGGTGAGATGAGGTCAGTGTGTCTCTTTGCAGAGCTGAACAGATGTGGCCACAACACAGAACCCACTACACAGAGGTCCTTTTCTCAGGAAATTTGGGACAGATATAGATGGTAATTCTGGCAAAGGCACATCATGCCAAGCAGCAGATCCCAAAGACAAGGATAAAACCAGGAGAGAAAACTGCAAGAAGATGGTCAGAACATAAATATGCAGGTATATTAGCCTAACATCTTTCTCCAGTTCTACTTTTGGAGATACTTGAAATCATAATAAATAAATAAAACCCTGCTGCATCAGAAGGGGAAATCTGTGATCAAAGAGTTCTTTCAAGGTGCCCTTAAAATTAAGGCATTAGATTTACACTGGTACTGAAGCACATACGCAGCTATTTAACCAGCTCTGGGCCTTTTATTTTTCAGCTGTTGGCAATGTTGGAGCCTAAGCCCCTGCCCAGGCTTTGCTCACTAGCAGCACTATCTTTGATTCAAGCATCTGTGCATTTTAGTGTTGTATCTTAAGGCTCAAACCTACAAAACACCAACTTCACATAAGAAGTGCTGAGCGCCCTCAGCTGTCTGAAAAGCAGTTTGTTTTCTGCCAAAATTTCAAGGCTGTGTTTACGACCTTGAATAGCCTCGGAAAAATTCTCTCCTCTTCTTTTTCTTGCAAACCAAATTCTTCCCAGTATTCACCACTGTGACAGTGCAATGGCAGGCTCTGGATTTCTGGCCTGTTTTGCAGAGGGTGAGTGCTGCATGTTTGCCACCAAGCAAGATAGATTAACCCCGTTGTGCCCGGGAGGCAGAGCAGAAGTGCTGAGCGGCCGATGCTGGCATTCCTCTGGGATCTAGGCATCACTGAGAGCTGGGGTACCTCTCTGTGGTCTGCAGGGCAGATGTCCATCGAAGGCATCTCACTCTAAGTCCCTGTCGTGGTTTAACCCCAGCCAGCAACTCAGCCCTACACAGCAGCTCGCTCACTCCCCCCTGGTGGGATGGGGGAGAGAATCGGAAGAGTAAAAGTGAGAAAACTCCTGAGTTGAGATAAAGACAGTTTAATAGGTAAAGCAAAAGCTGCACACAAGCAAAGCAAAACAAGGAGTTCAGTCACTGCTTCCCACGGGCAGGCAGGTGTTCAGCCATCTCCAGGACAGCAGGGCTCCATCACGCCTAATGGTGACTTGGGAAGACAAACGCCATCGCTCCAAACGTCCCCCCTTCCTTCTTCTTCCCCCAGCTTTATGTGCTGAGCATGACATCCCATGGTCTGGAATATCCCTTGGGTCAATTGGGGTCAGCTGTCCCGGCTGTGTCCCCTCCCAACTCCTTGTGCCCCCCCAGCCTCCTCGCTGGTGGGGTGGGGGGAGAAGCAGAAAAGCCCTTGGCTCTGGGTAAGCCCTGCTCAGCAGTAACGAAAACATCCCTGTGCTATCAATGCTGTTTCCAGCACAAACCCAAAACATAGCCTCATACCAGGTACTGTGAAGAAAATTAACTCTACCCCAGCCAAAACCAGCACATGAGAACATCCTTGCTTGATCCTATGAGTTCTCTCTGCCTTGGGATTCAAGTTTCTCAAACACACTGTAGTTTCATGCAGAGTTTATGCCTCCATAAACTAACACAGCTGCTGAAAGAATCAGCCCTTCTTCCTCTCTATCATAGAATCATAGAAGGGTTTGGGTTGGAAGGGACATTTAAAGATCATCTGGTTCCAAGCCCCCTGCCATGGGCAGGGGCACCTTCTGCTAGACCAGGTTGCTCAAAGCCCCATCCAACCTGGCCTTGAACACTGCCAGGGATTTGGCGTCCACAACCTCCCTGGGCAACCTGTGCCAGTGCCTCACCACCTCCATCATAAAGAATTTCTTCCTTATGTCCAATGTAAACCTACACTCTTTCAGTTTAAAACTGTTGCCCTTTGTCCTGTCACTACAGGCCCTGGTAAAAAGTCTCTCTCTGTCTTTCTTATAAGCCCCCTCTGATTATTGAAATGCTGCTATAAGGTCTCCCCGGAGCCTCCTCTTCTCCAGGCTGAAGAACCCCAATTCTCTCAGCCTGTCTTCAGAGGAGAGGCATTGCAGCCTTCTGATAATTTTCATGGCCCTCCTCTGGACCCACTCCAACAGGTCCAAAAGCCACTTCTTCACAGTCTTCTACCAAAGTTGTGCAAGCATTTGGTGAGCCAGCACAAGGGAAAGCGATTTAGGTAAAAATTGATCCAGGTTAAAATCTCTGGTCTGGCTCACTCTGATCTGGCTGGCTGTATGTCTCCACCTGCACTTTCAAAAGCAGTGCGGTCTTATACAAGCTTAAACGCTATATAAACTCTGCACTCCAAGCCTCCTTGCAACATGGGCATTCCTGGGTATGCTGGGATATTCCTACAGTCATCACAGAGATAAGCCAAGGCTGCAACACGAGAAGGTCCCCTAAGTGATCAGAGCAATACTACAATTTGTGAGATGTGCTTGCAAGCTTCATTTCCACTCAGTAGCAGCAAGATGAAGATATGGTCACATCTCAAGAGCAAGATGAGGATATGGTCCCATGCCCTCTGGAGTACTGTTGAGGGTTCATGGCTTCTAGAGCCAGAAGATGCCCCAGAAAAAAACACAGCTAGCTCCTACCACGGCTGTGATCTGGGGTCTCTCATCTCTCATTGGGGAACTCTGTACTGTCACAACCTCCATAATGTTGCTGTAATTATTCTCTTAGTGGTTTGTAACAGCTGACATGGTCTTTGTTGCATTCTGTCAAAAATGCCAGTGCAGCTCAATTCACTACGATAGCAGTATTTCCCTCCTCCAGATTGTGTAAAAAGGGAAATAGTGATGAGTGCACTTATACAACCCACCAGAAGTGATATTTCCCACACTTAGTAGGAAAGCAGCTTGTGGAGTCAAAGAGCCCTTCAACCAAAAATCACAGGAAGACATTTAAGGTACAAACAAAATAAGGGGCATGTATGGCTAAAAATATTAGAAGGGGATTTTCAAAAGCATTTAAGTGGTAAAATTCATGAAGAATCCATTTGCCTACAGGCTTTAGTTGAGCGTTATGCCTTTTAAAAGAATGTTATGCTTCCACCAAACATTTTTGTTTTGGCCATTCCTTTGCAACCAGGAAGCAATGTTTCCTTTATGTTATAATGCATATGGGAGCCTGGCTTATCTCTCCCCATGGCCCATATGGTGGTACGGAGCTGCAGACCGTTCTCTTTTAATGATGAACAAGGGTGCATTTCAGGATAAAGAAAACAGTATTATCTGTGAGAGATTTTTGCCACAGTACTTTCAGAATAGAGGTTTCCTCAGTCCCATTCTGGCATAATTTCCTCTTGCAGCTTTATAGAAGCACTGCAGATCTCCCCTACATGGAAACATTGAGGAGTCACTTCTTCCAAGGGGAGCATGCTGCACTGGACAGATCACTGCTCTCTCTCAACAAGGTGCACTGTCATTGCTCCTTTTCTCCATCTGACCTGGAATCCCCATGTGTCATTCTCCTCTCTGCATGACTCTCCAATTCCTTCTCAATAATTCCCTAAAATAGTCCCACTTTTACTTTTGACCATCCTTAGGCAAAAGTAAATCTCCCTCCCCCGCCTCCTAGCCCTGGGTCACGTTTGCCCGTTGATCTGCCTGTGTTTCCTTGCATGGCTGTACTTGGCAGCAGTGCCACATTCCAAGGGCTTCAGACATTTTCTCAATCTGCTGCCTTCTTGGTCCAAATTTCACACTCAGAAAGAGCAAAAGAAAAGGGCAAAGATGCCTGTGTTTTTATACTTGTGGTATTCTGGAGCTCCTGACCTGTTCAACAGACAATGATCTGGAAAGAGAATTGGTGCCATCTATTGGAGAGAGGAAACAATGACAGTCGTCAATTTGGCTTTCAGCTATTCTGCTCATTTATCCATTTTATTTTTTTCTCCCCCTTTATCATCAAGGGTGTAAGGACAGAAGAAGCAGCACCTGCTGCATGGAAGCTGTTGAGTGAAATGTACTGCTCCCTGAGTGGACACCACTATCTGTTGAGTGGTCAAGAAAGGAGAAGACAGCCCGAACAAGGATCCTATAGTACTGTCAATGGCAGTTATTCCACAGTCATGAGTTAGTTCATGTCTTCTGAACTGCCAGAGACAGAATCACGAAACCACTAGACTGGTGGTTAACATTTTGCTCTCCTTCTCAGCAAAAAGTCTAAAACATCCTACTGACAGGCAGAAAATTACTTTGTCATCAGGGGTCCTAACGCAGGGCTATGTACCTTGAGAAAATAGCATGGAGTACTTTTCTTGGTTGCTGCTCTTGCTAGAGTCAGAATAAGTGGGGACTTTTTTGCCAATTTGACTCCAATCACCGAATTTATTAGAAAAAAAAGATTACAGATAATATTTTTGACTGGTGACAGAATGAGTTTGTTTCAAGAAAGAATCAGAGCTGATAGTGAGGAATTCCAGCAATTCGGCACAATCAAACTGCAACTCATTTGAGGATGGAAAAAGCTGAAAAGGAAAACCGTTACATACAAATTTCTCTACCCACGAGCAAGCTCCGAATTAGATCATCTAAGAGCTGTGCGAGAGGTACTATTTTTACTTTTCTATGTCATTGCACAGAGATGTTATATAATTGCAGTTGTAAAAGAAGTTATCGATTCAGCTGTATGTGGGAGGGAAAGTGGTACATGACACACTGTATTAAACAGCACGGAATGGGCCAAAAGCAATTAGTTAGATACATTCTTTGGCACTACCTTTGCTTCACATATCCTGCCCACAACAGGGTTGTCAGACTAAAACCATGATCTTGGGTCACTTTTTTCTACTATTTTATTTCTGTCATCTCTTGGCTTCCTCGACTTTGCATTTGATGATTCTCCCTTTGAAGGTAATAACAGTTATTAATAGAAATAGGTTCAGTACTGGACTGATAATCAAAAATCCATGGTGATCCCAGGTTGAACATACCATCTGTTAATGGCAGATAAACATTCAGATCATACATGTGACTTTCATGCTCTTTGTAGTTGTCTAACCGTAGATGATAATCTAAGGCCTGACACTGTTTAATGTAATTTTACCAGCTGGCTCTGAGCCCTCTCCAGGCCATGTTAGCATTTAACTGTCAGAAGAAATGAAAGCATTTCATTATCTTACTTCTCTCTAGGTTATGGTGACATTCATCACACAGAGCTGCTGACTGCAGAAGTTGGATGCACTTTGTAACATCCCCTCTCCCCCACTTAGTCTGCTCAAAGCCTGAAAGAACATATCTTTTATGGTGTTTTCAAATTACCTGTCAATTGGAAATTAACCTTAATCAGCAAATCTGAAGTCACAGCAAACATTCCAGCATTTACATTGGCAAGAAGCCCAGGTATTAATCAAGGGTAGTAGTCCTTCCATGGACCTGTGGATACCTCTGTGGACAGAATAAAGCAAAGCTCCTTTAGGAACCTGAGCTGCTCAGAGGAAGCAGTCCAGACTGGTGTACTGTATATTCAGAGTGTCCTGAGAGAGAAGTCAGTCTTTGGGCTACGTCTGTACAGTATCTATGGGATCCTGGCCAAAATCAGGAGTTTCCAGCAGCTACCACAGCATCAGTCAGAAGCAAGAAGGCAACGCTGAGACTAGAAAGACAGGAAGAGCAGAGCCAACATAAGAGAGTCAGAGGCAGCATGAGTTCCACATAATATAAGACAGATAGACAGACGGATAAAACATAAGCCCTATGTTTATATACGTAGAGATATACATAGAGAGATGTTCTTTGCATCAAAGCTTTCTGAAGTTCAAGACTTTGTCCCAGCTTTGTTTGATTCTCAGGGTTCAGCTCCTGGACAACTGCAAAAACAGTATCCAAGCTGTTGGCGCAGGGCGATGTGAAGATAATTCAGCACTGCCCTCCATCATTTCAGACTAAGCTAAGCTGCATTATCTCCCATTTGCTAGGGAGTAAGGGTGTACACAAAGACTGTTTCCATGGCTTAGCTGCCTCAAGGGAATTTCTTAAGTAACTTGACTGAATCTGAGCCCTCAGACCCAGAGCTGACCGAAGTCTGTTTTCACAAACGTATGTTATGGAACAGCTTGGGGAAAGCTAGACACTTTTACACTCTTACCTCCAAATATTTACCATCTGTGCAGTACAGCATAGATAGAGGAGCTACACATAACTCAGCCCAGCAGCTCAGACCACTCACCGGGAGTTAGAACAGAAGTCTCCTTCCTTCACAGACCCAACACACTCCGCTCCTGCATGTTACCCACAACCTGCAGAATGGACAAAACAAATTCATCACTTGAGAGACTGTGCTGAAAAAAAGTTCTGAATAAAATAGGGGGGCCCAAACAATTGTTGATTCTTCACTGTATTCCCACAATGCTGTCGTGTAACAAGAGTTTTATGCAAACACTTTAATGTTCCTTAGATAGAAGCAATTTTTCCTTTTATGTAAAAAAATTTGAATTGTCTCATTTTTTTATTTTTCACAGGGCCTCTTTGGTTATTTCTCTCTCTTCCCTGTCTACAAGGACTTTAATTTTTCTTTGGCTTTTAAAAAGCAAAATATTTTATTCCAATTAGAATCAGATAAATCAGTTGTGGTTCCAAGCAACCCCCCTGCATTCTACAACTGTAAGCAAGGACCGTTCTTGCATTTGGATCTCTTCAAAGCATTGCCAGATACATAGATCTTATTGGCAGTGAAGCACACATGGAAATGCTAAACTGCTCCCCCAAAACTTGGATGTTTGCTGTCTAAATAAGACCTGTTCCCCAAAATTAATTCTGAGTACTAAAACCAGATCTGGGTGCTAAGGGAGAAGCTGCTGCCCAAACATTCACAAACCATTCAAGGAGCTGCACACATACCACCTGAGACTTTAACTGCTAGGACTGGAGTCCCTTCACAGTGGGCAGCTCCAGTGAGCCGATGGGTGCCCCTTCCAACTCCTCACACACACACGTTCACCCATGGGTGTTTCGTCTTCCCTCAGGCTCAGCTCTAGCTTTCCTGAAGAAGAGTCTCTGACACAACATACATCAGACAAATTTATTGAGTGGTACAGCAGTATAGGACAGCTTGAGCTGGGTGGCTTTGGAGAGGGATCCCAAACAAAGAAATCTCTGGGCAATTATACCCTTACAATCTAAGTTCCCCTCATGCGACGGTTCAGTCCACTGGTAAATATTTGGGTCTGGGGTCTTCTTGTTCCTCAATGGATCCTTTTTCTCTCTCCAGGCAGGCTGTTCCTTTCCTTATCTCAAGGATGCAGCTTCCGCCGACAGATGTGGTTATCTTACTTTTCACAGGATGCACACATCTCAGGGCCTCCCTTCATGTAACTGAGTATAAACTCAGCATAAGTTCACTGCTTGTGGCCTAAGGCTTTAGCAAATCTATTAATGCTATACAATGGATTTTGTTTGAGCTAGGAGGTGACTATACAATGGATTCCGTTTAAGCTACTATAACATGGGATTACTGTCAGCTATCAGAAGTGTAATAAAACAGCAAATGCTTCTTTAAATTCTTCTGACGAGTAAAACTCAGTTGATCTTTGTTGCTCTTCTTTTGCCTTTGCTGCACATGCAGTAACATCCTGCAGTTTTTGAGAACTTAGCTCAGAGCTCAGATAAAAAGCCATGATGAGCTGCTAGTATTTCTGTTCCTCATTCTCACGGAAGCTACCTCTACTGCCCCTCTAACACCCATACGCTCCTGTCTAACATACCAGCCATGGATGCAGTGATGGGAGATGACAGTAATTCAGAGATCACACTCCCTCAAGCAGAGAAGATCTCAGCGTACCCACAAGGAGCCAGATTCTGTTTGTTAGCAGTGTAAGCAGAAAGCACACGGATTACAGGCTCAGCATGCATCAATCTGCCATCAGACCTGTTCTTTACCACGCAGGTGGTCCCAAACATTTGCTGGCTTTACTTCTAGGGAGATTTGTAACCTGCACCCTCAGTTTGGATGCTGAAGTTCCTCAGCTGTGAGAGGATTGCTCCCTGCCAGCGTCCACCACGTACCGTGCATCTCCCTTCTTGTGCTGGGGAGTCCCTGGCTGCAGCGCTCGGAGGGCAGCTGAGGATACCAGTCCGCAGAAAGACGATTTCATTAAACAGCAGACAGTTCACAATTCCTACGAGATATCAAAGCACAGTGTTTTCAAATCAGAAGAGCTTATTTTCAAGCCATGCGGTTACTGAGTGAAAGACTGGTCTTCCCCAGGCGGAAAGCTGACATTTTAGGTAAAATGGCATTTTTCCCACTGAAAACAAAGGAACCAAAAGTCCAAAGTCGGCCCTATTACCTAAGAACAGGCACTGCGAGGCACTTCCAGCCCAGCACCCTGCCAAGGACAGTCACTAAACCCTGCGACCGCCTGAGCCGAACGGCCCCAACCAACGCCATCCCCCGAGAACCAGGCCTCGAAGGGCTTCCCGGGCCAGACGCTGCATCCAACCGTGTCCTCTGACAGCCATTAACGGGCTACCTCCCCACACAGCAGTGGCAAACCCCATCCTAAATCCCCGCTCGGCTGGCCGGCCCTGGGCTCCTCAGGGCGGGAGACGCCGACGGGGTGTGTGAGGGCAGGGACTCTCCCGGGCGAAGGGCGAGGGCGCCGGGAAAGGGAGGCCCGGCCGCCTGAGGGAGGCTGGCAGCCGGCCCCTGCCGCCGGTGGGCGGGAACCGGCGGAGCTCGGGAAGTCCCCGGGCAGGAGGAGGAGGAGGAGGAGGCGGAGGAGGGCAGTCAGTCAGCTGAGCCGGGCCGCTGCCGCCGCCATGGGCGCGCCGTGAGGGGGGTGAGCGGGGAGATGGCCGCCGGCGGCGGGGGGAGAGGAGGGCGGCCGCCGCTGCTTTCCCTCTTGGTCGCCGCGGGCGGGCTCGCCCGGTGACTCGGCGGATCCGGGGTGGGCCGCGCCGGGGAAAGGCAGAACGGGGAAAAGCCGGTTTGCGGCTCCCGGAGGCCGCCCCCGGACCGGGGAGGTTGCGGCGGGACGGAGCGGCCGTGACTGGGCAGAGGCGGGCGCCTCAGCCTCCGCCGGTGCGGCGGCGGGGTGCTGGGCGTGCGGGGGAGAAGGAGAAAGGGGACAAGAAAGCGAAAACGAAAGTTAAAACATCAGCGGAAATGGAATATCGGCGTTGAAACGCAGCGTCGGGGCGCGCTGAGGCCGAGCGGGGCGGGGGGGTGGCGGCGGCGGCCCAGGGCCTGTCAGGGCCGGGCGGGTGTCGGAGCCCGCTCTCCTCAGGGACGGGAGGTGCCGACCTCCCAAAATACTGTCTGGCTGCGTACACCCGGGGCTGGTGAGGGAAAGAGGGGAGGGTGGGTGAGACAGGAGTTCTTGTTGCTTCATTCCCAGAGGAAGGGGCTCCCGAGGAGGGGTTGGTTAGGCTGAGGGAGGTCTCGGGGATCCGTTGCTTTATTCATGCGGTCCTGTGAGGGGTTAATGGGATGTGGAGACTCGTGGGTACTCAGGTGTAGCGGGGTCAGAGGGATTGGAAGGTGCCTGTGTCTTGTGACAAGACATGTAGCTTGCTTGTCTTAATAAAATAAAGGTATGATTATGTTTTCTTTATAAACATTTATTGGGCAAGAAATGGAGAGTTTTCTCTTTGCAAACCTTGTAGTAGACGCTTCAGAAATGTCTAGCAAGTTGAAGAGCCGTCCTGCTGAAAATGGGGAGCATCCCAGGAGTAAAATGGAAAACGGAACGGACAGCATGGCAGCCCCTGCCCTTAGTACCTACACCCCAGAAGAGATGGTACAACAGATGAAAGAACTAATCACTGAGAACAATGACTTAAAAGGTGAATGTGCATGTGAACTGGTCTTGAAATGCAAAAGCCCTGAGTCTCTTCTGTGGGGTTTTTTGTCCTATGAGTATGAATTCTGTGCTCACTCGCCCTTGCTGGATAACATTTTATACCCAGGTGGCATTTGTTCTGTAAGAGACTTTGCAAGTAGCAAGCCTAGTTTGGTATGACACATCAAATTAAATTGGTATGGAAGATTAGGGGGAGAACAGCCCAATGTATGGGTGACTTATTTGCTTTAGAATTATACATATAAGCAGTATAACACTGTGTATTTTAGGAGGCGAGGTGGAATATCTCTTGCTATGATATGGTCTTTGCTCGTCAACCTCTAAGAGCTTTTTTGGTTTGTATTTTTGGACTGTTGGGCAGCTCCATTGCAGACAGGCTAACATTTTGGCATAGCTGCATCAGGAGGGGTGGGTACTGCACAGTGCCCAGAACAGTTTGGGTTAGGATGCTGGCTGAAAAGAGCCGCATCCTCTTGGGCAGAGAGGGGAATTGGAGCAGGCTGTCCTGTGCTGTGTGTAGTAATGACTATGAATGTTTAGATGTGGCAGCACCTTCCGTACTTCAAAAGGAAGCGGTGGCCATGGCAGGGTCTATCTGGGAGAAATCGATAGGTTTTCCTGAAAATGCCTAATGATTTGAGTCTTCCAGGTGAGATAGATGTGTTTCTGGATTCCAGGAGTTTAGGTGTCACATATGAATTATTTTTTTTTAAATGGATAGAGCAAAACCTAAGGGATCTGGGAATTTTCTATGTAAAAGACAGTGGTACCTCACTGTTTATATGACAACAGAGCATGAAGTCACATATCGTGTGTGCTGTGATTTTACACTAGTGTTTAAATTCTACCTGAATAATTTTTGGACCTGGTCCAAGCTCTCTGCCTTGGAGTCTCATGGGTATCTGGCAGGAAAGTTGTTTCTAGAAGTACCTCTGGTATTATGCTAAAAGGTCCTGTATCATACAAGATAATGTTTCGGGACCATATTGACAGCTGCTGTAACTCATACCTTGCAGAATCATTCTCCAGAGCTACATTTATGTACGTAACCTGAAGAATTAGTTGCCAGTTTATAATATGACATCAGGACGTAATGGAAGTTACTGGAAAATGCAATGTATAAAAGATTTTCAAGCAACTGGCGTTAAGTTTGCTGCTTTAAAAAAAGCAAGTCTGAAATACTTTCAGTGACTCTTCCTAAAAATCTTTTAAGCATTTTGCAGTAGTGAGACTGACATTGTTCCATACTGACTTTGTTATACATGCAGGGCTTCCCAGCCAGGGCGAACTGACTTTGCTGTAAATTGTCAGGTATATTTTTTTCAATGCTTTCAATCAAATCGTAATCAAGTGTTCAAGTAGAGTATTGCTGGGCATATTTGAGATGTTTGATTTGATAGCCTCTGTCTTCATGCAGTAATTTACCAGTCCAGGATGTCTGTTTTCTGTACCAAGTCTCAGTAGTTTCAGTAGTTGAGTACTCGGTTCGGTAGTTTCAGTTGGGTTGATCATGTAATAACACGTGCAGCAAGATACCAAGTACCTCTTGTGAACAACACTTCTTGCTTGTACTTCTCGGTTTAGGAATAAGTCAAGTGAGAGAGTGCGGGCATGTGATTTCAGCAGTGGATTTAATGCTATTTATTATAGTGCTAACAGACTATACTAAGTTTAGTTTTGGTTTGGTATTTAAGGTACACGAGAAGGAGGTTTGCATTTCATACGCAATTATTGCTAAGCCATTTGATACTGAAGAATTCTGAGCTCAGTATAGTGGAAATCTGCTGTTTCATTGACAGAGTAGTAATGTGAATCAATGTGTTGTCTCTGGCTATCGTTTAGAAGCCATGAAGTTGCATAACCAAGCTATGAAGGACCGATATGAGGAACTTTCCATCTGGCGAGAGAAGCAGAAAGAAGAACGAGAATTTTATGAGTTAAAGTTTAAGGAGGCTAAGGAGTGCTTGCTAGCCAAGTGCATTGAAAATGAACAGCTACAGCAACAACTTCAGACCTTAAAGGAAAGAGAAGGAGCTGAAATGGTAAGTAAGGAATTGGTTGGATTGACACGCTTTTGAACTGAAAGTCTGGAGCATTCAGTCCCTTCATCACACTGGGAGCTTTGGAGATTTGTTAACATCTCCATTTTTATCCTTATGATCTAACAAGAGGTCTTGGCCTGACTTATAAAGTGAGGCTTCTCAGAGTGTAGTAAGAAAATTGTGCCACACCTGAGATAATTTACATTTCCATTAACATTTAATTAACAATAATAATTAACATTCTTGACATAAGAAATAAGAAATTAACATTTCTTGCTAACTTTTCATTCTTTATTTTGTTTACTGTTGGGTATCTCTTGACTTTATCCCTCCCTTTGCTGGTTAGATTATCTCTCTGTCATGATCGTTTAATTGCTTTTGTATTTGTGTTTCCAGGGAGAAGTTGACATGTAAGGAAAAAAAAAAAATTACCTGCCATCTATTTTTATTATGTCATTCCCTCTCATGAAAACTCTTTTACCAAGGTCAGATTAGATCTGTACTTCTGCTGCCCTATTTGAGTCTGACAGAGCTTCATCCCTCTGTCTTACCTTTGGTTCTGTAACACATCATTCCTAACATTGCAGGTGATTGCTTAGTAGCCAGGCAACATTTTGCAGGTAGTACTGAAGACCTCTATGGACAAAGCCTATTAAAACAAAACCTGCTTTGTGTCCCACATGGTCACATGAAGAGGTGTTTAACAAGAAGTTTCATGCAGAGCCAAACTGATGCATCCTGGTATCTGGTACGTCCAGGACCCAGGTGGATTCTCTGTTGCCTGATGAAGGATGACTGTATTAGCCTTTTTCTCAACGGAGACACTAGTAGACTCTCCTTTCCTTGCCTGACTGCCTATTTTATGGAACTCTGTAAGAAATTTTTCAGCATGTAAATCAGAATTAGCCAATGAGTTCAGAAGTTACAAGGGGGGAAGAAAGTAATGTATAAATAGTGTGATTGTGTAAGTATTACTTACACAATCTTTACAGGCTAAAAGTTGTGTTTCAGGATTTTCAAGGAAACTCAGAATTTCATAAATCTGGAATAGTTTTTAAGGGGAAGTAGAGGATTTATTCTGCCTTTACCTGCTTTAGAAGTTCTTGTACTTTGAATACTAAAAGTATGTCATTGACAGAGTAATCCAACATCCAGATAAGTAAAAATAAATCTTTTCTAATTATCTCATTCCAAGAGCTTTGTAGAGTAAGCACTGGTTCTTCTCTGATTCTTTGCAGTTTTATTAGCCAGTGGTAACTAAATTAGACAGCAACATTTTCATATCTGATGATGATTTTCAGGCTGTCATTTAAGCCAAAATTACTTTCTCTCTTGAATGCTTTAGTTCTACTTTATTTTTTTTCTTTTTTTCTTTTTTTTGTTTAGAAAGAACATGAAAAAAATTCCTCTAATTTAAAATCAGTTAATTTCTTTCACCTGTGTTTTACTATTAACAGGGATAGACTATAGTCCATTGCTACCGTTGCGACATCTCTCTTTCACTCAAAGTAAATCACAGATATATTGTGTTGCCTCCCTTAGTGATGAACGAGCATTCTTAGGAGGGTTTCTCTCAAAATCATACCTCTGTTTGCACAGGTTGCTGTAAAGCTCTCTCTTTTTCACTGGAGCTTACTCTAATTGCATCCTCTTACAGCCTAAGCACAACATCAGAGACAAGCAAGTCAGGCGGGTAGGGTGGTACTGTGGGATGAGAGACACTGTCAGCATAGCAAGAGTTTGGAGATTTGGCATGAATGATAGATTAGAATGCAATTCAGACTCCAGGAATTGCCCGGAATTTACATTGATGATAATGTGGTGTAATAAAGGTATTACCAGGAGGTGGAAGGCTCAGATTACAAAATGAGGAAGAAATAAACTCACAGGGAAAGTTTCATAATGGGAAGAAGCATCTAAAGGAGAGAAATGAGGCTTCCTGGTTATGTAGAGGCTTAAGAGAGGGTTTTGAGGATCCTGAGGAAAGGGAAGAGGCAGAAGGTGAAGGAGACCGTCATGACTGGAAGAAGAGATTAAGTTTGGGGAGAATCTTTGAGGGACAGAGGCTTTGTGGAAGAGAAGGAATATAGGACTTTGTGTCAAGGTCAGGGATCTAGGGAGAGATTTATACATGGAGATGGGATACGGAGAAGTTGTACAGTGAGGGAAGGCTGAAAGTGGGTTGTGTGGAAAAGCTGTCTGCCCACTGGTTTTTTTCTCCCTATAATCTTAGGTAGATTTGGGAACAGAGGAATAGGATGTGGGTGAAAAAAGACAACAGTTCTGGATGATAATTCTGTAGGTTGGCTGAGACTCTATGTGGTAGTGAGAGGCATAGATTCAGGCAAAGATTTACATCCTAATTATCTATGCGTTTAGAGAACCAGGCCCCTGTTTTCCAGAAGCATGATGCTCATCGTTTGATTAACTTGGTTTCACAGTGTAGACTTCTTGCTGTCTAGTAGACCAAAGCATAGGTTAGGGATCTGTACGCTGGGGTTTTCCAGGCAAACTTAAACAGAGAAGAAGGGATGTGGGACACCATTGTTATGTTCAGGCTCTGTGCTCTTTGGCTGGTGTTTCCTTTTGCTTGGCTAATGCAGGGTTTGTTTATCCCAGGAGGGCTGTATGGCTCCTGAGAAGGAAGCGAGGCAGCTGAAATCCCAGGTGCAGCGGCTCCAGGCTGAGAAGGCAGATCTGCTAGCCATCATTTCAGAACTGCAGGTCAAGCTGAACATCTCCTCAGCAGAGGATTCCTTTGTGGAGATTGGGATGAATGTAAGTGAGGGGAATAAAAAGAACACAGTGACCTGAGGCCAAAAACTTTGGTTCCAGCTTGGTCCTCCTTTTTTTGCAAACTGAATTTTCTTCTCATACTAGGCTAAATGATGAGGAAGTCAGGTCTGAGTGTAATTATGGTGACAGTGTTTACTTGATGACATTCTACAGTCAGGTATTTAGCACCCTGTCTTCCTTTAGTACAAAGGGTGAATCTATACCCATGCCAATGAGAAGTGTTTATGCCTCTTTGAGAGCGAACTGCAAACTGCCAGCAACAGCAGTAACACAAGATGTAGGCACAGTGGATTTGGGAGAAGAGTTGCGTAGTTGGACTCAATGATCTTAAATGTCTTTTCCAACATAAATGATTCTATGATTCTATGGTCTCTTAAATTACCTGACATGGAGCACTTGTGTGTTACAAGGTGTAGTGGTGAAGGACTTGGAATTTATTTTTGTCCTTTCACTTTCATGCTCAAAGTAAATTAATGTCATAGGTAGCCTCCATCGCATTAAAAATATTCTCTGGAAAAACCAACATGGTCCAGCAGGTGACTTCGGACTAATTTGAAATGCTAAGTGTCTTATCTTAGTTGGGATTCTTGGGAACGTTGGTACTATGTTTTGTTAAGGGGCAACACCTATGCATAGAGAGGGGCATTTTCTTTTGAGAATGGGGCTCACTTTCTACTGACAGATATGTAGAGATGCAGGCAAAGAAAACTAAATGCAAAGCTGTAGAATGTTCCCTAGGGGCACAAAAATCTAATTTTTCTACTCTTCTTGTATCTGAAAAATCTTCACAGGCAAAATGTGAAAATGTGGGTCTCTACTATCCCCATAATAGCAGATCCCTCTCTGGAAAGTACAAGTGCAACAAGACATTAAGAGAATTTAATTAAAACTTGTTTGGAATTGTCGAAGAAAAATTCAAACTGCAGGAAACCTTCAAGGATGCATTTTCCCTTTTTTTGCTACAAAGATTCTCCTTTGGGCTACAAAGATCAAGGAGTGAGTTTTGTAGTGGGAAAGAAGAGTGGTTCTTTTGGGAGGCAGGAGAGTGGGGTTTAGGCTTATATTTAAAGTCCTCTGCAGGGATGTTGGCTGTTGCTGTGTGATGCCTGGTCATTTTTGTAGGGGAGAGTGGCCATGGAAGTTGCTGACGAAAGGAGAAGGCCAAATCTCATTGTTCTTCCTCTTCTCTGTTGAGTCCGGAAGATATACAGGGAAAGGCATGTGAAGTATTTAAGTTAAGAATTTCCAAACATGAAACTTGTCTGTAGGAGTTTTGTGTTTTATTTATTTTTATTGCCATGATAATAGTTTTCCCTGGTTTTCTTCCTTAACTCAAGTAAATAAAAACTGTGTCCTGCTTAGTTCAAATACCAAGCTAATAGTGTTTTCCCTTTCCTAGGAAGGAGAAATAAATAGAACTGCAAAGGAACGTGAAGAGAATAGTGGTGAAATGACCGGTAACGCTGCTGTCTACATGTACGTAGGTTATTGTGCAATGTGTGTAATTCAGGCTTCTGCAATGTGTTTTGTTTTCAATGTGAGGGAACTTTTTTCTATGAGGAATGCACTAGAAAACCCTGGTTTTCTGTGGCCTTGCATCCTTCTGTTGTAGTAGCTCTACCTTCCTCCCATGTCAGAAAGACCCTCAGCATTCTGGCATTTTTCTTCCCAATTTTCACTAGCTGACAAGAGGGAGTGCATATTCTGGCCAGTTGGCCAGGCATTTGTGTACATGCTGACTTGCCTACTTTTCAGGCTTTTAAGGGAGGCCAGACAGAAAAAATAAAGATAGAGGCTGCAGGGAGTCTCTCCCTTCTAGTCATTGGAGATGGTCTAATAGAGTATCTGTCCTCTACCCAATTACAATGATGTTAGTAAGAATCAGAGGTCTTGTAGTCTTTCAGATCTGAACGTTGTCTGTTCTGTTTGTGTGTGGTTGGTATAAATTGTATCATGGTGGGGTAGAAAGACAGTGCAGTGACATAGTCCTTATTTTTCAGGTTACTAAGCTTAAGATACCAGCATTCTGTTTAGGTTACTTCTCAAAATTTGATCTTTACATCAGCTCCAGGGCACAAGGGACTTTCTTGCCCCCAGCTGAACCTTTACTCCTCATGGACATAGACAGCTGATACTATTAAACTTTCCATTTTGGATACGGCCCAATTTAGCAGCTAGATGGTTGTGGCTGAACTCTCTTATTTACTTTGTGGCCTTTGCTTTTGGAAGGAAAGGATATAGAAAATGCTAAGGGCATAGCAGCCAGAAAGCTGTGCTCCGTGTACAAGTTGTCACTCCCTACGTCCCTGCAAGACAGAACGGCTTTTTAATGTAATGACATATAAAACTGGTCCCTCAGCATACAGTTAAGAAGTTGAAGGGGCAGGCGGGGGAGGAAGTTATGGTTGCGGACGAAACTGAGAGTTGCTGACCACAGACTGGGCTGCAAGTATTCAGCTTGTTAGTGGTGGCTTCTGAGAACACTCTGATTACGAGAAGACATTCTCTGTGGGACTTGCTTACCTTTTGATGAGTATCTGGGCCATATCTGCAAGAACAGGGGGTATATGTACCTCTTAAAATATTTTCTGTGTCACCACGTGTCTTTGTCCAGCATTGAAACTTTAGACTGGTGCTGTTAACAGGTTCAGAGAAATGTGATCCACTCAGGACGGGTTTATTTCTGTAAGAGTAGAACCGTCCACTAAAAATCCCCTGATAAAAGTTATTTACTTAAAATACCCTAGCTGGACACTGTCTTTGGGGTATTGAATTTTGCTCACCAAAGATTTCTAGCTCTCAGGAGCACACAGAGGACTATGCTTTACTTTCTGTTCTGAACTACAAAAGCAGTTTTAAACACCTGCTGTTTAATAGCTGAGTTTCTGAAATGTACAGTGTATTTAACCTGCCTATCTTACTGTATAGTTAGGGGATTTTGACTTTCTGTCTAGATGGACATAAAAATGGAGGGAATGGTATACAGTATTTTATCCTCAGGAAATTAACTTACCTTGTTTTTCAGGTAGTTTTGTATTTGTTTTGGTTCACTTCAAAATCGCATTATGCTACTGTAGAAAAGAGCTATAGAATATGAAGAAGGTGAAATATTGAAGATTTTTTTCTGAAAAAGAAAGCAATTTCTGATGACCATTTTTAGTGGAATGTGCCTTCTTTTTTTGGAAAGGAATGAGACAGAGATAAGAAATGTTGCATGTTTCATTGGAAAAAATGTTATTTTGGGAACCGACAGCAGCACTTTGCAGAAGGGGCTGCAAAGTAGGTTAGAATAAATGCACTGTGTTTTGTATTGCCTTGACTGCTTTTGGTTTCCTTGCTTAAGTACTAAACTGTTCCCCCAGGTTCATGGGGACTGTCTGAGCACTGCGCAAAGCAAGGACTGCGTTTGCACGCACAGGAACTGTGGCTAGCGGTTTGTGGGCAGGTCTTGGTTCTTGGGAATAAGCCCTTTGCTCAGAATGCTGGTTTTCAGCACCGTGTGAAAAGGTGGTCTGTCAGAGCGGGTCCCAGAACTATGGATAAAGGAGTGCTCTAGTAAAATCGTAGCTGTTGTTATTTACATCTGGTTTCATTTCAAGCAGGAGCAAAGCTGCAGATGAATCAAAGAATTTGGAGTCCGAGGAGCTAGCTGTGAGCCACCTGCTCTGCTGCCTTAGAAATGAAACTCAGAAGAGGGAAGAACTTGAGAAGGAGCTCCAGGATCACAAAGAGAGGTGTGAAGCAGGTGCACTGTAACATTTGGAGCTGTTCTCTTCCAGGGCTGCTGCAGTTACCAAGTCTGTGACTGATCAGAGACAAGCTGAAATATCAGTGTGACCTGGATGGGGAATTACCCAAGCAGTCAGTAACAATAACTTATTTTTGTGGTAGTCCTTATAGGGATAAACCACAGGTTCTCTTCCATGGGCAAGAGAGCTTCCACATTTTATTATTATTTCCTGTAGCAGCACAGACAAATTGCCCATTTCCTTTTGGGTTCCAACTTTCCCCAGGTTATGTCAGAATGATACGATGACTAGTTGAGGATGTTCTCTCTACTCACTCCTCCATAGTTACTTGGTTTTGTATGAATCATCTGCGTGTGGGGCCTTAAGCAAATCACTATGTATAAAACAGGAATTACAGTCCTCTTCGTGATATTGGCAGGCTACATTTAGCAATGTGTGAGCTTGGAAAAGCTCCTTAGAAATGTCTAAAATAAGTTTAATTCCAAACTTGTCTAAGAGAGAGTTTTTCCAGTGAGACCTGCATGAGGATATGTCTCAGCTCAATTATGTTGGTATAAATCAGCATGACTGTTCAGGTGTGGAAAATTGCCTAAGCAGTAGCTGTTGCAAATCCCCACTTCGCAGAGACAGAGTAAGACTTCCAGGACATTATCTACTGTGAAAGGTTGGTGTCATGGTAATTGCTTTTATGTGGTCTTCCTAGAAGAGGTAATGAGCCATAGCCAAATGATTCTTAGAAATCTCAGCCTCTGAAAATATCAAAAGAAAATAGAGGCACTGTTAATTACTGGATTCAGTGAACAGACTGACCTATTTCCAAAGGGTTAGCAGTTGTGCACTGTACTAAAGATCGCTCACTGTGGACTGAATGTCACTGTCCTTCACCACACCTGCAGACTTATACATCCATTTTAATTATATATACATGCTGGGTGTCTTGTGTTCTTCAGAAACCCCCATGATTGTGCAGGCTTTCCTGCATGTCTGTGCTTTCAGTTCTGCCTCTCATTTGTGGCTGTAATGTTAGAAGCAGAGTACATCACTTGCATGAAATCCTTGAACAGTCACAGTCTCACTTTAAATATAGGCCAAATCTATCATTATTGCCTCCTTCTGTTTTCCAGACTGTCAAAGCTGGAGAAGGAAGCCAGCAACTGCCTGGACAGTGGGACACAAACTGAACAGGAAGAAGAGGAGAGTTCAGAGGCTGTAAGTACCTGTCCTCGTGAGCTGAGATTTAACAACATACAGCTTACTTGTTGAGGCCAACAACCTCAGGGCCTAGATTTCAACTTGCACTCAGGGACCAAGGGGCAATTATCCTGCACAGGGTATATGAAAGTGAATTCTGAACTCTCCAATCCGTATCTTAGAGGTGGTTCCAAATTACACCAGCCACCAAAAAAGGGTGAGATTGGTGGCCAAGAACTAGGGAAGCGTAGCATAACTGCAGGTATACCTCATTGCCCTGGCCATGCCCACTAAACAGAGACAGATGCAGTCATTTCTAGCTCCAGAAAGTTCTAGACTGCGTAAATTTTCTTGCTGTTGGCTAGGTCAGCTTTTGGATCACAATCCAATGACAGTATACTGTAAAACAGACTTTAAATGCGGAGCTCATTTGCGTGGGGTTTTTTCATGGTTTTGGTACGAGGTATTACAATGGTGGGGCATAACTATCTTAGATTGAGACACAGATCCAGGCAAACTCAGTCCTGCTGTTTTCAATTAAGGGTTTGAATGGATGTTGGGGTTGGGATTCAGCTCCAGATTCAGATGCCTAAATTTATGTGCCTACAGTTGCAAGCCTCTCTATGTGAGGTAAGCATGTAAGCTCCCATAGCAGTGGAGATCCATTCAGGTTCAGTGCAACTGCATAATACAGGCAACTAAGGGTGCCTGTGTATGAGGTAGTGTAGGTTGTCTGAGGTGCTGCATGGGGCGAGCAAATATGCTATGGGATCTGCTGGAGACCTGTGCCCTTCTGAAGGCTAGGACAGGTATTTTAGGGCAGGGCTGGCTTAGTTAAACAAGATCAGTTTGCAGTGAGGCCGAGAGATGTCCCTTCTAGGAAGAGAGATGATGTCTCACTTAATTCTTTCCAGTACTTATCTCAACTTTGCCTGAGTTACAGCTTGAGCCAGATGCTCATCTAAGTGCTGATATTGAGGTCAGCATAGTTACATGCTTGTGATGGCAGTCATTTCAATTTATATGCTGTTGGGTTCCTTCAGAGGGTCTTGTCAGTGGAGCTCATGTTATCTCCCCATATTGTAAAATGTAGATCTTCAGTGAAACAATGTGGGGGTGCAATATGCACTATTTTTGAGGGCTCTGCATTTGAAGACATCCTGGGGGAGAGGGAAAAGTTTTTTCAAACCTGCTTTGGCTCTGTTTGGAGAGTGAGGAATGGCTGGGGGAGAAGAGGCCAGAGGACATGCTCTACCAAACAGGCAGCTGGACACTAACCTCAGCCAGGTCTCCTGAGATGAGTTATCTTATGGCACCACTGGAGTTAGTGCTCTGCCTTCCCTGGGAGGCTGCTTGCAGGCTTCCCAGAAGCAGAGGTCTAGGAGGCTATGATTTAGGTGTTTCTCCTTTCCTGGGCAGGGTAAGAAATGGGTGTTGGGGAGAGACAGTCTGTACTGTGGGATGGGATTTTTTTAGTCAGGTTAGCCTTTTCTTTCAGCAAGGCTGCCAGACTTGTTTTCCAAAAGCATGGATTGCTTGTGTTCCAATTAAGTAAAATATCTTGAATTATGATATCTTTCACCAGGGACCAAGAATTCACAGTCCAGCTTTATTAGAAGTCAGACTCTTGCCAGTGATATATGGTTTCATTTGTTGATGTGTTTTCTGTTAAGGCAATTTCTACTGATGTCTAGTTTTCTGCAAATTGAAAAGCCATCACCCTACAGAAATCAGTGCTTTCATCTGTGAGTGTGATTGGATTAGTTGGATCGCTGCATAAAATAATTTTGTGGCTTGTTTTGCAGCTATGATGGTAGAAGAATGATGTCTTTTTGCTTCTGAGATAGAAAAAGCGTAGTACAATGTGTTTTGTGAGTGTTTACACCATTATGTTCAGTCCCTTTTGCTTGGTACGACTGATGAATGATATTAACTTGGGCAGCTTGTGGAGGGTGTCCTCAGCAACATCTGTCAGTAGACAATTGTGTTCTGTCTGCCTCTTAGTCACACTGGCTGTGTTCCACACTTCTGCTCTGAGATGAAAGCTGGAAATGTTCACAGGTCATCATGGATGAACAACTTCTATTGCTTCAGTTGCCTGGGGAAGTGGTGGACTTCCCCTGTTGGAAAACTGGAGCTTTTCTTCAAAGAAATAGGACAGCAGCATGCTGTTGATACACCTGGTATCTTCTTAGTCACAGCCACCCAGCTCATTCCAAGCTGGACTGGAGACTTTCTGTGCATTTGATGAGATAAGACATTATCAATGAAAATTACAGTACTAGGGCCAATTGGGCTGATGCTAGCATGATGATGAGATTCAGAGGTGTCTTTAGGAATGCTCCAGGATGTACCTCCAGAGACTACAAACCAGCAGGAGTCAAAGGTTTCGCGTCTTCAAGAGCATGGAGATATATTTTAAGAACTGAAACTCTGAGGTGTCCTTTGTGTCTTAGGTTGGAGGAGAACCCAGCTGCTGTTTCTTTCCTCCTCTTGTTTTTTTGCCTGTCTTTAGGATCCTTCAGTAATCTTCCTGTGGTCTGAAGGCCAAATGAAAGGACCAGAAACACAACAAAATTGATGACAGTTTTACTAGAAATCATCATCTTGGTTTGCAAAGTTGATTCATGAATGCATGGTAATGGAGTTACCATTTGGGGTTATATTTTCTCCTTCAAAAAGTCAAGAGCTAAAGTCTTCCAGACCTGTGGTTCTCATGCGTGTGGTGTGGGAGAGGCTGGTATGTGTAGGGAGAGTGCCAGTTGGCTGGAGGGGTTTCGTGTGTAATCAAAATAAATTACAACGCATAAAACTTCTGTGTCCTCTGCTTTTTGCCTGAAACAAGAATGGAGCAAACTAGAATGGAAGGGATAATGCCACTGCAGGATATAACTGGGAGGAGAAAGGTCTAAGGTTTTGGTCTGCCTCATCTACTAGTTCCAAACTGCTGCTTCTGACCTAAAACTGCCATCACACCTCATTCTAAAGAGCACCCTGATGCTAGCAGACTGGAAGCCTACCTAGGGATAGATCATTTGTTTATGTTTCTTTGACAGACTGTAACTACTGCTTAGAGGAGCAGCAGTAATCACTAAATCTGTCTGCTTTTCTCATGTGTTTTAAATTGTGAACTCTTGAGAAAGAAAATGTAGATGTGTTTCCCATCTGCATGAGGTATATTCTAGCCAACATTGGAATGTCAGTAATAGTGTTGTCTTTGAGTCACCTGGATTTTATGAAAGTGTTAAGTCAAAATGGGGTTCTGCCATATTTAGGAATAATTGGTAATTGCAAAGCCTTGTGGACAGGGCCTTATTACTGAGTGTAGAGTGTAACAGTGCATACTGACTTAACGCTGTTTTCTCTAGAGGAAGAATGGTACTTCCTGCTTGGGTATCTTGAATTGTCCATTTGTAATTTTCCTTATTTTTTTCTCTAAAAGGTTGGCAGTGAAGTTGAAACCCTGAATTTACAAGTTTGTGCTCTGTTTAAAGAGCTTCAGGAAGCCCATGAGAAGTTAAAAGAAGCAGAATTGATTCAGAAGAAGCTTCAAGAAAAGTAAGGTTCAGAAGAACAAAAGTTCTGCTCTGACACCCAGTATATATTTGTATGACAACTCCCACCTTGGGAAACTCACCAGCTCTACAAATATCAACTTAAATACCTGTTTCATAGAAATGCTGTAAAAGATTGCTCCTTCTTTGTAAGTGGAGATGAAAGTACAGAAATACAGTAATTGTCAGAAAATCTGAGCTGCCAACCTAGTTCTACAAATAGAACCTCAGTGCCTTGAATTTTAAGACTTGGGTTTTAACCCTTCCTGATGTAATGGCAAATATTTCCTGTTTTCTACTTCACATAATCAATCCATGTTCTAGTCTTAGGGGAAGAAGCTAAGGGACCTGGTTATGACCCTTTTCACATGAACTGTCTGTGCTTTTGAAGACCAATTGCATAGGTTATAAAAAGTGGTTACAAGACCTTCACTTTAGTTCCTTAGTTTTCTGTCAAATTCCAGTTCTTTGAGATTCATAATAGTAAGAAAGTGAGTGCTGGTTTCAGTAGCTTTGTTTTCTGATGGTTGTGTATAGATTCCTTTTTGTCTTTCCTTGTTCTTCATCAAAATAAGCCTTTAAAGTGAACCACACAAAGATTCTTTTAGTAATATGCCTAGTGTGCCAAATCCACCAGGAAAAGGTGAACAGGAGAGATCAACCTTTTTTCCTTGTTCTGTCAGGTGCCAAGGCCTGGAAAGAAAAAGCTCAGCTGCTGCATCGGAATTGGAGGAGAAGCAGCAGCTAATATACACCATCAAGAAGCTGGAACTTCAGGTGGAGAGCATGCAGGCAGAGGTCAAGTTGGAACAAGCCAAGACACATGAAGAAAAGTGAGTATGACTTGATTTTATATTCCAGGGAGGTATTGTCAGTGAGGAAGGGAAGTCCAAGGGAACCTGGCCAAAGGGGAATTGAATCTGAAATACTGTTTTGTGTTCTGCACCCTTTGAAACTATGTTATGTTTGTAGAGTCTGAACTAGAAACCTGCATTCACCTCAGTGTCTGTGTCATTTTGAATCTGGAGTCTCCACATTAGGCCCAAACTGTATTCTTTCATCTACTGAAGCCCTTACTTAGGAAAATTTGAGCTGTAAGCTCTGACTTGTTTCTTCCTTTTGTCATAAAGTCAAAGGTGGAATAGGGTCAGGTATAACATACAGGTAGAGGAAGCAGGAAAGTGACATCCGCTGTCCCACTGACTAGCAGGGGTAAATGCTTCCACATCTCGGAAGGCAGGGACAAGTCAGGTGGTGACAATGAAGGGAAAGTGACATTAATGAAGAGGTCTGTGCTCCCTACACTACATTGGCAACTAGGAGAGGTAAGTGTGCAGTGAAGCTGAGGTGAAGAGACTCGCTGTTTGGTCTGGTTCCCTGCTCCCTGTCATCATGTCCAGTCCATGTAAGGAGTGTGCAAATGTCAGTCCAAGCTGTACAGAGAGGCTGAACTTCCTGAAGGACTTGTCATAGCTGCTGGAGAAGCTGCTCGTTATCTTTGGAGTCTGTGTCTGGTTCTTCTCCTGATGAATTCTCATTCTCTTGAAGTATCTGAGTCAAGGCTTGGATGTCTTCCTAAGAGAGGTGTTACATTTTGAACAGAATTTGTGAGCTTGATATAAAAATATTGCGTGATGGATTCTTCAATATCAAATGCAGACGATCAGTAAGGACATTTGTTTGGACTTAGTCCATGGATAGAGCAGCACAGAACTCATTGGAAGAGAGATGTTGAGACACAGAGCATGATTTTTTTCTCATTAGAAATGCAGTTTCATTTGCAAGGAGCTGGTGGTGGCTTTTTTCTAAAATCTAACAGGTTATTTAGATTTCAGAGAAATTTTAAGTGTTTCAAACTTTCACCTCTTTTCTTGTCATAAACAGGGCAAGATATAGTAGCTTGCAGGATGCATATAGCAAACTCGTTCCTGAGCTCACTGAGGCAATGAAAAGAATCGATGAAATGAAACTAAAAGAGGTAAACTCATCACAAGAAGAAATCATAATTAATTAGGGGGAAGCGGGAAGGGATGGGAGATTGTATCCAGGAACAAATTTGGGCAGGAAACAGTTGTTGTCCCTTCCACATAATACAGCATGCAACATAGCAGCATTGCGCTGATAAACGTATATCCTGTACTGTCAATTATAGAAAACTTTATCCACACATCAGTACTGCCATGGTGTTTTCTGGATAAGGTCTAGTCTGCAGTGCCATATGGAGTCCAGTCCTTAGAGATCAGTGATATGCAAAGGCATATATAGGTGTTCCTGCAGCATAATTTGTAAATGTGCGAAGGCAGACCTCTAGACATTTTTGTAATCTTAAATAGAATGCCCACCACAGTGAGGGCTTGTTCATAACTGAGGCTCCATGGAAGTGCCAGATTCTTCTGTATAATTTTGGAAAGTGGGGAAACATAATTTGCAGTATCCATTAGGGAGTTCTCTTTTAACTTGATACAACGTAGTTTGAAAGCTCAAAACTAATCTTTAAAATAAAATATCAATCACCACTGCTGTCTTAGTCCAAGTTCCTTTGATGACCAAAATTGGAAGCTTTTCCAAGGGCAGGAGGAGTAAGAAGAAACCTTTCACTTCAAGCAGAGTCGTATTCTGTGTTCATCTCATCAATCATAGTTCTTCCTTGCAGCTGGACAGAGTGGATAAAGTTGTGGTGGAACAACTGAATGCAAAGGTGGAGTTGGCAGAACAAGCCCTTGCTGCAAAGCAGCTCCAGATAGATGAAATGAAGCAGATGATTGCTAAGCAAGAGGAGGACCTTGAAACCATGGCTGTGCTCCGTGCTCAGGTATCAGCTCTTCTTCAGAATTTGGCTAGTTCCCCCACCCAATATTCAGAAACCAGAAGGAGGTTTTTAATGGCTTGCTCTTCAATAGTGAACACATTTCCTCAATTCCAAAGCATAATTCCCTTACTCGGCCTGCCTTGCAGATCCCTGCGGAGCCTTTACTACCATTTCCTATGGTTCTCTAGGAGGAACTGTGTATGCTGGAGTCTGGCACAACAAACAAAAGTTGGGAATAGATGTGTTTGTGTATTTAAAACCACTGTCTTAAGAATCACTGCATATGTTTTAGGGATGATTTTACTCAAACCAGTGGTGTAAACAGTGACTAAAAAGGGTCTGCCTCACATTTAAGGCACAGAACTGGCAACTTGGCCCAGTTCCGCTGTCTGTGCCACAGATCTGTCTGTGCGATTGGTCATGTCACCTCCTCAATGCTATTCTGTGCCTCATTTCTGCCTCTGTACAGCAGAGGGCAATAGCACTGTCCCAGATAAGACACTTGAAGTATCGTACAGAATCCAGAAACTACTGATTCTTCTTCACCTTGTAAGTAGTGCAGGTCTTTGCTTTGCAGTGTGTAGGTGCTGTGAGAGTGTTTTGAGTAGATGGAGCCTATGATACAGATTTGTTATTTTGGCATATAATACATGACTATGGTTCAGTCTAAGTTACAAATTCTTAGCATGATTTCATTTCTCTGATCAGATGGAAGTTTATTGTTCTGATTTCCATGCTGAGAGGGCAGCAAGAGAGAAGATCCATGAGGAGAAGGAGCAGTTGGCTGTCCAGCTGGCATACCTGCTAAAAGAGCAGCAAAACCTTGAAGATCTTGGCCGGTGAGAATAGACTTTGGCTGAGCTGCCTTTGGACTGTCTTTTTATGCTGAGTGCTGGAGTTGACCAACATTGTCTTGCTAGCATCTCAGTAGAAAGGCAAACAACTTTGCAGACATTTATTTCTTGGCTGATTTGAATTTTAAAAGAGAAAAAAAAATGAATTGGCTGACTTCTCTTTTTAATTTTGTGATAGAATCTCTGTAAGGTGTGTTAGTTCTTACTTGGGTGCTTTAGCAAGTTTTCACTTTGGATGATTCATGCTTGGTAAATTCTCCCCATGGATTCATGTGAGCTTCTTTGGGGTTTGGCCTCAATTTTAGTGGTGAATATGCAGCTAAGCTTGCTGCATGTGTGCCAAGGATATCTGCTGCTTCTCCGGGTGGCAGTGGTAAGTGAATACCCATAGTTTCAAGTGCTGTGATACCCTGGAATTGCACCAGTTTAGCACTCCTACCTGTAAAAGAGAAAAAAAGAAATATTAACCGTGTGTCCTCCACTCATATTGTGGAAGCCATGGGTACAAGAAGAGTGCCCAGAATTTGAAGAATCGAGTTACATTTCACATCAACTGTACACTGAACCCTTTCTCTGGTATAACTTGCCTTTCTACTTTAATCAAATTTGCAGTTTGCCCTGAACAGCTGAGAGTCCTGGAGTTTTCCAGAGGAGTGTGCCCCAGATCCCTAGGTGTGTAGCTGCCCAAATCCTGCTGGTGTTGTATGACCCTGATTTCAGCAGGACCTTGGCACGATCTCACAAAGCAGCAGCATTTCTAGGTCCTGTTTCTGAGCAGCACTGAACTAAATTCATGACCAGTTGACATGATTTACTTGCAAATCCTTTGATTTATTTTGAATCCTTTTACCTTTTCTGGGGACAATGGGAAGATACCTTTTACTGAGGCTTTTTTCAGAGCCCTTGACTTATTTATCCTCTGCAGAAACTCTTTGGCGGAGATGCAGAATCGCCATGGAGCGAGGGCACCAGATCGGGAACACTCACCTCGCCTTGTCCAAAGAGGTACCGTAAGCAACCTCTCCAGCTCACGGGGCCAGGCCCTGCTGTGTTCAGTTTAAAACAGCTTTGCTTGGCTGCAAGCAGCTCCCCAGCTCCCCTGTGGCTATTCTGGCACCTGGGTAGCTGCAGAGAGCATGATTCTTTGGCTGTTAGGAGCAAGCCAGTCCTCTTTCGACCACTCTACAAAAAGAGTGGCAAAATCAAGTAATATAACAGGTAATCATTTATCTTCTCTGCTTGCAGGAACTGGTAGTCAAGACTGGCCAGAGCAGCGGAATATCTCAATGTATTCATGTCCCAAATGTGAAGAAATTCTACCTGATTTGGACACACTGCAGATTCATGTTATGGATTGCATTAATTGAGTGATGCCCTCCAATTCTTCATCTTCTGAAATTTCACCTGCCAAACACATATTTTTTTTTAATTCCTGCTGAAATAACGCTCAACTCTACAACCCGTGAAGGAGGCTTTCAGGGTTTTTCTCAGTAATTCAATGGGTAGAGGGTAAAACTCCTGTCCTGCCCTGTACTCACTAATCTTCTTGTAATCTGCTTTAGGAAAAGGATTTTTATAGGATAACAATATGGATGCATTAAAGAACTCCCAGTGTGTCTGCTGCTATGAAATCTTTAAGGAACATTCCCCTGATGTGCTCTGCTCTTATGGCTAGCCCGCAGAACAGGGCTGAATCACTCAAGTTGGAAGGGAGATGGGATATATGCTGATCAATTAAAAGTACTGTGAGCCTGTAAATACTTCATCTCTCATATACTGTGTATCAGGAAACTAATACATTAAAAAAGCTGTTTGAGAAGCTTTCAGCAAAATGTAATAGTGCTGTATTCATCGAGCATTTGAAATGAACCCTGCTCTTTCTCCAGATGGCAGTTTTATTGCTGCCCTTGTGACCATACTAATCTGATGTTAAATTTTTGATGGCTTATGTAACTTCTTGCTTTAGCCAGATGTGGGTAAGGTTTAAAACAGATCATTTAGGTCTGATATATGTAGCTCCTGGTGTACCCAAGTCACTTGGTTTTATAGAACTGTTCCTTTTTAAGGTGTTGTCTTGATTCTTCTTTATTATAATAAATTCACTTGAACCTGTACAGTATTGTGCTAGAAAGCGCTGAGATGGATGTAACCTAATTTAAAAAGAGGAGTATAGTGGATTTTCACATCTCAAAATAAATCTATTGCAAGTGTAAAATTATCTATGCCTGTGAATACTTTGGAGGCTGAAACAGGACTGCAACTACCTATGGCTGAAAAGCTCACATAGAAAGAAGTGTAGTGTATTAGTTCTGTTCTTGTCCTCCCTGGTGTTTTTATGTCAACAAAAAAACAGTTCTTAACTTGCCATTGCATGAGGGAGGAAAAGTCACAACTCTTAACAACACATGAACCAGCATGAAGGGCAGGAAATGACTGGGATCCATGCAAATGAGGAGTTTCATGTCTTTTGCAAACAGCTAACGTGCACTGTTGGAAACTGGCAGGGAAGGGAAGTAAGAGATGCATGAAAACCTTCAGCCACAATGGTGCCTCATTATGGCATCATCTTCCTCCTGAAAAAACAGAAGCGTTGGTCACTTTGGCACTGCCCAGTTGAAAGGAAGTCTCCGAGTGGTTTTGGACTGATCTGCCAACCGTGGTGTAGGGAAAGATTTTTATTTTTTTACCGCACTGTTCAAGACTGAATTTCTGGAAGCAATTATGCCAGGACTCGTTACAATCCAGTACTTAAATCTGTGCCATCTTGTCCTGGGGTAGGTCTGTTAGGCTTACCGAGAGGCACCACCAAGGTTCGTTTGTGCCCAGTCCACTTCATTCTGATTGCCAGAATTGTGAGCTGGGTGTTCAGAAGGAGCAGGGTGGGATGATCACACAACCTGAATATAAAAGTTCAACTTTTTATTTTTAATATCACTTTATTATTTCTTGGCTCACCCTTCCACTTCGAAGTTGACATTATAATAAGCCTGAATGTTTCCTGATTTGACATTACAGTGCGCTGGTCTCAGAGGTGTTGGGTTGCCAGAGTTAGGAAGCCTGAGTCCTCCTTCATATATAGGCAGTGTGATCTGTAGGAATGCTTGGATCTCTAGAAGATAAAATGCAAGAGAAACTGCATTTATAACTAAAGCACCTAATAGTGGAGTAGGTTTATGTAAAGGGCAAAACTATAACAAAATGCAATTGTAGTTTTTGCTTGTACAGTTGTAATGGCTTTAACAAAAGGCAGGGTGCTCTGATCCCCAAACCTTACTCTAACCGTTGGGTGTGCTTATCTGAGGGACTCATCAGTGAAAGAGTTATTCAGAATAAAGGCAAACAAGCAGGAATTTGTGTCTCTGGATTTTAGGCAATTGCATATTCCTAATGCAGAAAGAAATGAGCGGAAGGGAAATGATGAGGGAAATGTCTTTTGTGGAAACAGTCACCTAAAATCCCCCTGAAGGACTGTGTGGACCATAAGCTTCCCACAGAACTGGTGTGAGTGAAAGCGATTGACTTCCTTTATGTGTCCAGCTTCATTAGGATAGTGCTACAGTCATCATAAACTGCTACTAATGTGCAGTCTGATCAAAATGCTAGCTTTTCAGCATTAGTCTAATAAAACAGTTTAAAAGTTTATTGAATAGAAAGGGCATGCATTCTACTCAGATCATACTAAATCAGGGTAAAAGACCATTGTAACATTTATTCACCAGCTGAGCCTCAAGTAGTCCAAAGTGGGAATTTCTGAACAGAAGACTGACAGCTATGATGACAGTATTTACTGTCCCCCATTGCGGGAGTTATGGGAAATAGCATTAGATTTAGTAAATCAGGGGAGGGACAAAGGAGGTGGGACAGAGTGAGGTGAGTTCAGGACTTAACAGGTCTCCATCAATGCCATTTTTTCTTCATTTGAAAAGTACAGCTACTTCCATACCTGTTACGCAGATAATCACGTAATATAATTCAGTCAGAATATATATTGAAAGGTCTTAAATGTCAGGACACATTATGGTACGACTACAATTAGCAATGGGTTTAGTCCTAAAATCTGGGGTTTCTCAGTTTCCACATACACCAGAAATGGAGAAAGCAATTGTCACTGCTGAGCTACAAAAGGACAGTCCCTTCCCCACAAGCACTCCACCAGGGAGGTAGGACTCAGTGTTCAAACATCCGACACCCTCACTGGAGTGTTGCATATGTGAAGGAGCCATGTGCTCACCCGCGCTGACATGGCTTAAGAGCTGTGTCATCTGTCCATAAGAAATGAGAGACTATGCTCTCTGACAACAGCAACTGGTCCATGGCCTTTATTGCCAACTTATTTCATGGAGGTGTTTCACTTCCAGAAACATGGGATTCCAATTTTAAGAGAGATTAGCTAAAAGCTTCATCCATTTTTATCATTGTCAGTCCTCTCTCCACTGCGCTCATGGGGTCTATGAGAAGATCGCAGCTCAATGCTTTGACTGGTGAGGAAAAAGGGCATACTCATGCACCTGGAAGAGGGATTCTGGTTTGGGGATGGCTGTTCTAGCATAATAGGGTACATGGAAAACCCCACTGGACCCCATCTTCAGACAAGGTCCATTCTCAAGGAAAAGAAGTCAAGCTGTAATACAGAGTCCAAGCGCTCGTGCTGTCCATCAGCAATGGCTGATGGAGAGCAGCACAGCTTTTCAGGTATGGGGGCAGGAATGCTTTTCCTCCAAATGAAGGTAAAGATCAGGTCACACATGGCTGATCAACATGCTTCTGTGCTCTGAAGTTCTGAACATTAAAAGGATGGTACAACCTGTGAGAGAGATGCTTGTGCAGTGAAATTTACATATATAACTTATGTCATCTTGTGATGTTGTGCTAAGGAGAATGGAACAATTCTGCAGGAGAAAGCCTTAGGGATCTTGGATACCACAACTGAATGGGCAGAGTTATAGCAGATATTTTGTACTTGTATGTGACAAATTCTCCTGTCAACCTACTTCCATAAATAAGTGCTTCTTCAAATTGTGCTGTGGATGAAGATCCAAATCACTGAGGAGAAAACACACTGAACAGATCAATAGTGGATTTAGAAATAAAAAGCTTGATGACTTAGTATTTTACTCAATATTCTGCTTCAAACCTGAAATAGAAACTATTCTAGAGCTGATTAATTCAAAACAAAGGCCTCAATAGCATGAGATTTATGTTTCACTCTCAGCAGATGAATATTCTTAAAATGTACACAAGAAAAATACCTGATGTTTCTTGGGCCAAAGAAAATCTTCCTTCGGTGTATGTTTCATGTCATGCTATCAGTGAGACCTCACCTACTAATACCAGGAGAAACAATCCCTTTTTTGCCCCTGTAATTAAAGTGAGGAGTTGCTTTTAATTTGCTGGTTGTCACTGTTGTTCTAATTATCTCTTATAGACTCTGGATTCTTGTTTTCTGTTAGCTACAGCTCATGTTCTCTCACACAGCTTCATCCATAATTTGAGGTAACACAAGAGCTAACTGAAATCTGTTGTGCGGAGGTATTCATCAGCTTGGTTGCAACCTTCTTCATCAATTACAAGTACTCCCAGCAGATGCAATCTCTTATTGGGTTTTAATTGGTTCCTTGCGACAGTAGGATTTATGGGCTTTTTTCCCTGAATCCAATTTTATTACAGGAGCTTTGTGATAGTTATGGATTCTGCAATGATCTAAATCTGATGGAAACGCTACTAGGCCAAAATCAAACTAATAGAATGATAATAGAGCTGATTTCATCTGAGGAGCATTAACCTTAATGAAAACACAGAAAATCAATGTGAAAGGCCAAAGGAGGAATTACTTGTGCATCCGTCATGTCAAAATTAATCATTTTAAGAGGCGTCAGAAAGAGAAGGGATCTTAGCACAGAAATACTAACAGGAAGACAGGGATTAGCTGAAGTAGGTCTTCATAGAAAGACAAGATACTAGGTATAATAGTGCAAATCAGGAGGGACATGGAACTGCAAAGAATAAAACCACAATACACTGAAGCCTGTTCATACAACAGGGAGGATTGCTTGTCTGTTGTTGTCACCATTAACTGCAGTCCAGAGGACAGATGTGCTATCCCAATGGCCAGCAGATGCTCATTAGCACAGGTTTGAGAGTACATCCCCTTTGTTTTCCCTTAGATGAAAGATAAGATAAAATGTATTTGTGTTTTAAAGTGACTAGATGCTACATGTCCATGAAATACTACCTGTCCCCATATCACTGTCTTTAACAAAGATCATTCCTGGTGTAGTAGTTTGTTCCACAATCAGTACCCTGATTTTATGTGGAACAGGAGCCAGAAGCATTTCATTCCACTTCAGATTTAAAATCCAGACTGGGAAGGGGCCAGAACAGTCCCATGGGGTGGGTGTCAGATTTGTGAGCAGGAAGGTTATCTCTGCAGACTTCAGGTCACAGGAGCAAGCAAGCCAACATTACTCCAGTTAGATGGCAAGGAGGGGGACTTGGTGATGCTCTGTGATTAGCCTGGATCACACTGGCAATTAGCAGCCAGAGGGAGGGAAAATATGAAAAATACGGTGTCCTGATGCCTCCCCATGGATTTGCACCCATGCCAAGATGGGGCACAAAGTGTTTCCCTGCTTCCATTGTGGATGAGCAGCAATACAGAGGAGCTTCCTTGGGCCCTCAGCACCCACACATTCCTCCCCAGCTCCTGGTGTTATCCATTGTTCTGTCTCCCCAGAAACACCTTCACATGAACACCACACAGGCCGATGCATCCAGAATGAGTTAGCCCAGCAAGCCTGGGCTAGGCATGTGGTTTTCAGGCGAAAACCTGAAAACAAGAGAGTCTAACATGACACGCACTGGACAGCTTGGTTTACAACTATTCAGCAGAGCATTTCAACTGCTCAGCGGAGCATTTCTCTTGAGTTTTTTCCTGCCAGCTGCTGGAACTTCTTGATTCCTCCAGCTACCAGAGAATTTGTCCTCAGTTCTTCTTGCCTCACCCAGTACTGGTACTACTGGCCTTTAAATACCAGAGACATCCTCTCTTCCTTTGTGTATCATCTTGCAGGGTGCATTTAGTGCAAGAGCACTGGGATCTGAGCTCAAATCCTTCTGTTTCGAGGGCAATTTGGGGGCAATTTCTGCATATAATTGATGCAAGGAGAAAGGGACTAGAGCAATGAGTTTGTACATATTCAGAACTATTCTTTTTCACAGAATCATAATTGCTTGTACCAAAGAAATACTGGACTACAAAATCCTGTCAACTGCACGCGACAATACCTGGGTTTGAATTTGCTGGCTTAACACACCTGCTGAGATTATTTAGGTTATTCAGATGACTATGCTGCCTGCCGTACCCACTCCCGGAGGCCACTCGGACCAGACACAGGCAGGTATGCACAACTAAGGCGAGCTCACCCAGGGCCAGCCCAGAACTGTGGGGACCCAGGCCTCACACCACGGGGCTTCCCCTGAGGGCAAGCCGTGACACCTCACGCTGCTCCACCGAGGCGTTTAACGACGCCACGACGCCGTCACCCTCGTACCCATCACCTCGCTCAGCGCTGCAGCTCTCCCCCCCCCCCACCTCAGCCCAAACCCCACCGGGCACCCGCATCCCCCCTCACCCACCCCCGCCGCCGCTCGCCCACAACCAAGATGGCGCCGGACGGCGCCGCCCGCTGCCAGGACTAACGATGCGGAGCTGCGCATGCGCGGGAGGAGGGAGGGGGGGGGGGAGGCGGGGCCGGGTTGAAGTTTTGGCGGGTGCCGGCGAGCGCGCGGCTGATGGTGAGCGGGGCTGTGTGAGGGAAGGGCTGAGGGGAGCGGGGGTGCGGGAGCCCAGAAAGCGATCCCCGGGGGGGGGTAGAGGCTGGGGTGAGGGATCGGGGATCCACGGGGGAGCCCTGAGGGAGGTCGAGGTTCCCCTGGGTGGGGGAAGGCGGCCGAGCGGGGAGGGTGAGCCGTGAGGGGAAGGAGGATTCCCCTGGAGGGGGGATCCACTGGGAGCGGGGATGGCGGTCCTGCGGCTGCTGTGGTCCGTGGGGAGAGGGGGGGGGGGCGGCGGGCACGGCACGGCCGAGCTCTGCCGGGCCTCGGGAGCCTGGGGCTGGCCTTTAGGAGAGAGGCAGGGGGAGATGGCGGGGGTGACCCGCCGCGGCCTCCCGGGTGATCCCCGGCAGGACCCCGGGGCAGCGTGGTGGTCACTAGCCACGCCTGCTCCTGTATGCTCTTGAGTTTTGTTTCGTTCTTGGCTGAAAATTAATATTCCGGAGCAAGAGAAAAGAGAGAACTGTTGGAAGTGGAGTTTACGGGTGAAACAAAAGTCCCTGCAGCAGGAAAACCCGTAAGCGCAGAGTTAGAGTTTGGGTTTGTGAGTAATCCAGCCCCAGTGGATTTCTGTTCTTGTTATACAGTCTTCCCTTGACCATTTATGTCCGCCTGTGCTGATTATTTTTCATGGACGTGTTTCTGTGGAGGAGCTGTAAGAAATGTGGAACGTATGCTTTTAAGAATAAGAACTCTGTTGTTTTGAGGAGAGAGCGAAACCCTGCTACCTTCTTCCATTTTCAAATGAAGACTGAATCCTTTTCGGAAGATTTGCTTGAGTTAAATGCTAATTATAATTATAGTGCAGGACTGATGAGATGGAAACGGTTATTACTAGGAGAACATGGTAGGCGTTTCTTAAAATCTGTGTCTCTTAGGGCTTTTTTCTGAAAGTAATGCCCTTATGCTGCGGTGAGTTCAGCATATTCCCACCGATGAATGTGGGGATTTTCAATTTAGTGGAGTCCTCATCTGCAGCTGCAAACAAAAACAAGCTGGTGGTTTGCAAATCATCAAATAAGAAGCCTGAACACAACATGTATTTCTAGTTAAGATATAGCCATTTTAACACTGTCAATGTTGTTCTTCCCATAACAGAGAATTTTTTTCCTTGAGGTGCTCTTGAAGAAATCCTGGTGGAATTATGGACGGTAAGGGGGAAAGTACTCCTTTACTTTCAGTAGGAAAGTTGTCTTCTGACTAATATGTTAGTTAATAAGTTCAAGTGTTCAGAAAGCTTGGTAAACCTTTTAGCAAAGGAAATTATGTTGCACTAACTTCACTTGAGGAGGTCTTTGAGGTTGCCCCTTGCCTTCATTGTTGTCACCTTTCTGTGAGGCTGCTTTGTCCTTTCCCAGGCTTTGTGTTTTCTCCAGCAGCAAAGGCTAAACAGATTTCTTGTTTTGTTCTGAACTTCAGTTCTGCTTTGTCTCCCATTCCGCTCTCTGTATTTTCTTTTTTCCATTATTTGTCCCTTTGGTCCATATTTCTTTGCTCTGTATTCTCATCTTTGAGCAAACCATATCTGAGAATATGCTTTCTTGCCTGCCTTGCATCTTCCTCTTCACCTTCCATTGGCAAAAGCCACATAGGTGTCTGTAGAGCTCCCGGCTACACCTTTGCAGGTCCCAAGGCTTTTCTTTGTAACAGCAGCTATTGTGCAAGCAGTTGCATAGGAGGAAAAGGCAGCGCTAAGTAGTCTGCAAGTTTTCTGCCTACCAGCCAGCCTGGGTTGCAAGCTGAGAGTGTCTGCAGCCACATTGCTGTCCACATTGCAGGAGGCTGCTCTATCTTCCTTTAGCTGAAGCTGAAGTAGTTTTTTAAAAATGCCACTAGCTTCTCCAATTTAGTTTCAGTTGTCATTAGCTTGTGATTAGAGTATCTTGGATGTTTTATTCCATGGCAGCTTTCCTCTATCTGGACGGAAATAATGCTGAGTTTAATTTTTGCCTTAGCTGATGATGACTTGGATCTGTTGGCCTCCCTCCTGGAAGAAAGCGAGACAACTGAGAAGAATTCTCCTGGGAAGGAAGATGCCTCAGAAGATGAGAGGGGAGAACCAGATGAATACGATGAGCTCTTCGATGCAGAAGACGATGCATCCTACACTGAGGAGGTTGATGCTGAGGACAGCACGATTGATGAGCAGAAGGAGAACCTGGCTATGCTATTTGGAGATGTTGATGACCTGCTGGAAGAGGAGGATGCAGAAGAAACTGGCCCCACTTCAGCTCCCAGTCAGGCAAAAGAGAAGACCAATCAAGAACTGCAAGGTTTCTGTAACAGCATCTTTTATCTGATTTGTGATATATATCTTGTCTCTAGAGAGCTAATGGGCTCTGCTTCTCACTTTAGGATGGTGCCTGGAGGGGGAATACAGAAAGTCCTTGTGAAAGTTTCTAAGTCCAGTTTTCAGCGCTCAGTGGCCGAACTCACCAAACCTATTTTCCCCAAAGAAAGTCAGAGGATTGAAGTAAGCCAGGGACACTAAACTAGCTCTGCTGAGCAGGACAGAGAAGGTTGCCTATGTACGTGTGCCTTCTCTGATGAAGAGCAATGTTGCTTCAGTCTTCAGGGCTGTCATCCTGCTATCTTTCACCAGCACAGCATTCCCTTCCCCCTCAGGACTTGCTGGCAAGAGGTTCTGCCATACTGGTCAGCGCGGAAGCAGAGCCGGCCACTGAGCTTTCCTGTGTCCAGGCCAGATATTTGATTATATCAGAAGCATTTCTTTATGTTAAGGAGTGCAATCATCAACCATTTAAATTGTCTTATGTTCAGTAGGAAAGATACATGCAACATGGCAAGGAACATACCATGGTCAAGTAAAATATTTATATGAGAGAAGTCAGCTCCAGGCTGTATGAAAAAGTGTCCCTTCACAGTGAGCTATGTAGACTCAAGTAAATCTGTATTGTGGCTCTAGTCTTTGTTTTCTAAGTTCCTATGATGTAGTAAAACTGCCAGACTTCCAGGGATCTCATAAATCCCTGTTTGCAATGGCTTCCTGCTGTCTTCATTATTATCCTTTTTCTTCTCCTCTCTTTCCTAGCTGAGCTGAGAAAATTGCAAGAACAAATGAAGACATTACAGGAGCAGTTGCAAAAGACTGCTATTGGGCAGCAATCCAGTTCAGGCCCTGAGAAGAAAACCCCTGGTAATGAGACTAATTAAATGGGTTTATGATTTGTTGGCCTACCAATGTGCAATTTATAGGCAAGACTCCAGATAATCCTAAAGTGGGCACTGAGTAGCAAGGAGGAATGGTGGTCTGGTGTATTCCCACACAGGTTGTTTCCTGCAGCTACAGACTAAATCGGTGAGCTACAGTTTTGGTACCTACATCATGGGTTGATTCTACATGGGGCAGCTTTCATGACTGAAGTGCTCCAGAGTCTTCTGCTGGAAGTGTTCCTTCTTACTGGCAGATGTTGGTACACCCAGAAAATACAGCAGTGTTGGTTGCTGTAGCATGTCGGGTGTAGTAACAAAATTATATCGGAAAATTGAAAAGCAAGGGGATGCTCCTACTTTCCATAGCTTTGTGATTTCAGTGACATCCAGAGTTTTAGGTCGTCATGGGGAAGAGTCATTGGGGCTTTTCCAGCTGTTGCATTTCAGATGCTGGCAACTTAGCTGAAGGGTTTCCATGTGGGACCCTGACTTGGGCTTGTTATTCAGGGAATTGCTTATTTTGGAGCAGTTCTTAGTGTTTGAGCCCAGATCCTGAGATCTCTTAAATATTTTTTTTGTTTTCTTGGCCAGGTAAATCTCCCTGTCCACCCTTAAAGGAAAGGAAAGTTCAGAAGCTGCAAGAGTCACCATGTTTCTCAGCCCAGCTGGGCAATCCTTTACCGCCAGCCAAACGAGGAATCCAGAAATCAAAAGCATCCTCAGCAGGTACTGTTTCCAGTCTGCCTTCCACTGAAACACACTGGGCTTTTGTCGAGTGCTTATCTAGTTCACAGCAGCAGTGTAGACACATCCAGGATAGTTTTACACTAGTCAGTGCAGCAGTAGCAGTGTGGTCACAGCAGAATGGAGCTTATTACAGAGTTAATTACTTATTCTTTGCAATGGGTGCTATTCTCTGTACTGCTATGATTAATTTGGACACTGATAGCAGTCTAGCTTGCATCTGTGTATCCTACAATTTAGCTTGCCTGGAAAATGAGAGCTGCTCTGGGAAGCTCCTCAGCAGGCAGAACTCATTGCTTTACTTACATGTGACTGATCTGGAGCTGTCAGTTAGTTCCTAGCTGACTGGGAGACCAGTCTGGACAGATAGGACAGTTTTACACCTTGTTCTCAAGTGCATTATATAGACTCCTGTTTCTGGTCAGGTGCAAGTTAGTGTTGTTTTTATTTGAAAGTTTTTTTTCATTATTAAGATTTTTTTCTTGCCTTTTTTTCCTGCTAAAGAGAACAAGACTCCTCCTCCTCAGCAAGTCCTCAGTCTGGCATTCCAGCCTCTCAAGTCTGCTGCAGGGAACACACCCAGTAAGGTGACCAGAGAGAAGACTTCTCACATGCCTACATGCTCCAGTGCAACAGCTCAGCCAGTGTCTGTGGAAACCTTCTCGGGACTGAGATTAAGGTCAGCAGCCCAGCACTGAGCTCTGTCTGAGGTCATCACCCTCCAGTAATGAGAGAGAAAGCACAATCTGTCCAGTGTCCTGTGATGCTAGTCACACAAGTAGTGAGCAGGAGATTGGATTTCTGATTTTCTATATATACATCATTTAACCATGTCAGATAGTCAATTGTCATTAAGGGACATAACACAAAGCCACAGCATTGGCTGTTTGATTGGTAGATAGGTAACATTGACTTTTGGCTTATTACACTTCTATTTTCATTTTTGCTCTTTTCTAACAAAAAAAGCTATCATTTTATTAGCACTGCCTTCCCTGGGATGTTCTCAGTGGTGAAGGAGGGAAGCAGTGGCCATGTGCAAAGCCCAATTGTGCTCCAGTTGAGCAGATTTTGCTCCACACTGAGAAGCCTCGGGAGACACTTGTGATCCCCATACTCGGTGTGGCCACAAGAGGTCTCTGAATACTCACGGTGTCTTTCCTCACCAGAAACCATGCTTGATTTCCAAACCTTGCTCAGACACTCGTGATACTCAGTCCTTCCTGAAATGAGCAGAGTTAATGCAGGCTCAGGGCTAAGTTGCAGTGCAGCTATTCGGACAAAACCCCAGCATGATCAGTAGCTTTCTGATATTCGTACTGTGTCCTGAGGGGTTTTGTTTCAAGTGAACTCGGGGTGAAACAAGTCACAGAGGTATTTTGCAGCAAGACGTAGTCTCCCCGGGAGGATGCCAGATGGTTCCGATTGTCCATTTATGCCAATGGATGTGTTCTCTTTTACATGCTTTTGCTCGATCTAGAAAACCCCGGGTGTCTTCGGCTGAAATGGACAGGAAAATGGCTAACCGGAAGCTCATCCGACTGTCCCAACTGAAGAGCAAACTTGCTGCAGAAAATCTGGAGGAAATAGACTGGGTGACATTTGGAGTCATAGTGAAGAAGGTCACTCCTCAGAGCGCAAATAATGTAAGTAACTTCATTGTATCCCTTGCTCAGTTCAAGTGAAATGCTGGTTGTCTTTCCTGAGAAACTAATTAGGTCTTCAACTTAATCAGCCAACTCCAGGTAGTTAATGAAAAGCTACTATGTTAAAGATCTTGACTCATCTGGTTTCAATGCAGTAGTGCTGCTTTTAGTCCCCAGGGTAAGTCCTTAGCTTATCTGGTGCAGCTGTCCCAGACAGTGGCATTGGCTAATGTAACCATATCATCAATCTGTCCTAAATCTGTTCATCCACTGTTACATGTTAAATGCCAGTGCAAAAAAAAGGACTGTGACTCTCAGTCTTTCCAGACAGCCCTCTTGTTTTAAATGTGCCAACGCATCCTGCTTCTATCATTTCCTTAGAGGCCATTCTGTCCTAGATGATGTACATGTCCTATAGAAAGTAAGTAACTGATGAAACAGAGATCTGGATATGCCTTGGTTTTGTTTGTCCAGTGGGGTAAAAACCTTTTTATTCAGCAGGCAAGAGCGCTGTCCAGCTTTAATATCAGGAAGATTGGTGGTAGCAGTATTATTGTGCTATTTTGGCCTTTAAGAATCCCAGAATTGGCTGTGTGGCATGGCTGGAGATATTGTATCTAACCTCTACCGAGGTTACAAATTGTGCTTTTCTAAATCAGGAAACCAAAGGTGGGGGGGAAATCAGATGAACTCTTTAAAAGAAACAGCAAGAGGGGATGCAGTCAGTGTTCCTGTACAGATTGCTGAAAAGAAAGTGAATGTCTGTTCCAGGGCAGAACCTTCAGTATCTGGCGGCTGAACGACCTACGGGATCTCAATCAGTGTGTCTCACTCTTCTTGTTCGGTGATGTCCACAAAGAACACTGGAAAACAGACCAAGGCACCGTCATTGGGCTGCTCAATGCTAATCCTATGAAACCTAAAGAAGGTTCAGATGAGGTGAGAGGATTTTTCACCTGCCCATCACCTGTAGATAAAATCCCATAGCTGAACTTTTTTGTATCTGCTTGAGATTTAGCTTTATAACACATGTTAAGGCTGAAATTACAGCAGTCTGCCTGAACAGTTTGAATTGCATTCAGGTATTTGTGTGGTGTGTATTTGCTCCTAGCCTTCTGTAAGACTGAACTTCAAGAAGTCCTATTAAGCATCTAAAAATCAGAGTTTATTCAAGTGTTTAATCTGCTCTCAGTAGCAGTCAGCTCTTCCACAGACGTAGGGAGTGTATTTTCATTTCAGTTTATTCAGCTACTTCAGTGCACTGCCTATTTCAGTCTAGAGGTCTCTCAAAGCTGAAAAAGGTGGGGAAGCTCATTTCTCTCTTCTAATTTAAGCATGAGATGTGATTGCAAAATGTTTCCTGGTTCCAAAATCATGACTGAGAAGAAGCAGTATTTGATTTATTAAACAAACGATGTATTATGTATAGTGAGTTGATACATAGTAGTTCCCTTGTTTAGTCAATTACTTGTAAATGCAGAGCATGATTAATTACTTTTCTGTATGTATCAAAACTTTTAAGGTGGCTTCATTTTGCTAATGAATTAATTTTTTTTAATATCTTTTTAATTGCACTGGAATGGAAACCATTTTTACTGACTTCTGTCAAGGGGAATTTCAATCTAGTAGCTGGTGATGTAGTGTTTTGCATTTTAAATTCTCCAAATGGAAAAATTAAGAATCTCATTAATGGTCTATTAAGATATATAATTGCTTAAATTAACGTGAATAAGCAGTAGAAAGTCCTGTTGGTGAGTAGAAAGGCATACCAGATTTAATGTAAGGGCTGTATTTAACTGTTAAGAATGGCTCTTAGCTAAAATGTACACATTTAGAACTACATTAAAACTGACTTCTCAAAGTGCTTCTTACCTACAGATACAATTCCTAGTATCTTTGGTTGTGTGAAGTAGACACTCTTCTTGCACAGGAGTCAGTTTTGATTCGACCTAGACATATGGAGAGGGACAGAGCTCTGTACATCCCCTCTTCACATCCACTGCTGAATGTGGTTGCCATGATGGTGTCAGAGCCAAGTGGTTGTGCTCAATCTGAACAGGATATGTGGCTTGCTTAAACCAGGCCTGCATTTTAAAACTGCATTGTTAATATTGGAGGTACTAAACCGGACCAGAGCCAAACCAGTGACATCTAGAGAGAAGCCCATCCAGTCCTGCTCAAGGCATGTTCTGATTTCTTTCTAGGTGTGTTTGTCTGTTGACCATCCCCAGAAGATCCTCCTCATGGGTGAAGCTCTGGACATGGGCACCTGCAAAGCCAGGAAGAAGAACGGTGATCCTTGTGCACAGATTGTGAACCTGGTCTGTATCTCAGTAGTTAGCACATCCTTAAGATGTTGGTAAAAATCTGGCTGCTGATTTTGTACTGATGCTCTGACTCTTTGACTTGTTTCTGGATCTTGACTTGTAACTAACTGAAGTGGGTGGAGAAACTGATAAATGAAACCCAGAGTTGTTGCATTTGTGATGGCACTGTAGCAGCAGTACTGGTAGTTCCCTAAATGCAAAGCTGGTGCTGCAGTGAAAAGAGGTGGTCTTGACCCATGACTGCCACCGTCTCCATGCCCTTTCATTCTCCTTTGTGCCTGTGCAAGCTTCCATGCACTGCACTAGAGAAATCATCCAAAGTAAAACAACAGGAGGTTTTTCTTGGGAATGGTTGTGTTTTTCAGACATGGCTTTAACCCACTGAGTTCCCTGGTCCAGTGTGCCAGCAAGCTGGCAGAATATTTATACCTGAATGTGGTGCACTGGACATGAGAGGAAAAAGGTGTTAGGATCTTCTTGTAGAGACAGTAGTGACTTGAACTAGTTTAAAGGACTTGAGGACTATGTCATTTCATGGCTATGGTGATGTTAAGATACCTGAAAGGAACCCTAAGTTGGAAGGGTTATAGTTAGTAGGGTAGCCCTTAGAAGGAGGAGAGAAAATGAAGGAATGAAGAACTGGGAGGAACTCGGGTCCTGTGGAACTCACTCCCACTCAGCTGTGTGGAGTGGGAGGAATACAAATACAGAAGATACCTGTAGCAAAACAAGGCTGTGATTGCAGACCCACTCCAGGAGGTGCCTGTGCCACAGAGCGCTCAGTGAGATGTTCCAGTGCCACCTGGAACAAACTGTAGATGGAGGCTGTCTGGCAGAAGGACCTCATGAAGGAATCGACTGTCTGTTTAATTAGTGGCAAAAAATGTTTCATTGTGGGGTAATTGTAGTTATACAAAGATGGGGCAGATGAATATCAACAAGAATGGAGGTATTTTTTTGGTAAAAAGTTAAAGAACACCCTGAGTGAGTGCATTTATGGCACTGCTGTCTCTGACTGGCAGACTCACTATCTTCAATTCTAAATTCCCTCTGACACTGAAAACTGATTAATTAATTTGAAATGAGTCCATGAAATATCTTTCTCTGTGTTAGTTTTCCTTCGTGTTCATACTAGTAAGAAAATTACATACAATCTGGGCAAGAGGACCTGGGACATCAGTTGACTTGAGCCAAGGAATAGCCTTAAAATTCCTTGATGCACAGGTTTTTTTCCAGTGATTAGTATGGGCAGGTTTAGTTCTGCTTTTCATTGCTGGAGTATGGGCATATGTTTGCTGAGTTGGTCAAATGCTGGAGTACTACAATAGAGATGTTACTTCAGTTTAGAAGGATGCATGTGGGTGAGAGGAATGAAGTAAATTGTAATTACTAGTGTTCTGCAACAGGCTTCTCCCATTTCTTTTCAGAACGACTGTGAATATTGTCAGTATCACATACAATCCCAGTACAAGAAGCTCAGCTCGAAGCGAGCAGATCTGCAGTCCACCTTCTCTGGTGGTCGCATTCCCAAAAAAGTTGGTCGGAAAAATCCCAGTTTGAAGGAGAGGCTGTGTCAGGATGGGTTTTACTATGGAGGTGTCTCTTCAGCAGCATATGCAGCCTCAGTGTAAGATAAACCACTTATTTCCATTGCATTTGAAAAGAATTTCCCTCCCATATACCAGTGAGCCTGAAGCTATCTCTAAGGGGGCCTATTTAGTTAGAGATCCCTTTGACTTAACTACATTCACCAAATAGGAATAAGTGCCCCACCTTTGGTGTAATCCTCCTGGCACCATGGGGTAACAGAGCTGCTATTTGATAGGAAAATTTTAACAGCACTAAGATGTGGTAAGGGGTGTTTTTACCTCTAAATTAATACTGCGTTGTGAAGACAGTAGTACACCTTGCGTATTATTAAGTGACCAAGATCACTAGATCAGTATGCATCTCCTAACTAGCAGGAAGGGGCCAGGTCCTTCATTCAAATCCTCCTGAAGACAGCTGCGGAAAGACTTGAGTCACAGCTGGATCAAGCCCTGTGCTTGCACGTGGCTTTCATTCCCTTACCACTGCCCTCTGATAACTGGTGTGATGCCACAGTAATGAAGCAATTCCAGCCTCCTCTCCATCCCTGGAGTGAACTGTAAGCGAAGCTTAGCCATTACTTACGTTTAGTTTTCTCTCAGTACATAGGAAATACATATCCCAACCCAGGGAGAAATGGGAGATCTTAAACATTGTGCTAGAATTTAGATTTAGATCGCATCCTTCCCAAAGACTGACAGATGACAGGAGAGAGGCACCCTCTAGGGTGGCTGGAGTTTTGTTGAAGCACTGGGCTAGTGTTTGAGCTCCTGTCCTTGCTCTAAGCATGGGAAAACTGATGTTCTTGTTTTGTTTCCTCTTTCTAGTGCAGCAGCTGCAGCGCCGAAAAGGAAGATTCAAACCACTCTCTCCCATCTGGTTGTGAGAGGAGTTGACGCAATTGTCCAGGAAACCAGGCAGAAAATTGGTACCTAACTAGCCATGTATTCTCTTCATCCTCCAGATATTTCCAGCTTGATGTGTAGATGTGTCCCAGGACCCTGCTACTCATTGAATGAATCTGGCAATTGGTTTGCTACAGAGATAGCTGTTTGCAGGCTGCTTTCTCGATTGATCAAAACTCCTCTTCCTTCTTGAGATAGCAGCTGCAAGGCAAATGTAACTAAGCAACTGTGTAGCTCCATGCATCTTTTTCTCATCAGTGCCCCTAAATTAAGTATCCTGTTCTGTCTTTGGACAGTGACAGAAGATCTTTGACAGATTAATGGGAATTGGAAGTTTTAAGAACTTTGAACCAGAGAATTTATTTTATTTGATTAAAATAAATGACTTCTGTCAGTCTTGAAAGCTTCCAAGGAATACAAAGTATAAATCAGAGTCAGGTCTGCAATGCAGGGGACCTCCCGAGTACCCAGCCTTTTTCTAGTGCTTTTGTTTTGTGATCTTCAAAGCATGTTCCTTCCATAGCCTTTGGGATGTCACTGATCTTCTCTGCCTCCATTTTGTTTCTGTAAAGCTCTTAATATTACACCCTCTTTATGCTCAGTGGAGAGCAGATGACAGATCATTCAAACTACATGCTCTAGATGCCACTTAGATGTCTTCTTCACATCTTTCTGTTCCCTCAGTTGCCTTCATTTCAGACAACACAGTGTGTGTCCTGTCTCTAGCTTTTAACTGCTCTTAATTCTCCTGGGATAAGATGTGGTGGCTTCAGGGCTTTTGTCACGAAATGGAGTGGTTTGCACCACTTAAAGAATCATTTTCAATGGTATTAGCAAAAGAAAAATTATTTAATTGGAATTCATATAAAAGCGTGACTTCACAGATTTTGATGGCAAGGTTCACTCTATTACTTAGTACATGGATGAAACGTATACAGGAAAATTAAGTTAGAATCAGACTAAAATTAGGTATACAGAGACCAAAAATGCAATAGGTTAAAAAAGATAAATATACAAAGAAAAATTGAGTTAGAATTGATTTCTTGTGATTTGTATAGAGATCGGGAACGTAAAAAGGGTTTGGGAGACCCTCCCATTGAGTCACGAGGTTCAGAGAAGACCCCCTTGCTTTCTAAACTGTCGAGAGTCTAGGTGCGGCTGGATCAATTCCTAGTCCCAGACTTGGTCAACGGTTTATATCTGAAGGGATTATGAGTGTAATAGCAGCCTGAGATTCATTTATAGTCAAATAAAGTTCATGACACTAATTTAAGTATAGATTTGAAAAGCAATATTTGTAATATACTTTCTATGGAATATTCAGGTTAGTACACATATGCACAAAGACACTAAGAGATATACATGAGGGAGTAACAGAGGTATACTGTTAAAAATTCCCCTCGAGTTCAGTGAAAATATTCATGTCAAATGCTTTGGCATCTTTCTCAATGGGCGAAGGGTCAAGTCGCAATGAGTGGAGAGTATCAGCCCAAGCCTTGTCAGCTTTCAGCGACAGACCTCTGATCTTTGCAAAACAGAAAAGTCTGCGAGCTCTGAGAGGTGTCCCACTCAGAGGGGGATGGTGGTCACAGCCTGCTGTGGTCCAGGAGAGCTCAGAGGGTCTCACTTAGTACTGCTGTTTATAGGTTTGGGAGATGATTGGCTTTAGTCATCACCAGATTACTGGAATTCCAGCTGCGCTGGTAGCATTTCATGTGAGTTACAATTCAGACAAGGAAGGTTCCAAGGCTGTCAGGGAATGACTTAAGATTCAGATACGGGATGCTCCAAAGTTGTCAGGGGACGACTGGGATGTCTCAAGGTTGTTGTTAAGAGAACTAGTTATCTCTACTTTTTGGTTTTTGTTTTTGCCAGGCAGCAGGAGTCCTTGAGATGGTCAGCGTGACTCCCTGTCTTAGCTGTGTGAGAGTTCCTGGTACAGTCAAGGGATGCTTAACCACCCGACTCATTACGCCTATACTAAGGCCTAACGAGACTTCCCGAGCTCATAGATCAGCCCAGAGAGGGGGAAGAAATGCACCACTGCAGCTTTCAAGTGTTCTAAAAATGGGAGCAGTGGGAGCACCACAGACAGACAAGGCTGATGGGGAACTGACTGACTGATGAAATTGCTGAAGGGGTAGAAATGTCTACCCCTTTGTGATGTGTTCTGTGAGGACAAGGCCATGGGCAACCAAATATAATGTAGAAGTTGACCTTGCTTTGGGGTGGTGCTCACTCAGGTGGCCTGCAGCAGTTTCTTCCAACCTAGACTACTCTACATCTCTAAAGTCAGGCCTGCTTCCCTTCTTGGCTCCAAATCTGTTGTATTTCTGCCTCTCCTGCTCCAGGTGCAGCAAAGAGACCCATGCAATGTTCTGAGGAATTCAAGGAACTGCTGGCACAGCCAACTTTTGGAGCACGAAATCTCTGTAAACACTGGACCAAAGCAGGTATTGTCCTTTTGCCTGAAGGAAAACCAAAACCCACTCCTGAAAACACTCGACTTCCTTCTGAGCAAACAGCGGCTTTTTATTTTGTTTTGGTTTTTTTTCCCAGATGCGGGAAAAAAGCAAGGAGCCAATTTCCAGTCTATCTCTGCTTCAGCACTGCTCAAGCAACAGAAACAGAAATTGCTGGAGGCCAGAAAAAAGCGATCTGAAGAGATTCAGAGGCGGTAATACATACTGACTTTCACAGGAAGGGTTCCATTACTGTGACCCTAAGTATAACTGTGGGAAGTGTTTTGCTGTTTTAATAAAACTTCATTTAAATAGAAATACCCCAGTATTCGGTGGAGAACCAAATGCTACAGCACAGTGCCCAGCAACTAGAAGACATGATGGGGAGAGATTAATTAGAGTAGGAAACTGGTATCCGGAGTCCTGGTTGTGTTCATTGCTGGCTTGCAAGGATCTTCTGAACTTTAAGATTTGCCAAGTGTTTTGTGCATATCTTGTTAACAAACCTAAGAAGAAACACAGAAAAGCCACCCTGGGTGAGACTGAGATTGATGTAGCCAAGTAGCCTCAAAAGGCTCAACAGAAGCCAAAACAGAACCTGAAGGACAATAATAAGACTAGGCACAATCATGATGGTATTTCCCCCAGATACCCTTCTAGCCTCCAACACTTTAAGTATTTCAGTGACTTTCCAAGCTAGGGGTGGTATCTGTCACAATATCTCTGAAGGGTTGGGGTTTTTTTCCCATGAACCTGTCCAACTTCTTAACCATGACCTATGCAAACCTAAGCATTTATGTGACTCCTGTGACAAGGGGTCCCACTGCTTAACTACCTGTTCTGCAAAGAAGGCCATTTTTGTGCTTTCATCTCTCACCTCCCGGCTTCATTTGATGCTTCTATCTGTTTTTTTGTTTTGGAAAGCAATTGGTCATTCACTCCTTCTGGTGACTCCTTCAAGTGGCTTAATTTCAGCCACCCCAGTGAATTCCTTACCAGTCTTGTTTTCCTCTCCTGAATGCCTGAATTGCTGCATGATTTTCTAGTAATAAAAGGCCAATTAGTGAAAAATCAGTCTGCAACCCTTCCATTCCTATCTGTTTCTTAAACCTTTCTGTCTCTTTGACTTGTGTCCCTATTTCAATGGGTTAATCTTGTCTTACTAGGTTTCTCCAGAACACAAGTAAAGCCAGCAGCCCTGCTTTGCCATCCTCCTCCAGACAGTCCTCTCTCCAGTCTCCAGTACCTGCGGCAGAGTTTCCCAAAGCTGCAAAAATGTCAACTCCTCAAAGGCCCAGGCTAGGCACAGGCTTCTCAGAAGGAGAAGATATCCTCTTCTTTGACGGGTCTCCACCTCCAACACCAAAGCTAGGCAGCTTGGCAGAAGCCAAAAAGGTAACAGCTTTTTGAATCTTTTAAGAAGTGGAGGTTAAGGGAAGTTTGGTTTGTGGTAGTAAAGGAGTCTTCGATGAGATATAGGCCAGCTCAGTTCTGATGCTAAGAAAGTTTCTGATTTGTGGAATCAGATTGGTCTATATTACACTACACAAAAAACCTGCAGTTCCTGACTGCTGTTAGTATCGAGGTCTATGCTACCATCTTGCCTGTAGTCAACCTCCACAGCAGTGGAACAGCTGTTAAAGAGAGGCCTGTGTTTGTGACATTTGGCCAGTGGAGCTGATGTCTCTTGCTTGTTCAAAATCTACCTGAATTGACCAGAAGTGAGTTGTTATGATCTGTCTTGTGTGTGATGCTCATGAGCTCACTCTTGGATCTTCTCCGAAGGCAAGCATCACTGAAGCCACTGACACAACTGGCAATTTCAGCAAATACTAATTGGGCATGGACAGGGGACAGAGCAGCTTCTTGGGATTGGACTGGGGAAAAGGAGATGGGGAGATAGGGCATCTCTTTTAAGTCATGAACCTGATGCTAAGCTTTTTGCTGAAGAAATACTTCTTTATGCATGCTGGCAGCTTCTCTGAGTAGAACTGACTCTGTTCTTGATTACCTGACATAGTCTGTCACCCCTTGGGCAAATTACCTTTGGAGAGCAGTTTGGAGTAGCTCTGTGGATGTCCTTGTACCCTGTGCTTCATGCAGGTCGACAGAGCTTCTTTGTCCACCAGTGGCTGCTCTTTTGCTCTTGTGTTTTGGGGGTTTGGGACATTTTAAAGCATCAGATTGTGGATAGGTCCTGGGCCAGGACGGGAGGTGCTGAAGTGATACTTACAGAAGAAAGGAGAGCAAGGCCTGTCACTATTGATTGTTTTACAAGCATGAAAATCCTTAAGTGCTGGGAAGGGGCAGGGGATTTGCGCTGGAAATCCTGGGAATGCTAAACTGTGTGTGTTTGTTCTTTGGGATTGCTAGTGCAGTGTATTTGGGTGTTTTCCATTTGTCAGGTAAGCAACAGTGAGCTAAACTAGTCTAGGTATGTTGTGCCATGAGTTTGAATAATTTTGGTTTCTAGCCAGAACAGACTGCATCTTTCCTTGGCACAAATCTGTTCACATGTTTGTTAAAGAAACTTTTCTCTTCCAGCAAGGAAGAAGGAGTTTTGGCATTCTGGGAATATGGAAAGGAATAGTTGTATGCAATTTTCTATTAGTTCCCAATTATTACCAATTTATGTGGAAATCTCAAGTGATTTGATTCCTCTGGAAAACTTACTGATTTGTGAAGCAGTTAAAGCACAGCTGCAGAGATATCAAGCCTGGTAACACACCTAGAGGAGTGATTTTATGGTTTTGGAAGTCACGAGAGGTTGGGTGATGTGGTGAATTAGATGTACAGCAGATCTGGGAATTTTGTTGGGCTTGTCTTCAGCCAGCTCCATGCTCAGGCCAGTGGATCTTGTCCCCTCAGTTTGACAGACTTCCTCTGCTACTTCTGGAAGTAGAAAGACGGGAGCCAGACTGGTCACCAACACATTCAATGTTCTTTTCTTTTTTCTAGCTGGCTGCGATACACCGACTACGAGCAAAAGGCCAGATTCTTGCTAAAACTGACCCAAACAGTGTCAAGAGGAAAAGAGCTGATGTTGATGATGTCCTAGAAATTGTTGAAAGAGTTGAGAAAAATGTTGCTCAGCCACAAGGTACAGAAGCAGAGAATGGTATGTAATGGTAGCTTCTAGAGTAGAAAAAATATGCTTATGTCCTGCTGAACAGAGCACTAGTTGCTGCGTTAAGGACTTAATTGTTGTGCCAAAAAGAGGCCAAGTTAGGTCTGTTTAGAACTTAAAGGGTTTGTTGCAAAGGCTAAACAATCTCTAACCCTGTGGAGAGAGTGTGAGATGTAATCTCTGATAGCTCCCTGTCCTCATCTCTGTGCCCTTTCTTCCAGCACTTGAGCATCTGCAATGCAAGGCTGACTTAACCAAGGGAAGACAAGTAATAGTCCCACCTGGGGAGGTATCTGAATTTCCTGTGGGAACTTGAGTTTGGCCGCTGGTGATTTACTGTGTGATCTTGGATGAATTGCTTAATTCCCTTTAAAACCTTTCCATCAGTCAGGGAGGCAACACTGCTTGCTCCCCTGGGAGTAGTGTGAAAATTCCTAGTATGGTGCTTTGGGAGAAGATGCAATGTTTTTTAAAAAAAAAGCTTTTTTTTTTTTCTGAAGCCATATTTGAATTTGACTTCATGTTCTCCTGAACTAGGAAAGGCTGCTGTCTGACCTGAACATATGCCTGAGAGACCTCAGACTTTCAAAATCTCCTGCAGTGATCATGCTTATGGATCACGACTTTGTTTTGAACTTGGTCTCTGTAGGACTGAGCCTTTTTGTCCTCCTAGATATGGATGAACTGGAGCCTGCCCAAAAGAAACGGCGTGAGCAGCTGGCCTATCTGGAGTCAGAAGAGTTCCAGAAAATCCTGAATGCCAAGTCCAAGCACATAGATGTTCTGAAAGAGGTATGGCCTCAATCCAGCCTTGACTGAGGGCTCAGAACTAGGGAGCTGTCTGGACTCCTCATAATGATTTGTAGCAAGAAGCAGGCACCCAAACATGTCATAGAACTAAATCGTCCTGATGAGTAGGGTCAGGGGTGTCGGAGCGCACAGTGCCTGCAAGTCAGCATTATTGCCATAGCCATGGTACAGTCAAGTTGCCATTGGTTTTTTTGCTGTGTTTGGAAGAATCAGTGAGGTTTCCTGGGTAGTGGATGATCAAAGAAATCCTTCTGCCTTAAACCCAGATTAGCCACCTGCCTATTTTGTCCCTCATTTCTTGACATCTCGGCCACATAAAGACAGCTGCCATCTTCATCTGGGACTCATGTAAGTTGTGGAGCCTGTGAAATGCCAGCGGTTGCCCTGAAGAGCTAAGAGGTTGGGTTTCTCCCATCAGGGTCTTTGCTGAGCAAGTTCCCAGGGATACAGCACCTCCAGTGGCACAGCGCTCTTGTCTTGGACACGTTGTCTTGGTATGAAGTCCTAGTTGCTTTAGGGTCTTCTGAGGAGTAATATTTTGGCTAAGAATCAATTCCATTTATTACATCTGCCTACCTGACCTCTCCATGCACTGTTCTCATAGGTTTGTGCTTATTTGAGTAGTACATACTGTTGTTAAACCCTCCCACTCATACATCTCAGAGGTGGTTCATTTCAATGTTGGTGAAGCACAGCCTATGCACTGTATGGAATTTTTGAAGCAAGAGATATTTAGTGTTTCTCTGGCTCCTAGATTGCAGTCTACTTTCAAGCAGGCCTGGTAGTAATTTGTCTACGGCCATTTATGGAGTGGCTTCTCCCATCTTTGTCTCCCCACAACCCTTTTTGTGTGCCCCCACAGGCTGAGGCTGAACTGCAGGAGCAATACTTTCAGCCACTGGTGAAAAAGGAAGAAGTGGAAGAGAAGATGAGAAGCATTAAAGAAGTGAAATGTCGAGTTGTGACATGTAAAACGGTGAGTGAAGGCGAGCCAGGGTAACAGCAGTGGAGTGAAACATGGATTGTACAAAACGATGCTGGACCATCCTGCAGACTCCCATCTGTCACTCTCTCGGCCATAGTCCAGTGCAGGGATCAAATAGAGACAGTTTCATTCCTTATGCCTGTTGCTGAGAGCGGCCCATGCACTGAGTGACTGCCACATGAAGACACTGGCAAGGCAGGCTTTAGTGTTGTGCTGACCATCTCAACTAGATGTTTATGCCAGTGTGTTCCTTGGGTGTTGGTGTCCTGAAAATATTTATCAGTTTCTTCCCTGAAGTGCTTTGTACCAGGACCCTCAGTTCCCCATATTACATGACAAAATAAGAGAATTGCCTTGAAAACATAACACTGGGTGGGATTCCTCTATCTGCATTTCCAGGGACTTTACTGTCAGGAAGAGGAGTGGAGCTTTATTACTATCCCAAATGTGCCAAGAAGAAGGGAGGAGTTACCTCCCATTCCCAGAGTTTCAGCCCCTGCTGGACTTGCCCTCCTGCTGCCTTTCCTTTCCTATCTGTTTTGGGACTGCACAGAGGGCCACTCTGTGCCCCGTGAGGCGCTGGGAGCTGGGCCACAGGATGGTGGCAAAGAGAGGAGGATGGCATTAGAAGGAGCAGTGACAAAGCCTGGAGCGATGATATCAGACTGGTGGGCTCCTCAAGATGGGAGAAGATAGAGATGCTTTCCTCTGAGTGTTCAGCTGTTGCTAGCCCACAGAACAGGTCTCACCTGCTGGTGAAGCACTCACAGCTCTCTTTCTTCTCCCTGACAGTGTAATTACACTTTTTTCAAGCCTCTGGAGACATGTGTGCAGGATAACCACAACTACCAGTGGCACGATGCCATCAAGCGATTTTTCAAATGTCCTTGTGGAAACAGAGCTATTTCCCTTGACAGACTCCCAAAAAAGCCCTGCAGGTAAGAAATGAGCCTCGTGAAATAGTGACTGGGGCTTTTGTACTGTCCATTCACAAGTAACATGTTGGGAGTCGCATAACCATGTCCTAAAACAGGAACGTTAGCCCTTGTGCTAACTAAGCAGTGTGGGAAAGGTGTGAGGCTGGTTTTGGACCCCCTCATATTGTGCAGCAAACACACACCACAGTGGCCCTCACCTGTCATCTTCATCTTTCAGTACCTGTGGCCTCTTCAAGTGGGAGCGAGATGGGATGTTAAAGGTAAGAGTGAGCCAGCAGTTTCTGAGCACCTCAGCTCTCTGGCTGCTACTCTTGGTACTTTGGTCCTATGCTTTGCTTCAGTGCCCTTACAAGCTCCCAGCAAAACCAAGCAGCTCTGCATTTTGTCAGCTATGTATAGGTACCTGCAGGCTGTGTTTTAGTGGACTTGTTGCTTTCTGTTCTTGAAGCTTTTTTTTATTTAACCGTGGGGAGTTTCCTTTTGAACAAAGTTGTAAAAATTCAGAATGTCAAGGTTCCTAGACTGTCAATATTTAATCAGATAATCTAGCCCTACCACAACTTCTGTCAAAGAACTGTTTGGGAGACATCTTACCACACATTTAACTTCTTTTCTCTGTGGTTCATGTTTCTAGGAGAAAAAAGGTCCAAAGATTGGTGGAGAAACACTTCTACCACGAGGAGAAGAACAACCAAAATTTCTCAATAGTCTTAAGTGACCTGGAGTTGATTTTTTTCACAGCGTAAGGGTGGATTTCTGTGTCTAAACCACACATTTCATTACTGGAATGCCAAGAGGATTCTGGTTTTAGGGATGAATGAGCAGGGGAATCAATTCCTGATGAGAAGGACATCCACAAAGTCTCCACCAGGCCACTGCATGTATATTCAGCTTTGATCATTTTAAAATTGACTGAATAAGGCTGCATGTGAAATACAAGTTTATGCCTGTTCTTTCTTGCTAACAACTTGTAAACAAGATTTAACCTAGAAAAGAGACATCTAGGGTGGAATTTGTCCCAAGAAATCCGTAGGTATCCCACAATTTATGTTGAATGGCTGGTGTAGAGTGACCTCACCAGAATTTTAAGTGACAAATCATCATGAACTGGGAGGAATGTAGATTCCATAAGCACTTGTGAAGTTAATACTGTGGTGTGTAAATGCCAATCTGTCAAGGTTTTTCAGCTGTTGGCCAAAAAGGGGTGCGAGAGGGTGGTAGCCACAAAGCAGTCTTCATTGGCTCCAAAATTACTCACTTCGAACCCTTAAGAACAGATGTCAAACAGTTCCCGAGTTGTATCCTTGGCTTATGTGTTAAAAAACCCTTCAGTAGCTTTGGCACTGCAGCCAGCAGTGTTTATGCTGCAGACTGTCAGGAGCTCTTTGGAACGCTCTTTCCCTATCACACAGCCCGTACTGGGTTCTCAGCACCATCCACACTACAGCACCTTTATGGCTACAAACCTGCAGCTCCCACTTTGAAAAGCATTTTGATGAACCTGGCACTGTTTTGTGAGTGGTTTTTAAAGAGCTGAGCAATTACATTTAATGGGTTTTACCCTTTTTCTGGCATTTTAAATTTTCCTGAAATCTTTCCCGATCATCGCTATGTCAACCTTGGCTGCTGGCACAGCTGCCTGGGGGACAGTAGCTGTCTCAAACCAAGCAGGACGAGATCTCCAAGGGGTGGCTCCTGAGAAGGAGCTGTCTTCATACAGGCTTTTTTCTGAAAGGACATCTCTGGAGGGAGGCCTGTGGCGTTTGGCCAGCTTTTCCTGGATCTGATGTTTCTGCTGCTCCTAGCACCCTGTAGCATCACAGGGTGGTTTTAAGTGCCTAAAGCCACTAGTACCTCAGTGATTTGGTGAAACTGCCACCACCAGTCTCACATGTCTCAGTGGCCTTGCCCATAACTCTTTTGTTTGCTTGCACAGGGGCTGGAAGAGAAATAAGTTACTTCATTTGAAGCAACTGGACAGATTTACCTCAGTATTCTGCAGCCCTCGTCTCCTACTGGTGCTTTTGCTGGGCAACTTTGCTCGGCATATTGCATTCATTTCAGTCTCATGTCGATACCATTTGATAGGTGGGGTGTCACTGGTAGGTGACTGAATATGTAACTGACATTGCTTGGCAGTGTCTCCTGTTGATTCCTCATTCAGAATAAATACAGTGCGCAAAAAACTACTCCCTGGGTTTGTATGGTGTCATACCTCTGAGGAAGAGGATGAGTTGCTTGCTCAACATCTTCATTTGTCCAAAAGCTTGGTGCTGAATCACCAAGAGGAATTGGTTTGTGGTCCGTAACTCTGGCTGCCACACAGTTTTCTCATTCAGATCAACAGGAGTTTCTGACCTGGAGTCCACAAAACCAGCATGAAATTCCACATGTATCAGCCTTCAGCCAGCACACTGAAAGCTTCAGGCTCTTTCCAGTTCCTGCCTCTGGCCAATGGAAAGGAGATTTGTGCAGAAATTAAACTGTCAAAGGTGGGGTAATGATTTATCTTTACAAATGCCCCCAGGACTGTGATACATAGGAAAAGTATATGTCTCCTTGGGAGCCAAGGAATGAAAGCAATACTCTCAATTCATCCATGTATGCAAAAATAGGATGAAGAAACCAAGGCCCATTGCTTTACTTAAACCCCTTAAACAAGGAGTGGAGAATATTGATGTATTGGATTTTATGCGCCTCGGTCTATTTTTGGAGCTACTTTTCTCATGCCAGAGATGGCTCCAGCCCAGCAGAAGCAGGCAGGAGGGGAGCTACCCGCGAGGGCAAGCTGCCACGTGAGCGCACAGTCCCAGCACTGTGCCAGAGCAGCCTGCAGGGTCTCTGGTCCGTACTGATGCGTCTGGACCGATACCTGGGAGCGAGAGCAGAGGCAGAGACCCACGAGAGGCAGCTCAGGCGTGACCTGACAAGCCCAGCTGGGTCTACGCTGTCACTGAAACTGTCCCAATTTTGGGAACGTGATACGAAGACCTCCAACCTTACAACGAAGCAGCCCAACTGCCTGCCAGGCAGTGTTAGCGAGACAGCAGCCAGCAGGTCGAGGGGTGCGAGTCTGCCCTAACACTACCTGTAGGTATAAGGCATTAAACGGGATTAACATTACAGAAACCTCCGCTGCCGCCATTAACATCGCGAGTGAATCAAGACTGTGGTGTTGCTGAAGCGGCCGTGTCCCCTAAATCGTTAAGCAAAACCACACTGGAAATATAATGCTGAAAGTGTATTCTCACAGCCATTATAAGATTTGCAGAGTAGTAAACTGATAAATTGGCCCTTTCCCCAGCCAGGAAATGTTCTGTCTGCAAAGTTGTTTCTCCAGCTACAAAGTTCCCTGTGTATAAACGAAAATGGACAGGAAGATATCCAGCTTCTCTCACAATAACCTCCTACAAAATCAGGCTTGATTTTTAGATACTTTAAGCATCCTGCCTCTCCTCAGCCCTCAGCTACTGCTGAAATGTTAATTTAGAGCACCTCGCCCTGCTGCCACAAATTATCTTTCCTTGGACTTTACGAACACTTTGAGGAAAACTTAAACCCTTAGCGTTTTCTCCCTCTGTATTAATTCTCAAGTAAAATCAGTTTAATGAAAACTTAATATCCTTTCACAATAAATACACTACTAAAGGACCTTGCTTTTTGCCTGTAGGTTTTTAATGGCAGAGCCCGTGCAGTGGTCTCTTGGGCCATCATGTGCAGTTCCCCTGGCAAGTTGGACTTACCCAGCTATTTCACATCATTTTATATTTCCCAACCCACTTGCTGCCTGGCTTTTCCCTCCCACAATTAAGTATGTGTGGGACAAGAGTACAGGCAAAACGTTCCTCCTGTTCTTTTATTCTCACTTCCCGTGCAAAGCCATGTTGCAGATCCTGTTTCCTTTTGCCCTGAAAAACTCCCTGCGATGCCCATGTGGAAGAGCCTCAAGGTGTAACTGGGGTCCTCTGCTGCTGGCTGAAAAAAACAGCCTGAGCGATCAGTGCCCTTTTCTACTTATACAACTAACAGTGACTCAAAAATGGCAAAATAACCTTTGTCCATGGTCTGTTAGACAAAAACTCAAAACCTGACTTTTAGAATGAGAGGCAAATGCAGAGGAAGGGAAATCCCTAGTGTCTCTGGGGACGTGGCTTCTCCAGGACAATTATTTTTGCTGTTAAGTTTGCACCTTGCTGTTAGATTTTTTTCCAGACTTTCCTACCTGGCCTGGTGTTTGCTCATGCCTTTTGTTGGCTGCCTGACAGCTGTCAGCACAGGCAGCCAAACTTGCTGCTGTACCAACATGTCACGCAGCTTCCTCTCCAGCACAGCTGCTTATACGGTATTTTTCTGTTCTGTCTTCGTAGACTTAAAGCCAAGAAAGGAGCAGCTCTGGTTTCAGGCTACTCACACCACTTGCACAGACAAGGAGCAAGGGAGTAATCAGAGCAAGAAGAGGGGGATATTTTGCATAGGAAAAGGTAATTGCTCCCTCTTTCTCCCCACAGCAGCTAAGGACTGGAGAACAGACACGTCCGGGCTGGTTATCCAGGCAGGATAGGGGCTGGGAAAGGCGCAGGGGACAGAATACATGTGCAAACATGAAAATACACGACGTTGGTGCAGGCTGCTGTCCCAACAGGGAGTGCTCACCAGGAGAGCACCTGTGTTTAACCCTGGATAACCCGGCACATGTCGGCCGCGCTGATTTTAGGAGAGGACACGTGACGCTGACCATGACCGAGCATAAAATTAACAGGTTCCTTCTTCCTTTTCAGAGCTGGAGTAAATAGGGTGGCTTAGAGGAGGTCAGGGGCTGGATAGGAGCTCGTCATGGGCAAACCATGGCACCTGGTGCTCCTGTATCTGAGCCCATCCTGTACGCCAGCAGTATGGCATGTGCCACGGGAAGTAATTACATGGGGCCTTAATTACCTTACTAAATTAAGGCCTCGGTTACTTGCTAGCACATACTGAGTTGGATGCCCTGTGTGTTAAACCCACCTAATGCTGTCAGTCTGGTTTCATTCAGGCCTATGGAGATCCTGGTGGTAATGTACTTGAACACCCTGGTTAGATTCGGTGAGTTATGTAAATCCCTCCCCAAAAATAGTGCTCTTTCATCCCTGAAACTGCTGCTCCACTCCTAGGAGAAGGATGCAGTTGAATGTGGGGTCTCTTAGCCTAGAAGTTGCTTGGGAACAGCAGCAATAAATGTTTTCTCGTGTTCTTTTTTTTTTTTGCTGTTGCTGCTTTTGACAAGTCCTTTTGGGGGATGAAAGCTCCTTTCCAGCTCTCAGCCTGGAAGGGAGATTTCTTGGAAAATTTAGGCTGAATTTTTTCCTTTACTTTTTTGATTAAGAATGGAATAACACTTTGAAAAAAATCCTTTTTCATGCAGCTAAAGAAACAATTGCTGAAGACCAAAGCTGAACGTCTGGAAAGTTCTCAAGCCAAGCCCCAAGGTGTGAGAAGGCATATACTTTTTGTTAATAAAGTTGGCGAGCAGCAGCTTTGTCAGTACAAAGTGCTGAAAATCATTAATGGACCTCATCACATCAATGAAACTGGCTTGAAGAATTGTAAGGGCTAAAACTACAATGAAATGGAATTTTTCTTCATCTCCCTTTTGTGGTTTTGAAGCTTTTGGATCCCTTTTTCCACTTTTTTTTGGTGGGGGTCCTATTTTTTCAAGCTTCAGTATTTAGAAACACTGGGGGTGGGAAGATTTTTTGCTTCCCATTTTTCTCTAATTCCTGAAATCCTCATGTGTACCAGAGAATTTCTGAAATTGAATCTTTGAGGAAAAAAAGGCCATACTGCAGACACTGCCAACCATGTAATCAAAATCACAAGAGGGGTCAATGGGGTCAATACACTTAGGACCACTTGTAAATTAAAGTAATCATTGGGGCCAAAAATGCAGTCAAGGCCTATGGACTTAGGTGGACCTGGCAAAACCTCTGCCCTCCAGCCCAAATTGGCCCGTGGGAAGCGCTGGAGGAATGAAAATTGTGCTGTGCTCTGCTCTGGTCACCCTCTGCTGGCCCTTGGCTTTGCCAGTGATCCTGCAGGAGGAAGGGGACCACAGATCTCTGGGGCTGCAGATGTGGGGGGAGCCAGGGCAGGGGGGCACCAGCTGCAACGGGAACGGCCGTGACCCCCCGCTTCGGCAGAGAACTGGGGCTTTGACTTTAAGCGCCTGTGTCCCTGCGGGCATCTGGGTGTCTGTTGCTCCCAGTAGAAATGCAGCTTTGGTGTTCTGGAGATCTACAAATTTAGTGAGTCTTGAAACAACAGAGGAGGCAAAATATAGAATGGAAACACTTAATTTCTTTTTTTATTTAAAAAAAAAAAAAGAAGATAAAGCTTTGAGACCAAATGCATGAGAGAAAAAGATAAAGAAAGGGAGAGTGACAGAAAGAGAAAGGAAAAAAGAAAGAGAGACTGAATGAATGAAAGGAAGGAAGGAAGAGAGAGAAAGGATAAAGAAAGAAAAAGGTAGATGATAAAGATGAAGATAAAGATGGAGTGAGAGGAAAGAGAAAAGAAAAAAGGAAAGGGAAGGGGAAGGGGAAAGGGAAAGAGGAAAAGGAAGAGAAAAGAAGGACTGCATGCATTGGGGAAAAGGTGGTCTAAAAATGACATGAACAACATTTTAGCCGATGTGTAAATCAGGACATTACTTTGATGGGAAAACCTTCCTCAAAACTGTGTTGTGGAAAATGTCTCTCCAGCTCAAGTCACCGACAGGACCCCTGACGAGTGAGCACTTCAGGGCCAGAGGATGCTGAGGGAAGGCACATGTCCTGCAGAGCATCACCCTGAGCCCCGGCAGGAGGGGAGCTGGGCAGGGGTGCGGAGGGGAGATCCGCCCACTGCCTTGGAGGAGAAAATACCATCTGCCCGAAAAATCTTCCTTAGCTCTATGTTCCCCTCGCTTGACCGCTTTGAACTATGATCCAGTGGGCAAACTCCCAACAGGAGGATGCAGCAGTGACAAAACCAGGGCCAGGTCTGTACCACGTCCCTGATGCTCAGGTCCTGAATTTTCCTGCTCACTCTCACACAGCACAACGGGGCAAAGCAATGGGGGGAAGACCAGGCCACCAAAACGTGGATGTGTTAAGTTTTGTAACATCACCCCCCCCGACGGTGCAGGTGACCAGATGTTTGCAAGGAGACGATGGGCTTAAAACCTTCTAGTTCAATGCAGGTTGCCTCACAGCCCATGGACAAGTTGTCTAGCTGCTCCACGTGCATGTGGGCAAACTGATTGCATGAAACCTTGCTTCGTGCCTGTTGCTCAACGAAAGTCCTTATTAAAAATAAAGAAAACCTTTCCATAAATAGCATGCATGCTGTTTTTCCTTATACAACAAACTGTCCTTAGGCCTTCAGATGCAGCTTGTTTTATATTTAACACAATAAATCCTTAGGACAGTTGGCTTTTAACCACAGACACAGCATAACTCATCTACTGCTGCACCGATACCCTGATTTCTGAAAATTTGGCTGTAACAGCGTGGAAGCCGGGACATGGGCTGGGACCAGGACGGTCACGCAGTGATGAGGTGAAGAGATACTGGCAGGTGGTTTGCCCAAAGCTGTCTCCAAAATGGTTTTGGTATTGCCATATATGTGAGCAAAGGCTGTAATAAAGAGCCATGAAGTGTCTGCTAGGATTTAAAAGTAGAAAAAATGGCCATAGCTCACAACAAGAAGATTGACTTTAATGTTAGCAAAAAGACTTGTAACTGCACTGAAATATGGTGCCAAGAAAGCACCTACCAGCTCCCGGGACTCATTAACATGTCCTGATGATTTTTGGAGAAAGTAATGGTGGTAAAGCCAAACTCCCACTGGACTGGAAGCCTTCAGGAGAAGGTGTCCAGCCCCACACACCACAACTACACCCCAGCATCCCAGAGCATCGAGCTGAACTGCAGCAGGATTTCCTGGAATAAAGAAGAGCCATCCCTGCAAACTACACCAGGAGGGCTCAGCGCCAGGAGCACCGGGATTGCTCTCAGCTTCCCTGCCCTGCACCCGGTCGCCCAAACATCCTGCAAGGCAGGCAGGACACAGGCAGTTGTTATTTGGTTTTGGGGTGACTCTCGGCAGCAGCATCCTGCCATTTTTCTCAGACCAAACACCTACCTTTCCAGGGCTCACCGCTTTGGTTTTTCAACTACACACCCATCGGCAGAAATTTCTGAATCACAGAAATAATACAACACAGCCACCAAACATGGTTTTGCTCTAATTTAATCTTTATTTAAAAAAAAAATAAAATATCCACATCTTCATCACCTGTACTAGCGACTTCCCATGTCAGCTCATACTGAAACTTGCATGAAACTCTGATGCGCTGTGTTTATTTTGCACGGGAAAAGGATGTTGGAAATCTTAAAAACATAATCGTGCACAGAATCTTATATTAATAATATTAATTTTATCTAACCATAATAATTATTACAATCCTATTAAGATTATTAATAACCTTACATTAACAGAGCATCAGCCCAAATGCATATCAGGAAAGAGACTAGAAAAAAATATTAAAGAAGCAAAGCACATCTCCCTTTGTCATTTTTCTTTGATTACCTAAAATAACTGCAGCAAATCTGGTTTTGTAGGTCAGGTTTTCTTTGAAGTACATCAGCTGTTCAACCTCAATGCAACTATTTTGTATTAGCACAAAATGATTTGGTAATGCAGTATTTGGGTACGTTTCTTACATAGAGGGCAAAAAGCACATAAATCTGGCTACTCAGAAGCTGATGCTAAGGCACACATTTTCCACCCTGGTCTTCAGAGGCCACTTTAAAGATTAATTCTTTTTCCTTGCATGACCTTTGCTCGCTTCTTCCAAACACACTGCATTAAAAAAAAAACAAAAAACACCAAAAAATCAAACAAAGAAATACCTGGAAGCCACCATCTTTGGACACAGTGTTTCCTGCTTATTCCTGGCATGAGCTTATCTGTTTGTCCACATATTCAAAAAAATACCCATTAACTTGTTCATTGTGTCTTCAAAGTCTCCTACAGAAAAGTACAGAAAACGCTAAGTGAAATAAAAAGCTACAAATCCCAAAAGGCTCATTGGATTGACGTGGTATGCAGAGAAGACACCACAGATGGGGAGTCTATAAACTATGCCCTCCTATTCTTGCAAATTGAGTTATGGTCACCTAACCAGCTCCTGGCGTAAGTTTGCCCAACTGGGTTGATTTGCACCGAAAGATACCAAGGTGAGTGGATGAAATCAATTTTGGTAGCTCAGAGGTGGGAACGGTGATGAGCAGAGCTAGAGGAGGAACTTGCAGAGCTCCGCTGTTGCTTTCCAGAGACGTGAAGGGTCTGCCTGGAGAGCAAGGGCACCTCTCCAGCACAGGCAGCCAGGCAGCAAAAAGCAGCCTTATCAGCAAAAAGGCCCAAAATGCTTGCTAGTCACAAGACAAGGTCATGATTTAAGATTACCGCAAGGACTGAAGCAGAAGTCACTTTATATTTTGCATGTCCAAATTCGAATCACTTCTTTCTCCAGTTGCTTTTGGGTCGTGTTCTTAATGTCAATGTAGTAGCACTCAGAGCTTGCAAAGTGACAGCTTATACTCTGCGTGAGGAAACTGGGCATCACTCACTACCACATTGATTACAAATGACCGGTGGAAAAAAGCTCATGCATCCCGGATCGTGGTCACACATGACCTGAAGCGATACTTCAGCTCCTTGAGCTCAGATTACCAGCAAGCAGAGTGGCAATCGGAGAAGTCAGGCCAGAGCAGATCTCTGTGTTCTTAAGGATTCTTACTCTGCACCCAGACAGTCACATCAACCCACTTATTTTTAATCAGTTCTTAGTTAAGAAGACTTCGATGGTGTTTAGCAGCTAAAAAAGTACTGACAGCTTTATCTACAGGTGGTTTCCTACCTTTCGGAAACCTGATGTCTCGTTTATCCCAGAGCCATGAATGAGCAGGGGATGGAAGAACACCGTGTCTCCCTTCTCCATGACAAGGTGAACCCTGGGACTCTTCTCATCACAGTCTAGCAGCCCATGGAAAAATTTGATCAGCGGACTCTACAAACCAAGGAAGAGTTGAAATAATTCAGTAAAATTGGAACACCACCGGTTTCTCGGTGTAGGAGAAGAGATGCAAAGGAGGTGACTGATTTTCTTTCTTGAAGCTGCAGGCGAAGCACTGTCTCTAAGCGTGCTCTTTGCTGGCGCTCAATTCTGAGGCCAAATGAGTTTAAATTTCACTCTGTGGCCACAGTAAGAGCCCAGACATGGTTCTTGGGTCCATAGCTGCTCTGTGGAGTTGTTGGGAAATGCATGAACAAACTGAGTGTTTTAATAACTCAACGTACTCTGCCCATGCAGAAGCTGGACACCTCAGGAGAGGAAACAGCTCAGGTTTCCACTCTGCTGAACTGCAAAAGCTTATGAAGAGTCAAATCAACTTTGAAAAAACTGTAATGTAGTTAATTAAATTTCCTTTTTTCCCCCATTTCTCTTGTATGAAGTAAGACTTTGATCTGCAGCACTAGAAGCTAACAGCAGAATTCAAAATGCTTCCTTTGGCTCCTATTCAAGTGTCTTCATATAAAAGCGCTGAGCATGCAACCGCTGTCAGCAAGGTCAGGAGTCAGACTAAATTTGACATTTCTGAACTGTTAGTCTGCAAAATAGCACACAAACTCTAAGCAAAACATCTTTTCTGCATTTATTGTATTTTACCAAGCTCCAGGAAGCACTTGTTTTCAACACATGTGAAATGTCAAGCCTAAAAAAAAAGTGTTTTAAACAGTGGGAATTCAGGCAAGTGCAGACGGCTGGATAAGCAGCTGGGTGTCTAATTTTCCATGTTACTTTTTGAAACTTGAATGCTGCTTTTAAAAAAAAAACAGTTGAGGGGCAGATAACATGGTGCAAAGATCTAAACTGCAGAAAGATATTAAATTAGTTGGAAAGAGTGTTTCGGATGTAACATGCAGTTAGATATAACAACACTTCAATTTAGGAGGCACACACATGTCTCCCAATGTGTGAATCCTAACATCTGCAGCAAACCGAATGACAAGAAACATATCCCCCCAAGCCAGGGCTAAACTAAAACACACTATTACCAAAATAATTTCATATATTTTCAGAAATGCTTTTAATTCAATTCAATTCAAGCAACTTTTCTAAAAGGGTAAGTGCCACTTCAGTTAAATACATGGTAACCCAGGCATACTAACAACTTCTGCCTTTCCCTCTCCCTGGAGCTCTGCGTACCAGAATCTGGAAGTTTATTCATCAGCATCATCTGCATGGCTATTATGTTCGGCCCTGTGAAGCATTCAACATATTTTAGCACCTACAAAGGAAAAAGCAATACAAGAAATATTTGTGGTTTATGCTGCAGTAATATATAGCAAGTAAAACAAAAGGTAGGCAGATCTATACCGTTAATTAATTGTTGATTGGGTTGTTCATGAGGGTGGACCTATTATCAGCAGTTTTACCCAAAATAAAAAACAAGCACAAAGAAACCACCAGCACTTTCTCTGCTACAGTCTACGCCAAGGCCTTGCTAAAGATGGATGACTGCCAGGGCAACAGCTCAAGAGCTCCACGAAATCTCATATGCCCACCTCTGATTCTCCTACACAACCTGACTTTTGTAGTACTCCAGGATCCAGGACAAGCCAATACATGAGGAACTGTATCTACACATGACACACATTAAAATACTTTATTTTCTTATGAAAATTGATGGGAATCTGCTGCTGATAACTGCCCCAACATGAACACAAAATACAAATCCACCTGGTGTTGGATGGAGCATGTATTAAAGTAGGCCTGTACAGAACAGAGTGTCACATAACCTTCCAGAAGGGTTAGTTTGGCCTGCCCAGCTTGGACATTACCTCCACCTTGGCATTAAAACATGTATATGTTCACAAATCTCTACTAGGTTCTCCCACCACCATCCCCCTATTGGCTTTTTACCTCTGTCAGAGTACGGTATCTGAACAACTCTTCATCTTCCCAGAAATCACGCACTTTATTAACTGTTTTTTCAGACCGAATGAGGTTGGGTTTGCAGATCTTGTCTCCCATTATCAGAACTCCCAGTGGATTCCCCTCCTTGTTACAGATCCTCACAAACTCCTTCCTCCAAAGCAGAGGGAACCAGAGAAGCCAGAGCACATTTGAGCCATGCTTGGCCAGATGACTCTCCTCAAAGACACTACTGCTACAGAGGAAGGTATCCAGCAACTCCACGCACATCCATGCTCGGAGAATCCAGCTTCCCAGAGCTCCCTCGGGATGCTGCTGCACACGGGACCCCCCAGCACCTTGGGCAAGTGCCCCGTACCTGAAGTGCTCAATGTCTTCGTCAGAAGTGAGCTTCTTAACGAGCAGATACCCATTGTCTTCATAGAACTGCCTTTGCTCTGTGGTGAGGACATCGTTGTCCAGGGTGTAGCTGAGACACAGAGGAGAAACACGTTAGTAGGGCCGGGCAGAGCAACGGGACCACCGATGGCGAGACCCAGCAGGAGAAGAAACTCTCCCCACAGCAGACACCAAGGGCACTGGGAAGAAAATAATTAAGTTGGAACTGAAATTCAATGTTTGATTTTTTATTTTTGTATGAACGAAGATACAATTCACCGCAACGGCCTTGGCTGAGCAGCAGCACAAGCTGCTGCTGGAGCAGGAGCAGTTATCTGGGATAGCAGTTAAGGGGTATACACTCAGGCACAACAGAGTATGAAAACATTACTGCAGAGAAATGACATCCCTCCCAACGCCTCTCAGGGAAAGCATGCAGAAAGGAAACCTCTGATTCATTTTAATGACTTTAAACAAACACGACTGCATTCTGCTAGGCAGAGAGAGCACAGTCTCACCCAGAAGATGTTCCCCGCCGCCGCTTGCTAATGAAGCCTCACAACAGCTTTGTGCATGGTATTGAAGCTTCACCCAAAGAAAGTTTAAATCTTACCAGGTGAAGTCACACGAGGTGTGAGCGTGGACACAGCCCACGCGCGCAAATGCAATGGATAGTGGCAAGTCAGAGGAAAGAGAGGCAGTGAGAGGAGCAGCTGAGGAGGGAGAAGTGAGAAGGGAAAAGCTCAGGGGAGAGTGAGGAGGAAGAGGCACGTGCAGGGTCCAAGCAGTCAGGGAGAGCAGGGTGGGAAGCACAGCAGCAGGTCTTGGAGCAAAGGACGCCCGTACGGATGGCCCTGCTGCACCAAGCTCAACAGGAGGCAAATGCTTCACCCCATATGTCGGGTCCCAGCTTTGGTGGAAATGGGAGTCACGGCCACTCGGGTTCTTCAACGTCCAGGGTGCTGCTCCTACCCACAAAACCTCCAGGAGGGTCTTTCCCCTTCTCTTCTGGCATCACAGACAGCTGATGGAGACACAGGCACTGGTTGAACCCCAGCTGTGGTGCCCTCCTCAGCACACCTCCACCTCCCAGAACGGGGGGAGAGCAGACAAGTCCACCAAGCGCTGGGCTCCGTTTGAACACCTTCCTTCCAGGCTTTGCAGCACCTCTTCCTCCCACCAGTTTTGCTCTTGCCACCTTGCAACGCTCGAAGCACAAGTTTGGATTGCTTGGACAACTGAGAACAAGAGGTACACTGGCTGGGAAGGAGCCACCACCTCCAGTAGCTCATTTTGGTGAAGACATGGAGTATTTAAACTTTTCCCTTCCCCTCACACGCCCCCTTTTGGGAATAATGTATTCACAGGCACATTAGCCAACCGAGCAGGCAATATAATACTTGGGTACACTCAGAAGCAAGCAAATGCTTTTGGAGAGACTGGCACAGCAAGGTTCAAGATTGAAATAACTTCATTTATTGTTTGCAGGATGCTGGGGAACACTGTTGAATTAAAAATAAAAAAAAAGCCTTTGTTCTAACAAGCCATTTTTAGTTTTTCAAATCCATCTCTCTCCTCCTGGTTCCTGCACCCTTCAGGAGAAATTCCTTCAACACAAACCTGCCAAGGAGCCAGGAAATCCAGACTTCTCCGTACAACCTCCTCACCCCAGCCATCCAAGAAAAAGAAAGACATCAACCTGGGAAAGTCAAACTCTCAAATAACGCAGCAAGTAAACTTCCTCGTGTGCTTGCAGTTTGAGGCAAGATGCCGAGTTCAAACGTTGCTTTTCCTCCCAGCTCAGTGCAGAGCTGCAGAAGAATTCACAGGTGTAAGAGCAAAGGTCTTGCAAAGGCAATTGTGAATGTGGCTTTTTCTCCGTTAACGCCTTTCAGATGGTGAAAGAGGAGGCTGGGGATACCGAGTGCAGCACTCCGCTTCTTACATCAAGCATCCAAGAAACATCTCCGGGATCCTCCATGCCCCATTTCAGGCTGTGGAAGACCACCATGCCTTGCACTATCCAGGTCAGAACACGGCCAATGTAGAGACCACTTTTCCCTCCTCCCTTTCCACCCCAGCCCCAGATCAGAAAGGATCCAGGAGCAGGGGCTGCACCCAGACGTGGGCATAAGTGCCGTAGGACGGCATCCAGCCAAGCCGTTGGGTTTGGCTCTTCCACGATGGCTTTGACAATGAGGAGACATCACCAAGAGCCCAGCTCACTGCCCAGCACTTACGAGGTCCGCACAGCGCTCGGGGCAGAGCTCAACCCGCAGCACGTGCAGCATCAAGATGATGGTCCCGGGGTGCCATTTGCTCCTTTTCACCTCCCCTGCGCATGTGCTGGTGCCTCTGCATGCCCAGGAGCCTCTCAAGAAACTGTGGGTCTCACCACCCTGGCTGGTCGAGGGGCAGGAGTGAAGGAACAGGAGTGAAGGAACAGGAAAGTTTGGGAACAGGAGGGCTTGTTGCTAGAGGCTGGGAAGAAGGTGGGGAAAGCTCAGGCATGCTTCTACATGCTCCCTTTCCTGTACTCTGCTCATTCGCAGCTGCCAGCAGCTGCCACAAGGGTTGCGAGGGTGTAACCAACAAGCGTGCAGAACCCAGTGCCTGGCGCGCTCAGTCATGCACCGCATCTGCGCTGGCACGGGTGGTTTGCTAAATTAAACAGCATGATGGCTCCCATCCTCTAAGAGTGCCCTTTTGGGAAAGAAAAAGCCTGGAGGGGAAATCCTAGAGTAGGGAGAGAAGGAAAAGTGAAGCTAGCTTAAAAATGGAGAGCTGCAAACAGAGGTTGGAAGTGTCTTGTATTCCTCTCAAGTTGGGACATGCTTAAAAATTATATATTCAATGTACACTATCCTTAGCAGTGCACATAGTACTCTCATCTGCCATACATTAACTCTGTGAGTGATATTTGAGAGGAGATAAATACTGAGATTGAACATGGATCCATAACAGACCCACAGCACAGTTCAGAAGATGATTTTTGACATCTTTGCACAGTTGCCACCATGCTGTAGAGCCTCACTGCTCCTGCAAAGTGGACTTCAGCCCCACCATGTCACGATTCAGACTAGCTTGTGCCATTGGTGTGACAGTCAGTTCATCCTCACTTTTCCCTCAAACTCTACACTGCGAAGCGGGCACTGCTGAAAGGTGGGGATTGTCCTGATGGAATCTGCTGTAGCTTCATCGTTCCCCCTTCCCTGGGCCAACTTCACAGCCCACGGGTCAAGGCAATTGCTGTGGGAGGGAAGGTGAAGGTACGGCTCTTGCTGCAAGGACCAGAAGTGGACTGAATGCAGCATGTCCTCACTACAAACTGGGGTCAACTTCCCTTCGGTCTCTTCTGACTCCAAAAAAGGTGGACCACAGGCTGAACATGGTAATTCTCTTGGCAGAGCTCTTCCTTTTTTTCACATGAGCTTTTCACAGGATAGAAAAAAAAAAGAAAAAAAAATCACCTTTCTGAAAATAGCTTGATACTTTGGGATTGCAAAAATCATTGAAGGATGGGCAGCATCTCTGGGAACAGTACTTGGGTGTCTGCACTTGTTCTTCATGGGGCTGCAGCACCCAAGGGCAGGTTTCCTCCTGGAAAAAAAATTAAGCTTGGGACAGCAGGTGACTTGGCTAATTATTGCTTTTGCTCTCCTTCCTGCTGCCACAGTGGCAATTCAAAGAAGAGGGAGTTTGGACCTGAAGGCTGGTAAGAGCCTGCAGCTCTCCTGTGGTCACAGCTCCCTCTGCAGTCACCCCCCTGACGTGCCCGAATCAGCTGCACTGTACTGCCAGGAAATCAAACCCTAAGAGATATATGGTTGTGGTTTTTTGTTTTGTTTTGTTTTGTTTTTTTTTTACCCAGAAAGCCAAGTGCTGGAGACTGAGATGAATCTTTAGCCACTGGTGGGGCATGTGCTTTGGAGACCTGTGATTGCAGAATCTCTGCTGGCTGGGATGGGTGGGAACAGGAACAAGAAATCACTTACCAGGCAGATCTCCCACACAGGAGGTGACGCTTACATGAACTGATGAAGCATCCTTTGGACTCCAGCCCTTCCTCAAATATCCTGTGAGGAAGTGCTTGTAGATCCTTACTCTCCCAGGGACATGGTCCTGCACCCATGAGTGTGTAGCTTTGCTGAGAAGGAGCCAAGAAGCCCTGCTGGACCTGGCTCTGCCCAGGGTCATTTTGGGGGGCAGGGATCAGACTCCTTGGCATTGCTAGGATGCAGCTGAGCTGGCCTTGCACACAGTGGAGAGGAGCTTGCCTAAGCTTAGTCCTCCCCAGGCTCTGGAGCATCCGCGACCTGTTGTCGTAGGAAGGAGTGATGACATGAGTCTCTCATTAGGTGGGACAACTGCTGAATTTAGATGATCTGTGAGGTCTTTGATGGGTTTTTTCTTCTGAAAGAGGAAATTTAAGCCTAAATCTGTAGGCAGAGACGTGCAAATTTTTAAAAACAAAGCTAAAGTTCTTCCTTTCTTTCTCTCTCCCAGCCGCAGGAAGAGAAATTCAGAGGCTGGAAACTGAGATTCTGATGGACACCTGTAGCTCTTCTCTATGGTCACAGCTCCCTCTGCAGCCAACTCAGCTACACCAGTAACACCAGACAGTGAAGTCTCTCCACGAATCCTGTGTCGTGAACCAGATGGGATACTCCAAGTTCTCACAAAAATCCCACCAGCTAGGCTGTGAGACAGAGCTCAGCAAAGTCAACAGAGGAGCCTCCAACTCACTGGAAATTATTCACGTGGGCCCGTGCAGCAAGACCAGGCTGAGAAGGTCCAGGTCTGGAGAGGCACAACAGCACATCGCCCCAAGAGTGGGATCAGTGCCAGGGTTATACAGAGGGCATGGGAAGAGCTGCAGGCACCAGGATACTCAAAATCACCCACTGAGCAGGGCTGGGGTTCTGCCATAAAGTCCCCCCATTGCCAGACTTCTTGGTGTTGTGGTCAAACCAGAGGCTACCGAGAGGATATGTCTGTCTCCAGGTGGGAGCCACAGGCCAGACACCTCACCCGACCACCAAGGGTTTAGGACCAATGCAGTAACTGTGCTCAAACCTCACCTTGTTTAAAAAGCATACAAACAAAGAAGAAAAACTATAGATGCTGCAGGAAGAGGAAGAAGCACAAAACCCTCCTCTGCATTACGTTGTCGTGCATTAAATGACTGCAACAGCTTTGACTTGCAGCCACTTCTCTAGCCAGTCCCCTGGGGGAGAAGATTTTGAGCCCTGTGGGTCAAGGACAGGACTGCATCTGATCTCCTGCCTCAACTGAGTGACCTCCCAAGCTGCAGGATAACAGAGCAGAAGGAGCCATGAGAGCCCATCAGTGTAGCTTTTGCTGCTGTTTTGGCACGTCTTCAGGTGGAAGGGGGGACTGGAAAAGAGCCGAAGATTGATGATTTGCACTGGGGTATTCAACAACGCACCCACCACCAGAATTTCTGAGCGGCAGTAATAACACAACAACACAGCCTTCGAATGCAGTTTTGCGCTGATTTAATTTGTATTTCAAAAACAGATTCTGAAAGCAAAAGAATCTTTCCGAAAGCAAGGAAAAACATTGTGAAAGTGTATTGGGTCTGGCTGAGATGGCAAGAGGACCATTTCAGTGCACATCGCTCCACCCTGCCACCAGTGCATCCTGAGGAGCATCCAACCTGGCAGCACCAAAAGGCACCTTTTCCCAGACCTACCACACTCAAAGGAGGACTCCCTCATTTCACACAGCCTTGGATCCGTTGTACAAGGTCAATGGGAGGTTGATTTGCTGGCTCAGTAGCTCCCAACCCTGTCAGCCACATACTTCATTTGTGCCAGTGCTGCTCGGTAAGATATGATGCCACACCAGGTCATGTCTGAGGAACTCTACTAGTGATCATGTTGCAGCCCATCAATCCCATTTTTCCATGTGAGTGGTTGCTGCTTCCCCTTTATCCAGTTCCTTACACCATTGATTCTGCTGGTACCAATATCCCCGTCTTCATCAGCTGTACTAATTACTTCCCATGTGAGCTCATACTGAGCTTGCGTGAAACTCTGATTCATTTTATTTCTTTTGGGTAGAAAAAGAAGTTGGAAATGTTAAAAAACACACCCTTGCATAAATTCTTGCATAAAATCTTATGTTAGTATAGCATTTTTCCAAAGGTATGTCATGTGAGAAACTTTTAAAAAACAGGAATGAAAACACCAAGAAAATCAAGGTGTTCTTTCAAGACCTTAATTCTGCAACCGTCTAAGATAACCACAGCAAATCTGTTTTTCTAGGTTAGGTTTTCTCTGACATTCAACCTCAGTGCAATTATTTTGTATTACTATAAAATGTTTTGCGATGCAGCATTTGGCTGAGTTACCAATACAGAGGTCAAAAAAGCACACATAATTCTGCCTGCTGAGGCAGGGTCTGCACTCTCCGATCAGAGAAGCTCATTCTCAGGCATGTGTTTTCCACCCTGCTCTTCAGAGGTTGTTCTACAGGTTAATTCTTTCCCCTTGCACAAGCCGTGCTCGGAATTCCCAAACATCCTTCAAAAAAAAAAAAAAAAGAGACAAAGGAAAAGCCTTAAGGGCCAGCAAAAACAGTGACCAGGATTCCAGTTTACAGAGATGGAAATAGATGCAGCATTCTCAGCTTAGCTACCTACCCATAAAAACATACCAAAACATTTACTGAATATCATTTCAAATCCTAAATATCAAGAACAAAAATACAGCACAAACTAAGGAAGAGGTGCAACCTCCACCCCCAGGAGACAGGTTGTTTGCAGGTGTTACACAGATGGTAAGATGCCCATGGTTCGATTCTGGAAGGCGGCAGAAGAGGAAACATGAGCAGCACAGAGAACATTACCCTTGCAGAAGTCACCCTCGCCTTCTTGTGCACACAGTACCTCCTTTGTGCACCTTTGGGTGATCAAAAAAGCTCACCAACGGACTACACCTCACATACTGCTGCCCACGAGCAAGTGATGTTCCTTGTGCAGCAGAAGCCAGCGGGAAATATCGGATATGAATGCAAACCCTTAGCCAGAAATCAGGTGCTGGGCAGACATTGCTGCAGATTGTAAAGCAGAGACCACCACCGGTGTTTGCTTCACGGAGGTATGTCTTGGGCAAGCTCCAACCTCAGTTTCCCTGTATGGGGATTACTTAGTTCTTATCATTGGTCTTGTGAAGGTGAAACATAAGAGCTGGGTACTCCTCTGGGAGAAAGGTCCAACTCTGGTTAAAAAAAACCTTAAAGCTACATGAAAACACACAGACTCATCTGAGGCTTGTATGGGCACAACCTCATTTCCACTCAGGAGAAGGAGAGAGCCTCGCTATGCATCACTTTGGATTTCACTGGGTACCTAAATAACTCCAGGTACCAAAAGTCAAGAAAGCTGTAACTTTACAGACAACATGTAAGATCAGGCTTGCAAAACACAGCTGGACACCCCACCATACCAGCCACACTGTGGGAAAAACCAAACCACACCAAAAACCCCAAAGGTGAAAAAGAAAGTCCTCTCTTCCAGAATGCCCTAGATATTGTAACATCTGTAAAATATGTAAATTTTAAAAGAAAATCACTGTTATATCTAGACTTTACTGCCTTGATACTGGCTATGCACATATTTGAGAACTGCTGCAGATTAAGAAATTCATAACGGTTCCACCCCAATAACAAGGTTTATTTTTCTTTCAGTGGCTGAATCCCTCAAGAATGTAGATTTGCTTTCTGTTTTACACAATGATTTCAGTTATTCAGCAAGAGTCCATTACTCCCTTTTTCTTTTTTTTTTTTTTTTTTTTGAGGCAGATGTATATCGCTGCTGACATACCTGCTGTAGCCCCAAGTCTAAACAATTGATGTGGGATTATATTTAACCAAAAAAATTCAGTCTACTATTACAGTCAGATGTAGCTACTTGTTTTAAAAGGAAAATCCAACTGCCATTCAGAGGGGAAACTGTAAGAACTTTGGACATACAAACCGTGGACAAGAACTGAATTTATTGCACCTTCTTATACTTGCAAATTCAAGGCAAGAGATGACCACATCTTCCTATTTACATAGCGCAGTCCAAATATAACTGCAAAGAGCTGCGGTTCACACACACTCCCCACAACAAACAGTGAATCAGGAGATGCAGTGAAGAGCAAACCTTGCATAGACTTCACCTATTCCTGCCTTGCCACATTAGCCCTCCCCACTGCTACCCAGTGGGGCGAAGTCTAGACCCCCTCAAATGGTGTAAGAAGTGCACGTGAGCAGCCTCAGAGCTGAACCATCGCAACAGCAGAGTCTGCAGCTCCTCCTCACTTATGCTACATCATCAGTCGCAGTCGCATAATGAAGTGCTGATTTAATCTCCACCAACTCAGCTGGCACTGGAAGGGATCAAGGCGTGCTCACAAAACCCATTTTGACAAGCAGAGCTGGAGGAGGAACTTCCAGAGCTCAAGGGATGGGAAGGGGCTGCCCAGAGAGCAAGGCCACTTCTCCAGCATAGCAAGAAGCAGCCTTATGAGAAAAAAGGCCCCAAAAAAGCCTGCCAGTCATCCTGTGAACACCAGGTCTTTTATTCTGCCAAGCACCTCTGCTTGGCACAGCTTGATCTGCCAAACTGGGCAGAGCAAAAAGCACAAATCTGTCGCACGAGAGAGACTTAGGAAAGGGAACTGACCTGGACTGTAACAAAGGGCATATAGCCAAGTCTTACCCTGAGCTCCACAGAAGTCATGTTGTATTTCTTGTGAGCCATTTCTACCACTTCTTTCTCCAGGTGCTCTTGGGTCGTGTCCTTAACATTGATGTAGTAGCACTCAGAGCTGGCAAAGTGACAGCTTATACTCTGCGTGAGGAAATCGGGCATCACTCACTACCACATTGATTACAAATGATCAGTGGAAAAAAATCTCATGCATCCCAGATCATTGATACCCCACCCCTTCCTTACAGATCATGTCAGCAAATTACTTCTTCCTTTCTAAGCACTCCTGCTCTCCTGAGGATGTCCCACTGGAGAAATTTGCCTGCTGACATGCTCTTCTTCCTTCCCTCCTCTCCCAAACAGTCCCCCGGCATGAACTGTACTACTTGATCTCAGAATATCAGCTACTAGAGTGGGAATAGGGAAAGTCAGAGTGGGAGCAGACCTGTGTGTTCAGTAAGGGTTCTTCCTTTCTGTGCCCAGATAGTCATATCAAACCACTTTGTAATCAGTTCTTGTTTAAGCAGAGTCTAGAGGAAATAAATAGAAATGCCCCACTGGAAAAAGCTGTTCTTTCATTACATGAGCTATGCCAGCTGTAAGCAAGATCACACCAGACCTCAAAAGGTGCTGGACCATAACCTGGCTCAGAGAGATCCAGGATACTCACTGATTTACCCCAAAGCAGACAAATGTTGGGATTTGGCACAGTATGAGGAAGCTCTTGTGTTTCTGCAGGATACTAAACAGGACTATTGCTCCACTAGCCAGGAAAGAGCCAGCAGATGAGACTTTCGGTAACTGATGTCCTGTCTGCTTTCAGGATTGCAGGAGGAAGAAATTCCACACCAGTAAACTACTACTGGGGCTGAAAGAACAGGCCATATAATAGTCGATGCAGGTAAACCAAAATAAAAATAGAGCAGTCTGTGTTGCAGTGCATGAGGGGAAATATCTGCATTGCTACCAGTGCCTACAGTAGAGGCTACAGTTAGTTCCCTTATGTGCCTGGATGAATCCACTTCTGAGAAAGGATCAGGCCTCCAAAGGAGGGCACTTTTGCCTGTTTCAGTTAAAGAATCATGATGCAAAATGAATAGAAGATGTGTAATCAAATCTATAATGGAAAATTGGGTTGTGTTATCATATAAATAAATATTATTTATTGGATGATGGAGGCTCCTGCTATCCAGAGATGAGATACCAGGAAGGAAAGGGGAAGAAAGTTAGAGAAGCTCCTGGTATTTGGGACAGCTGAAAAGCACCTACTGAAAAAGCACGTCTAGCCAGCCAGCCATGCTTCAAACATAGATTCAACATCTAATTACTACTCTGGCTCTGTTTTTCTCAAGCAGCCCCACAGCATGCTCTTCTCCCAACAGACAGAGATGTTTAAAAATGAAAAATAAAAAAGAGAGTGTAAAAGTATATTAGGAAGCTAAAAACTCATTAAAAAGTTCATCCACATTTTCATGAGCTTGGAAGGGGGGGGATAGTTTGATCAGTTTTAAAAAATAAAAATATCAAAAGCTATATCAAGAGATGGTTTCCTACCTTTCGGAAACCTGATGTCTTGTTTATCCCAGAGCCATGAATGAGCAGGGGATGGAAGAACACCGTGTCTCCCTTCTCCATGACAAGGTGAACCCTGGGACTCTTCTCATCCTCATCAAGCAGCCCATGGAAAAGTTTGTTGGCTTTACCCTAGAAAAAAAGGCTGAGTTGAAATCACTCGGTTAAAATTAGAGCACGTGCCGATTCTCAGTGCGAGGGACAGCAGGGACAGCTACTGATCTGCTCTCCTCTGGACACTGTATTCAGTATGCCCAACTAAGATCCTGCGCACTTGTCTACAAGTCTTCCTACTTCAAGCCTGAGGTACAACGAAATAATGCTTTTTCTATTTTCTGAAGCTGGATTCAGACAATTAAGAACATTTCTCAGCTGGAGAGAACAGAGAAGAGCACTGGGGAATCCCCCAAGTGTAGCCTGATGCCATATTGGGGTTCAGCCTTCTGCTCCCAGTATAACCATCACCAACACCAGGCCAGGTCAGGAAACATCCGTTCATAAGAGGAAGATACCGCTTGATATTTAATTGCATCCAGTTGTTAACTATCCAATTTCTCCTCTTTGGGACAGTACACATGCTCACCAGGCAGGAACAAATTCACAGGAGGAGAAAGACTCCTCAGACTTGGCAAGGGCAGTGGAAAACAGTTGCATGTGTTTATGCTGTTATGCCAGGACACGCTGGACAATTTCTAGGTGAAGGTGGGAACAGAGGCAAATCTACCCAGGTTACACAGAGTGAGGCCAACCAAGTAACTCTCTCCCAAACCAACAAGTCAGCGTCTGCACAAACAGAAAAACCATCCCTGAAAACCTCAGCTTTGACCTGCGCATCATCACTCCACGGTGAGCTCTCCCCAGCCAAAGTGTGGTCCTCTCACGCGCGCCCTTCCCAAGTCCCCCGTGACGATCTACCTCCTGCTTTGGATAGCTGTGAGGCTTCAGGGGTTCCTTGTGCGTCCCTGGCTGCACAACCAGGCAGCCGTTGTCCTGGTCAGCCCTCTCCATGGCGGTCCAGGCGCACACGATGCGGGCCGCGGGCCGGAAGGGGAAATAGTGCAAGTCCTGATGCATGGGGTGGAGAAAAGTCTGTTTATCTGCAACACAGGTTCGAAAACTTCAACCTCATCAAATGTGACACAGCCTTTTCCTTCCCGTTAAACCATTGCACTTGTTGTGATATGTCCTAAGAAGCTGCTGCATGCCACTGGAGAGACTTTGTGTACTCAGCGTCTGCTCCAGCCCACCACTGCCTTGGAAGCCAAATGGGTTAGCTTACAGCCCATCGCAGGGTGGACCAAGAGCACAGCGGTGGCTCTTGGGTCAGCAGTGGCATGGGGACACAGTGAATGCCAGGAGGCTGCCTGGCTGTGCGATCCCTCAGAAGACTCCTTTTGCTGGCCTTCACCACCAACAACTCCCTGCCAAGTTTTCACCATTTGCTTTGGCTGCTCTCCAGCTTTGTGAACTTTAACCAGAATGGTGTTGCAGAAACCTTTCTCGGTACAAAGACTTCCAAACAGCCGTGATGTCTGTAGTCACTTGATCTATTGCTGTGTTGCAAGCAGAATCAACCCTGTCTGTGCTGCATCCAACACATGTTTATTTAGCCTTCTTTAAAAAAAAAATAAAATAATAATCTCAATTTATGGACTGCAGCCTCCCCAGACAGTCCACCCAGCACTCTACTAGCCTTCTCCCTAGAGGCTTTTTGCCATGAAGTCTAAACAAAAACAAATGTTTCCAAAGTTGTGTTTGTTACTTCTTTTCCCACTATGGAAATTGAAACATATCATCCACACCCAAACAGCCTTTTATATGTTATTTATATATTTATTTTCCCATTGAGTTTGCTCCTCAAATAGATATAGTTAGGATGTTTCCACTTGCCTCATTTGCCATATATTTAGACTTTGGGCAGTCTCAAAAACTCTCCTGAGATCTGCACTTCTCCTAAAGTACTCCTCAAAGATATTGAATGGAGACCTTGCAAATATGGAGCAGCTTCCCATTTCTTGTCTGTTATTGTTTTGGTTTTACTTCAAAAATGTATGGTCTCCTGTTGAATTTCCAAACCAAAATGACACAGCCTTCTGTGAGGTATTTAAGATGACAAGTGGATATGACTTGAACAAACTCAGTATTTTAATAACTCAGTGTATTATGTATCTGCTCAGAAGCTGCACACTTGAGAATGAGAAACATAACTCAGGTCTCAACTTCACTAAACCAAAACAGCTTATGCAGAGTCAAAGCTACTTTGAAAAACTGTAATATGGTTAGTCCAGTTCTCTTCCTCTCTCCCTGCCCATCACCCTTGTATAAATTATGAGCTCAATTTCCAGCAGCAGGAGCCAAAGCCAGGCTTCAAAATCCTTCTTTTGGCACCTATTCAAGTATCTTCATATCAAAGCGCTGAGCGTGCAACAACTGTCAGTGAGGTCAGGAGCATATAAGCTCCAAGCAAAGGATGATCTCTGTATTTATTGCCTTTTACCGAGGTCCACAGAAGCACTTGTTTTCAACACGTTTGAAAAGTCAGGCTTAAAAAGCATGTCATGTTTTAAACCCTGGGCCTTTATGCAAGTACAGCTGGCTGAACAGGGAGCTTGCTTCCCCACTTTAAACATGTGAGTGGTGCAGCCAAGACAACCACCATCTTTAGCAAACAAATATCCACTGAACACTGAAAGATAAGAAATGTTAACTCATTAAGCCAACGTAAAAAGAAAACAAACTATTACCAAAGTGGCCTCATAAATTTCAACGTTACTTTGTTTTAATTTGTCTCATTTTTTTCAAAGAGCTTTTCTAAAACTCTAAGTTCAATTTTGGCCAGATAGACAGTATACACAGAACAATTTCTCTATTTTCCTCTTATCCAAGTTCTCCTTACCAGAATCTGGAAGTTTATTTATCAGCATGGTGTGCATTGCCATGATGTTTGGCCCTGTGAAGCACTCAACATATTTGAGGACCTACAGGGAAGAAAATATTAGGAAAAAAAAATATTAGAAGCACGAAAGACAAGAGGAAAGATTGCTGAGGGAGCACAGGGCCCTGGATGTTTGGCTGAGGACTAGAGTACAGGAGGAGGAGGTTGGGATGGAGGGATGCAGGACAGGAGGCAGGATCTGGCATGGCACACAAACAGGCATGGTGGTAGGAGGCCAAGATGGAAGATGGTGCAGCAGGCTGCTGGGTGGGGTTGAAAAGATGGGGAGAGTCATACTTCCACAAAGCTATGGCTGTCTGCCACAACATGAATATTGGCTACACAGCTGGACCTGCCCAGAGAGCAGATGCTTTGCCTGATTAAAAGACATTCAGAAAATGTTGCTGATCTGTCCTATTAGCCTGGCACGGTTTGGGCTAGTCGCATTCCTGACTGGCTCCACACCACAGGAGCAGAGAAGCACTCCTTTAAGTCTTCTGCCCTGACCAACATCCATCCCATGTTCATGCAGAACACTCTTAAAAGATGGCTTGATATTCCTTCCTTGCATATGTACTTATGGGAGTGACATACAGGGGCTCTAAGGGATAAAGGGTATAGCTTTAGTGGAACCAAAAAAAGCTTCTTCGCATAGGCATTAAAACATTCACATAGACTCTTCCACCACCATCCCCCTTTTTGTTGTTTTTTTTTTTAATTTTACCTCTGGCAGAGTACAGTATCTGAACAACTCTTCGTCTTCCTGGAAGTCCTGTACTTTATTAACTACTTTTTCAGACTGACCGTACTGGGATCTCAGGGACTCATCTTTCATAATCATAGCTCCTGGTACACTGACCTCTTTTTTACAGATCCTTATGAACTCTTTCCTGCAAAGCAGAGGGAATGTCCGTGTTGGGAGAGTCCAGATTCCTCCAGCTTCCCAGAGCTCCCTCGGGATGCTGCTGCACACGGGACCCCCCAGCACCTTAAGCAAGTGCCCCGTACCTGAAGCGCTCAATGTCTTCGTCAGAAACGAGCTTCTTAATGAGCAGATACCCATTGTCTTCATAGAATTGCCTTTGCTCTGTGGTGAGGACATCATTGTCCAGGGTATAGCTGAGACACAGAGGAGAAACACGTTAGTAGGGCCGGGCAGAGCAATGGGACCACCAAAGGCAAGACCTGGCAGGAAGATGGTGACATGTGGGGGATCAGAGGCTGCTGGGGAGAATCAGTGAGAAACCCTCCCCATTTGCATGTCCACCTCGGTTCTGCAGGTGTGCGGCTTTTCCCATGCCCCAGCAGAGCTGGCATGGTATGTCCATGGCTGTGCAGCATCTCTGCCCACAGCCACCCACTACTTCTGTGACAGAATTCAAAGCATCCCCTTTGTGCCCTCCCAAAGTGGAGAAGTGAGCAGGAAAGCTGGGATCGGTCCTCAGCAGCTTCACTCTCCACAGCGATACTGAAGCACACGGGAATAGTCTCTGCAGTCAGGTTATCCGCTCAGACATTTTCAAGATGCATGGTTAAGCTTTTTGATTAAACTACAGTTAAACAGAGGAGAATATACCCTCGCAATATGAAAGGCTACACAATACCTAGTGATCAACATGTGTGCTAGGGTGGAAAAAACAATTGAGTTCTGCAGGTGGTTTTTTTTTATCTCTACAAAGGAAGATACAGCTTACCAAAAATTCCCTGGCTGAGGAACAGCACTAGCTTGGGCTGAAGTAGGAACGCTTGTCTGGGATGGAAATTAAGGACTATACGTTCAAGCACAACAGAGTAGAAGAACACCTATACACGTGTCCTGAATCCTACAATGTGGTTCATCTTAAAGATAAATACTGTGCTGGACATTCAATTCATGTTCTTGTTTATTTTGCTTCTAAAAACATCTCTCCCACCTTCACAGTTACACACCTGGCAGAGAAGTATAAAATAACAGCATAATACGGCCTTGTCCACACATATAGAAGTCAGTACAAAATGCCTGAGACTCCAGAGTAATCCACAGGCCTCGATTCATCTCCCAGAACATCAAGACGCTCAATGAGATGCTCAGTGGAGATGTTTACTTGCCCAATTTCCCTCCCTATGCTCCTACCCAAAACCTGCATTGCCTCCCGGGGGTGCTTCTCCATCTCTCCTCTCCTAACATAGGTGCCCCAAATTTGGAGCCAGAAGTCATATGGGGGTGAACCTAGGACTTCACATTCCCATGCGGTGGTGCAAACCCTCACCTTCTCTCCAGTTACTGCAGAGATTAGGTCCCTCCCAAACTGGACAGGGAGAGCACAAAGAGAGGAGAGCTATGGGCTTGTATTCTACCTCGATTCAACAGGTCTAAATAAACACAGTTGCGTTCTGCTATGCAGACAGAGGCATTCTCATGACAGAGCAATTAAACCCCACTTGCTAATGAAGCCTCACAAGAGCTTTGTGCATGGTATTGAAGCTTCACCCAGGGGCAAGGACAAAAAAAAGAGCATTTTCAAGCAGATCTTTGCATCTGCACGTGCATGTTTGGGGACCCCCTGTGCTTCGAGGTTTTATGTAAACCAAAGGCCTTACCGCTCACCACTACCTTTTAAATGTGCCATAAAAGCATGCATGTTTCTGGAATAAGAAATAGGTTTCATCACAATTGTGACTACAGTCCCTACACCAGGAAGCTTAAACATCAGCTGGTCAAGAGTCACATACAGCGGTGGGAGAAGCAGCATGACACATGCAAAAATGTGTAGCAAAAATGATGAGCCAGAGGAAGGAAAAGGTGCTGAGAAGTTCATAGAAGGGAGACGGAAAGAAGAGGACATGGGGAGACCAGGTGGAAACCACCACAGCAGGTCCCAGAGCAAGGGATTCCTCAACTGCTCCACACACCACATTTCAGGTCCAATTTCAGTGAAAATGGGACTCCTGGCCATTCAGGCTTCTGAATGTCCACAGACAGCTGATGGAGACACAGGCACTGGTTGAACCCCAGCTGTGGTGCCCTCCTCAGCACACCTCCACCTCCCAGAACGGGGGGAGAGCAGACAAGTCCACCAAGCGCTGGGCTCCGTTTGAACACCTTCCTCCCAGGCTTTGCAGCACCTCTTCCTCTCGCCAGTTTTGCTCTTGCCACCTTGCAATGCTCGAAGCACAATTTTGGGTTGCTTGGACAACTGAGAAAAAGAGGTACACTGGCTGGGAAGGAGCCACCACCGTTCCTACTTGCACCTTTGTCTAATGGCAGTCTGAGTCAACTACTATCCATCTGTCTTCATATTTTTAATATATTTGAAGACTCCTACATCCTGTTTGATCACATTCTCTGTCAATTTATTATAATTCAGAGGTAACTTGTCAGCATTCAGCTCTCACCAAGAATCAGCAGCATTTAAATTTTTATTTTTTTTTTAAGCAAGATTTATGGCAACAGCTTTAAAAATACTATCAGCAAGCAGCCTTCATTTAACTTTTGGAAACATCGGACGGACCAACGTGAAAACTTCTTTCTGCCCTGGTTTCCTTTCTCTGACCCATCATAAAGCTGGCAGCCTCCAACATTTCCACCTTATTTCCCACTCACAAACCAAACCTTGATGTTTTTCCTGCTGCTGGTCTACAAGTCAAGTCTGTACCTCTCAACCAAGTCTGAGACTTGCTGTGCAATTGCTAAACCTTGCAAAGTTTATCATCTCCCCCAACCCACAAATCTCTGGGAGGAAAATTTGCTGCAGGTAACCCCCCTGCTCAGTGCTGGGGCAGATGTGCCATGGGGTGCTGCCAAGAGGTAGATGGCTCATCAGATGCACATCCCAGCACTCAACAGGCTGCAGGGCTGAAGCTGACGGAGAAAGCACCAGGCAGCAAGATGTTTCTGGGGTGGGATGGGTGCTGACCCCAAAACACCAGTCGGGGCTGCCAGGGGAAGCGCTGCCCTGCTGCATCCCCGCTCGCCGAGGGGCTGCATGGGGCACAGCCCCCCTGAACGTCACCGCCCCATAACCAGGGCACATGGCAGGGACCTTGCCTCTGTGTCCTTCCCGGGCAGGGTGTCCTTGTAGGGCAAACCACCACTGAACCCCTCCTCGGCACCCACGCACACGCAAGCACACAGGCTGCAGGGGCGATGGGCAAAGCTCGCTGGGGTGGAGGAAGCAGAGCCCTGACCCCAACAGGGACAACATCCCCCCTCCCCGCCACCCCGATCCCACATCAGAAAGGATACGGGAGCAGGGGTTGCTCCCAGCCGTGGGGAGAGGTGCCGGAGGATGGCATCCAGCCGAGCTGCCGGCCCTGACTGCTTCCCGTGCTGTTCCATTGCGTCCGGGCAGTCGGAGAGCTCTGACCCTATAAACACAGCCGGAGAGGAGCGGGGCCCTGTTGGCGTCTGCAGCTTTCGCCTCGGCTGCACATGCGCCAGCAGCCGTGCATGCTCAGAAAGGCTGCAGAAACCCTGCCGGGAGCCTGTAAGGGTAAATTGGCAGGGTTTGCAGATGGGAGGGCCTGCTGGAGGCTGGGACGTACGTGGGGAAAGCTCAGCACATGCTTTTTTTTGCACGTCCCTCCCCGCCTTCCCATATTTTTCCCCTTCTCTGCCAGCAGTTACTGAGCTGCAAGGATTTCATCAGCCCTGTGCAGAGAGCAATGCTTGGCAGTCTTGGGCACAGACCACAGCCAGCACAGATATTTTCTTTATCTCCTGACTGTCAGAGCTTGCCTTCATCCCTCCACGAATCAGTTTGGAGAGATTTTTATGGCTCCACTGTCACCCCAGCGCGGTGGCAGAGCGTGTTTCCCAAGTACTTCATTTGCACTGAGAGAGATCTGGGATGTCTGCAGCCTGCATGAAATCCACACCCGAGGCAGGGTATTGTGCTGGGTGGCCTTTCTGTGCAGCCTTCTGGGACAGCTCTGATGCTTTTGAGTAAGAAAAGAAGGAAAGGAACAAAAGGAGTTACAGTGCAGCACCTGGGGAGGTGGGAGGGGAGGAAAAAAAAGCCCAGAGGGGAAAACCTGGGGTAGGGAGAGGGGAAAGAAGCATAAAAAATGGGCAGCTGCAAATAGAGGTTACAAAAAATAAGCTGTAGAGGCTTGGTGTTCCCCTGAAGCTGTGATACGCTTAAAAGTGGCTTATTCAATAAACACTGTCCTTGGCACACTCTCATCTGCCTTAACTAACACCATGAGCGCATCAGCTGACGCATTTGAGGACAACAGTATTAAGGGGCTGAAAACAGCCCCATAACTAAGACCTGCAGCACAGTTCAGGAGATGATTTTCATCATCTTTGCACATGTCCCTGTTGCCACTGCACCGTAGTGCCTCACCACTTCTGCAAAGTGGACTTCAGGCCCCCCGTGTCATGGTTCAGACTAGCTTGTGGCATTGGTGCGACACTCAGTTCATCCTTCAAGCCCTATGCCGTAAAGCCGATGCTGCTGGAAGGTGGGGTATCTCCTGCTGGAATTTGCTGTCCTTCATCTTTCCCCTTTCCCTGGGCCAAGGGGATTAATCTCTGACTGGGACATAGCAGGGAGGTGGGGAAAGAAGTAAGAGCTCTGAGGAGGATGAAGGTGGGAGGAAGGCAGTGTGCTGCCTGCTCCAGGTCCAGCCTTGCAGGCTGCTCTCTCACCTACTCTCCCAGGAGATGGAGAAGCTGGGGATCTGGATGAAAAAGCCGGGAGAAGAGAGAGGAGTGGTAAACTGAGGGCAGCAAACCCAGTTACAAATATACTGTAATAATATAAGCTGGAGAGCAGCATCAGGAGTGGAAGGAAATTTTGCTAAGAATTTGCATTGTTTTGCCAACCCAACGTACGCAAATAGATCTTCACACCTGCCAGTTTGTTCATAAACACCTTGCTCATAAGCAATCCAGCCAGGCCCTGATCCCAAAGATACACCATCAAGAGTAAGTCCCCTGTTGCTCCGGGCAGTCTCATGATGATAGGGTGTGCACCAAAACTCTGCACCACAGCTACTTTAGGAGGCTTAACTTCATTGTGCCACAGGTTTTGCTGGAATCCGAGGTGACATGTTGATGGATCAAAAACTCAGCTGTCAATATACTAAGCTTCATGTTAGTGCTACAGATAAACAGAAGCCAAGGCATGGATAGGAGGTGCTTCTGAACTTAACCTGTATCTTAAAAGCTGATTCCCTTTAAAACTCAGTGGCAAAACTCCCAGTGATTTAAATAAAGATGTACCAGAGCAGGCTTACATACTCCATTTGTGGCAGCTGCCTAGACTGGGGTGCATTCCTGTTTACAGCTCTTATGGTCAGTGGTTCCATGTATGCCCGGTGGAGTCACTCTTTTCAGAGGCTGCAACAAAACACAGGCTGTTCACAGAAGTGGGACAAACAAGGTTAGGAACCCCAAAAAAACTCCTCAAAACAATCTGGTGTAGTCACAGAGGCAAGCGTACAGGCATGGTGAAGGCACAACTAGCAGCAGCAGTGACAGCACCCAGCCCTTCATTGCCAACAAAATCAGACCTTTGACTCCTGAGCTATAGGAAAACTCTTAGTCATAGGTAAACAGAAAGTTAATAAAAGTCCCTCAAATCAAATTCAAGTGAGGAGGAAGGGAAAAAAAATAAATGAAACAAGAATAACAGTTTTATTACTGAAGTCCTAATTAGAACTGCACTGAAAGGTGTATTTACAATGCAGATATATGCTGCAGTTACCTTCACAATCCAAACTGAAACAAGAACCTCAATAAATCTTTGTTTCAAAATTCAAGTAAGAGTCCCATCGAAAAGATAAAGAACACCACCACTACACATGCCAATTCTGACACAAACCTGTTTCCAACATAGACATTTCTTCCACTGGTATGTGTTTGACAGCATCTTATGCAAAGGTGTCTTTC